>NC_053493.1:322814830-323414830 GCF_905171775.1 Rana temporaria
AAGAAAAGATTAACAATAGTACATACATTCAATGTTGAAACAGGTATTATCAGCAAAGGGCCCAGTAGAGTACTGGTTCCGTTGCAGAGGCCTTGCACAATGATCACAATGAAGTGTCTTCCTGGTGTCGGAAACCTGAAGACAAGATCGGCAGTGATGGGGAGATCCTCTAACCTTTGTCCAACCAGCCTGGAACACATATTATCACCAGCTGGAACCATGGTGTGGCACTGGAACTCAGAGTAAGCACATCTACTCTGTGCTTAGTCCCTAGTATTTTCTCTTCTTTCATGCAACTGGATCTTTAACTACCAGGAGTGGTTGTTGGGTGCCTAACCTGGTTATGCTGGTTATTGAATCCTATGTTAAAACTAGCTAAAGAATCCCAGACCAGAAGGTACAGGGTTAACTAAAATAACAGGAGCTGCATATAACCTCTATTGCAATAAACAGGTTCACCTACCAACATACAGCAAGGTGACCACTACACACATGCTGTAGTACAGACCTAGCTCTCTTGCACTGTGCATGTGAGATAAACACAATAGAATAGGGATAAGTCTGTCACAAAGATTTAGATACACACTCAAGAAGCAATGGGCATTGCACTTAAAGTGGTTGTAAACCACTGGATGTTTTTTTTTCTTTTTTTTCTTTTCTTACCTGCAATGTAAAGGCATTGCATACTAGCACATTATGTGAAACTTACCTGCAAACAAAGCCTTCCAACGATACAATGTCATCGCTGGAGACCGCTTCCATCTTCACTCATCTTGCTTGCAGGTTCACGGACTCTGGCAAAAAGTTTAAAGTTTTCATCGCCTCCTGATTGATTGCTCTTGGCAACTCTTAATGTAGTGTGTGGTTTTACACAGTGAACTTTGAATGCTGAGTGGAGTCATTATTTTATTTATTTTTCACAAGAAAGAGTGGAGTCATTATTTACAAGAACTAATGTCTATAGTTATTCTTCATATATGTTCATATATGTTATAGAATGTCACATATATATGTCTGTGTTAGGAATTTTATACTTGTAGCTAAGTGAGTAGATATTTGATCAAAGAAGAAAAAACTGCAAAAGAAGCTGGACTACCACTGACACCTGTTTCATGCTGTGTTTTTGTTGGTTCATGTTCAACAGACTCGAGTTAGCAATATGTTATGGACAAGAGAGTGACTCATTCTTTCATGGGGATTGTGATCACTTGGAGCATCCAAGCCAATTCAATTCAAATCAATGGGATATGTTTTCTGTAAAGCATGTTGCCAGGAACAAAGTTCACTGTAACAGCAAGAAGGGAACAATAGGTAGAGAAGGTAGCAAGAAAATTCTAAGAATACACTGGAAAGAAAGACGTGTGTAACTAATATTCATGTACTTTAAACAATGCTATTTAAACAGAGCGATATCAGGACGTGGACAAATCTTTTTTTTTGAATGCTTTAAAATTTACAGTAAATGTATATTGGAAAATAATTTATGACTGTTTTGGGTAAATAATGGTTAGGGCTAGCAAAGTCCTACTTTTGAGAATTACGATGAACTTAGTAAATCTTATTGCAAATGCTTACCTGCAATTTAATTAGAAATATTGATGTAGGCCTTGCCTACATTTTCTAAAACTGGCACACCTGGAAAGGCCCCTCCTTCACCGTCATTTTTCCTTTTGTTCACTTGCTAGGCTCGGCTTCTCATACCATTTATGTGAAAAAATCTTCCCTGGCAACACTCCACAGTACATTTTAGAAGCTTAAATCGGAGGTTCACCCTGAAACAATTATATGCCATTACATCCAGCATACTTCTGCCATCTACAGTATGCTGTTTTTTTTTGCCGTACATACCGTTTTATCATTATTTTCCCCCCGGCTTCCGGGTTCTGGCTCCCGCGGGAGTGGGCGTTCCTATTGAGAGGTTAGATGATTGACGTCTGGTGAAAAACTTCCCTTGGCGCGTAAGGCGCATCACCAGTTTTCCGTAAATAGCCGACCTGCGAATCGCAGTGGCGGCCCGTCCATAGGGGGCACCGCCGCCCCAGGCAGTAAAAGAAAAATAATTTAAACATGTCCCTTTAAGAAAAAAAATATGAAAAAAAGTCCTTATCTGCGCTGTGTCTGGGCGCCGGGCACCGTGCAGTATGTGTAGCGCCAAATCTGTGCAATCGCGAGATTGCAGACGTGGCGCTACATTGGCAGGCAAAAAATGCCTTTCCATCGCGCCACAGCTTCCTGTGTCCTGCTTGGACTGTGTTATGGCCGGCGGGAGGGAATCAAGTATATAGCTAATTTCACCGCCCCAGTGGGCGGAGCTTTCTGTGTGAGTTCTGATGTCCAGGAAGTGACGTCGGCAATCTCAGTACACTGCACAGCCTCAGCGGAACAGACAGCTCAAGGTAGATGCCTTTCAGCTTTAGTTTTGTGTATACTTTTTTGTGTGTAAAGATGTAATGCTCTGTGACACGAACGGCCATCAGAACCCCCCCCTGCCTGTTTATTTATGAATTGTAGCGATAATAGCGGCCGCCAGTAACCTCCCCCCCCCCCACCCGCTTATTTGTGTATAATGTAGGGGCAGCAAGGAGCCAAAAGCAGCCACCAACCCTCCCCCGCCACCCTCGTATTAACATTTTTTTAAATGAAAATTTCAGCCCTCAACAAAGCCCCCCCCCCCCCTTCACTTATTTAAGTATAATGTAGGGGCAGCAAGGGCCAAACAAACATCCAACACAACACCTCCCCCCCCTTATTAACATTTTTATATGCAAATGAACTTATTTACAGCAAGAAAGGGCCATACATCCAACACCCCATACAAAAATACACACCCCCCCCCCAGCTTATTAACTTACTAGATGTAAATTTATAAATGATCAGCCATCAGTACCCCCCCCCCCCATTTTTTTTTTTTAACATCCTCCACTCTGCAAGGGGCTTGTGTATTACTATTTTATCGTCTGCAAGGGGGGCGGGTGTATGAAATGAAGCGCGAGTTTTGCACTGTTGATGGGTCAATTTGTTTTTGATGGGCGGGTTGCCCCTTGCTCTAGCCACCACCCCCCTTGCAGATTGGAGTGAGCATCAGGAGCGTGCGGCAACGTCTGTCATTAATGCCCTGTTCATTGCGCAGGCGGAGTGCCATACAATGTTAACGACACCCCCATTTCAGCTCGCATGTCACACAGCGAACTTTCAGTCATGAATCGGATTGCATAGGTGTGAACATCCATGCGATCCGATTCTGGTGCGGACCAAAAAAAGGATCCTGTGCGAGTTTAGTCCGAATGCGATACCAATTCAGCCATACTAACTGTATAGCTGAAATTGCATCGCATTGACATCGCATGTGATTTGCAGTGTGGTGCAAATCACATGCGATTTTGCACCTTGCAGCAGTGTGAACCGCCCTGAGCCGAGGTTTCCACAAATCTGATGTCTAGCAATGTTAACTGTGCAGTTGGCCCATCAGAATGCAGTTCACATGCACCAAAACCCGCTTTTCATTTAGGCTCCGTTTCCACTTGTGCAAATTGTCCTGCGACTTGGGACTGGAAAGTTGCATGACAAGACGTACCCAATGATTTCCAATGAGAACTGTTCATATCTTTGCAACGTCAAGTCACAGCGACTTCAAAGTAGTCCCTGCACTACTTTTGTCCCACTTTGATGTGACTTGAGGTCCATAGACCTCCAAAAAAACATAGGCATTGCTTCAAGTCGTGGCAAAAAATTGTGGCAGAATCTTGCGACTTTCAGGCTTTTCAGGCTAACGCAGCCTGAAAGTTGCACGATTCTGCCGCAATTTTGATGCACAATTCACAGAATCACAAGCAATCTAATGCAGTATGTCCACAGTATCTGGTAATCTCATGCAGCAAGTCCACAGTATCTGGTAATCTAATGCAGTATGTCCGCAGTCTCTGGTAATCTCGTGCAGTATGTCCGCAGTCTCTGGTAATCTCATGCAGTATGTCCGCAGTCTCTGGTAATCTCATGTAGTATGTCCACAGTATCTGGTACTCTTGTGCAGTATGTCCACAGTATCTGGTACTCTTGTGCAGTATGTCCGCAGTCTCTGGTAATCTCATGCAGTATGTCCGCAGTATCTGGTACTCTTGTGCAGTATGTCCACAGTCTCTGGTAATCTAATGCAGTATGTCCGCAGTCTCTGGTAATCTCATGCAGTATGTATGCAGTATCTGGTAATCTCGTGCAGTATGTCCGCAGTCTCTGGTAATCTTGTGCAGTATGTCCGCAGTCTCTGGTAATCTTGTGCAGTATGTCCGCAGTCTCTGGTAATCTTGTGCAGTATGTCCGCAGTCTATGGTAATCTCATGCAGTATGTCCGCAGTATCTGGTACTCTTGTGCAGTATGTCCACAGTCTCTGGTAATCTCATGCAGTATGTCCGCAGTCTCTGGTAATCTCATGCAGTATGTATGCAGCATCTGGTAATCTCGTGCAGTATGTCTGCAGTCTCTGGTAATCTTGTGCAGTATGTCCGCAGTCTCTGGTAATCTTGTGCAGTATGTCCGCAGTCTCTGGTAATCTTGTGCAGTATGTCCGCAGTCTCTGGTAATCTCGTGCAGTATGTCCGCAGTATCTGGTACTCTTGTGTAGTATGTCCACAGTCTCTGGTAATCTCATGCAGTATGTCCGCAGTCTCTGGTAATCTCATGCAGTATGTATGCAGTATCTGGTAATCTCGTGCAGTATGTCCGCAGTCTCTGGTAATCTTGTGCAGTATGTCCGCAGTCTCTGGTAATCTTGTGCAGTATGTCCGCAGTCTCTGGTAATCTTGTGCAGTATGTCCGCGGTCTCTGGTAATCTTGTGCAGGATGTCCGCAGTCTCTGGTAATCTTGTGCAGTATGTCCGCAGTCTCTGGTAATCTCGTGCAGTATGTCCGCAGTCTCTGGTAATCTCGTGCAGTATGTCCACAGTATCTGGTAATCTCATGCAGTATATCTGCAGTATCTGGTAATCTTGTGCAGTATGTCCGCAGTCTCTGGTAATCTTGTGCAGTATGTCCGCAGTATCTGGTAATCTCATGCAGTATGTCTGCAGTATCTGGTAATATCATGCAGTATGTCCGCAGTATCTGATAATCTCATGCAGAATGTCCACAGTATCTGGTAATCACGTGCAGTAAGTCACAGTCTCTGGTAATCTTGTGCAGTATGTCCGCAGTCTCTGGTAATCTCTGCAGTATTTGATAATCTCATGCCCATTTAGAGTCCTTCATTACTAACAGTGTAATGTTTTAGTTTGTTTGCGCCGATCTGTAAGGCTGCGCTATATACCATGATTTGTGATGCTGGGGCTATATACTCTGTCCTGTGATGCTGAGCTGTATACTCCTGACACTATGAGTGGAAGCAAGTGGAATACAGGGGACAAAGTGGGTGGATTCTATAAGGGGTGTGGCTTATGAGAAGTGGGAGGGACCAAACATCCGCCCCCCACCCTAAAACTTCACCAGCCGCCACTGGCGAGTCGGTTCTATGGGGGGGCCTGCGCCCGCCGTGTAGAGCGGACTGCGGCAAGGGGGAATAACGATAAAATGGTATGTAGGGCAAAAAAAAACAGCATACTGTAGATGGCGGAAGTATGCTGGATGTAATGATATATAGAAGTTTTTTAGGGTGAACCTCCGCTTTAAGAAGATGACCTGTCCCCTCTTTCCCTGTCCTTTACTGATAAAGGTCCATCCATTGATTTTACTGCATAAAACACAGTCTGTGAGTGGGGAGGTTGTTACATTTAGCAAAATCAATTAATGGAATTTTCTCATTGGTGGAGGTGGCAGGAGGGCTCTATCGGGAATATCTTAAAGTGCAGCTAACCTCCATTAAATTTACCTGTGCTTCAATGCCCTGATTTCCCTTTCCAGTACCTGCATCTTCTACCCAGCTTCTTCTAGGTGCCGAACTACATCAGTTTTCATTGGCCAGCGCAAGTCTCACACCTAAGTGTAGCACTGCCCCCTTGAGGACTGCTGAGAATTACCTGCTCATCTGCACAGCCATAAACAAGTGAACCTTCCAACCCCCCTGACACTTGTAACGCTGAGCAGCAAAAATCAAACAACTCAGTAATATTAGGTTCTGAAATATGGTTGGAAAAAAGGAAGCCCTAGGGCTAATGCTGCGCTAAATTGTGAAAGTAAAACAATTCTGTGATAATGAAATGTATGAGAGCAGCTGGCACTTAAGTTCAGTACAAAAAACTTAGGATATCCGATGAAGCGGACTTTCATCAGTCTTGCCTACACACCATCAGTCAAAAATCCGATCGTGCCAAAACGCGGTGACGTAAAACACTACCACGAGCCGAAAAAAATGAAGTTCAATGCTTCCAAGCGTGCGTCGACTTGATTCTGAGCATGCATGGATTTTTGACCGATGGAGTTCCATACAGACGATCTGATTTTTCTATCGTTTTTTATCCATAGGAAAAATTTAAAACATGTTCTATTTTTTTACATCGATGAAAATAAAACCGATGGGGCTCACACACGATCGGTTTGTCCTATGAAAACAGTCCATCGGTCTGTTTTCAGCGGAAAAAACGATCGTGTGTATGCGGCTTTAGAGGTGCTGGAGAAATGAGTTTCTTGGCAGCATATTATATCTAGTTGGTATTTGATTTGGTGTATAAAGCCTTGTACACACGGGCAAGAATCTCTTGCCGCCCGAGTGTACACACATTCCTTTCAAAAGAACCACAGTTCTTTTGAAAGGAAAGAACGCAGTGACGTCATCGCGTACGACGAGCATGCGCTCGTCACATTCGATGCCTTTGCTGCCATATTGCTTCACCCTACCTATGCTGCGGAAACCCGCGCATGCTCGATATGACTTTGACGCATGCGCGAGTTATCACGGCGACAGGTAAGTATACAGACGCTTGGGTTTCTCGTTGGGAAACAGGCCGACAAGAATCTCGACAAGAAAAGAGAGAGCAGCAATCTCGTCGAGATTCTGGGCAGATTTCCAGATGAGAAACCTGAAAGCCTCGTACACACGCTCGGTTTACTCGGTGAGTCTCCCAAGATATATTATTTCTATTCCAGGTCTGGTGGTATGGCGAACAGCTTGCACTCTTCAATGGAGTATTTATTCTCTGCTGGGGAAAATGCATTTATGAAAAAGACACAATGGCACCTAGATTAACTGGGTAGCTGGAAAAGAACAGATCCAACTCCCACAGAAGAGGCGTCAACCTCAATGGTGAAGGTCTTGGTAATGTTTGGCCTCAAGGGAGCAGGACCAAAGAGGAAGGCTCGCTTCATGGTGTGAAACAGTTCCACTGCTTAGGGAGGCCAGATCTTTGGATTGACATCCTTGTGTCCACTGACCATAATTGGCATGACAAACACAGTAGTTGAAGTAACTGTTTATGAATTGCTAATAGTAATGTGAAGCCTAGGAAGTGCTGAGTAGCCCTAAGACCACTGGCAAAGACAAGTTGAAGATAGTAACAACCTTCTCAGGGTCCACTGAGTAACCATCATTGATATATCCCAGGAAGGGTACTTATGGAAACTCTAAGAGGCATTTTTCTACTTTGGCATAGAGCTAATTTCCAAGGGTTGTAGGAATCTCTCGTCCAGCCAATTCACCTTTGATGCATTCTGATAAACCTTGTTAGAAGGTAGCCATAAGGGCTTTGTTATTCCAGGAAGCTCTGCAGCAAGTGTGTCAAGCTAGATGGCATACTGCCTATTCTGAAGGCGCCTTGACAGCGGTGAAAGCGAGCACCTTCAGCAGAGGAAATATTGATACAAAAAAATCACTGGCGCTCAATGGGAAATAACTAATATCCCATGAAATACTTAAAACCCTCGTATGGGCTGAGAACAGTCCGTGCTGCAGAGATCCGGATACCCTGAAGTACCACAAATACACAAATACACCAAAAAGGAAAACTCTGCGCTCCTGAAAGTTCACCAATTATAAATCCACTTAATGTTTGTGAAGAAAAAAACATACATTAACACTTTAATTTTCGGAAGATCCAGTCCTTTATATGGTTAAAAAAGGGAAAGTTTCCACAATGTACACAATATAATAAAAAAAGTATAAAAAAAAAAAAACTTTCCAAATGTCTGCATCAGACCAGCACCCTCTTCAGACTTCAAATGGTTAAAGCTTGCGGTTTTAGTTTGTGGGCTGTCTAGCAAGACATCATTAGTGCAAATGGTGAGCACAGTACATTACCCAGCCAGATGTACACATCGATCGAATGTCCTTCTCCTGGCTGATGTAACAATGTCCGGGATCCTAAGCTCTCTCCTATGCGGGTATGGAAGCTTCACAGACCCGATAAATGTGACTGCTGGAGACACAGGGTGGATCAGCCTATCAGAAAGGACGCTCTCCCTGGGTGAACATGCAAGCGTCCCACGTCTGAGACACTGTTTCAGTAAACCAGCTGTACTGCAGGGAGAAGTTTAGGCGCCCTCCAGTGGGCAAATTGCAGTATGCGCTTGTTGAAAAATCAACAGCGTTGCATGGCGATTAAAATAATCGGATATAAAAGTTCTTATGCATGAATAGGATCTTCCATCATAAAAGGGGGATATTAAGAGGGGTCCTAGACGACGCGTTTCGCCCTTACAAGAGCTTTGTCACAGTCAATAGGACCTAGGTATAAAGTTTAATTAAATAGACTAAGATAGGGGGGGGGAATTTGAGGAAGGGGAGGAGAAAGGGGAGGTGTACCAAACCGAGAGATTTAACCCTTTGGACATCCAAAAAGACAAACAGACAAATAAATCACATATATATTGCAAGAGAATTATTTTTAAAAAATATATTGCAAGAGAATTCGTTTTTAAAAAAACATATAAGCACATCATAAATTACTAAAAGATAAACAGCAGTTTTTTTGTGTCTTAACTGGTCACTAGATCTCATTATAACAAATCTATATTGTTGCAACATAATATCCACAATAGGTTGTATGGGCACTCTATCCAAATGGTGCCCTCTAGTGGCAATTCATAAAAACTATATTCTAAAAAATGTTATAGAATATAGAATAAAAAGCTATATATAAAATAGGAAGAGTTAGATAAGAACGTTAACTTCAATTTCCTCATTTAACCCCTTAGGTGCCAAGCTGTCGAACTTATGTATCCAGAAGACCTCCCTTCTGCAAAGAAGGGAGAATCTTTCATTGGTAGTCAGAGTTCCTTTCGGAATGTGCTCAATTACAAAAACTTCAAGATATTTAAAATCCCTGTTGTGACAACGATCAAAGTGCCGAGGAACGCTGTGTTCAGTACAGCCCTTTTTAATCAGGCGACGATGATCGCCGATTCGGGCGCGTAGAGCTCTGATAGTTCTGCCAACATAGAAAAGACCACAGGCACACCGTAGGACATAAATAACAAATTCTGTAGAACATGTCACAAAATGTTTGATACCAAATGATTTTCCAGGAGATAGATGAATCTTCTCTGTGCCATGGGAAATGAATTGGCATGTCAAGCATGCCCGTTTTTTGCACTGAAAGATCCCCTTACGGTCATTAAAATAGCTTCTAATATCTAATGGAGAACCTGATGGTTTCTTCTGAATTTTACTAGGGGCTAAGATATTTTTGAGTGTACGGGCCCTCCGAAAAGTAACCTGCGGGATGGCTGGAAGTATAGGAGCCAATCTTTGGTCTAAGTGAAGTATTTTAAAATGTTTCTTTATAATATTGGCAACTGATTTGTAACAATCATTGTATGTAGTAACAAATCTAGTGGTATATTCACTAACCCGTTGTTCTTTGGTTGTTACCGTCTCAGGGGGTTTCAGAAAAAAAGAAAAGGCCTCATTGACTAACTTTTCAGGATAGCCCTTCTCTTCAAATTTCTTCTGCATTAGGATGCTCTGTTCAATATATTCATCATCCCGAGTACAATTCCTTTTGAGTCTATTGAATTGTCCT
Organism: Rana temporaria; assembly: GCF_905171775.1. Lineage (NCBI taxonomy): Eukaryota > Metazoa > Chordata > Amphibia > Anura > Ranidae > Rana > Rana temporaria. The sequence goes on from NC_053493.1 coordinate 322,824,773, forward strand.
TTTGGAATATTCTTCTTCCACACAGGATGATGGCAACTGTCATAGTGCAGATATGAGTTACCATTAGTTGGTTTGTTATGATTCTTGGTAATTATTTTATCTTGTTCATGTGTTACCACTAGATCCAAGAAGACTATTTCAAGGGGATCTATTACATATGTAAAGGATAAATTGAAAGTATTGCAATTACAATACGAGACAAAGGAGAGAAAAGTCTCCATTGTCCCACTCCAAATGAGGATCACATCATCAATGTAACGTCCAAAATAAACTATAAATTCAGCATAGGGATTGTTTTGCCAAATATATATGTCTTCCCATTGGCCCATGGTTAGATTGGCATATACAGGTGCATAATTAGCTCCCATCGCCGTCCCCTTTAATTGTAAATAAAACTGCTCACAGAACGTAAAATAATTGTGTTTGAGACAGAACTCCACTGCCTCCAATAAAAACTGGGACTGTAAAGAATTAAAATCTCCACTCTTGTTTAGGAAATATTGGACAGCTCTAGTTCCCACTTCGTGCGGAATAGAGGTATATAGCGATGCCACGTCCAGAGATGCCCAAAAGTATCCTGGTTCCCATTTGTAATGTTGGAGGGCGTCTATCACTTCTTTTGAATCTTTTATGTATGACGGCAATTGGAGAACCAGAGGTTGTAACATATGGTCGATATACATTGAAAGACCATTAAGGAAGCTGTTTGTGCTGGCTATAATAGGGCGGCCTGGAGGATCTACAAGAGATTTGTGAATTTTCGGTAAAAAATAAAAATGGGGGGTACTACATTCAAAGGGGAGGAAAAACTGCCTTTCTCTTTTCGTGAGCACACCACTTTCCCACGCTGTATAAATCAGCGTTTTCAGTAGCTGTTGGTATTCGGGGAGAGGGTCTTTAGACAGTTTAAGGTAAGTGTCAGTATCCGCTAGAAGACGGCTGGCTTCTTTCAGATAATCTACCTTATTTTGGATCACTATGCTGCCCCCTTTGTCCGCCTGTTTAATAATAAGGTCAGCATTATTCTTTAAAACTTTAAGAGCTTGATTCTCCTCAAATGATAAATTCAAATGTTTTGTATTTTTTGTTTTTTCACACAAAACGACCAGATCTTTGTAGACCGCTTGATAGTAGGTCTCGATGTACGGCCCTTTCGAGGAACTGGGGTAAAATGTGGATTTGGGTTTAAAAGTGGTGGTTAGCATAGGGGGCTCCACCTGTGATATGGCGACATCCCCCTCTACGTGACCATCCTGCCATAGGTCCTCAAGGATTTGTAGTACCTCTTCCTCCGGCATAATTGATGTCAAAGGTGTTACTGCCACCATTTGGCTGTTGTAATTACCTTTATGGTGCACCAAAGGATTAGTCGCAAAGTGACGCTTCAAAGTAAGCTGCCTGATAAATACATGTAGGTCTTTAAATAAGCCAAATTTATTCGGGCCATTAGAGGGTGAGAAACTTAACCCTTTCTGGAGGACCCGAGTTTCGAAGGGAGACAATATGTGTGAAGAGAGATTGTAGATTTTTATGGTGTCAGTACTTGGTTCCTTTCTACTCTCTCTTTTTTGTTGTCTCGTCTGTCGAGCTCCTGCTCTTCGTCCTCTTCTAGTTTTCTCTTTTCTTTTCCTCCCTTTGGAGGTGGCCTCTGAAAATTTTGATCTGAGGGAGATAGCTCTCCTAGTGAGGGATCCAGTTGAGACGGAATAGACGTATTGTCTTCTGTGGATTTTGGTCTAGCTCCTTGTATTTTGTAGATTTCAAGGTCCCTAGAGAGGGGGCTAAAACTATTCCGAATTGGAATATTAAAAATCTCTGTAGGTCTGTTAGTGTTAATAGGCCTCATCCTGTCGACATCTAAATTAGTAGGAATGGAAGTTTCAAGAGGGAAGGGAGGGACAATGTCCGTTGTTCCAATGTCCATAGTGGATAAGTCTCTCTCTTCTCCAATTGTTCCAGGAGGGTATTGATTCCAAGTGAGCTGAGCTCCTATGGGAATAAGATTACTATTACTCTGTGGCAGTGAGGGTTCATCAACCCTTTGTGAGTATTGAATATGTTCATTATTAGGTATTCTGGATCTATATTTATTATTTTTTTTATTTTTATTTCTCGGTTTGCTTTGTGTATTCTGTGGGGGAATGCCCTGTGTTTCATTGTGTGGACGCTTCCATTCGAATACCTGACCATTACTATAGTCGAAAAGATCTCTTTCAAGCTTATTAGTTTTCTTTGAGATTAGCAAATCCTCATCTTTTTTAACGTTTCTATTAAGTACTTCCAACCATTTGGTGAACAAGCAAGAGGAACTATATTCATTTAAGAGTATTTCTTTTTCGCTGACCTGATGTTGCGCTAGTTCCAACTTCCTCTCTCTTTGTGTGACTAATACTTTAATCCATTTCATCGTACAGAATTCTGCTAGAGATCTCCATTCTTTGGTGAGATCTTCATCCAGAAAACTACACTGTTTTTTGATACGTAAGCCGCGTGGTGTAATGCCTAATTCAAGATATTTGTTTAAAAAAGCTAAATCCCACCATTGCGTTTGCTCGTAGAGCCTAGCATCCTGTGATTGGAGGAAGGCTTTTCTCATACGTATCTCGAAGAGCTCGCTATGTGGTTGATTACGGCTTATTGGAACTTCATTATATTTTACCGAAAGATTTTTACTGTTACAGTCAATATTATTAAAAATGGCTTGAAGTCTAGCATTTCTAGCTATGCAATTACTCATATTCAAAAGTTAAAAGGTTTTTTCTATAATGTTAAGATATTAAAAGGTTTAAGATTTTATTAAAACAAAAAAAAAAAAAACAAAAAAAAAAAAAAAAAAAAAAAAAGGGGGGGCGGAAAAAACTCGGTTCGGAAAAAAAAAAAAAAAAAAAAAAAAATTACAATGGTGATGATGAAAAACTGAAGGGAAATTGACACTTAACAACAGTCAAGGATTAACCCAGAGCAGCCATGTGAACAAAGTCCAGACAGCAATATTGATACAAAAAAATCACTGGCGCTCAATGGAAAATAACTAATATCCCATGAAATACTTAAAACCCTCGTATGGGCTGAGAACAGTCCGTGCTGCAGAGATCCGGATACCCTGAAGTACCACAAATACACAAATACACCAAAAAGGAAAACTCTGCGCTCCTGAAAGTTCACCAATTATAAATCCACTTAATGTTTGTGAAGAAAAAAACATACATTAACACTTTAATTTTCGGAAGATCCAGTCCTTTATATGGTTAAAAAAGGGAAAGTTTCCACAATGTACACAATATAATAAAAAAAGTATAAAAAAAACTTTCCAAATGTCTGCATCAGACCAGCACCCTCTTCAGACTTCAAATGGTTAAAGCTTGCGGTTTTAGTTTGTGGGCTGTCTAGCAAGACATCATTAGTGCAAATGGTGAGCACAGTACATTACCCAGCCAGATGTACACATCGATCGAATGTCCTTCTCCTGGCTGATGTAACAATGTCCGGGATCCTAAGCTCTCTCCTATGCGGGTATGGAAGCTTCACAGACCCGATAAATGTGACTGCTGGAGACACAGGGTGGATCAGCCTATCAGAAAGGACGCTCTCCCTGGGTGAACAAAACAATCCCTATGCTGAATTTATAGTTTATTTTGGACGTTACATTGATGATGTGATCCTCATTTGGAGTGGGACAATGGAGACTTTTCTCTCCTTTGTCTCGTATTGTAATTGCAATACTTTCAATTTATCCTTTACATATGTAATAGATCCCCTTGAAATAGTCTTCTTGGATCTAGTGGTAACACATGAACAAGATAAAATAATTACCAAGAATCATAACAAACCAACTAATGGTAACTCATATCTGCACTATGACAGTTGCCATCATCCTGTGTGGAAGAAGAATATTCCAAAAGGACAATTCAATAGACTCAAAAGGAATTGTACTCGGGATGATGAATATATTGAACAGAGCATCCTAATGCAGAAGAAATTTGAAGAGAAGGGCTATCCTGAAAAGTTAGTCAATGAGGCCTTTTCTTTTTTTCTGAAACCCCCTGAGACGGTAACAACCAAAGAACAACGGGTTAGTGAATATACCACTAGATTTGTTACTACATACAATGATTGTTACAAATCAGTTGCCAATATTATAAAGAAACATTTTAAAATACTTCACTTAGACCAAAGATTGGCTCCTATACTTCCAGCCATCCCGCAGGTTACTTTTCGGAGGGCCCGTACACTCAAAAATATCTTAGCCCCTAGTAAAATTCAGAAGAAACCATCAGGTTCTCCATTAGATATTAGAAGCTATTTTAATGACCGTAAGGGGATCTTTCAGTGCAAAAAACGGGCATGCTTGACATGCCAATTCATTTCCCATGGCACAGAGAAGATTCATCTATCTCCTGGAAAATCATTTGGTATCAAACATTTTGTGACATGTTCTACAGAATTTGTTATTTATGTCCTACGGTGTGCCTGTGGTCTTTTCTATGTTGGCAGAACTATCAGAGCTCTACGCGCCCGAATCGGCGATCATCGTCGCCTGATTAAAAAGGGCTGTACTGAACACAGCGTTCCTCGGCACTTTGATCGTTGTCACAACAGGGATTTTAAATATCTTGAAGTTTTTGTAATTGAGCACATTCCGAAAGGAACTCTGACTACCAATGAAAGATTCTCCCTTCTTTGCAGAAGGGAGGTCTTCTGGATACATAAGTTCGACAGCTTGGCACCTAAGGGGTTAAATGAGGAAATTGAAGTTAACGTTCTTATCTAACTCTTCCTATTTTATATATAGCTTTTTATTCTATATTCTATAACATTTTTTAGAATATAGTTTTTATGAATTGCCACTAGAGGGCACCATTTGGATAGAGTGCCCATACAACCTATTGTGGATATTATGTTGCAACAATATAGATTTGTTATAATGAGATCTAGTGACCAGTTAAGACACAAAAAAACTGCTGTTTATCTTTTAGTAATTTATGATGTGCTTATATGTTTTTTTAAAAACGAATTCTCTTGCAATATATTTTTTAAAAATAATTCTCTTGCAATATATATGTGATTTATTTGTCTGTTTGTCTTTTTGGATGTCCAAAGGGTTAAATCTCTCGGTTTGGTACACCTCCCCTTTCTCCTCCCCTTCCTCAAATTCCCCCCCCCTATCTTAGTCTATTTAATTAAACTTTATACCTAGGTCCTATTGACTGTGACAAAGCTCTTGTAAGGGCGAAACGCGTCGTCTAGGACCCCTCTTAATATCCCCCTTTTATGATGGAAGATCCTATTCATGCATAAGAACTTTTATATCCGATTATTTTAATCGCCATGCAACGCTGTTGATTTTTCAACAAGCGCATACTGCAATTTGCCCACTGGAGGGCGCCTAAACTTCTCCCTGCAGTACAGCTGGTTTACTGAAACAGTGTCTCAGACGTGGGACGCTTGCATGTTCACCCAGGGAGAGCGTCCTTTCTGATAGGCTGATCCACCCTGTGTCTCCAGCAGTCACATTTATCGGGTCTGTGAAGCTTCCATACCCGCATAGGAGAGAGCTTAGGATCCCGGACATTGTTACATCAGCCAGGAGAAGGACATTCGATCGATGTGTACATCTGGCTGGGTAATGTACTGTGCTCACCATTTGCACTAATGATGTCTTGCTAGACAGCCCACAAACTAAAACCGCAAGCTTTAACCATTTGAAGTCTGAAGAGGGTGCTGGTCTGATGCAGACATTTGGAAAGTTTTTTTTATACTTTTTTTATTATATTGTGTACATTGTGGAAACTTTCCCTTTTTTAACCATATAAAGGACTGGATCTTCCGAAAATTAAAGTGTTAATGTATGTTTTTTTCTTCACAAACATTAAGTGGATTTATAATTGGTGAACTTTCAGGAGCGCAGAGTTTTCCTTTTTGGTGTATTTGTGTATTTGTGGTACTTCAGGGTATCCGGATCTCTGCAGCACGGACTGTTCTCAGCCCATACGAGGGTTTTAAGTATTTCATGGGATATTAGTTATTTCCCATTGAGCGCCAGTGATTTTTTTGTATCAATATTGCTGTCTGGACTTTGTTCACATGGCTGCTCTGGGTTAATCCTTGACTGTTGTTAAGTGTCAATTTCCCTTCAGTTTTTCATCATCACCATTGTAATTTTTTTTTTTTTTTTTTTTTTTTTTTTCCGAACCGAGTTTTTTCCGCCCCCCTTTTTTTTTTTTTTTTTTTTTTTTTTTTTAATAAAATCTTAAACCTTTTAATATCTTAACATTATAGAAAAAACCTTTTAACTTTTGAATATGAGTAATTGCATAGCTAGAAATGCTAGACTTCAAGCCATTTTTAATAATATTGACTGTAACAGTAAAAATCTTTCGGTAAAATATAATGAAGTTCCAATAAGCCGTAATCAACCACATAGCGAGCTCTTCGAGATACGTATGAGAAAAGCCTTCCTCCAATCACAGGATGCTAGGCTCTACGAGCAAACGCAATGGTGGGATTTAGCTTTTTTAAACAAATATCTTGAATTAGGCATTACACCACGCGGCTTACGTATCAAAAAACAGTGTAGTTTTCTGGATGAAGATCTCACCAAAGAATGGAGATCTCTAGCAGAATTCTGTACGATGAAATGGATTAAAGTATTAGTCACACAAAGAGAGAGGAAGTTGGAACTAGCGCAACATCAGGTCAGCGAAAAAGAAATACTCTTAAATGAATATAGTTCCTCTTGCTTGTTCACCAAATGGTTGGAAGTACTTAATAGAAACGTTAAAAAAGATGAGGATTTGCTAATCTCAAAGAAAACTAATAAGCTTGAAAGAGATCTTTTCGACTATAGTAATGGTCAGGTATTCGAATGGAAGCGTCCACACAATGAAACACAGGGCATTCCCCCACAGAATACACAAAGCAAACCGAGAAATAAAAATAAAAAAAATAATAAATATAGATCCAGAATACCTAATAATGAACATATTCAATACTCACAAAGGGTTGATGAACCCTCACTGCCACAGAGTAATAGTAATCTTATTCCCATAGGAGCTCAGCTCACTTGGAATCAATACCCTCCTGGAACAATTGGAGAAGAGAGAGACTTATCCACTATGGACATTGGAACAACGGACATTGTCCCTCCCTTCCCTCTTGAAACTTCCATTCCTACTAATTTAGATGTCGACAGGATGAGGCCTATTAACACTAACAGACCTACAGAGATTTTTAATATTCCAATTCGGAATAGTTTTAGCCCCCTCTCTAGGGACCTTGAAATCTACAAAATACAAGGAGCTAGACCAAAATCCACAGAAGACAATACGTCTATTCCGTCTCAACTGGATCCCTCACTAGGAGAGCTATCTCCCTCAGATCAAAATTTTCAGAGGCCACCTCCAAAGGGAGGAAAAGAAAAGAGAAAACTAGAAGAGGACGAAGAGCAGGAGCTCGACAGACGAGACAACAAAAAAGAGAGAGTAGAAAGGAACCAAGTACTGACACCATAAAAATCTACAATCTCTCTTCACACATATTGTCTCCCTTCGAAACTCGGGTCCTCCAGAAAGGGTTAAGTTTCTCACCCTCTAATGGCCCGAATAAATTTGGCTTATTTAAAGACCTACATGTATTTATCAGGCAGCTTACTTTGAAGCGTCACTTTGCGACTAATCCTTTGGTGCACCATAAAGGTAATTACAACAGCCAAATGGTGGCAGTAACACCTTTGACATCAATTATGCCGGAGGAAGAGGTACTACAAATCCTTGAGGACCTATGGCAGGATGGTCACGTAGAGGGGGATGTCGCCATATCACAGGTGGAGCCCCCTATGCTAACCACCACTTTTAAACCCAAATCCACATTTTACCCCAGTTCCTCGAAAGGGCCGTACATCGAGACCTACTATCAAGCGGTCTACAAAGATCTGGTCGTTTTGTGTGAAAAAACAAAAAATACAAAACATTTGAATTTATCATTTGAGGAGAATCAAGCTCTTAAAGTTTTAAAGAATAATGCTGACCTTATTATTAAACAGGCGGACAAAGGGGGCAGCATAGTGATCCAAAATAAGGTAGATTATCTGAAAGAAGCCAGCCGTCTTCTAGCGGATACTGACACTTACCTTAAACTGTCTAAAGACCCTCTCCCCGAATACCAACAGCTACTGAAAACGCTGATTTATACAGCGTGGGAAAGTGGTGTGCTCACGAAAAGAGAAAGGCAGTTTTTCCTCCCCTTTGAATGTAGTACCCCCCATTTTTATTTTTTACCGAAAATTCACAAATCTCTTGTAGATCCTCCAGGCCGCCCTATTATAGCCAGCACAAACAGCTTCCTTAATGGTCTTTCAATGTATATCGACCATATGTTACAACCTCTGGTTCTCCAATTGCCGTCATACATAAAAGATTCAAAAGAAGTGATAGACGCCCTCCAACATTACAAATGGGAACCAGGATACTTTTGGGCATCTCTGGACGTGGCATCGCTATATACCTCTATTCCGCACGAAGTGGGAACTAGAGCTGTCCAATATTTCCTAAACAAGAGTGGAGATTTTAATTCTTTACAGTCCCAGTTTTTATTGGAGGCAGTGGAGTTCTGTCTCAAACACAATTATTTTACGTTCTGTGAGCAGTTTTATTTACAATTAAAGGGGACGGCGATGGGAGCTAATTATGCACCTGTATATGCCAATCTAACCATGGGCCAATGGGAAGACATATATATTTGGCAAAACAATCCCTATGCTGAATTTATAGTTTATTTTGGACGTTACATTGATGATGTGATCCTCATTTGGAGTGGGACAATGGAGACTTTTCTCTCCTTTGTCTCGTATTGTAATTGCAATACTTTCAATTTATCCTTTACATATGTAATAGATCCCCTTGAAATAGTCTTCTTGGATCTAGTGGTAACACATGAACAAGATAAAATAATTACCAAGAATCATAACAAACCAACTAATGGTAACTCATATCTGCACTATGACAGTTGCCATCATCCTGTGTGGAAGAAGAATATTCCAAAAGGACAATTCAATAGACTCAAAAGGAATTGTACTCGGGATGATGAATATATTGAACAGAGCATCCTAATGCAGAAGAAATTTGAAGAGAAGGGCTATCCTGAAAAGTTAGTCAATGAGGCCTTTTCTTTTTTTCTGAAACCCCCTGAGACGGTAACAACCAAAGAACAACGGGTTAGTGAATATACCACTAGATTTGTTACTACATACAATGATTGTTACAAATCAGTTGCCAATATTATAAAGAAACATTTTAAAATACTTCACTTAGACCAAAGATTGGCTCCTATACTTCCAGCCATCCCGCAGGTTACTTTTCGGAGGGCCCGTACACTCAAAAATATCTTAGCCCCTAGTAAAATTCAGAAGAAACCATCAGGTTCTCCATTAGATATTAGAAGCTATTTTAATGACCGTAAGGGGATCTTTCAGTGCAAAAAACGGGCATGCTTGACATGCCAATTCATTTCCCATGGCACAGAGAAGATTCATCTATCTCCTGGAAAATCATTTGGTATCAAACATTTTGTGACATGTTCTACAGAATTTGTTATTTATGTCCTACGGTGTGCCTGTGGTCTTTTCTATGTTGGCAGAACTATCAGAGCTCTACGCGCCCGAATCGGCGATCATCGTCGCCTGATTAAAAAGGGCTGTACTGAACACAGCGTTCCTCGGCACTTTGATCGTTGTCACAACAGGGATTTTAAATATCTTGAAGTTTTTGTAATTGAGCACATTCCGAAAGGAACTCTGACTACCAATGAAAGATTCTCCCTTCTTTGCAGAAGGGAGGTCTTCTGGATACATAAGTTCGACAGCTTGGCACCTAAGGGGTTAAATGAGGAAATTGAAGTTAACGTTCTTATCTAACTCTTCCTATTTTATATATAGCTTTTTATTCTATATTCTATAACATTTTTTAGAATATAGTTTTTATGAATTGCCACTAGAGGGCACCATTTGGATAGAGTGCCCATACAACCTATTGTGGATATTATGTTGCAACAATATAGATTTGTTATAATGAGATCTAGTGACCAGTTAAGACACAAAAAAACTGCTGTTTATCTTTTAGTAATTTATGATGTGCTTATATGTTTTTTTAAAAACGAATTCTCTTGCAATATATTTTTTAAAAATAATTCTCTTGCAATATATATGTGATTTATTTGTCTGTTTGTCTTTTTGGATGTCCAAAGGGTTAAATCTCTCGGTTTGGTACACCTCCCCTTTCTCCTCCCCTTCCTCAAATTCCCCCCCCCTATCTTAGTCTATTTAATTAAACTTTATACCTAGGTCCTATTGACTGTGACAAAGCTCTTGTAAGGGCGAAACGCGTCGTCTAGGACCCCTCTTAATATCCCCCTTTTATGATGGAAGATCCTATTCATGCATAAGAACTTTTATATCCGATTATTTTAATCGCCATGCAACGCTGTTGATTTTTCAACAAGCGCATACTGCAATTTGCCCACTGGAGGGCGCCTAAACTTCTCCCTGCAGTACAGCTGGTTTACTGAAACAGTGTCTCAGACGTGGGACGCTTGCATGTTCACCCAGGGAGAGCGTCCTTTCTGATAGGCTGATCCACCCTGTGTCTCCAGCAGTCACATTTATCGGGTCTGTGAAGCTTCCATACCCGCATAGGAGAGAGCTTAGGATCCCGGACATTGTTACATCAGCCAGGAGAAGGACATTCGATCGATGTGTACATCTGGCTGGGTAATGTACTGTGCTCACCATTTGCACTAATGATGTCTTGCTAGACAGCCCACAAACTAAAACCGCAAGCTTTAACCATTTGAAGTCTGAAGAGGGTGCTGGTCTGATGCAGACATTTGGAAAGTTTTTTTTATACTTTTTTTATTATATTGTGTACATTGTGGAAACTTTCCCTTTTTTAACCATATAAAGGACTGGATCTTCCGAAAATTAAAGTGTTAATGTATGTTTTTTTCTTCACAAACATTAAGTGGATTTATAATTGGTGAACTTTCAGGAGCGCAGAGTTTTCCTTTTTGGTGTATTCAGCAGAGGAAACTTGAGCTTGCTCATCAAAAAAAAGAGTGAGAATACAACATCGCTGGTTACCTAATCTGCCTTCTTTCAGAGTTTAGAGGCCCAGGCAACTATATACTGTATGATACTTTGGCATCATGCATTGCCAAGTTCTACAATTGCAGTTCAAAATAGATGTTGCATTGATTCACAAAACAGTGGTAGGCCTAGGGATCTGCCAAGATGCATAGCAGGGGAGATAGATGTAGTATGGAGGCTGCGTAAAAATCAGACAGATGTAGAGCATTTACAGCATAGACAGTAGTCAACCTCACTTGCTAATATCTTTTGTAGAATCCAAAATAAAAATCCAAAATAAAGACTGGCATCAGTATGTATTTCTATTGCAAGCAAATAATATAGTGGAGAGGGACAAAGCAGATCAGATTTTGATTCAAGTGCTCACCAGTAAAGATGTAACGGAATATAGGTGACAAGTGTAAAGTTAAACAAACACACAATTTTAAAGAAAACTTGCATTTTGCCTATTTAGGCTTGGTTCACACTATTGCGAATTGGATGTGGTATCACCGCATCCAATCCGCAATAGCAGGAGATTGTGAATGGCTCTCTGTGGAGCTGGTTCACATTACTCCGATGTGGCTCCGGTGCGAATTTGCACAGAAGCCCTGTGTGTCTTTTTGTCAATTTTAGGTCCGAATTCAGCCCAAAATTCGGGCTGAAATCGCACCTAAAATGGTGAACCAGGATGCACAGGACCCCTTGCTGGGAGCCACATGGGCATGCAGTGTGAACCGAGCCTCAGAGAAAAGTAATAGTCATGCTTAAGAGCAGAAAGGGTATGGTGTACAGGCTTTATTTGGACTTTTATATTTTGCCTTTTTCACCTGCTAGAGCCCCCCACCAAAAAAAATTACTTTGCGAGTTCAGACGCACAGAGCTGGACTAGAGCTTACACAAGGCTAGGAACAATGCCCCCATGTGACGGCTCTTGGCGAATCTAGGAGGCACATCTCTCTATATCTGAAAGTAGCATGTATATATTTTGCTGCAATTGGTGACCAGATCAACAGGGGAGAAAATATAAAAAGTAAGTACTCTTTACCATACCTACTCTAAAGTGGACCTGTTGCTATGCCTGAGTTAGCAAATCACAGGTTTGCCTTAAAGCGGAGCTCCACCCTAAAGTGGAACTCCCGCTGATCGGAACCCTCCCCCCCTTCGGGTTTCACATTTGACACCTTTCAGGGGGGAGGGGGGTGAAGATACTTGTCTAAAGACAGGTATTTGCACCCACTTCCGGCCACACAGTCTCATGCAGACTGCGGGCATGACGTCACCTCTCGTCTCCCCCCCCCCCCGTTTGTGTTCTGGGAACACTCGGCTCCCAGTACACAGCTGGAGCCAATCGGCAGGCATAGCGCGAACGGAACCGGGCAGTGAACCCAGAGTGCTTCACTTCCTGGTTCCCTCACAGAGGATGGCGGGGGGGGGGGGGTAGCAGAGTGACGAGCGATCGCTCGTCCTCTGCTGCGGACGGCGCTGGACTCCAGGACAGGTAAGTGTCCTAATATTAAAAGTCAGCAGCTGCAGTATTTGTAGCTGCTGGCTTTTAATATTTTTTTTCAGCGCACATCCGCTTTAAGCATTATCAGATCTTTGCAACATCTTAAGTAAAACATTCCCTCAAAAGACTAAAACTTATAGTGACAATGTTCTAAAAGTATGAATTCAAATCCAGTGAGAACTACTTTAAAAAGTAAGCCTTTTCGTAGGTTATTTTCCTCCACTGAGAAGTTTTCTCTGTTTGGGTTTACAATTAAAACTTCAAAAGACACACTGCTCATGAAGATTACAGTCTAATATAAAGAATTCTGCTCTTTAAAGCTTACAATGCAATATCACAAAGGCAACCTTGTCCAACAGAGACTGGATTTTGTTCAGAGCAAATCTACCTGCAAGAACAAACAGTCCTTTCCATGCAGGGAATCCTTGCTTATAACAGCAATCTTTTGAAACATACATAATCACTGATATCTTGCTAATGTGTTTACAGTCGAATGAAATGTATTCTACTATCAAAGCTGTCAATCTTCTCACATAAAGAAAAACTTCATGCAAGGGAGAACAGAAAACTAAATTTACTGGAACATCGTACGATTCTGATCACTACAGGTTAACTAATTAGAATCTGGTGGGTCTGTTGATCCAGGGGTATCCCCAAAATCCTTAGCACTAACAATTTTTGTTGCTGCCATGGCAACTTATCATACTTCAAACAACAGTTAACAAACTGACAGATAAAAAGAAGCTGCTTTACGCAGGGCTTCAATTGGTGGGTGGGGCCAAATTCCACTAGCAGTGGGAGGGTTTTCAATACTATGAGTGTGTTATGCACAGAGTGCAGAGTTAAGGAGTGCATCATGTACATAATGTAGGGTTTAGAAGTGCACCACATACAGAGTGCATTGCACACAAGTGCACTACATACAGAGTGCAGAGTTCAGGAGTGCGCTACGTACAGAGTGCGGGGTTTGGAAGTGCCCTACATATAGACTGCAGAGTTCAAGAGTGGGCTATGTAGGTTGCAGGGTTCAGCATTGTGCTATGCACAAAATGCAGGGTTATAGGGATGCATAATGTACACAGTGCAGGGTTCAGAAGTGCACTACATACATAGTGCAGGTTTCAGAAGTGCAGAGTGCAGAATTCAGGGGGTGTGCTATGCACATAGTGCAGAGTTCATGGGTGCACTAGACAGAGTGCAGAGTACAGGGGTTTGCTACATATAAAGTGCAGAGTTCAGGGGTGCGCTACACACAAAGTCCAGAGTTCAGAAGTGAACTAAACACAGAAAGCAGTTCAGGGGTGCACTGCACACTGAGTGCAGTGTTCAAGGGTGGGCTACGCAGAGTGTAGGGTTCAGGATTGTGCTACGCACAAAGTGCAAGGTTCAGGAGTGTGCTATGCACAAAATGCAAGGTTAAAGGGATGCATAATGTACAGAGTGCAGGGTTCAGAAGGGTGCAACATACAAAGTGTGGAGTTCAGAAGTGGACTACATACAGAGTGCAGGGTTAAGGAATGTGCTGTGCACAGAGTGTAGGGTCCAGGAGTGCATTGCATTTAGAGTGCAGAATTCTGGGGTGTGCTGTACACAGTGTGCAGAGTTCATAAGGGCACTACACACAGAGTGCAGAGTTCAGGGGTGAGCTACACACAGAGTGCAGAGCTCAGGGTGAAGGCTCACACACAGTGCAGCATTCAGGGGTGCGCTAAAAACAGAATACAGAGTTTGGGGATGCACTACACACAGAGCGCAGAGTTCAGGGGCACACTACATACAGAAAGTTAGGTATAAATAAAGTGTAAATAATAAATGGAAGTCCATTTATCTTCCAGAAAGGACCCTAATCTTCCTAGTGAATGACTATGCAGGGGGCATGTCAGCACAAATCTTGGCCATTGAAGAACAGAGAGGCTGAGCTGCCAGCACAGCCGGAAAACTGACCACACTGGGAAAGCACTGTTTCTATGCCTGGTGTTGTCAATATGAAATAGGTAAGCAGGGTGACTGGCAGGATTACTGGCTTCTGTGTTTACAAGTGAAAGTGGTGAGCAGGGAGCAGAGGACCAAAGTGTGTGGTGTACCCAAGTTCTACTATGTTTCAGCTGAAAAAGCCCTGGCTTTAGGTGGGTATGGACAATAATTGTGCAGCAATTTCCATGTCTTCTATCTGTTGCCAACTAGCTTTTTATCTTTCTTTATTTTTCACCATCCTGACAAAGTCTGTGGGGGTCAGAAGTAAAAGTATAAAGTCTATGCATGCAGGAAGCACCTGTGGATTGTCATGATATCCTTGACTGCAGTGTCATTGATGCACCATAGATCTTCGGCACTGAATATCAGTAGGCTAAGGGCTTTCCTCTGGATTGGAGTTTGAGTTTATGAAGTACCCAGAGTATTCACCTGGAGCCTCTGCTAGTAGGTATGGAGTTAGCCAAGATATTTCCATGATTTTGTGTCTCCAGTTTGTCCCTCTTGACGGTGACAGGGATACAGGCAGGGAGAACTTGCAGCAATGAAACATGCCAAAAAGTCACGGCAGGCAGCGCAACTGTTGGAGAGGCTACGCAATCCAAAATTCATGAAGAAAAGGTATAATTAGAAATAGGCAGCAAGCAAGAATGTAGGACAGATAAGGCTTATTTATAGCAACTGATTTTCAGGCCCTGACTCATTCATAAACAAGTAATATACATGAAGATACGGTGTGTAGCATAATGTGTAAAGTAAAATAGAGACTCAAAAAGGTTATAGCAGGCAGTGGAAAACTAGGAGGAAGTTATACAAAAAGAGAGAGTGATTACTAATTCATAATTAGAAGGAAGTTGGCAGCAGACAGGCCAGCTTGAAGTGGGAGTAAACTCTCTTGTATGATTTATACCTATAGGTAAGCCTATAATAAGGCTTACCTATAGGTACAGTAAATATCTCCTAAAAGTGCACCGTTTAAGAGATATTTACTTTAGATGCAGCCGATGACATCACTAGCACAATATGACCTAAACTGATCGTTACATTTTTTTTTTAATGTGGTTTACTACCGCTTTAAAAAGGTAGAATTCTCAACGCATTTTGGCTTAGGTACTGTTTCTGTGGAAGTTCAAAAAAATTGCACATACTTGATATGCCCATATACAAAACTAGCTAAAGTATATAATGTGCAAGAAATAAGACTATGAACATGATGATGAATCAGTAAGCTACTTCCTACTGAAAAAATAAAATATTAGTTTTGGGTAAACAGTTAAGAATGATTAGTGTAGATTCTCTGTCATCTGCTAGATGTGTGTTTTATAAGGCTCGATTCACAATAGCAGTTCACTAAATGTGCAAAAAACATGTGTTATTCTTGCAGTGGCATTTATTGTTAATGGCATCCCAAACGCGGTGATTAGATGTTCATTTTTTCACACAGAAAAGCACTTCGTTAAAAAAACAAGTAAAGTTTGAAGCTCGGAAAGGTGCATGGGCTATTTTACTATGTTTTTTACGTGTGGGGCAGCCCATTAAAATTAATGGGCTGCCCTATGCGCGTAGCGTGCATATGTGCAATATCTGACATTGCACTTTCTAATGTGAATTGGGCCTAAAAATAATTACGTTTTTGGCCCACTGTGTAAAAATCTAATTTATTGATCCCCCCATTCATGCCACTGGCACCAATGGACAGGCTGCAAGAGTGAATAACTGAATTGTCAGGAAAGGCAAAAGCATAATTTGTGAGCAAGCATAGTTTAGGTTGGGTGGTTTTGGGGTAGTCATATCGCAGGCATTCAGACTATAAAACAGGACAACCCCCTGCATCGACTACTAAGAAACATTCTAGCTGCCTATATTTTGCATGAACTGGAATAGCATGGTGCACTAACACATAGGGGATTCACACTTATCCAAAACAAATTAAAATCTCATATGTGTGTATGAAATCAGCAAACTGGGAGAATAATAAGTCACCCAATCAATTTACAACTAGCTACAGTGTTAAACAATCAGGACTAAAGCAAGTACACTATTTAAAATAAAATGTCTAATTTATTAAGAGAACAGGTCTACTTTTCGTACATTTAAAAATATATGTGGAGTCAAGACAAGACACCAGTTCTTTAAACACTCATTGAGTATGCAAATGAAAGTACAAGCTCTTTCCAAAACCGTCGATCTCCTGCCAGGTCTTTACACAGTTGGACAAAAAGCAGGCGGTAGCACTGACCTGAATCTTCCGTGTAGGGAAACTGAGACATGTGCCTATTATTCCAAGTCACAAAGTAATTGATGAACCCAACCAACCAACTATTGCCTGAACTGGATGGACTTGTTTATTTTTTCAACCAGACAAACTATGTAACCCCAGTATGTGTAGGAGACACATAAAGCTTCAAGAGCCATTAAAATAGTATATTAGAAATGTGTAATTCACATAAAAGAAGTGTTACAAGGAAATCAGGTTTTTCTTTTTTAAATGTAGGGGTTTTCTTTTCCATATTTTTTTTCCATTTGCAATGTCCCTTGGTATAAACATTCCCTAGTACTTACATTTGCTAGTACTTCTCCCCCTATATTAACTTTTATACAGCTTTCAGGGGTGGAATGAAAGGGGGATACTAGAGTATCATTTGTATGGCAGCTCTGAGCCTGGGGCTGCTATATTCAATAATTATATTATATTCAATAATTCACTGTCACATATATCTGAAATAACTTGAAAAGATCATACAGAAGGGATTTGGACAGGGAATATTGAATAAAAAAAGAACAACTATACTTGATTCCCAAGGCACACGTACACTAATCATATACTATCTACCTAAAATTCCATTACGTCCCGGGTGGGCAGGTATATCGATATTTATTTACAGCCACTGGTATTAAAGATGCCCTCCCACATCAAAGATTCCCGCCATGTGATCAATCTTCTTTCAGAATATACCCCTAGGGAAGGTATGTGGCTGGTAACAGTAGATGTCACATCCCTCTATACCGCACGATATGGGGTTATTTGAGGCGTGATCTGATGCACTTAAATTATTATGGAGTTATTAGAGTTTGAAGCCTTACATAATTACTTCTGCCAGTTCTTTCGCCAGGACAGGGGGTGGCCATGGGGGCCAAATATACCCCCAGTTTGGACAACTTGTTCATTGCCCTATGGGAGGAGGATGTCATCTATGCCCACCATAGACCCCAGTTGGTCTTGTGGGCACAGTACATAGGCGACATCCTCCTCCTCTGGGATGGTGACCATTCTGACCTACAACTCTTCATAGAGGACCTGAATGACAATACTAGAGGCATTTTTTTGAATTATGAGGCTAGGCAGAGATAAACTTTTTAGACCTCAAGATTTCAGTGCATTTGAAGCACAACTGTACCGATAGGGAAGGGTTCTTGTTGCAGGCTGAAACTCTAACAAAAGAGGTTTGAAAAAGGTTATTCTACTGACTTTCTGAAAAATACACTTGAGGAAATTACACTCATGGACAGAGTGGACCTACTTGGGGAAAAGCCCCCATGAGAAAACAGTGTCTACTGTTCCTTTTGTTACCACCTACTCTGTACAACACATGAATGTAAAGAACCGATTAAAGAAACATTGAGTAATGATCAGGTATTAAATACTATCTTGCCAGATAGACCTCAGATTATTTAAAAGAGAGCTTCTTCTCTCAAAGACAGAGCGGAACCGAACATCCTTAACCCTCCATCGATCAAGAGGGGGTTCTTTCAGAACCTCACTGGTTTTTACCCATGTAGGAGATGCTGTGTGTGCTCCTTGAATGGATGCACACACAGAAGAACCCAAAAGTTAATTTCATCTAGTACTTCTATGGAACATGAGATAGAGCCCTTTATTACATGTTCCAATGAGGGAGTCGTATATCTGCTCCAGTGCCCTTGTGGGCTCCAATATGTGGGTAGGACTAAGTGTCCCCTTTCAGTGAGACTGAATGAACATATTACAAACATCAAAAATGGCTTCCGTAAATTCGGTTTTCGAAACATTATCTAGAGGCCATAATAGAAATCCCTCAAAGACTATATTCCTAGGAATAGATAAGTACCGCCCTCGTGAGAAGCATATCTAGGCTGGAAATGTCCCGGATACACAGGATCAGATGTTATGCCCCATTTGGACTCAATGTGGACGTTGACGTGAATGCATTCATTGAGAACTCTTAGAGATGTTTATATTCATCGGCAACTCATAGAGGTGCTTTTCATTGAATAATTTCATTTTGTGATGTGAACTCGTAAATCTGTGGTGACAACATCTTTGTCAAGATCAACCCACATTTTGTGCTAATTTATTCCGCCCCTTTGTTCTTGTTACTATTAGTTAGATTATGCTCTCCTTTATTCTTTGTTCCAATATGTCCATATCTTGATCATCGAGATCTAGGGTCCATTATGTAGGGATGTGTATGTGAATATTAGTTATTTTGAGGTAATTAGTACATTTACCACTAGGGGCATAGAGGAGTTATGCTCTGTTGTCCCCAAGCCTTGATTGCAGCCCATGTCTGGGAGGCAGCAAATGGCATTAGTTGGTGCCGATTCTTCCAGATGTGGGCTTGGCAATGATGGTTATGTCCCACAGGGTCCCTTATGATAGGCAGACTCGTTATTAATCTAAATATATTTAGAATCTTTATACTTATAAAAAAAAATTGTCTAGATTGCTGTGACCAATATGCAAATGTTGGCCACGTCTGGTGTAATACTATATTCCCCTCACCGGGGGCACTGACGGGCTGCCTCAGATTGCTGTGACTAATATGTTGATAAGTTAATATTGGTCACATTTGATGCAGTACCTTTTTTCTCCACCGGAGCATGGATGGGTTGCCTCTCCATGTCCCTGATGGCCACAAGTGGATACACACCAGGGAGTTGGTCCTTTCTTCTCCTTTGTTTTTTTGGTGGCAACAATCAGTGTTGAGTACTGGTTTTTACCTTTTGTTTGGTCTCCAGTGTTTTTTGTAACATTCCTGTCCCATTTGACCTCTAACATTAGTGTTTATAATTGTTGCCAGTCTTCAATATGGAAGATTAGGTTTTGCCACTCAGACTCAGATCGGGGCGTGGCTTTTTCTTGCAACCTACATAGCGCGATGAGTCAGTGCGTCGCATCCTCCCCGCCCATTGATTACAAAACTATAGAGGAAGGGCTATGGGGGGGTTATTATAAAAGATGTTTGCTTCACATGTAAATGAATCACTTCATTGGGAGCATGGGATCTGAGGGGCAGGACTCTGTTCACATTGGTCAGCATATATAACTGAGCAGTAGAGCTGCACGATTCTGGCTTAGAAGATAAATCATGATTCTTGCAGCGTAACATTATCTTTCACATTAAAACAAAAAAAAAAAATTGGGCTAACTTTACTGTTTCGTTTATTTTTTTATTCATTGAAGTGTATTTTTTCACCAAAAAAACTATTTGAAAGACTGCTGGGCAAATAGAGTGTGACATGAAATACTGCAGCAATTTCCATTTTATTCCCTAGGGTCGCTGCTAAAATATACATAATGTTTGGGGGTTCCAAGTAATTTTCTAGCAAAAAAGATTGATTTTAACTTAAGAAAGTGTCAGAAAAAGATTGTGACTTTAAGTGGTTAAAGTTTGCTCTAAGAAGGAAGTTAGTTACAATGTTTCATGCTGTTACAAACTTGGCAGACTGCCACACACACACACAGAAGTTTATCCCTTTGATCTAAGAAGGAAGCATTAGTTGCTTAGACTTAGACTGCCCAGTTATTTTCTTTTGACAGTGAGTGAGCAGATAAAGTGTCTCCACTTGTTATCAGAAAGAATCGGCAAACTCTACATTGGAGATCGTCAGGGGGGTTTAATCGAGATCACGATTAATTGTGCAGCTCTACTGAGCAGGATTAAATTCTAATCGTGATCCATTCCATCCTGCCTAGCAAAAGCACAGCTAACTATCATAACAGGCTGTGTATGAAGGAGTTTCCTTTTTGAAGAATGCTGTGAGGTAGGACTTGAGCGGTCTGAACTCTTGCTGTAGGTGTGACTGAAATGCCAATTAGGATGTATTCAATCCCACCCACCATCAGAGCTGTGAAGCAAGTTACATACAGACTCTAGCTGCTGCAGGAAGTGGCTGTGAAAGGGGAGAGTCTATCAGCAGGATATAAAGTGTTACATGATGCAAAGCCACAACTAAACCCAGAATATCAGGGGATTTGCAGACAACAAAGCAACATGGTACAGAGGTGTTCTCTATGCTGGGATTAATCATTCCATTCAGTTTTCGTGAAAATAAAGTTGGAATTCAGCTTTAAGAACACATACTGACATACTGCAGCCCTTTTCAAACACATTGTTGAAAAAAAAAAATCACCATTTAAATCATTAATAATCCTGCCACAGGGACACGGCGATTCTTTTCATTTTTTTTTTCTTTTCATTTTTTTTGTTAACAGACCAAAAAAAAAAAAAAAACTAAAAAAAAAAGGTACAGCATATAAAAAAAAAAAAAAAAAGGTACAGCCTCAAAAACCTGACCATTAAGGCTGAACCTTTGGCCCTTTTGATCATTCTTGGTGCTACCAAACACGATTTCTATTGGCTCATTACTAAATTGGGCCGCCTCACTGCCAATAAGAATGCTCAGGATACAGAAAGGGGTGAGCGAGCAAGCAAGCTTTAATGTTCTCAGGAAGTGCTTGAGATTTCCTGTTAGAATAGCCTGGGATTCAGTCATTACTGAACAGTTTTGGAGATTTGTTTGTACCGACAGTGTCTCTAAGTTTAGCTGTTTTTGAGTTACATTTTTAGGCTAGGTTCACGCTATACCGGTTGCCCTGCTGGGCAGAATAGTTAAGACTAGTGACCTTTTCTCTACCACATTTAGGAAATCCAGCTAGGTTGTTTTTCTGCCTCCAGCACGTAATTAGAAATAAAAGAGCAACTGCATACTGATGAGCTCATCCTTGTTCTCTTTTCAACTGTCAGCAAGTTCCTTGTCAGTAACTGTGTGCGGCACACCCAATTGAAAAGCTGAGATCGAAGCCCCCGTAGCCTCCCTAATTTTCAGGTCTGAGGAACTCCTGCTAAAACCAATTGAGGGTCAGTGGGAAAAAGGTCTCTTGGTGGCCTGTGGAAAGAATGCCTCCCATTCAAGGGCCACCCTTACACATCTTTGGTGTCCTGCATCTGGCTCTCCCAATCATCGTTGTCCCCAGAACTATGGAGACACCATCTAATTTAATGGTCAGCCACCCACAACTCCAGCAACCGCTAGCAACCTCTGGAGGAACCCTAGATGGAAATATTTGGTGTTAATGTTTTTTTTTTCTGTATTAGCCAACTTGTATAAATATGTATATGGACAATTTTAAGGGTTAGTTCATCTTTCTCACGTTAAAATTTCTGCTGCAATTTTACTTCAATAGGTGTCAATCAAAATGTACAAACTAATTTATCTTAAAAACATGCTTACCCCTTAAAGTGGTTGTAAACCTTACAGAACACTTATACCTACAGGTAAGCCTAGATTGAGGCTTACCTGTAGGTGCAACAAATATCTCCTAAACCTACACAGTTCAGGAGATAATTTTCAAAAAAGAAAGCACCTATGTCTACGGCACATGTGCGTCGTAGACAACCGCGCAGGTGCACGGAGATTGCCGTCAATGAATAGGGTCATGCCGTTAGTGACGGCATGCGTGGCAGTGATGTCATCGTGGTTCCGGCAAGTCACAGCGCTGGAGCCACGATACCTGGAAGTCACTCCGGGAGACATGACGGCAACAGAGGAGGTGAACGAGGGAGGCTACGGGGGCTTCGATCTCAGGTAAGCACTTTATAATGAGCTAGTATGCTATGCATACTAGCTCATTATGCCATTTTCTTACAGGGTGCATTTGTTTTTTTTAAGGAGGCTTTACTTCCTCTTTAATTTTGTAATACTGTTTTTCAGGCCTCTTCAAAAGATGCAACCCACAGCTACATTTCTGGGTTTGCATATGTTTCTGACTTTGAACATGCATTGAATTGTGCATCATGTAATCCAATCATCAGTCACTAATGTTCAATGCTAAACAACACAACTGGATGAGCCAGACATATGACTGGATTATAGCATTTGTTTTCACCCCTCAATGTTATGTGTGTCCTAGTTGAATTGTAGGAGAGTGTAAGTAGGCTGACTGCAACTTTTATGACAAGGAATTGCTGAAGGTGTGGCTGACCAGGTAGGCATTTTTGTTTAAAATGTCATCAGCACAACGAGTTAACTTCCTGAGCAAGTTTTAATATAAACATGAACTAACCCATTTATTCCACATGAACCTGAACTGATTTTATTGTCTGTACATAAGCGGATAAACATTTTCTACTTAGAAACAGGAAAAAAATACGGCAATGACTCAACTTCTTAGAAACCTGATAAGAAAACATTTCAAGAAATCTTGAAGATAAGTATAATTTCCATGCTTGTGTTACATGAAAAAATTTGTTTCAGTAATCACATAAGAAGAAGTCCATAGAAAAAAAAAAGTAAGGTTAATAAAATTAAGTTAAAATCTATAAAACAGACAACATTGTGCTTCTGAAGGTCTAAATACAAATTGCACTTTAATCTTCTTTATTTCTTCTGTGAAACCTTTCCAGCAGGGCACGAAAAATATTTCCAGGGATCTTTTGGTGCGTGTCTATTAGTGACTGAATGCCACATTTTGTCTGAAAGAAAGACAAAGGTTTACTAGTAAGCACAAATGCCACGTTTATGACACTGTGTACAAATAAATCATTTTGCCATACATAGCCATTTATTTAGCTAAAGTTTTGTTTGTAATCAACCTTTACAGAAATCAGTTTATACCCGTCAGGAGCGTGTAGAGCTCCCGTTTCATGACAGCAGCTATTCTCATTCCAGCCTCCTGGTTTTGGCTGTGATGCATTCTCCCAGTCTGTCTACCTACAAGGCGATTGATGTAACCAGTCTGGGTGGGGACCAAACCAGAATTTAAGCCAGCCAAGCCTGCAGTCTCATGCTTGTAAAAGTGTGTTTAACACGTGCTTCACGCTCCCTGTTTGTCTGCCCTGCTCTGCTGTTTGGATTCCCCCGTTTATGACCTTGGATTGGAACTTGGATGATACTCTGAACTCTACCTGCCTTGGACTATGGATTTGACCCTGACTATCCTGAACCTTGCCTGTCTTGTACCTGAACTGCCATTGAACCACTCTGTCTGCCAATGGCAAGTAGCTGTTTGCTGTGCGAAGTTTGTGTCTGCCCCGACATGGTAGCCAGGCACTATAGCATTGTGTATAAGACATGGGCAAGGCTGGTGCAAGGATTTTTGACACCCTAGGCGAAACTTCATTCTGCCCCCCCCCCCCCTTTGGCTCCAACCCTAACTGCACCCCATTTGTCCTGCCCATGTATACCCCACCTTTCTTAGATTGCTACCATGTTGTTGTTTTTTTGGGGGGGGGGGGGCAGTCACTGAACCTGGAGGTGGTGGGTGGCATCAGTACGGCACCCCTGACTGATGTGTGCTCTAGGCCGGCGATATGGAGTGCCACCTCCATCAGTGCAGCTTATCAGTGGGAACTCCTCATTATGGGCACAGCAGGTGTACGGACCCAGGAACTCAGCACAGGGATGGTGGGAACCCCTCACAATTGGCACAGTGGGTGTACAGACCCCAGAACTCAGCACAGGGATGGTGGGAACCTCTTATAATGGGCACAGCAGGTGTACAGACCCAGGAACTCAGCACAGGGATGGTGGGAACCCCTAATGGGCACAGCGGTTGTAAAAATACAGCCCACTTCTAGTAAATGCTGCACCCCCAGGCTGCACTAGTATCAGCAGTAACCAGGGCAGCAGCCTGATCTGTAGGCAATGTCTTCCATGGGTGATCACCAGCAGAAGAAAGAAACATAAAGAGACCCAACACACTGACCGCCCTGCACATCACTAATATCAGTAATAACATGTGTAGCTGGACAATAATCACTCACCCACCCACATCCTCTGCTTCCAAAACCTGCCATGCTGTGACCTGTGCAATGTGACCAGGGGAGGGGGTGGAACACTCCAAGGGGCTTGGGGTTATCAAGATAAAGAGCTGAACTGAAGACTGGTGTTAACCCTTTCCCCGTCAGTGACATTTATACAGTAATCAGTGGCTACTTATAGTACCGATCGCTGAATAAATGTCAGTGGTCCCAAAAAAAAAAAAAAAGTGACAAAAAAAAAGTGTCCTATCTGTTCGCCGCAATATCACAGACCCGCTAAAAATCGCAGATCGCCACCATTACTATTGAAAAAAAAAAAAAAAAATAATAAAAATGCAATAAATCTACCCCCTAGTTTGTAGACACTATAAAACGTTTGCGGAAACCAATCAATATACGCCTATTGCAATTTTTTTTTTTTTTTAACCAAAAATATGTAGAATACATATTGGCCTAAACTGTTGAATACATTTTTATATACATTTTTTGGGATATGTATTATAGTAAAAAAACAAATTATATATCTATATCTATATCTATATATCTATCTATCTATCTATCTATCTATCTATCTATCTATCTATCTATCTATCTATCTATCTATCTATCTATCTATCTATCTATCTATCTATCTATCTATCTATCTATCTATCTATATCTATATATATATCTATATATATCTATATCTATATATATCTATATCTATATATATCTATATCTATATCTTTTTTTTTTTTTAAATTGTCGCTCTTTGTTTATAGCGCAAACAAAATAAATAAAACAAATGCAAAGGTGATCAAATACCACCAAAAGAAAGCTCTTTTGTTTGGGTACAACGTTGCATACTCGCGCGATTATCATTTAAAAAGGTTAATATATAAATAAATAATGGGCTGTGTGTTCCCATCCACACAGCAAGCCTACTTTTAATTAAAAAATATTTCTTAACTTTAGCGGTTTCTCCTGAAGAGGTGCCATGGCTGACTGCAAGGTGCTCTGAACAATGTTAAGCTGGATACACATGGGCGAATGTCGGGACACATTTGACGGTTAAAAAAAAGGCCCAAAAAATGTCCGACATTCTGCCTGTGTGTATGTGGGTCTGTACGGCAGAAGCCCGCACATGCTGGAAAACCAGCAGCTGACAGACTCCCGATCAGCGCTCTCAGCCAATGGCAGAGAGTGCTGATCAGTCTTTCTGCCAAAACACAACAGCTCAGCGAGGGAGCTGGACTAACCTTGCATTGTTCGTACAGTATCTCTGATCGGAGTGGACAGAAAAAAAAAAACACAACACACACAATCAGGAGATATCCATTACCATTTACCACCAAATTAAAGCCCAATTTATCCCGAAAAAAAAAGGTATAATCCATCTGCATGCACAAAGTAGTTGTGATATGTACAGGTTTACTAACACATTTCAAAGTTGCAAAATTGGGCTTGGGCATTAGGATTTGTTTTACCCCTAGGTGCAAAGGGGTTAAAAAGGTATGTCCACCTAAAATGTTGTTTTGTAGTTCACTGGCTAGAGAACACTTTAATCTCCCACATGGAGATATGCTTTACATTTATTACTTTGCCATTTGCAGAACCATTCCATCACCAGTCACTGCTATACTCTCCAAATGAGTTCTCGGTGTACTCAACAAGGTCCAGTTCACATCATAAATCACAAAAAAGTGAAATGTTCTGAACAATAATTTGGCTGCAGTAAAAAATATATGTCAGGATTTCAAGATTGGGAGTACCCCCATAAGGGTTTCCTGGAATTTTCCAAACTGTGTGTGATAAAATCCTTTAGAAACCCATCAAAACAAAGTGCAACTAAAAGCAAAAAAACTTTATTTATTTTTTAGTGTTGGAAAGATTGGAGAGGCATTAGAACACCTGTCATTTTTTTTTTTTTTATTGCTGTCTGTGCCCCTGTTGGGGAGATTCAGCCTTTGTATTTGTCCTGTTTACCATAATTACCAAAAATGAAGGCAAGGCCCCTTTTTCACACTACTGCAACTTCAAAGTCGCGCGATTTTAACGCAATTCCGCGGCTGCGATTTTGCCTTGATTGGCAGTCACGATTTCAGGGAATGCCTGCTTAACTGGCATCAAAGTTGGACCAAAGTAGTGCAGGGACTACTTTAAAGTCGGAATGACTTGAAGTTGTACCAATATGAATGGTTGTCATTGGAAAACATGGGGAACGACTTGTCATACTACGTTGCAGTCACAAATCATGGGACAAGTTGTACGAGTGTGAAAGGGGCTTAAAAGAAAATCCCCAAATTTTGAGTTGTTCCCAAAACAGGGACAATCAGGGATTCCCCACTTTAGATATATTTCCTCTCGGTTCCTGTGTTGTCTATGGGACGGGAAGGGAAGTGGAGGGTAATTTCCCCAATGGAACACAGATGGAGGCTTATAACACCTGTAAGGTTTTATTTTTACCCCAACTCTATCCAAAAATGGGAAAAAAAAAAACGTGTTGCCTTTAGTTCTACTTTAAGAAATCCATTTGGACTACCAGTCACCGACAGATTTTACTCTAAGTCTCTGTGACAAATACATGTGCCAATGCCCATGAACACAGAACTGAAAGACAGGAGTGCATGCAGCTTTGCTGGTGACCTTTTCATTAATAAAATGTATTGATGCATACTACCAACATTCACTATAAAACCAGTGTTTCCAACTGTCAGTATTTTTAATGGTAGCCAGTAACTGGCACTTTTCTCCTGCCATTAAATGCCAGTGACAGGAAAAGGTTGCCAGTAAAAAATATGGCAGCGACGCTCAGCTCAGAACTGTGCATGAGCAGTTACAGTCCGGAACTGTCCGAAACCATCTGAGTGCCTGCTACAGTGTGTTCAGGTGGCGCCAGCGGGGGGTGGGTCTGCCGGAGGCAGTGCCTAAGCGTGCCGTGTGATGTCATGGTGCAAGGGAGCCAAATGGAGCGGCAAGAGTCTTGTGTGCAGGACTGTCAGTACTGTTGGGACCAGCTGGCGTAAGGAGAGACTGTCACTGTGACTCAGAAGGGCACGTGTTGTGTCAGTCATCTGTGCTGCTGCACACTGCTGTCAGTGTCACTGTGAGTCAGTTTCAGGTGTGCGTGCCTGCCCATTCTAATTTCTTAGAGAAATAGAGTTACCGCTCCAGGTAGATGTGTAAAACAACATTCTGAGTGCACTTTTCTATATGGTAGCTATGACCAAGCACTAACTAATAGTGTGAAACGCGTCAGCTGCATCCCCCATTTTGCTGTGATTTGTGGTGTTTACTGGTCTTTTTTTTACCAATAAAGGCAACCAAAAGGTTTTTCTGGAGTGCAGCTGTCCATACATTCTTCCCATTCTAATTTCTTGCCCTCCTGAGTCCTGTCCCTGAGCTACTTCCATATCAAAAATAAAATAGGAAATGTTTTTTGCCCTAATATTTACCATAAATGACTTTGCCAATTGCATACTGTACTTGTTTGTAGCCTAAATACTGAACTTTGCACTTAAAACTGTAATTTTGTAGCTTTTGTAAATGCCAGTAAAAATGTGGCACGTCAGTAAATTTTATTCTGGTAGGTTGGCAACACCCTTTATAAAAGACGTACTGTATAATCATGGTGTGTACGTGGTGAAAGAATTGCTTCCTCTTGAATAAACTGGGTGAAGCTATAAACTATCTTCTACACACAGACAGCATGTCTCATAATGTTTTTAGCTTATTAAATCATTTGAACTGTACATTAACACCAGATAAACATAAAATGCAGTACATAAAAAGGCAGCAGATTTGAGGAAGGAAACTAAATCGCTTTAGATGGTGCAGCTTAGCGAGGCATAATCTTCTGTGGAATGTCTTGTATAACAAGCTCAGAAGATTCTTACCTTCTCAGCCAGTTCACTGGCTGTTATACTGGGATCATAGTGGATGGGATCACCAAGATAAGTGCGAAATTTCACTGGAAAACCACCATAAATAGGAACCAGAGGAATTTTAAATTTCTCATATATCCATCGAAAAATTGCTGGTAAATAAGAAAAAGAAAAAACAGCACATGTAACATCTGCAATAATGAAGAATGTATGGTACATCAAAGCATGCAATGCTCTCGTGTATAATGGCTCAATTTGCTGGAATAGGAGGCTGGACAACCAAGGGGAAATTTTACGTGGGTTGAGCCACGCTTCACTAAAAATAAACTCGGCTTAGGGTAATAAATGGTAAAATTTTCAGCAAACAGAATATCAAAAAGACTTTATACAATTGTTGACGTCTCTTTACAAAAACCGACATACGGGAAAGTTCCCCTTTGGTTGAACTATGGAACGCTTTTCTTGCAGCTTTAGGGCTACACGGAGTTGTGAAATAATTTCATGTCAGATTTAGATCAGTTCACGCTTTACATTCATTCCTCTATAGAAGTCACCGAGTACATGATCCTGAACTGAATCACTAGTCTATGAGCTTGTTTGAGGGTGGAAGTGACAGCAGAGGAGTTTTAACCAATTCAATGGAGCCAATTGGAAGGAGAGATTTATTGATAAAGCCCATGGATCTTTGAGGAGTAAATCTGGAGAGCACATCACCTGTGGTGGAACTGTGCTATCTGCTAGGTGTTTGGTGTGCTCCTGCACCTTTAAGGAGGGGTGGCTCCCCTTCAGTCCACTGCCCTCATCTATCCATCAGAATGCATGTGCCTCCATTGTGGTGACACTCATATTTTAGTGTTAAGACCACAGATTACAGGGTGCCTTGGTGTGGCTCTTGCATGCGTTTGCAAATGCGTGCAGACAAAACCTCTGTTTTTAACGCATACTGTTAGAGGTTATTTGGTTGTTCTGCGAGCTGGTCGGTAAGTAGGCTTGGTTTTTCCCTGGGCATTCCCCAGGCTTTGTTGTTACCTGTGGTGGAACGCCTAACTGTAATATTGGTTATACACATTATAATAGATTTGAATGTGAGAAGTGGTGGATCTGAAGTTTTTTTTACATTTTTAAAAAGGGATATTAAAATGGTTGTAAACCTTTTACAATAACTTTTTGACTACAGGCAATAAGGCTTACCTGTAGCTACTGTGTATTTCTCCTAAACTTTCATAGTTTAGGAGATATTCACTGTACACGCATGTGCCGATGTCAATGGCACATGCGCACTGAAGAGATGGCTCGTACATGCCGTTTCTTCAGCTGGTGCGCCAGTACCGGAAGCTCCTGCGCGCATGCGCGGGATTGACATCATCGCAGCTCAGGCCAATCACGGCGCCGGAGCCTGCGATACCGGGCAGTAACTCCGGAAGACATGTCACCGGCCAAAACGGGGCGCCGGGATCGCTGCCAGGCTTCGATCTAAGGCAAGTATATCATAATGAGCTAGTATGCATACTAGCTCATTATGCCTTTGTCTTGCTGTTGTTTTTTTTTTGCCTGGGTTTACAACCACAACTATATTAGGTTTTTGTTTTTTTCTGGGAATTTTCTACATTCACTTTGGAGCGGGTGAGGAAGAATACCCAACTGTGTGAACACAAAAGGAATGATTCTACAATTGTATTCACACTGAAGGCTTCTTTATGAAGTTGGAGGATAAGTATATAGGAAGAGATCACATGGGTGGATTTGTAAGGAAGGATTTATTTTTAGTGGAACATACTGCACTAAAACATATATATAAAAAATTGGAGATTTTTCACCTGGAGAAAGCGGGATCAGCCTTTAAATTGATACTTCATGATATAATTAAAGGAAATAAAAAAAAAAAAAAGCACTAGACTTTGAGATTTCACATTTGTACTTTATTGGACATGGGATTGTTTGAGCAATATTTTGAACACTTCCGAGGATAAAATATGTGCCTGCAAGTGCTTGTTATGAATATACAGTAAACTAACAACTCATCATTTTGTAGTGTGGCTGACTAGTTGGCATTCTTGCCTTTAAGCTCTGGGTTATGGGTTCAAACCCCACCTAGGGCAAGCTCTGCATATTGTTTTGTGTGGGTTTTCCAAAACGATCTAAAAACATACTAGCAGGTTTGCAGGCTTCCGCTAAACTGCCAGAGTGGGTGGGGTAGTTGTGAGCTCTTTTGGGGATAGACTGTTGTGAATTTTTGTACTATGGAATATGTTGGCACCTTATAAAAATTAACTACTTTCCACCCACATGACGTCATATAACTTGAAGTGTCCATGTCTGGATGATGACTGCAGCTACAGTTATCATCCAGATATCTTTTATTTATTTTTTTCAGCTACAGATTCCCTACACTGTAAAAGCCATCCTAGTGGCGGAATAGCCGCTGGATTGCTTTTACAGGCAGCGGAAGGCGATGTCCCCCCTCACGCTGACCATCTGCACCTCCCCAGTTCGATCGGGAAGCCAGAGATCTGATCCAGTGATGGCGTCCAGTTACCACAGAGTTGACAGAGGACCCGGATGGTCATGATGTCACTTACAGTTCTGGCCTTTAAACAAAAAAAAGTTTAAAAGCACCCCTATCCCCTTGCGCTCGCATATGGAAACAATGTTTGCACCACACATGTACTAGCAGGAGCAATAAATTGTAGCACTAGACCCCCTCTGCAACTGTAAACTGGTAACCTGTAAAAATGTTTAAACCATCGCCTTTGGAGATTTTTGAAAACCGTAGTTTGGCGCCATTCCACAAGTGTGTGCCTAACATCATCTTTCATATTTAAAAAAAAATTATATAAATGTGTTTTGTTGTATTAAAATTCCAAAGTTTACATTTTCAGAAAAAAATGTAATACAATTGCTGCGTAAATACCGTGTGACATAAATTACAATGACCACTATTTTATTCTCTAGGGTCTCTGATAAAAATAAAACACATATAATGTTTGGGGGTTCTGAGTAATTTTCTAGCAAAAATAAAAATAAATACAGATATTTACATGTAGGAGGGAAATGTCCGAATTTGCGTGGGTGGAAAGTAGTTAAAGAACAGTATGCACACACAAGTGGAGGAAGAAGAGATTAACAATATGCTTGGGTATAGAGTTTTGCATGCTAGAATAATCACTCCTGATGCTAGTTGCAATAAAAAGCACCTATTCTCCTAAATTGGTTTTATATCAGTTCAAGCACAACTACATGCAAATAGGCTACATAAACTGCCCCATAATATTATGCCAAAATACTACATCTTACGTAGGCATCCAAGAGACCGGAATCCTTCCCGGACATTTTGTGTAAACATTGGAATGATGGGCTAAAATAAAACAAAATTGTGATCATTTATTACAGGAATCAGTTTCAAACTCTGAGAGGAATATAAAGTGCTTTTATAAATTTTTCCTTACTTTATCATGGTCCCAACTAAATATAAAAAAATAGTAACTTGTTAGGTCAGATAACTATGGAATCTTGCATATTTATATTTTATATGTAAAGCTAGGAGTCGCTGGAGTCAAAGCTTACACAGAACTGGGGACAATCCATGTGACAGCATTGAGTGGGCCAGCACTGTCACATGTTATTCCATATCTGTAAGTGAAAGAATATTTCTTTATCGTACATAACTACATAGCACGCCACCTATAGATCAATCAGAACAATCAAACAGGAAGTCCTCCCCTATATAACCCCTCCTACACAGGAAGCAGTTCAGTTTTTTTGCCAGTGTCTGTAAGGTAGTGGTCACTGATGTGATACACGTGCTTTTGGAGTATACTTGGAGGTCTGTACACATGATCAGTTCATCCGATGAAAACGGTCTGATGGATTTTTTCATCACATATCCGATGAAGCTGACTTTCATCAGTCTTGCCTACACACCATCAGTTAAAAAACGATCGTGTCAGAACGCGGTGACGTAAAACACAACGACGTGCTGAGAAAAATGAAGTTCAATGCTTCCGAGCATGAGTCGACTTGATTCTGAGCATGCGTTTATTTTTAACCGATGGATTTCCCCACAGACAATCGTTTTTTTCCCCATCGGTTTTTTATGGTTCAGATAAATTTTAAAAACAGGGTCTACGTTTTTTCACCGATGGGAAAAAAAACTGATGGGGCCCACACACGATCGGTTCGTCACGATCGGTCCATCAGACCGGTTACTACTGAGCATCAAGGACTTTAAATCAGATCCATTTGAAAAAGCTGCCAGCCAAAATGGATGGTACCCGAGCCTCATAGGAAGGAGAGAAGATTCCTCAAGGCTTGCCTGTAATGCAGCCTTACGGCGCTGGACCCCTCGTAATGGAACCCTGTGCAGTGCTTTTTCTGACCAAGGTGCTTTCCTGCAGGGTGCTGTACAGGTCCAGGGGAGTGAACCCCACATTAAGGGGGACCAAGTCCCTGAAGGTCTTTTATGACAAAGCCTGCCGTGATGGGTGAAGATTGGACTCCTGTTATGCTCAGAGTCCTGCAGCAGGAATGTTAAGTCTGCAATTTTTTTCAGTTTCTCTTTTTATTAATCTGGTACCAAATGGAGCAAAAGAAAGTACACACTGCTTGGAAAAGGGGAGGAAATGCAAATGTATTGCTTTGCCTGTATTGGCAGCCATCAGAATTAAAGCTGACCTTCAGCTTTTTTGATCCAATTAATAATATCAGAATACCGCTTAAAGCAGCCATAAATGGTTTGAACCTCAGTCAGTTCAGTCACCTATGGGCAGGCCATGTACCAAAGTTGATTTATTGATTGGATAGCTCAGGACAGTGCTTGAGCTTGGAGAGGGTAAGTGATGCTCAGGAACTTTTTTTCCCCTATTGTAGAGTTTTATTTAATCTAAAAAGTCATTTTTTCTTTACTCATCAAAACGATCAGTTCACAGACAAATGTTGCATATGTGTGCATTTTTTTAATTAGTTTCAACTGTCTATTTTGTGAAGTGATATTATCTTTTTCATAAACTTTATTTTAGCACCACCTCAACTGACTTCCTATCTGCTTTCATGAACAGACACACAACATTTAAAGCCAAATTTGAATCAAGCTAAAATTTTATGGACACAACCTATGCAATCATTTTTATAAAAATCTACCTTTACATCCAACATATGCCACAAGGTAACCACTTTCCCACCTGGACGTCGTCATATGACTTTTGAGTGGTGGTATCTGAATGATGCCTGCAGGCATCATTGAGATATCGCCTTTTACAACTGCCGATTCCCGTCACCGTAAAAACAATCATAGCGCAACGTCATAACATCGCGCCCCGCCTCCGAAAGGCCTTAGATTTCCGGGGACCATCTGGCCTGCAGGATTCTCTGTGGCCAAATTCCTGCTTCCTACAGTTTGCAGATCTCATGGGCAAGCAACTAGAAGCACTGGAGGGTGGCGGTAGATGTCCCCTTCTGCTGCCTGTAAAAACTATACAGTGGCGTCACTAGCACAACTGCCCCTACCCTGGCGGTGTGGCACCAACACTAACAGCAAATCCCCCCCCCCCACTGTCTGCCGGTCAGTCCTTACCCTGGATGCGGGCAATAAGAGCAGTTGGGTCTTTATGGAGTGTGGAGCTGATGTAGCCATCTCCCAGGGTGGTCACCCCTGTCCTTAAGCGTGGCGGGCTCGGGGAAAGCTGCTCTGGTGTCCTTTCCTGGAGCAGCTTCCGTGGTACGTCTCCTCTCTGCTCCTCCCGGCGCCAGGCATCCAATAGGTTCGCTTGACGTTTTGGCCAATCGGGACACAGGTTTCATATCCGCTTCCCGATTGGCCAGGAGGAGGATCAGTGTTTCAACAGCGAATTTTAATTCGCTGCTGCAACACACCTGGGTAAGCTTGGGATGCAATGCTCTGCGCCATGAGCCCACCCTATTTTGAAGCCCATTAGAGCCTCGGCCTCTAATCAGGTACTTTGAAATACACACCCCCTGCCTATTTCCGCAATTGTAAATGATGCACCCGATGTCCTGAAAGGAGGCGGACGCAAAATTAGGGAGGGCGAAGGCATGTTAGGTATCTATTTACATCTTTCACATTATACAAAAAAAAAAAATTGGGCTACCTTTAGTGTTTTTTTTTTAAATGCATGAAAGTTCTTAAAAACACATTAAAAAAATTACTGCGCAAATACCGTGCAGGACAATAAAATTGCAACAACCACCATTTTATTTCCTAGGATCTTTTTACATGTAGGAGAGAAGTTTCAGAATTGGCCTGGTAGGCAAGTGGCTAATGAAACATGAAATATGGGATACATTTACCTGATCCATGCAATAGAAAGTGGATTACAGTCATATTCAAACTCACCACTTGCGCATCAATTGCAACCTCTGCAAATCCTATACGATTCCCCCACATGATGGTGTAGCTTTCATCACTAAACAAGGCCTCCCGTACCCCTCCTGGGGAAATAGCCAGTAGGTGGCCATTCCTGAGTGCTTTCACACATTCTTGCTTTGGTCCATGAATGACACTAAATACTTCAAGGAGTGGTTTAAAACCTGAACGAAATAAAGAGATTGCAAATCAAATTACATGAAATAACTAGGGATGAGATCAGGTGTGTTTGGATACTAGTCTGAAACCACCTAAACAGTCCCGCCAGGAAGCTTTCATTGAAGATTGCCAATCATAAGTGACTGAGGCATTCCATGCCCCACATATACACGCCCCTTGTACATGTGAGAATGCAGGACGGGGGAATGCTTTGGTCACTTATGATTGGCAGTCACCAGCGACAGCTTCCTGGTGGGATAGCTCAGACAGGTTCAGGCTAGTATAGCCAAAACACACCTGAGCTCATCCCTAGTTATTTCATGCAAGCTCATCTAGTAATAATTTTGAAATTATTGCATTAAACTTTTTAAATAATTAAATCTGAAATTATAAACAAATTATTAAAAAGCTGCGTCTGCCCGGAAACAACCCCCACTATGGGGGCAGACATGCAGGTTCAATACCGAACCAGGCCGTGTGCGTTCATTGACATACACAGTGCAGCATGGGCTCACCACCTGCTTGTGAGCGCAGGAAAAGGAGAGAAGACAAGCAGATGGACATGGCGCTGGATCGATACAGGACTCAGGTAGGTATTTAGGGGGAGTGATGCAAATGGCAAAACATTTTTTTACCTCAATTTGGGCAGTGCATTAAGATAAAAAAAAATAAAAAACACACACACACACACACACACACACACACACACACACACACCCCTTTAGAACCACTTTTAAATGCAGATATTATAAAGCTGAATGTGACCCGATTCCAACTTCTTGTAATTTCCTGTATAGCAGCACTGGTGGGAGAAAGAGGGGCAGCACTTGCATGCAAATCTGCTGATGAGCAACATGCCGATAGAAGGATCTGGGCGTCTTGTCTGAACAGACACACAGAGCTGTGACTCGGCTCGAGTGCCCCCATAGCAAGCTGCTTGCTGTGGGGGCACTGAACAAGAGGGAGGGGCCAGGATAACAGAAGAGGGACCTGAGAAGAGGAGGACCTGGGCTGTTCTGTGCAAAACCAACTGCAACAGAGCAAACATGTTTTTTTTTTTTTTTACAAAGAGAGACTTTAAATCACTAACTGTAGCAGAGAAAAATAAGGTCATCAGGCCGACTGTGCCATCTGGCAGCGCTGTGTAAATCCCATGACCAAAATACAACTCTTTTGGGAGGTATAAATGTATATTTAGCAGTTTTCTGGTGTTCAGCTTCAAATGGCACTTTGCTTTTTAAAAAAACTGTTTAAGAACTGATGTTTTGTGCCCAGCTGGAACTTGTTTTTTTTAGGCAAACTGGGAGGAATAAGGGAGTAGTTAGGTGATCGCCCAAAGAGGAAAAGTGGATTGAGTTAAGTGAGGCATACACAGGTGCTTCAGAAATTTCTGAGCTCACCTCAGGAGGTACATGTAGGTCAATTAAGAGGTACCATCTAACTAAAAAATAATCCAGACAAGCCATCTGTTTAAGTGGCAGGCTCGAAAAAAAAAATCAGGTTGTGCATATTTGCAGTCTTATGGCTTCTACTAAAGGCCCTATGGTCTCTAGTGACCAGACACGCCCTGAAGAAGAGAGAAGTGTTAAACAAAAAAAACAAAATTGTATATGTATGAAGAAAATTGTTCTCAATACAGAAGACACTGAAAAACTTTTAGCTGCTACGTGAGCCATCTTGGACGTTGTTAATCTTCCAGAAAAATAAAATAAAAAATAAAAACGTATACTATTAGGGGCGAGATACTGGAGGTCAAGGTATTCCCAGTTGATTAGAAGCATCACAAGGCAATTGGGCATAAAGGGACCCTGGGCCTACATTTTGAGTTCTGCTTTAAAGTAAACTGGCTCTAAGGCCCCTTTCACACTTGGGCAGTATGTGCGGTGGTTTTCACATTAAAAATGCTGGGGCAGGAGTATTTCAGGCGTTATTTATGCGCCATTTTTAGCGCTAAAACATCTGAAATACGCCTCAGTGTGAAAGGGGCCTTACTTGCCAATTACATACAGGCATTAGTCATTGTATTACAAGATAGAGGCAATAAGGTGGACCTAGTATCCACCACAGGAAATGAAGACAAGGCTGGAGTAGAAGGTGAGTGTTGACCCCTTATGCTGTATGCCATCAGCTGCTGTTTTTATTACAGCCAAATGTTTGCTTTAAAGTTACACAATGAACAGGTAATTTGGTTCTTTACCTGCAATAAAGTACATGTTTCTATGAAGAGCTACTAAAGGCAGTTATTTAGTGCAGGGTTTGACAAATTTGCTTGGAATCTAGGAGCCAGCTAAAAAAGTTAGGAGCCAGAAAACGCACCCCGTCCCGACGAGCTTGCGCGCAGAAGCGAACACATAGGTGAGCAGCGCCCGCATATGGAGGTGTTCAAACCACACATGTGAGGTATCGCCGCGATTGGTAGAGCGAGAGCAATAATTCTAGCCCTATTCCTTCTCTGTAACTCAAAACATGCAACCTGTAGATTTTTTTTAAACGTCGCCTATGAAGATTTTAAAGGGTAAAAGTTTGTCGGCATTCCACGAGCGGACGCAATTTTGAAGCGTGACATGTTGGGTATGAATTTACTCGGCATAACATTATCTTTCATAATATAAAAAAAATAAAATGGGGATAACTTTACTGTTGTCTTATTTTTTAATTAAAAAAAGTGTAATTTTTTCCCAAAAAAGTGTGCTTGTAAGACCGCTGCGCAAATACGGTGTGACAGAAAGTATTGCAACGATCGCCATTTTATTCTCTAGGGTGTTAGGATAAAAAAATATATATATATATATATATATATATATATATATATATATATATATATATATATAATGTTTGGGGGTTCTAATTAGAGGGAAGAAGATGGCAGTGAAAAATAGTGAAACATGACATTAGAATTGCTGTTTAACTTGTAATGCTTAACTTGTAATACCAACGGCTCACCACCAGATGGCACCAGCTAACAAAAAAAAAAAAAAAAAAAAAAAAAAGAAGAAGAAGAAGATGGCCCACCTTCCAAGCCAAGTCGCCAGGACACCATTTCTAGTCGCCACCTGGCACCCGAGATTTGCCGAGCCCTGATTTAGTGGATCATGCTTAGATGCAGCATGTGAATATTTACCTGGTATTTTGAAGAGAAAGTGGTCCCCGACTGAGTGACACATTCTGCCTTTTAGAAGAATGACCTTTGCTACAAAGTAATAGTAGTCTACTGGAAGAGCGCCATGATAGTACACAATTAATGCAGGGCCGCTATCGGGGATCTTTTCCAAACCATGAATTTCATAACCTGCGCAGAAAGGAACACAACACAGGCATTAAGGTATTAACACACCATGCAGCTCTATAAATGCATTATAAATATATGTACCATAAATATATGCATTTAAACCACCCAGAGATATAAAATAATCCCCCCCCCCCAGCCAGTTAACATGAAGGGTACCTAAGAAAACAAACTTTAAAGCCATTGTCACAACTACTGTTCTGCATTCAAAGTTTACAAAGTTTCCTGCCGAGAGAGCATGAGCTTTACCGACTGCAGAGCAGCAGTTGCCCCTGCTCTCATCTTCAACCTGCTGGTCATACATTATACAATTTTCTTATTTAATTTCCTTTAGATTTATCTTTAACAATGTAGTGCAAGGGCCTGCCCGATTGCATACAATTTGAAATGCAGCAGTTTTGCCAGCAAAGAAACTGTTGTAATATTCCTGCATGTTTCTTAAAGTTAGGAGGTACAGATAACATAAAATAATGGGGTGGATTTACTAAAGGAAAATAGACTGTCCACTTTGCAAGTGCAGTTGCTCTCATTTTCCCCAGAGCTTAGTGAATGTGGTAAAACTCTGCCGATTTCCACAATCAAAAAATGTGCAAGCAAAAATGCCTGGTTTACCACATTCACTTAGCTCTGGGGAAAATTAGCGCAACAGCACTTGGGAAGTGGACAGTTTATTTGCCTTCAGTAAATCTACCCCAATGTCTTTATTTTGTTGGCCTTAATTTCCCAGCAAACACATTGAGATGACCATATTCAAGCTCCATGGATCAACTAGTAATCCTAATGCCGCGCACACACGATCGGTCAAACCGATGATAACGGACTGATGTACCGGTTTTATCGGACCAAACTGATCGTGTGTAGGCCCCATCGGTTATTTATCCATTAAATTTAACCGATGGATACCTAACCGATAGAAAAAAAACGATCGTTTGTAGGCACGTCCATCGGTTTAAAATCCATGCATGCTCAGAATCAAGTCAAGTCGACGCATGCTTGGAAGCACTGAACTTCGTTTTTTTTCAGCACGTCGTTGTGTTTTACGTCACCGCGTTCTGACACGATCGTTTTTTTAACTGATGGTGTGTAAGCACGACTGACCGGTCAGCTTCATCGGTTAACCGATGAAAACGGTCCATCAGACTGTTCTCATCGGATGGACCGATCGTGTGTACAGGGCTTTATAGTAGCCTTAAGAACTGTAAACAATGCTCTCTGAATCTTTCAGCCCAGAAAACACCTGCTGTGCCAAGTCTAGAGCTTCAAACGGGCTAGCTTTAGAACTCTAGAAAAAAAAAAAAATTGAGGTTTCAGGGAACCCCTTTCAAAACAGATTCATCTGAAAAAAAAAAATCACAACATATCATTAATCAGTGAGAAAACAGCCCCCATTATAGTGGTGGCCAGAATGCTACTCTTACAGACAGCTAAAAAGATCATTGGTGCCATGCCATTGGTTCCTCTAGGTGGCAGAAGAACTATGCTGGCACTATCAGATAGGAGGTCATTCAGTCACAGCTCAAGGACTTCCCATCAACATATGGAGGAACCCTGGTTGAGAATGACCAATCTACTCTTTTCACTTTGCAAAACTGATTAGAACTGTAAAGCAGGCAACCTGTCTCAAATATGTCTTCTAAAATGGGCATATGACTAACCTAAAAAAAAAAAAAAAAAAAAAAAAAAAAATTCTCTCTCTCTTATGACATTTTAAAGTTGTTTTGAGCAATTATTTTATCTAGTTTGCAGTAGATGCAACTGCAAGATAGTAAGCAAACACTGTACATTCATAGGAACATCAAAAAATGTTTTCTAGCATCCAAACAATGAGAGTTTTAGCACATACCCTCATAAGTCCCCTGAACTGGTATTTTTTTCCTCTTTTGGTAGATATACTAACAAAAAAATCCAATGGTGGATTAGCTTTATGCATTCTTATTTTGAAAAAGATTTTAACTATAATACCAAAACTTGTTTGTACTGGAAAACAAACTGACTGCACGGGATTTGCCACTGTCAGGTGGTGAACAGTGCAGTCAGATACAAGATAGAGGGGGAAAAAAAAAAACATTAAAAACTGGAACTGCAGGGAACCATCAGACTCACGTGTGCTGTATTGGTCACCTCTTAGTCAGAAAACAACAACTGAGGTAGTCACGCATTATCAATCACAGCAAAAAATAAAATAGACATGATACCCCAATGAGTTGTAAAAACTATATCCAACTAATCAAGTTCCTTCGTCCTGAAGAACTAGGGTTAACCCGCGAAACGCAACGACAGACTGAACTTTGGCTTTGTGTATATTCAGACCTTATATTTTGTACTCTTCTCTATGGATCTTTATACGTGTCAGCAGTATAGCCAATGATGAAGTTTGTTCTGGTCTCACCCCAAGCCATATTATTATGTTACATAGATGTGCTGATGGTTTTTACGATGGTACACGTTCGGGAACTCACACACAGTTTGTCTATTTTGTATAAATAAATATAACATTATTTTATGCCCCCCCCTTTTTTTTCTGGGTGCTGCGATTGATAATACATGATTGCCAGAGTAGTTCTACTGTTTTCTGAACAAGAAGAGAAAATGTATTTAGGTTTTATATGGTCACTGTCTCAGTTTGCTGTACAGTTTAGGCCGATCATTCAGCGGTAAATTCCTCATGCAGGAAAAAGAACAACAGAGGGCCAGATTCTGGTAGATTCTGCGGCGGCATAGCGTAAGCCATTTACACCACGCCGCCGCAACTTATTGGAGCAAGTGCCTTATTCTCCAAGCACTTGGTCCGTAATTTGCGGTGGCGTAGTGTAATTGGCCCGGCGTATGGCCGCGGAATTCAAAGGGGGCGGCTTGTATTCAAATTAAGCGCGCCCCCGTGCCGATTGAACTGCGCATGCGCCAGGCTGAAAAATAGCCCAGTGCGCATGCTCCAGCTCACGACGGAAAACGTCAATGACGCCGACGTGTGCGTCATTGACGTAAAGTCGTATTCAAGAACGACTTAGGAAAACGACGTAACCAACGGAAAAAGACGACGCGGACCCGACGCCATACTTAACATGGCATACGACGGACTGGCGTAAGGTTACCCCTCATATAGCAGGGGTAACCTTACGCTTACGGAAACGACGAGTACGCAACGCAAATTCCTTCGGGATTCGGCGTATCAGGCTCATTTGCATAGTCAAATAAGACCTGAACGTAAACACCACCTAGCAGCAGGCGTTGCATTACATCTAAGATCCAACGGTGCAAGTGACTTACACCTGTCGGATCTTGGCCGTATCTATGCGAAAATTATTCTAGGAATCACTCGCATAGATACTCGGGCTCAGAAACAGAGATACGACGGTGTTTCCTGAGATACACCATCGTAACTCTTCTGAGAAACTGGCCCTTAATTTGTACTGCAAACTATATTGTATCTTAAAAAAAAAAAATGCGCACACACACACACACCTCATAAAATTTACTTTTTGATGATAGTCTAATTTCAGTAATCATCGCATCTGTTTACAATATGAATTTCACCAGTTAAAATAGTTAATTTCAGTAATTAAATTCATGAGGTGTGTGTGTGTGTGTATATAAAATACACACACACCCCCCTCATAAAATTAGAATATCAAAAAGTTAATTTCAGTAATTAAATTCAACCGGTGAAATTCATATTTTAAACAGATGCAATAATTACTGAAATTAGAATATCATCAAAAAGTTAATTTTATGAGGTGTAGGCATATATATTATACAAACACACACTGCTTCTGACCCCTCTGTCTGCCAACATGAAAGATGATCTCTGATATGCACCTTGTACACTGTTGTCTAAAGATGTCCATTCATATTTTCCTGTTAATAAATCTCAAGGAATAAGCCGCAATATCAGGTTTCTCATACAACAGCACTGTGTGTGAAACCTGACCTTGTGGTTTAAAGCCCAACAAAATAAAATGATTGTACTGATACACAGAGGAGCCTATAGAAGGGCTCCAGGGGGTAACAGAAGTAGCACTTCTAACAATGTTTTACCATGCCATATTGTAGCATGCCCATCCCACAGTGTTGCCAATGTTTTCCGGGCGCCATCCCATATACTGTTGGAATAAGCTTCTTTCAGTTCATTTTTGCGCTTGTATACGTGGAGGAAGAGGATGGAGAGGTAGAGAAAAATGACAATGAGGAAGGGTAGTATGAATACTATTATCAGTGGCGTGAAGACCCACATGAGGTAGTCTAAGTAGTTCAGGTAATCTTCCAAATTCTCAAGTCCTAGCCAATCCAGAAACATCTGCACGAGGCAGGTCAGGTAGGTCACAGAAGGGCCTGCAATGCATGTCTCATTTTCAGCTGTCATCTTCAGTGCACAGCCTCAAGCACAAGATCCCCTATAGGTTTGTACCTTCCATCCTATGGCAAAAACCAAAGTGTAAAAGATTAGATTACAACCAAACACAAACAGCAATAGATTCAGAATATGAATTCGCTTACTTTAAATGTGGACTGCTAATGCGCCCAAGTGCATAACCCAGGGAAATCTGACAAAACAGCTAGCTCAATTTATTTATGCTTAAAGCGGTGGTTCACCCTAAAAACGACTTTCCCCTATTACACTGCCCCCCCACATTACAATACTATTATGCCTATAATTTTTTTTTTGCTGCTGTACATACCTGGGTACAGCTATTCACCCGTGTCCTCCGGGTTGCGAGTCCCGCGGAAGTGGGCGTTCCTAACATGGCGGTGATTGACGTTTTGACAAAAAAACGAGCTCCCCGTCGCGTAATTCGCGTCACGATTGGCGAAAGGAGCCGAACGGCGAGTCGGCGCTATACTGCGCATCGCCGTTCGGCTCCTTTCGCCAATCGTGACGCGGCATACGCGACGGGGGGGGCAGGGGGGGGGCGCTCGTTTTTTTGTCAAAACGTCAATCACCGCCATGTTAGGAACGCCCACTCCCGCGGGACTCGCAACCCGGAGGACACGGGTGAATAGCTGTACCCAGGTATGTACAGCAGCAAAAAAAAAAATAATTAGAGGCATAATCGTATTGTAATGTGGGGGGGCAGTGTAATAGGGGGAAGTCGTTTTTAGGGTGAACCACCGCTTTAATGCAACGTTCTGTTTTGATTTCATTTTTAGACATTTAAAAAAATGTGTTCAGGGTTAGAAGCAGAGCTTTTTTTTCTCAGAAAATAGGTGCAGGAACTCAACCACGACCCCGTTCAGTTTTCACAAACAGTAGAAGGGTCTTAAAGGGGCATTAAATACCAGGATTGCATTACATACAGAATGCAGAGTTCAGGGGGTTACACACAGAGTGTAGAGCTGTCACTTGTAAACACAAAAACCGGACTTCTGTGTTTACAAGTGATTGTGGTGAGCAGGTACCACGGCTCAGTGTCTGAATGGACACAGGGAGCTGTGGCTCGGCTTGGGTGCCCCCATAGAAAGCTGGTTGCTGAGGGGGCACTCAACAGGAGGGAGGGGCCAGAAGCACCAAAGAGGGACCAAGGAGAGGATAATAAACAGTGGATTTGCACAGAGCAGACAAGTATAACATGTTTATTTTTTTAGCTAAAAATAACACCACACACTAGCCTTTACAAATCACTTTAACCACTTCCCACCTTGCGGCCGACTATATACAGCCGCAAGGTGTCTCTCATCTGCCGGGAGGCCGTCTATATATGGGCTACGGCCGCACGCCACTGCGTCATTCAGGTGCCGATGCGCGTGCCTGGCGGCCACAAAGTCCGCCA
The DNA here is from genome assembly GCF_905171775.1 of Rana temporaria. Classification (NCBI taxonomy): domain Eukaryota; kingdom Metazoa; phylum Chordata; class Amphibia; order Anura; family Ranidae; genus Rana; species Rana temporaria. The sequence goes on from NC_053493.1 coordinate 322,868,844, forward strand.
GGCACCTGCGATCGGCAATCACAGAGCCAGGGACGTGGAGCTCTGTGTGTAAACACAGAGCTCCACCTCCTGTCAGGGAGAGGAGACCGATGCTGTGTCCCTTGTACATAGGGACAACCATCAGTCACCTCCCCCAGTCAGTCCCCCTCCCCCCACAGTAAGAATCACTCCCAGGGTACATATTTAACCCCTTGATGCCCCCTAGTGTTAACCCCATCCCTGCCAGTCACATTTATACAGTAATCAGTGCATTTTTATAGCACTGTTCGCTGTATAAATGTGAATGGTCCCAAAAATGTGTCAAAATTGTCCGATGTGTCTGCCATAATATCGCAGTCGTGACAAAAATTGCAGATCGCCGCCATTACTAGGCTATGAGTAAGCACTGAGTATCAGTGCGAAACGTCAGCTGTGTATCCCGTTTTCACCTTTTTGCTGTGAATTGTAGTGTATTCCATTTTACCATTAAAGGACAATTCAGGAATCTTTTCCAGGAGTGCGGCTGTCCAAATATTTTATTTTTTGTTTTCAACCATTTAAGCAGCCAGAATGTGAAGTTCTCAGCTCCTTTTCACATTTTCTGCTTTTCCCTATCACTTATTGTAAAAAGCCAGTTATCTACAGAGATCAATAGCTCAGCCTGAAATGTACACAAGTGAATGAGTCAGAGGAGTGATTCACCCAAAAGATTCATCTGAGATTTCAATGAGAAACACCAGGCCTGAAAAAAGTAAATGTGTGCACGCCGTCTCTTTGGCTAACCCATAGGGATCTGGGAATCCTTTGTCATGTTTTAAATGTTTAATTGTGAATTTACAGCATAATAAAAAAAAAAAAAAACAGATATAAGCCACTGGTTTAAAAAACAGATCCAAACTAAAATGTACTCCAAACCATTATAATTTCCCTCCAAGTTACTGTACTAGATTTATCCATCCTTTTGGTTGTGTGTGTATAAAATGTTATTTATTTTTGTTAGGAGTTACTTCCTACTATGTTATATATGAAAATCTAGTGATTTGTAGCTGTAGATGAATATTGAGGCAATACCTACCAAAGTGCACTTGAGGGGCTCATGTGTGCCCAGTCGAAACCCCATACACAGCTAGGCCATTTTCAGTACCGTGACACAGCACTGCAGCTTTGGGCGAACATCTCTGGTAGGAGGCGACATCACAAGCCAGTATAAGACATACCTAGTCTAAAACAGAAAATGTTTTTTTTTTTAACTGCAAAATCAAACAAACACATACAACACACACACACACACACTATAAAACTCAAACCTCACTCAGAACAAACAACAATAATGCAATTTTTAGTGAGGAACATTACATACACAAATCCACTTAAAGGGTCACTAAAGGAAAACATTTTTTTTTAGCTAAATAGCTTCCTTTACCTTACTGCAGTACTGGTTTCATGTCCTCATTGTTCGTTTTTGCTTTGATGTTGCTGTAAAACTGCTCTGATCTCCACACTTCCTGGTTGTCTGGCTCCTTATAACCATCATACTGGGAGATTTTCACGATGGTCTAAGCTGTCATTACTGTGTGTCTAAAACTTAACAGAACCAATCAGATTCATTTTAAAAACAAAACACTGCCCTGGATTTGTTTGTTTTTGTTCTGTGTGTCTCTTTACTTCACATAAACATGAAACCAGTTTAAAAACGAAAGTGAAACTACAGGCACATTATATAATTGAATTTAATCTATTTTTAATCATTTTTAAAAAGGAATCAGTTAACTTTTATGTCTCTATACCCTGTAAACAGTCATTTCAGCAAAAAAAATGTTTTCCTTTAGTGATCCTTTAATGTTCTAATTCTGATACTAATCTCTCGCTGAAGCAATGAAAAGACGCAATGACAGGGCAGTGAATAGGAAACCAGGTTCAATCCCCAAAACACATTGGCCTGGATTCACATACATCGGCGCATATTTATGCCGCCGTAGCGTATCTTCTTTACGCTACGCCGACGCAGCGCAGAGGGGTAAGCCCCGAATTCACAAAGCACTTGCCACCAAATCTGTGCTGGGTTTCTTAGGTGCAAGTCCTCGTAAGTGGAAGTGGGAGTGAGCCATGCAAATGAGGCGTGACCCCATGCAAGTGATGGGCCGAGCGCCATAAAGATACGAATAATGAACGGCGCATGCGCAGTCCCGTGGATGCATCCCAGTGCGCATGCTCAGAATCACGTCGGAACTACTCCCTAAGATACGACGGATCACTGCCTACGACGTTAACGTAACCTACGCCTAGTCATATTCAGGTACTACGTAAACGACATAAGATACGACGGCTTGTGTTCCCTGGTCCATACCTTTGCATGGGTTGCGCCTCATCTATGGGAATAACTTTAGGCCGGAAGTACGACTTACGCAAACCGCGTATATTATGCGCCGGGCGCAAGTACGTTCGTGAATCGACGTATCTCCCTCATTTCCATATTTAAATAGGAAATCAATGGGAGCGCCACCTACGTCCAGCGTAAATATGCGCCCACGATACGCCGGCGTAGGAAAGTTACGTCGGTCGGATGAAGCCTATTTTCAGGCGTATCTTGGTTTCAGAGTCCGGCGCATAGATACAACGGAGCATATTTACACTTACGTGGCGTATCTCGAGATACGTCGGCGTAAGTGCTTTGTGAATCCGGGCCATTGTTTTTCCTATCAAATAATGGAAAAGCCAAAAGGTTTACTAGATGTAATCATGCTTTGTGGTGTTCCCATCCCAATACTCTACAGACTTCTCCAGGGACATTCTGGAATATCCCAGGGTCCCTGGGGAGCAGCTTCTAAATCGAAGATTTTGACTTCCGATTATTTGTCAACTCTAGAATCAAACACCTCATTACCACATACTAGAACTAGGGGTGTAACGGATCGTCATTGATCCGTGATCCGCACGGATCAATGACTTCGGATCGGCACACACGTGATCCGTGGCGTGCCGCGGGACTGCAGAGCAAAGCGGTAAAAAAACACATTGAAATTGTCTCCGCTGTTTGCACACAGCCCCGCCTGCTCCTAACCACGCTGTGATAGACAGAATGCGTGTCCAATGCGCTGATGTGTTTTGTCTATTGCAGCGTGGGCTTAGGAGGAGGTGGGGCTGTGTGTGAGCAGGAGTGGAGACGTTTAAACATACGGGCGGTGAGTTCAGTTGGTTTCTAGCAGAGAATGTTCTGCTGCCGTCCATCCGTTCCCCCCACACTTCTCCCTGCTGGCTCTGATAACCCCCCCCTCCCGTCCGTCCGTTCCCCCCCCCCCCCTAGCTGCAGTCCGTTCCCCCCCTCCCTCCCCCCAGCTGCCGTCCGTCCGTTACCCCCCCCCCCCTCCAGCTGCAGTCCGTCCGTTCCCCCTCCCCCCTTCCCCTCCAGCTGCAGTCCGTCCGTTCGTTCCTCCTCCAGCTGACGAGTCTCCTGTCCTTGCTGCAAATAGCACACAGTGAGATGGGTAAGCTATGCTCTTCCCATCTCAACTGTGAGGACTGTTTTTGGAGCTGACAGGGTTAACAAAGAGAACCTGTCACCTTCAATTGCTATGACACAGGGAATTGTTTTCTCTTGTGTAATAGCAATAAAGTTAAATGTAAAAAAAAAAAGAAATAATTCAATTAATAAAAAAATAAGTAATTAAAAAGTAAAGAAGAAGAAGAAAAATATTAAAAATAAGAAAATTATACAAAAATTAAAAAAGTAAAAACGACAAGCTACAAAAAAAAAAAAAAAGTGATAATGTAATAAAAAAAAAAAAAAGAAGAAACAAAAAAATATTTGAACTAACCGTGCCGCCCCTGCCATCCAACTGCTATTCTCCGGGGGGTGGTTCGGTTGGTGGGGAGGGGGTGCATTGCAAAACCTGGCCTTGGGGTGGCAGGGAAAGGAAATCCAGCCCTGCTGGCTGCCCTCTCACTTCTTCCACCCTGGCGAGGCGGCAATTTGGGGCACAGTGAGGCGGCAATTTGGGGCACAGTGAGGCGGCAATTTGGGGCACAGTGAGGCGGCAATTTGGGGCACAGTGAGGCGGCAATTTGGGGCACAGGAAGGCGGCAATTTAAAGCACATGGAGGCTGCAAATTTTTTTTTTTGCCGATCCGAAAAATGATCCGATCCGTGACTCCTGATCCGAGGAACGATCCGAACCGTGAGTTTTTTGATCCGTTGCACCCCTAACTAGAACCAAAACAAAGTGACAGTAGGGCAAACTCTCACTATACCCTGCTAGAAGTTCAGTTCTAGGTGAACTGAACCTTTGAAATTGACATTGTTGCAAGGACAGCAACAATGAGGACCCCTCTGGATTGCAGGGCATCAATTTGGAACCATGCGCTAATGACCGTCAGCGACACCATAAGTTCAGTTTACAAAGCTGACACAGCATGATAAAGACACTTCTGTTCAAAAAGTGACAGTAATGCCGCATACACAACAAATGTTCGATGTGAGCTTTTGGTCGGATATTCCGACCTTGTGTATGCCCCATCAGACATTTGTAGTCAGAATTTCCGACAACAAATGTTTGAGAGCTGGTTCTCAATTTTTCCCAATTAGTCGGAAATTGCGATCGTCTGTATGCAATTCCGACGCACGAAAATTCTACGCATGCTCGGAATCATTGAACTTCATTTTTCTCGGCTCGTCGTAAGTGTTGTACGTCACCGCGTTCTTGATGTTCGGAATTTCAGACATTTGTTGGTGTTGGACAGCTGAGTCCCGCCCACCCCGACATCAGTCCAACAGCTCCATTCTCTATCTCCTTAGTGTTTCACACACACACACACACACACACACGGCACTGCTCTGCAGACAATGTGGAGAAGGGAGGGGGAACCCCATGTTCCTCCTTCCTTCTCCACACTCTGCTGATGCAGATCTGCTAAATATCGGCCACATTTGGATAATAATCGGCCGATGCCGATTTCTCCAAAATAACTGAATATCGGCCCGATATATCGGTCGACCTCTAGACAGCACTACAAGTCACAGCAAAATAAAATAAAACCTTGACCCTGACGCGTTTCGCACTGAAACTAGTGCTATGACTATGCACTAGTTTCAGTGCGAAACGCGTCAGTCAAGGTTTTATTTTATTGTGACTTGTAGTGCTGTCCTTTTAATAAAAGTCTACAATTTGTTCAGAGTGCGGCTGTCCAGAGACAATCTTTGTTCCCGCATTGCCTGCACCTGAGTTATCTGCAACGGAGGATATTCATCTGGGTTCCCACCTGGAGCGGCTACTCCCTTTCCCCTTACTACAAATGTTTACAGCTAAATTCTGGGATAAGCAAATAGTGTCTGAAGACAAGAGTCAAGTGAATATCACTTGAATCTTGGCTTGCTTTGTGTCTTCTCTCAGAACTGTGCAGTACTCCAGTGTGAAATTTTGCCACTACGAAGGATCTTCCTGTAAGGCCTCGTTCACTAGAACATACACCTTACAGAGGGGGATACACAGTAGTTTCATACACCCCTGTGCAGGTAGTCCAATTCAATAGGGACACAGCCGCTGCTCCCAATTTGATAGCCGCTGCTCCCAAATGCACACTGTTTATGTTCAAGGACGTGCATCTGCATTGCTGCTGAATTGGAAGCACTGGCTGTGTCCCTGCAGTCACTACGTCCTAATTGAATGCGACTGCCTGCATGGGGGTGCACAAAACACATAGGGGTTGATTTACTAAAGCTGGAGAGTGAAAAATCAGGCTCACTTTAGCATAGAAACTCCGCTTCCAGGTTTTATTTCCAAAGTTTAATTGGACAAGCTGAGGTTAGAAGGTGATTGGCTACTCTACACAATGCACCAGATTCTAAGTGCTCCAGCATTAGTAAATCTACCCCATAGTGTACCTCTGTGAACAGGACCTAATAAAGACCGGTCACTGCTGCTCTCTCTCCCCTTGTGCAGGGTGACTGCTCTTGTTTCTGCCATCTCCTCTAGAGAGCCTGTAGTGGGTGGAGCAGCGAGGCCCCTCCCACAGGCCACAAACCGCACAGTGATGAGGTCACTACTACATTTACAAAGTAATATCAGGATTTGCAAAGGCATTTGATGCACATATAGTGGATTTATATCATTTGTGGTTTTAAAGGAATATAGTTAAAGCCTTTCCTGTGCCCAGAATTCAGCTTTAAAGTGGATGCTTTTTTAAACTACTGCCATAGTGCTGACCTATAAGGATATAGATGCCTCCTGCATGTATCCTTACCTGTCAAATGTTTCCCCTCTGTCTGTTATTAGACCCAAAAAACTGCAGATTCTGTGGGTGTGTCTGTTGTCTGGAGCTTGGTGGGTGGAGTCGTGATGTCAGTAGACTCCCCGCCCTCCTCTACACTCCCCTTGTCAACATGCATTTTCTCTTGTGTATTCCTTACACTGAATTCTGCTATGATCACTAACATCCAGTCAAAATCCAGAAAAATAACCACATAACTTCAGAAAAGGAGTGGGGGTGGGAATTAAAAAATAATGCCCGTCTCCAGGCTAGTGTATGAGATATGTAAATAACCTGATGTTGCAACTGTGATCAGGTGACTTTAGACACACACCCTGCAATATAACAATCAGATCACTCAAGCTTCTCCTCTGCCCAGCTCTCACTAGATACATCTAACCTAAATCAGATCACGTGTCTGTGTAGATACTGCTTTCTGTTCTGTATTTTCACTGCAATATACATGCATTTCCTCGTCACACTGAACTGTGGATCACACCCCATGATGAGAAACATCCAGTCAAAACACGGTAAATGCAGCCAATCCTGGGAGGGGGATGTGAATTGTGAACTTTTTACACAGGATTTGCCTCTGTCTCAGGCTAGTGCATGAGATATGTAAATAACCTGTCACTCACAGCAAGGGGGCGGAACGGACTAAGGTTTTTCTCTGTAAGTCCGTTTTATTTCACTGAACAGTAAAAGAGGATTGCTCAGAGCTGGATTAACTGTGTGGCAAGACTGGGCACAGATGATAGGAAATCTTATACCCTACATTGTGACATCAAAAAAAAAAAAAAAAAAAGCTGAAGTGGTTCTAAAGGCAGAAGGTTTTCTAACTTAAAGGGTCACTAAAGGAAAAAAATGTTTTTGCTAAATAGCTTCCTTTACCTTACTGCAGTCCTGGTTTCATGTCCTCATTGTTCATTTTTGCTTTGATGTTGCTGTAATTCCTCTCTGTTCTGGACACTTCCTGGTTGTCTGTTTCCTGATAACCACAGTACTGGGAGCTTTCTCACTGTGGTGACTAATCAAGGAGCTGTGATTACTGTGTGTCTAAAACCCCACAGCACCAATCCAATTTCGTTTTACAAACCATCACTGCCCTCTATTGTCTCTGTGGCTCTGTACATCAGAGAGACAGGAAACAGCAAAAAACGAAACTAGAACTGTAGGTACAATATATGATTGATTTTTATCTATTTTTAATATTTTTTAAAAGGAATCAGTTAACTATTATGTCTCTATACCCTGTAAACAGTCATTTCAGCAAAAAAAATTAATTTCCTTTACAACTCCTTTAATGCATTCTACGCATTAAGGTAAAAAACCTTCTGGTTGTAGCTCCCCAGCCCCTCTATTTACTTACCTGAGCCCCCATCTCGATCCAGCGCTGTGCACGAGAGCAGCGGCTCTCCCAGGTCCTCCTCTCCTCAGCGTGGGACGCGATGCGAGTGGCTGGTGTTTGCGTGCACGAGAGCCAGCACCGGGTGTGTGTGTGTGTGTGTGTGTGTGTGTGTGTATAAAAACACAAATCCCTGTTCTGTTAGGGCAGAGTAGACATGTCGTTTTTGTTCCTACCAAGTAGAAACAACGATATGTCTCCTCTCCTAGTCAGTCCCCCTCACCCCCAAAGTTGGAACACACATTTAACCCCTTGATCGCTCCCTAGTATTAACCCCTTCCATGCCAGTGACATTTACACAGTGATCAGTTCATACTTATAGCACCGATTTCTGTATAAATGTCAATGGCCCCCGAAAACGTGTAAAAAAGTGTCCGATCTGTCAGTCGCAATAGCGTTAAAAAAAAAAAAAAAAAAAAAAAAAAAATCGCAGATCACTGCCATTAATAGTAAAGAATTTTTTATTTTTATAAAAATGCCAAAAATCTTTTTCCATAGTTTGTAGACACTATAACGTTTGCGCAAACCACTCAATATGCGCTTATTGCGATTTTTTCTTTTACCAAAAACATGTAGAAGAATATATATATTGGCCTAAACTGTTAAAGAAAAAAAACCTTGGGGATATTTATTATAGCAAAAAAATTAAGTTTATTTTCAAAACGTTGTTTTTTTTTGTTTATAGTACGAAACATAAAAACCGCAGAGGTGATCAAATACCACCAAAAGAAAGCTCTATTTATGGGGGGGGACACAAATTTTGCATGGGTACAATGTCGCACGACTGCGCAATTGTAAGTTAAAGCGGCGCAGCGCCGTATTGCAAAAAGCGGTCAGGAAGGAGGTAAAATCTTCCAGGGGCTGAAGTTGTTAAAGACTGCGAGCAGGCCAGCTCTTTATTACAGAAGAGACAGACACGGTCCCTTCTGCAATAAAATAAATCTTACTACCTACCTGCTCGCTGTCTTTCTTAGAAGACTTTGTGATCCTGTGTGCAGCGATAACGTCATCCTGCGACAGCCAATGAAAACACCCGCAGCCCGGGAGAAGCTGGGTAGATGATGATGATGTCAGCGAGAGTCATTGTTGGACTGTTGAAGGAGAAATAAACATGGTGGAGTTTAGTTTGGCTTTAACCCACACAGTGCTGGAAGTTCCCTGCTGTGAGGAGGGCCCGGTATGACTGATGGAGGGTTTCCCCAGTAACCTATAGGAGGGAGGAGGACACACGTCATTAGAGGGAAGTGCTGTCTACACAAGAACTGGTTTCTTCCTCAACTATGAGCATTGTGAAATGAGTAGAAGACGTCCTATCCGGTGACATGATGTACAGGGAATGTGATCACTTTCCACACACTGACAGACTCCTCTCACAGCACAGCCCAGGGTATTACACGTATACATGTGCTGGGTGAGCCTGGATACACCTCCACCATACACTCTCCATGTCTCAGAACACCAGTACCTGACACTCTGTGTGTGGAGGGGAAGAAATACACAGGTCAGAGAGGGAACAATATGGCTTCATTATCAATACTAGGAGTACTGTCAGCTCACCTCCCCACACCAATGTCACAGCCAAGTCCCCTGGAGCTCTGCAAGAGAAAACTACATTCCCCGACCTGCACTCCTCCGCCTTCCTAGGGTCAGTCACATGACCATATACAGGTCCCGCCTTCCTTGTACAGTCACATGACAACATACAAGTCCCGCCTCGCTGTTACAGTCACATGACCACATACAGTTCCCGCCTTCCTGGGGGACAGTCACATGGTTGCATGAGTGACTGTAAACAAGTCTTGCCTGGGGACAGGCACGTGGTGTCATGCATGTCTCGCCTTCCTCGGTACAGTCACATGACTGCATTCACATGAGTCACATGACTCCCCCCTTCCATCCATGTGGAGGAATTGTGTGACGTACCCCGAGCAAATGACGGGAAGTGTAGTTTCGGGCCCAGCACCGGGAACTCGTACTCCTTAACTCCGTGTTGGTGTATGTGTGGCACGGATCGGGACGGTGTGGTGAGCCAGGAACTGTACAGGCCGGGGGCATGTGTCCCCAGTGTTTACACACCACGAGGGCGGGCGGAAGCGCAGAGCATGCCGGGAGTTGTAGTAGTGTGAGGTGTAGGAGGAGAAGGTGGTGTGAGCAGCACGTCTTCCTGATGGAGCCCTGAATGAGGATAGGAGCCCTGGCAGTGTTGTATGGAGGTGAGGGGGAACTTCAGGAGGTGTCATATAGTCCAGTGCTGGCAGTGTCGGGCCATGTGCGGGCTCTGCCTCATAGTACCAGCACAGGACATGGGGGGAGGAGAGGGTCTTAAACTGCACTAGGCTGCAGTTCTCCATCATTCAGACACCTGGAGTCAGTATGCAGAATATGGTGACACCAGTCTATACACACACAGGGGGCAGGCACTAAACTGACCTATCAGTCTTGTGCCATGTAGATGGCATTTGCTCCCCTTACATTGTGGGCACGCTCCCTCTGTGTCTGGGGCGGCTGGCGCCCAGGGTGACTGGCTCCCTGTGTGCCTGGGATGTCTGGTGTCCAGGGCGACTGGCTCCCTGTGTGCCCGGGGTCGCTGGCTCCCTGTGTGCCCGGGGTCGCTGGCTCCCTGTGTGCCCGGGGTCGCTGGCTCCCTGTGTGCCTGGGGCGGCTGGCTCCCTGTGTGCCTGGGATGTCTGGTGTCCAGGGCGACTGGCTCCCTGTGTGCCCGGGGTCGCTGGCTCCCTGTGTGCCCGGGGCGGCTGGCGCCCAGGGTGACTGGCTCCCTGTGTGCCCGGGGGTGTCTGGCGTCCAGGACGACTGGCTCCCTGTGTGGCTGGCGCCCAGTGTGACTGGCTCCCTGTGTGCCTGGGATGTCTGGTGTCCAGGGCGACTGGCTCCCTGTGTGCCCGGGGGTGTCTGGCGTCCAGGATGACTGGCTCCCTGTGTGGCTGGCGCCCAGTGTGACTGGCTCCCTGTGTGCCTGGGATGTCTGGTGTCCAGGGCGACTGGCTCCCTGTGTGCCCGGGGGTGTCTGGCGTCCAGGATGACTGGCTCCCTGTGTGGCTGGCGCCCAGTGTGACTGGCTCCCTGTGTGCCTGGGATGTCTGGTGTCCAGGGCGACTGGCTCCCTGTGTGCCCGGGGGTGTCTGGCGTCCAGGATGACTGGCTCCCTGTGTGGCTGGCGCCCAGTGTGACTGGCTCCCTGTGTGCCTGGGATGTCTGGTGTCTAGGGCGACTGGCTCCCTGTGTGCCCGGGGTGGCTGGTTCCCTGTGTGCCAATGGAGAAGTCTAAAGACCGGCACCCAGAGAGACCATGTCGGCAATGTGAGGTGGTGGGCAAATGCCGTCTACATGCTGCAGAAGTTGGTGACCAAGTAGGTGAATTTTATTGCAGAAGAGACATTGCACATGTAGGGGCTGCTAAGCGATGTGGCCCATCTGTCACACTGCCCAGCCCGGCATTCACTTCCCAGTCACTTGAGACAATGAACAGTCCATGTGCTTGTTTTATTGAGGGAATTTAACTTGGATGGGGTGAGGGAAATATGGGATGCCCGGTGAATTGTAAAACAATCAATTGGTGGATTGTATATTAATTGGGACAACTATATACACTTCTCTGTACAAGTTTCTACTTCACTCTCCTGCAGCACTTTTCTTGCTTGCAGACTATTCTTCCTGCTGCACAATTCTTTACTCCGAGGACCAGCTAGCACATTTAAAGTTAGGCCTGACACTGGCTCAGCCAGGCCTTAGCAATTGCCCTTTGCAGGCAGGGACTGCGGGCCCCTATGGTGTAGCAGGAAGTGAAAAGCCTTTAGTGCTAGCTGACCTACTGGTGGACTACTGCTCCCAGTCAGCCCTCTTCGGCCCTGCCAGCCTTTCTGGCTGCAGCTGCCCAACTCACTGCCCATGACATTGCAGTCCTCACTACTGGCTCTGCACCCATCTCTGACTGCATGCTTCCAGTCCTCTCTTGCATGCCTCCCCAGTCATCCTGACTGCACATGTCGCTCACCAGCCCTCCTGGCTGCAACTGGTGGTTCCCTCCTGAAGACTTGCCTGGCTGTCCAGAACCTTAACGCTCACCCCCCCCCCCCCCCCCTCAAGTTTTTCCACCCAACAACTTCTCCCCAGCAGGGCTGACTCTAGGTATTTAAAGCGGAGGTTCACCCAAAAAACAAGTATATTACATTCTGTATACCTCAAACATGTACAGTATGCTGTTTTTTTTTTGTTTTTTTTTTGGGGGGGGGTGTACATATGGTATTATTGCTATTTTTCACCTGGCTTCCGGGTACTAGCTCCCGCAGGAGTAGGCATTCCTATGCAGTGGCGCAATCTCCTCTGGGACTTCGCCCAGATGATTGACGTGCCTGACAAAACCCCCCCGGCAGATAAGGCGCGTCACGAGTTTCCGAAACTAGCCGAACTGCGAGTCAGCTCTATACGGTGCCTGCGCACCGACTAGGAACCGTGTAGAGCTGACTGCGCAGGCACCGTAAAGAGCCGACTCACAGTTCGGCTAGTTACGGAAACTCGTAATGCTCCTTATCCGCTGGGGGGAAGTTTTTGTCAGGCACGTCAATCATCTGGGCGAAGTCCCAGAGGACATTGTGCCACTGCATAGGAACGCCTACTCCTGCGGGAGCTAGTACCCGGAAGCCAGGTGAAAAATAGCGATAATACCATATGTACACCCCCCCCCCCCCAAAAAAAAACAGCATACTGTACATGTTTGAGGTATACAGAATGTAATGTTATATACTTGTTTTTTGGGTGAACCTCCGCTTTAAGGAGGCCTGCCAATCCAGGTTGGGGATCGGTCAGGGCTCCCTAGAACACCCCAGGCAGCTCCACCTCCCTACTCCTCCTAGAAAGAGGGAGGTCTCAGTGAAGCTTCCTGTGAGTCACTAGCTGCTAAACTCTGAGCCACTCTCAGCCCACACAAACCAAAACAAACAGGCCTGCCTAAATTTACCTACATTACAGAACAAAAATCCTAATTTAGAACCTACCTATGTAAAGGGTGCTACACACATCTTTAGCCTGCCTGCTCGCAGTCTTTAACCACTTCAGTAATGGGCACTTTTTGTTCAATCTTATTTTCTTGAGCAACCAATTATAACATACATAAGAGTTAACACAATAAAACAGAATCATCAATCAAATAAAATACGAAAATGACAAATCCACAGAGGTCAGGATGGCCTTTGTTTTTGGTTAAACAGGTTACAAAGTGTAACAGGGAAAGGTATAAACACATTAATAGTTGGCACATAAAGACATCAGTATCATAAGTGTTATCAGAATGTATTGTTAACCACTTCTAAACCGCCGTACGTCTTTATACGGCCTAACTTTAAAGATTGATATCTCGGTAACGGCAGCAGCTGCTGCCACAACCGAGGTATCAATCTTTAGTGTCAGCGGTTCTCTTAACGATAACGGCGGTCTCCGCGGCGGATTCGCCACGAGATCGCCGTTATCGGCGGTGGGAGAGGGCCCCCCCCCTTCCGCCGCTTACCGTAGCGGCGGAGGCGATCGGGACCGTTCGGCTGGTGACTGGGGACGAGACTGAAGGAAAAATCTCCTTCGCCCGTCCCCATAGCTCTGCTGGGCGGAAGTGACGTCAAAACGTCAGTCCCGCCCAGCCTCTTAAAGAAACATTTTTTTTTTTGTCATTTGAAAAAATGACAGTTTCAAATTTTTTTTTTTTTTTTTTTTGCATTTTAGTCTAAATATGAGATCTGATGTCTTTTTAACCCCAGATCTCATATTTAAGAGGATCTGTCATGCTTTTTTTCTATTACGAGGGATGTTTACATTCCTTGTAATAGGAATAAAAGTGATAATTTTTTTTTTCCAGTGTAAAAAATAATAAAATAAACCTATAGAATTTTTTAAACGTCGCCTATCGAGATTTTTAAGGGTAAAAGTTTGACGCCATGCCACGACCGGGCGCAATTTGTAAGCGTGACATGTTGGGTACTATTTTACTCGGCGTAACATTATCTTTCACAATATATAAAAAAATTGGGCCAAATTTATTGTTGTCTTATTTTTTAATTAAAAAAGTGATTTTTTTCCAAAAAAAGTGCGCTTGTAGGACCGCTGCGCAAATATGGTGTGACAAAAAGTATTGAAATGATCGCCATTTTATTCTCTAGGGTGTTAGAAAAAAATAAATATATAATGTTTGTGGGTTTTAAGTAATTTTCTAGCAAAAAAAACTGTTTTAGTCTTGTAAACGCCGAATCTGAAAAACACCCAAAGTAGAGAAGTGGTTAAACAATAAAGTAATGTGTATGGTAGGGAGAAACTGATGCAGAAAGCAAATGCCAGAAGGATCCCGTATTGCACTGTAGGGAGGGGAAGCCTTACATAGCATATGTTCAATACTGGGCACTTTTACCCCCTTCCTGCCCAGGCCAGCTTTCAGCGCTATCGCTCTTTGAATGATAATTGAACAACCATGCAACACCATATCCATATCAAATGAACATTTTTTGACACAGATAGAGCTTTCTTTTGGTGTTTTTCTTAATCAGCACTGAGTTTTTACCTTTTTTTTTTTTGCCAAATAAACAAAAAAAAAAAAACGTTTTTCTTAGTTTCTGTTATAAAATAAAGCAAATAAGTAATTTTTCTTCACTGATGGCCGCTGATAGGCTGTTCTGATAATCGGGGGAATGATAATCTGTGTAAACAATGTACTGACAGGCTTGCCAGGTAACGGCTCTCCTTTTCTCCCACAGACACAACGTGTTAGGAAAGGAATGCAGATAACTGGCAAGTCTGTTTGCATGAGATCAGCTGTGATTGGACACAGCTGATCACATGGTAAAGGGCCACTGTTATCTGTAATCAGCTGTGTCCAAAGGACAGAGTGGTCACAGAGCGCACCCAATGCATGCCGTAGGTGCCTGGCGACTTGGCTTGGAAGGGGGGCAGCTTGGCTTTTTGTGAGCTGGCGCCATCTGGTGGTGAGCCGTTGGTATTACAAGTTGTTACCACCAGATGTGTAAGCTGTCGCCATCTGGTGGTGGCCGTTGGTATTACAAGTTAAGCATTACAAGTTAAACAGCAATTCTAATGTAATTTTTCACTGCCATCTTCTTCCCTCTAATTAGAACCCCCAAACATTATATATATTTTTTATCCTAACACCCTAGAGAATAAAATGGCGATCGTTGCAATACTTTCTGTCATGCTGTATTTGCGCAGCGGTCTTACAAGCGCACTTTTTTGTGAAAAAATTACACTTTTTTAAATTAAAAAATAAGACAACAGTAAAGTTATCCTCATTTTTTTTTAATATTATGAAAGATAATGTTACGCCAAGTAAATTCATACCCATCATGTCACGCTTCAAAATTGCGTCCGCTCGTGGAATGCCGACAAACTTTTACCCTTTAAAATCTTCATAGGCGACATTTAAAAAAATCTACAGGTCGCATGTTTTGAGTTACAGAGGAGGTCTAGGG
This sequence comes from Rana temporaria, assembly GCF_905171775.1. Taxonomy (NCBI): domain Eukaryota; kingdom Metazoa; phylum Chordata; class Amphibia; order Anura; family Ranidae; genus Rana; species Rana temporaria. The sequence continues at coordinate 322,883,952 of NC_053493.1, forward strand.
CTAGAATTATTGCTCTCGCTCTACCAATCGCCGTGATACCTCACATGTGTGGTTTGAACACCGTTTACATATGCGGGCGCTACTCACGTATGTGTTCGCTTCTGCACGCAAGCTCGTCGAGATGGGGCGCGTTTTCTGGCTCCTAACTTTTTTAGCTGGCTCCTAGATTCCAAGCAAATTTGTCAAACCCTGGTGTATATACATAAAGACAAATGTTTTGAAACATTGTCATTAGTGCCCTTTCACACAGACTTTTTCCAATCGGGTCCCCCTGTCAGTTTTTCAAGCAGACCTGATCAGAAGCTCCAGGCAGCTCTATGGACATGCGGATGTAAACAGATGTTGTGACGCTTGCCTACTTGTCTATCCAGGTCTGGAAAAAAGAAGAGGACTATGTCTTTTTCCAGACCTAAATGTGACGAACTGGAGGTAGCCTGATGTAAACGGACACAAGTCTGTTTACATCCGGTTGCCCACATTTTCGCCGGATCCAAACTGAATGGACATGGATGTAAACAATCTGATAGCAGGGGATTTGCTCATGAATCTGCTGCTGAGCGGAGCAGCACCGTGTAAAAGAGCCCTTGCCTAGCTGCCTTTGTTTACCATTTCAGTTATTCAAAAAAATTTATAAAATTATTGACTTTTCTGAGCGAACAGTGCAAAATAATCTGTGCTATCAGGACTAATGTTGGCTTTTTTTTATATTTTAGAACTCGGAGCTCTGAAATCACCATAACCAAGAAGGCTCACTCTCCTGTCTAAGGAATCTGTCATTCTACAGGTAACGGCTGGAAGTTCAAGGACTGTGAGTATAGAAAGTACATATAAATCCATGTATACACTGTCAGATTTATTTATTTATCTGATGACGGCAAGAAAAACAAATAACAGCCAGTGTGTTGGGGAAAATTATTGTGCAGGTAAAAAAGAAGAATAAATACACACAAATTGTGTGAAAACATATAAAACAAATTGCTGCTCTTTACAAACAATAATGAAATAGTGAAAGAAAATTAAGTATAAAACAACAGTCTATAAGGTGTTTCTATATGTGGATAAGTAGTAAATACAGTGTATGGAAAGAAATTCTTGAAGACGTGTCCAAGAGAAAATGAATGAACATTCACCTGACTGCACCCTCACTGTAGTTGTGTAAGATGTACGCTTACCAGATCCCTGGACTTCACATTATAATGTCTAGATAGGCATGGAATTACGAATCGTCAATCATGGCAAATCCTTCCATTTGAATAAGGTGGCATTAGTATCATGACAGACCTGCAGATCCCAAATCGCTCTCATGGATCTTCCATAAAGAAGAGAAAAGTATCCACATACTGTAAAACCGTATGGTGATTTATTAAGAAAAAGATCTGCTAAAAACTTACACGGATCCAATAAAAAGGCAGCATATACCGGTAGATACAAAGATTCCCGGGCTGGGATCCACTGGTACAGACATCAAACTTGCGTAGTGTTGACAGACATATACTCCGCCCTACATGGGCTTAGTGAAATAGTGGTATTTCAACTGTCAACACCTGAACAGGTGTGCTGACAGTTCCCGCATCCCTATTCTTCACTAATTTACTAAGCCCAAATAAAGGGTGATATTTAGGGACCCGGAACATAGTGGCTATTTTTTATTTTCATCACTGTCATCAGATGAACAATTAAAAACTTTGGACTCTCAAGGCTTTTGTAGGGCTGTCTTATTGACCTGACCTACACATAGGCTTCTCAGTTTGGGTGATGCCACCCCCTTCCTCCCAAAGGGGCCCCTGTTTTTAGTTGCCAAACCCAAGCCATTGCATTCAGGCAAAAAGCCACTCGCTACCTTTTTGGAAATATCTGTTTCTTACAGCAAAGCAGGTGATCACACAGAAATGCATCAGGATTTAACTTCAATAAAGGAATGGGGGGGGGGGGGGGGGCTATTCTTTTAGGTATCGCAAGTTCTCACATTTCTGAAATGAAATTGGAAATATTAAAGTGGTTCTAAAGCCAATACATTTTTTACCTTAAAGCATTGCCTGCATTAAGATAAAAAAATGTCCTGGTAGTTGTATTGCTGCCTCACCTCCCTATCTACTTCCTATCGGTCCAGTTTTGACTTGACACACTTTTAAGATCCTATGTGCAAACCCCTAGGAGCAACTTGCTGATGCATTTTTATTTTTGCATTGTCCACTTCTTTTATTTGGTAGCATAAAGTTTTTAATTTTAAAACAATTGTTTGTATGTATTACAATCTTTCTGTTTACTTACATTAATAGTAAACGATCCCATTATAAAACAACCTATTCAGTTTAAAATAGAAATAAAAGGCAAACATTTTTGTATAGATAAAAAAAATAAAAAAATATCATGTGCAGCGGGGGCATATCAGGTCAAGTCTGATCATTGCAGGAGAGCAGGCTGAGTTCCCAGCATACTGTAGATGGGGAACTGCACATGATGAACTCTTCTACTTAATGTGGTCAGTTTTTAGTAGGAAAGCAGAGGGATCACATAAAGGAAGCAAATGCTTTAACCACTTTTTCCTAGAGTAGTTCTGAAATTTCTTACATATATTTAAAAATCAGCATTTTTGCTAGAAAATTCCTCCCAAACATTATAGGGGAAAGGGGAGCTTTAAATTTGTTTTATTTCTGTTTATTTTTTTACAATGTACATTTTTTTTTTTTTTTTTTTAATATAAACTTTATTGCTATCACAAGGGAACATCATCCCTGATAGCATGGACCATGATGGCTTCTCCTTATGGAAAAATCTGGGGTCTTTTTGACCCCAGATCTCTCCTCTGGCCTCTGGAAATAAACAAACTGAAATCCTAAGTGACTAAATCCTTGTTACTTTCAGTTTGCGACATCACCGAGGTGGAGGAACAACATCAGTCCCTCTGTCTATGCAGTGCAGCCAATGCCGGCAGTCAGCTCAGTCCTAGGCTCCCCGGTTCCGTCCGTCGCCTGTAAAAGTGATCGAGCAGCTTTTTTGCCACTTGGGTCACCTTTTCCTGATGGGGAATTGCTGGCTGAAGAAAATAGTACCAGGATCATCTTTGTCATCTCAAACACGATCGCGGTTTAACCACCCCAATACTAGGCTATATATATCCAAAACTAGAAATATAATTTTTTCAAATAGAGTTTTGAATCTATATCAGGGATATGCAATTAGCGGACCTCCAGCTGTTGCAGAACTACAAATCCCATGAGGCATAGCGAGACCCTGACAGCCACAAGCATGACACCCAGGGGCAGAGGCATGATGGGACTTGTAGTTTTGCAACAGCTGGAGGTCCGCTAATTGCATATCCCTGATCTATATTATATGTTACATATACGCTTGTTCCAAACATATTATGAGGTAAAAAACTATAGGAAGGCATATCTGAAGGCATGTTAAATTCAGGATAAGCAGACCACATTGGAGTGCTTAGGCTAATAATTGGACATTCTCAGTTGAGAGAAAAAAAGGTGGAAGAGAGACACAAAAAAATAAAGGGGGGGAGGGAGATGGGGTTTTGTAGAAAAGAGGAATATCACAATATTTGTTAAAGTGGATGTAAACCCACTCATCCATTCTAAACTACTGCCATAGTGCTGATCTATAAGGATATACATGCCTCCTGCATGTATCCTTGCCTGTCAAGTGTTTCCCCTGTCTGTTATAAGACCTGAAAAGCTGCAGATTCTGTGGGTGGGTCTGTTGTCTGGAGCTCGGTGGGTGGAGTCGTGATGTCAGTAGACTCTCCGCCCTCCTCTACACTCCCCTTGTCAACATGCGCTAAACACAACACTAAATTCTGCTATGATCACCAACATCCAGACAAATTCCAGAAAAGTAACCACATGACTTTAGAAAAGGAGTGGGGGTGGGAATTAAAAAAAAATGCCTGTCTCCAGGCTAGTGCTTGAGATATGTAAATAACCTGTCACTCACTGCAAGGGGGCGGAACGGACTAAGGTTTTTCTCTGTGACTTGCAGTCCCACTTTCATCTCTTCAGCCCAGCAACCGGATTTGAATGCAACTTACCTGTTCTCCATGTGAGTGGATGTTGTTGTTTATTAAATTACTCTTACGATGCATACTCAGAGGCGCCCCTCTTCTTGACTTTTAATAATCAGACACTCACCTGTCCCACGGTCCAGCAATGCGGGTGCAGAAAGCCTCACTCCTCTCCAAGGCATCGGCATTCTAACTGTGGGCGCCTGGCTTTGGCCTCAAAGCTGGGCGCGCAGGCCACGCTGCACAGGCCGCCCTGCGCACTGTGAATGGCTGGGCAATCTTCCGGGACCTGTGACGTGCCCAAGAAGATTGCAGGGGGGGGGTGAACTTCCGGCACTGCCGGGCCAGGGGAGGAAGTGAGAGCTGGGTGCCTGTAAAAACTGGGTACCCACTCCTCCCCCCAAAAAATGTGGCACTTAAAGCGGAAGTTCAATTTTTGGGTGGAACTCTGCTTTAATAAGGTTAACCTTGCTGACTGGGGTAAGGGAAAGTGTTTTCCAGGACACATATCTGGGAAAAGAGCATAAGTAAAGGAGATTTGTTAAGTCGCCAGGGAACTACCCATTTCTATCCCAAGATATTTAAACTTGTCCACCCAGCAGAGCAGGGAATGCTTTTCTGGTTTGGTGTTCGAAGTACTGAGCGTGAAGTTTGGAGATTTCTCCCAATTAACTCTTATTTGAGAGAAGGTGCTAAACGTGTAAATTATCTGTAAAGCAGCTCACTTAGGGTGCTAAGTGAGTAAGACATGTCTTTAAGATATAGGAGCATATTGTCGGCATACAAGGACAATTTGTCTTCAATTCTACCCTCCTCAATCACCTTTACTGAGTCTATATATAGCATATATTTAGCACACACAAAGCAGACAGTGTTTTGCTATTCATGTTGTATGTTGATTGATTTTCCCTTTCCTAGGATTATGCTGTGTGTAGAATGGAATCCAGTGGCAGAGATGTGCCTTTACCCGGATGATCTGAGTGAAGAAAGTAGAATATTATGTCTTTGCTCCAGAGCTTTTGTTAAGTAAGTCCCTATGTACAGATTTATTCTTTCATTATACTAATTTTAATATACACCCAGTCAGCCAAGAATACAATGCTGTTATTTAATAAAAGCTAGAAGTAAGAGAGAATACGGTTGTTACCTTTTATGCTTTTGGCTTTTTATGTTTATAGAAACAAAAAACTGCTGCCACCAGGTAGAACGACTCTTTAATCCACAATAGCAGAGGTGGTCGAGTTTTCCAGGCCTTGCCTGGTCTTTCACCTCAAGTACAAAAATCAGCAAAGAGGTCCACAGTGCTTACTGTTGATCTGAGATTTGTTAATCTGATGAAAGGCAGTAGCAGCACAACATCCCATGAAAGCCTTAACTTGTTTTGGAATGATGTTTTTTATTCATACGTTCAACTTATTGAGTAAGCAAAGCACCTGAAGGCTTTCTTGTGATGTTCTGTTGCAAGTACCTTCCATATGGTAATAGCTCTTTGATCCGCAGCAAGGAACATGGACCTGCATGAATGAATGAATGAATAACTTGTATAGTGCGGCACATGCGACCTGTGGTAATTTATTTTGTGCTGGTTTAGTGTGCATTGTCTTCAGTTTATCAATACAGGAGGTCTTTCCTGTTAACTTACAGTGAGGTTTTTACTAGAGGTCGACCGATATGGGTTTTTCTCTGGCCGATATGTTAGGCCGATTCCCCCCCCCCCCCCCCCCTTCATCTCATAAAATTTCACACTGGCGCGTTTTCAGGCGCTTTTGGGCTAAAAATAGCACCTGTAAAGTGCCTGCAAAACTGCTCCCCTGCAGTCTCAGTCTGAAAGCCCGAGTGCTTTGACATTGAGGCGGTGCGCTGGCAGGACGTTAAAAAAAAAAAGTCCTGCAAGCAGCATCTTTGGAGCGGTGTATACCGCTCCTCCACCACTCATGCCTATTGAGATTCACGCCTGCAAAGCGCTTCTGCAGTGGCGTTACATGGGAGCATTGAACCCCTTAATCGGCCGCTAGCTGGGATATAAGTGCCCCGCTAGCAGCCAAATAGCGCTGCTAGAATGATGGTCCAGTGTTTAGGCAGCGGAGTTCTGCGGAAAAAAAATTAAAAGTCAACAGCTACAAATACTGCAGCTGTTGACTTTTAATATATGGCCACTTACCTGGCCTGGGTGCCCGCAATGCTGGCACCCGAAGCCGATGTCTCCCTCGGGTGCTGCCGCCACCATGTTCGGTAAGGGAATCAGGAAGTGTGAAGCCTTGCGGCTTCACTTCCTGGTTCCCTACTGTGCATGCGCGAGTCGCGCTGCGTGATCCCACTGGTCCCTGCTGTCTTCTGGGACATGTGCATCTCCCAGAAGAAAGCTGGGGGCGGATTAAGCTCCAGATGTGGTGTAGGTCACCACAGTCACTGCAGTGATCTATGCTCAGAAGAGGGAGCAAATACCTGGGATTACACAGGTATCTGCTCCCCCCTACCCCTGAAAGGTACCAAATGTGACACCAGAGGGGGGGAGGATTCTGAAAAGCGGAAGTTCCATTATTGCTCTCCTAAGTAATACAGAACATTTCTTGCATTTAAACACAACAAGCAAACACACAAAAAAAACAGTAAAGTTAGCCCATATTTATTTATTTTTTGTCCAAAAGTTTTCATTACCTGTTTTTGTGTATTAGATTTTATATATATATATATATATATATATTGCACAAAAACAGGTAATGAAAACTTTTGGACGGAAAAAAAAATATGGGCTAACTTTACTGTTTAGTTTTTTTTTTTTTTTTTTGTTAAAGCATATTTTTTCCCAAAAAAATGTGTTTGAAAGACCGCTGCGCAAATACCGTGTAACATTAAATATTGCACCAATCGCTATTTTATTTCCTAGGGTCTCTGCTAAAAAAAAATATATATAATGTTTGGGGGTTCCAAGTGATTTTCAAGTGTCAAAAAAGATTTAGCCTTTAAATGGTTAAACTGAGAACTCTCCTACACGGAGTTCAGTTCATTGATAAGTAGCAACATTGTATTCTTTTCTCAAAACTTGGCAGGCTGCCCAGGAGAGAGAAGTCTTCTACAGGAAACTTCAGGTAACTTGCATTGACTTCTATTACAGAAGCTTTTTGCAAGTTGCGGTGCTGAAGTTTAAATCGTTTTTTTTTACAGCACAAATCAGCCGATGCCGATTAATTAAAAAACGCCAAATATCGGCCGATATATCCGCCAGCCGATATACCGGTCGACCTCTAGTTTTTACAAGGGTTGTCCCGATACCGGTATCGGGACCGATACCAAGCATTTCCCAGAGTACTTGTACTCTGGGAAAATGCTGCGATACTTTACCGATACCTGACTTTCCCTGTATCCTCCTCCAGTTCCCCCATCCGTTCTGCTCTCTCCCTTCATGCTCCTGTGTCCCCCCCCTCTGTGCCGCTGCCGTTCTGCTCTCCCCCTTTATGCTCCTGTGTCCCCCCTCCGTGCCGCTGCCGTCCTTTGTTCTCCCCATGCTCCTGTGTCCCCCCTCCGTGCCGCTGCTGTTCTGCTCTCTCCCTCCATGCTCCTGTGTCCCCCCTCCGTGCCGCTGCTGTCCTGCTCCCCTCCGTGCCCCTGCCGTTCTGCTCCCCCCCTCCGTGCCGCTGCCGTTCTGCTCCCCCCATCCGTGCCGCTGCCGTTCTGCTCCCCCCCTCCGTGCCGCTGCCATTCTCCTCCCCCCCTCCGTGCCGCTGCCGTTCTGCTTGACCCCCCTCCATGCCGCTGCTGTCCTCCGTTCTGCTCTCCCCCCTCCATGCTTCGTGTCCCCCCTCCGTAATGCTGCCGTTCTGCTCTTCCCCTCCGTGCCGCTGCCGTTCTGCTCTCCCCCTCCGTGCCGCTGCTGTCCTCCCTTCTGCTCTCCCCCTCCATGTCCTCCTCCGCCCCCTCTGTCAGGATGGAGAGCGGCGGTAGGAGCCGCTAAGTCCGGCTCCTACCTTTTTCGAATGAACAGAGTCAGTGATCACAGACTCTGTCCATTCACATAACTGAGCATTGTAAACTGTGTCTCCTGTCCATTCATTTCCAGTGCAGCTGAGAAAGGGGCTGGGGAATCTGTGTCCTTAGTCCCTTTCTCTGTCTCAAAGGTGAGATGTCAGGGGTCTGTTTTGACCCCTGATATCTCACCAAAGACCCCCAACAGGGCTAAAAAAAAAAAATTGTAAAAAATAATACATATTAAAATAAAAAACACACAGACACATCCATCCCCCCCCAAGAAAGCATTGTAAAAAAAAACAACAAAAAATTGTGAAAAAATTAAAATTGTAAAATTAAAAAAAAATACGGACACATGACAAAAAAAAAAAAAAAAAAGTATCGGTACTTGTACTCGGTCTTAAAGTGGTATCGGGACAACCCTAGTTTTTACTCATTGTACTTGTGGCTGCTGGGGGCCGGGGGTTTTGAATATGGACTGAAGTACTGTAAATGACATGGGTCTACAAAGGAGTAGACAGCCCTGTATACGTTAGGGACACTATACATGGGGACTGTAGAAGCTTGAACTCTGTGCCAGCTAAACTGAGCATAGTAAGCACTAAGCATAGAAAGTGAGAGATGAAGGTTCAGAAGAGCACTGCTATTGTAATTACTAGTCTTATACCTTGCTTCTGTCATTCTTTGCTAACAAGTGTCTCTTATCTTTTTTTCCTTTCTAGTGATCGACATTTGTACTGTTTAGGTCTAAGGGGAGTTTATAGGACTAAAACGAATAATGAAAGAGGTAATGTGAGTGCGTGTGATCCTCTATATTTGCATCTCTTCCTCTATATTTACGTGATCAGGTTAAACTGTACTTATAGTCACTGACTGTGGAAAACTATCCGCTGATTGCTTTAGCGGTAATCTCCAGGGCCTGCACCTAAGGGCACTTGGTCTTCTAAGAATATACAAACCCATGTATATTGTGCTCATTGAGGAAGACATCAAAAAGTTTTTTATTTGTCAACATTCCCAGCTGATACCACTACTTGAGAAAGGGAGGTCCCTCATTTTTTTAAATCTCTACCCATAAAGAACCTTCTACGGAATTCCAAGCGGTGTCTCCTTTCTTCCAGTCTCAAATAGTGGACAAGTCGATCTTGGGTTACACAACTTTTTGTTATCACTACAGTCATCGGGCCAGATTCTCAAAGGGCTTACGACGGCGCAACGCCATTTGCGCCGTCGCAAGTCCTAATCTGGCCCGGCGTATCTATGCGACTGATTCTTAGAATCAGTTACGCATAGATATCCATTAGATCTGACAGGCGTAAGGCTCTTACGCTGTCGGATCTTAGATGCAATTTTTTTTCCCGCCGATAGGTGTCGCCGACGTTGTTTTTCCCGTCGTCTATGCAAATTTTGCTATTTACGCGAGATTCATGAACGTACGCGCGGTCGACGCAGTGAATTTACGAAGTTTCCGTAGCATTTGCGACACGTAAAGTTGCCCCTGCTATATGAGGGGCAACCAATGTTAAGTATGGCCATCGTTCCCGCGTCAAAATTTAAAAATGTACGTCGTTTGCGTAAGTCGTCCGTGAATGGCGCTGGACGCCATTTACGTTAACTTCGAAACCAATGACGTCCTTGCGACGTCATTTAGCGCAATGCACGTCGGGAAATTTTAGGGACGGCGCATGTGCAGTACGATCGGCGCGGAAACGCGCCTAATTGAAATGATCCACGCCCCCTACCTGGATCATTTGAATTAGGCGGGCTTGCGCCACGCGCTACGCCGCCGCAACTTTACAGGCAAGTGCTTTGTGAATCAAGCACTTGCCCGTAAAACTTGCGGCCGCGTAGCGTAAACGAGATGCGTTACGCCCGCATAGTTTTACGCCAGGATACGAGAATCTGGCCCACCGTTTATTCATTTGTAGATCGTGATCATATGTCCTCTTTAGCGCCTTATCTCTAAGAAGGCATATCATTTGCTTAGTCGTTCCTCATGAAGATGAGGCCTAACCAGGGGTAAAAATATCAATTTATTTTTTTAATTAAATACCCCTTTTATGCTAGAAATTATTCTCCCTGCTTTATTAGCTGTGGCCTGACATTGCATTTTTTTTTTTCTAAGTCTGTGTTCTACCAGGACCCCCAAGTCTTCTTTTTTTTTCCATCACTGATTCCCCCAGTGTACCACCTTTGAATTCATTTTTTGCAAGAAAATATTTAGTACCCAAATTAATAACTTTGCATTGTAAAATAGTAAGTGACCGGATTTATATTATAAAAACGCAGGATGAAAGGACATGCATTTAAAAAAATTGTGGTTGGAACTCCGCTTTAATTTTGAACTCGTTTTAAAGTATGCTATTGTTTTTTGTGTTTTGTGTTGCAATTTGTTCTTACTAGACTTCGCTCAGTGCGGTTCTGCTGCGATAGTCGTGTGTAAAATCGGGGGAAACCGCATAACACAAAGAAGCTCCTGATCCTATTTTGGCAGACAAGCTTCACGCAGTGTGGTTTGCTGCAATTGCAGCACAATTTATCGAGCCAGAACCAGACCGTTTTTAGGTGCCATTAAAATGAATGGCATCTGAAATGTGCATTGTTCGATTTGTCCTTTTTAGGAGAGCGCTTTGAAATCACGGGCAGAATCGCAGCGTTTCGAGATTCAAAATGGCCAGGTGTGAATGCAGCCCACTATCCTCTTTCTTATGTTTCATGGAGTGTAAGACCATTTTAAATCCATGATAACAAATGTCCTTTATAAAGACAAACAGTAGCCTGCTTTCAGGAATAAAATCTTTAGTTCTATGTCTAGTATCCACTGCTGAAAACTCATAAGACACCCAGGTGTCAGTTATTGTGATGGAAGCCAATGTCCCACTGCCTTTTAAATGAGTTCCCTCTATGATTTAAACTTCTCAGTCTGTCACTTGCACATTCAGAATTGCCTGCAGGTCTGTTGGTTTTGGTTTCAACTGCGTCTTTGTTATGCAGGCTGTTTGTACAGAATGCTTTAGTATCTTGAAAATAACATGTTGCTGGATCTTGGAATGACTTTTAAATTCATGAGCCGTAAATCTTAAGATTTACTTTGTATGTTTTGTGTGCACTGCATTCCTAATTACAGCATAACTTCATATTTATAGAGCACTCTCCATCTTGAAAGAGAAAGGGAAGCCCAGCAGCACTGCAAGGGAAGGTGGTGCACAGGGGGCCTGGGCAGCAGGGGGAGTTGTATAGTGCACAGGGAGGGTGATCTGTTTGGTGGGGGCAATTACTGAAACCGATCCCCCTGTACGGCTCTCTCTGTAGCAGCTGAAAGCCAATGGCAGAGAGAGGAGCTTACAGTATAGTTTGATTGTCAGCCATATGCCTAGATTGCATTGTTATTGAGGGTGAAAAGACATACAAATTATATGCAGGTAGCATACTACTGGTGGAAACCGATACCACAATGCTGCATGATTGAAGAGAAGAAGCTGGGACAGCCGCACTCCAAAAACGTTCCTTTTTATTAAAACTGGTCACAGAACATCACACGCCACAGCAAACAATCAGGAAAAGGCTAACGTGTTTCTCACTGTGCTTCAATGCTTATTCATAGCTATGAATAAGCACTGAAGCACAGTGCGAAACGCGTTAGCCTTTTCCTGATTGTTTGCTGTGGCGTGTGATGTTCTGTGACCAGTTTTAATAAAAAGGAACGTTTTTGGAGTGCGGCTGTCCCAGCTTCTTCTCTTCAATTTTGCATTAATTGCATTGCCGGCACCCACGGTTTGGATCCAGTGAGTAAAAGTTCCTTGGTTCATCTGAGCGGTTACTTTTCTTCTCACATTGCTGCATGGCTACAGTGATAAATGCATGCCTTCTGTAGACCTCATCCCCCCTTCTCCTTTAAAGGGTTCCTGACTATACTTAGAAAAATATGTAGGGTGCAGACCCCCCTTCTGGAAATATTTTGCTCTTGCGTAAATGCTAATTGTCTGACTGCTTTTAACTTTAGTACTTTGAGTGGGAAAAGGAAAAGGTCCTACAACCTGCACATTCCTGCAGGACACTGTAAGTGTGTGTATGACCGCCTCAGCCCGGGCTCTAGCCAAGCCATAAGTGGCTTGTAGTACCTTTTCCTATTTGTATTGCTGGAGCTGGGATGAGCTCCGTCCTTGCCTGCTCTTCATATATATCGTAGGAGAGGACCCGGTTGGAGTCTTGAGTGGCACCCATCATTGGGTTTTTGGTCACATTTAGTACTTTTGGAAAAAGAACAGGTCCTACAAGCCGCACATCACTGCAGGACCCTGTAAGTGTGTGACGGACAAGCATCCGAATGGGCTACAGCCAAGCCACGTTCGGCTTGTAGGACCTTTTCATATATGTATTGCTGGAGCCGGAATGAGCACTGTCCTAGCGGCGTATCATTTGCGAGGACCTGGCTGGAGTCTCAAGGGGCACCCACCATTTGATTTTTGGTCATGTCACGTTTAGTATTTTGAGTAACTGACTTGACTAAGGCCCCTTTCACACTGGGGCGTGAGGCGTGGTGGCAGTATAGTGCCGCTAAAAATGGCGGCGCTATACCGGCGGAATTGTCGCGGGATTCGGTCGCTAGCGGTGCAGTATTAACCCCCGCTAGCGGCCGATAAAGGGTTAATGCGCCTCTGCAGAGGCGCATTGCGGGCGGTATTACCGCGGTTTCCCATTGTTTTAAATAGGAAGGAGCGGTATACATACCGCTCCAAAGATGCTGCTTGCAGGAGTTTTTTTTTCTCTCCTGCCAGCGCATCGCTTCGTGTGAAAGCCCCCAGGCTTTCACATTGAGAAGACTGGGCAAAAGTTTTTCAGGCGGTATTTAGGCGCTATTTTTAGCACTGTACCGCCTAAAAAAATTCCTCAGTGTGAAAGGGGCCTAAGCGTGCAACAAGTGATATTATTGATATGCATACTTGTTCTGCATCAATGAGTCATAGTATTGAAATAATTGGATAAATATGATACCCAGACAGCTAGCATTTTTGGAAGAAGAGGGCAGCTAGGTCAGGCCCCCATATTTTTTTTCTGTACAAATTTTTAATAGGTGGCATTTAGTTATTCTTGATACATTTCTTCTTTTAGACGCAACAATAACTGAGATCCAGCAAAAATAAAACTGCAGTAGCATTTGGAGATCTTTTTATACCACATTATTATTAAAATGTATTGATCTACCCACAGATTATGGAGAAGATGAGGAAGAGTGCGAAGAGGAAGATTCTTCAGATTTACTGGCAGCGTCTGAAACTTCCAAAGCCTCCATTGTGGAAGAAGAACTGGACTCCGAGACTGAACTAATGTTACAAATGGGCCTTCCAGTAAAGTTTGGTGGATCATCATATAAGAAAAACTTTTCGGTAAGATCTTCTGCACCCCAAGAGCTTTCTCTGAAAGTTTAAATGGTTGTGAGATATTAACAAAGTGTTACATTAAATTTGTTTTACCATTACTTTATTAGTGCTATATATATTTGAAGACAGAATCATTAGAAAGCAAATAATGGCAATGTGAGATCTATCTTGCTTTTTACTATATTTGGTGTTGAAAGTCAATATAAAAAAGCTAAAGAGAATCTGTCAGTTTTTTTTTGTGATATTACCAACATTATAAAAATAATTTGTAACCACGTAGCCAGCAGTTCTAGAAACCTCTCTGTTGCTTTATTCTTCGGTATGCTCCGTTTGCTCAGCGGGATCACTCCGTTGATCCCCTCTGAGCCGGCGGATGACAAGGCGGTGCCCGCACACTGTGCAGGGACCGCCCTGTCTTTCCTCCGCTCTCCCCTATGGGGGGATCGGATGAACACGGAGCGTATGTCCGTGTTCATCCGATCCGCTCTGCAGACGGAAGAAAAAATAGGGTTTTCTTCCGTCTGCAAAATCGAATCTTTCCGTAGGCGGACGATTACGGGTGTCGGCGGATGTTCATCCGCTGACACCCGCAATCTCATTGGGACCAATGTATGTCCCTTTTTCATCCGCAAACGGATGGATGAAAAAGCGGACATACGGTCCGCACGTGTGAAAGGGGCCTAAGGCTTGACTCAATGCCAGGTTTGTAAGTGAAGCTTATTATTGTTCATAGAGTTGGCTCGTCTTGCTAATCCATCTGTGGCACTTTCCTCCCAAGGTGGAAGAAAATTCCCAGGGTTTCATTGCATTTACTGAACCATTCAATTTCGTAAAAAACAGCAGAAATTTTCTTTTTCATTTCTGTCTGCTATAAACCAATGATAGGGTCCATAACTTCCATCCAAACCCTTAAAAATACACCCATCTTAGATCCCAAACATTATGACCACATCCATGCCACATTCCAACCAGTAAATTATGAAGTTTGTTTCCCTGGAGACCCCCTTGTAATATTGTATGGTTATTAGACTTATAGGTCTTGATAGTACTTTCATGCTCATTAACCCCCTTCCTGACCAGGCCATTTTTGTTTGTGTTACGGTACTGCGTTACTTTAACTGACAGTTGCGCTGTCATGCAATGCTGTACCCAAATAAAATTTGTGTAATTTTTTTCCTGCACAAATAGAGCTTTCTTTTGGTGGAATTTGATCCCCTCTGCATTTTGGGCTATAAACCAAAATAGACTGACAATAAAAAAAAAAAAAAATACATTCTGCTATAAAACCTGTCCAATTGGAAAAAAAACAAATGTCTTCATAAATTTAGGCCAATATGTATTCTGCTACATGTTTTTGGTAGTAAAAATCCCAATAAGCGTATATTGATTGGTTTGCACAAAAGTTATAGCGTCTACAAACTGGGATATATACTGGAATGTCTATTTATTTTATGTTTATACTAGTAATGGCGGCGATCAGTGACTTATAGCAGGACTGCGATATTGCGGCAGACAGTCTGACACTAACTGGCACTTTGTGGGAATCAATCACACTAATACAGTGATCATCAGTGCAAAAAATATGCACGGTCACTGTACTAATGACACTGGCTGGAAAGGGGTTAAACGTCTAGGGCGATCAATGGGTTAACTGTGTGCCTACACAACCCAGCTATGACTCAGCATCTATCCATGATGTGAAACATGTTAGCTTTTTTTGTCCCCTATGTCCACTTTTTACCATTGATTGCAGTGTTGCGTGAATTTTTGGATGTTATACAGCTTTGGATTTTATCCTTTGTTTCAATAAATCGCCTATCAGAGTGCGGCAGTCCAGGAACATTTCTTTTTTTCCACGGATCAGTGCAGAGTCTGCACCTGTCTGTACTACAGGGCGGGAGCACAGCATAGGTTGCAGGGCTTGGAGCGGTACTCCTTTCCATGAACTGTGTGCCTAGCCAGTGTTTTACTGTACTCAGTGTGCCGCTTTTAATTAGAGGAGTGATGGATTTTATTCCCTGCCTACCAGGGACACAAAATCCACCCCGCCCCATCAGAACAAAAATCTGCCCTGTTAACATAGGCAGATCTCCGCTCTGTGTCTCTGCCTGACAATTGGTGGTGGTGGCGGACATCCGGTGCCTGGCACCCACAGACTGCTGTGAGGAATATTGCAGTTGTGGGTCAGTATGTGTGCTAAATTGCTTAGTGTGTAGACACAAAACAAATTGGCCCAGCGCTGTCACATGCAGCGAGTCCCATGCTCCTCCAGGCACACAAGTACTGAGCCTTTCTTTTGGTTTCCAGGATGATCAATGATAAGGCAGGGGCAAGGGATTAAAGCAGAACTGTTTCCTTGCCCTGAGTGGGAAAAAAAGCACAGGTTTGCTGTATGGCCTTGCGTACCTTCAACCCTTTCAGAACTATTATTTTATTCAAAGGTAATTCTCATATATTGAGTAACATTTTCTATATAATATATATATATATATATATATATATATATATATTACACACATACATACATACATATACACACACACACGTTTTTTTTTTTCTGGGGGAACTCAGTTCCACCACCTCTGGCTCAGACCCTTTGGTGCCCGCTCACCACAATCACTTGTAAACACAGAAGTCTGGTTTCTGTGTGTACAAGTGACAGCTCTGCACTCTGTGTGTAACCCCCTGAACTCTGCACTCTGTATGTAATGCAATTTAATGCCCCTTTAAGACCCTTCGACTGTTTTTGAAATCTGAACGGGGTCGTGGTTGAGTTCCTGCACCTATTTTCTGAGAAAAAAAGCTCTGATATATATATATATATATATACAGTGATGAAAATAAGTATTTGAACACCCTGCTATTTTGCAAGTTCTCTCACTTGGAAATAATGGAGGGGTCTGAAATTGTTATCGTAGGTGCATGTCCACTGTGAGAGACATAATCAAAAAAAAAAATCCAGAAATCACAATGTATGATTTTTTTAAACTATTTATTTGTATGATACAGCTGCAAATAATTATTTGCACACCTGAGAAAATCATTGTTAATATTTGGTACATTAGCCTTTGTTTGCAATTACAGAGGTCAAACGTTTCTTGTAGTTTTTCACCAGGTTTGCACACACTGGAGGAGGGATTTTGGCCCACTCCTCCACACAGATCTTCTCTAGATCAGTCAGGTTTCTGGGCTGTCGCTGAGAAACACAGAGTTTGAGCTCCCTCCAAAGATTCTCTATTGGGTTTAGGTCTGGAGACTGGCTAGGCCACGCCAGAACCTTGATATGCTTCTTACAGAGCCACTCCTTGGTTATCCTGGCTGTGTGCTTCGGGTCATTGTCATGTTGGAAGACCCAGCCTCGACCCATCTTCAAAGCTCTAACTGAGGGAAGGAGGTTGTTGCCCAAAATCTCGCAATACATGGCCCCGGTCATCCTCTCCTTAATACAGTGCAGTCGCCCTGTCCCAAGTGCAGAAAAACACCCCCAAAGCATGATGCTACCACCCCCATGCTTCACAGTAGGGATGGTGTTCTTGGGATGGTACTCATCATTCTTCTTCCTCCAAACACGGTTAGTGGAATTATGACCAAAAAGTTCTATTTTGGTCTCATCTGACCACATGACTTTCTCCCATGACTCCTCTGGATCATCCAAATGGTCATTGGCAAACTTAAGACGGGCCTTGACATGTGCTGGTTTAAGCAGGGGAACCTTCCGTGCCATGCATGATTTCAAACCATGACGTCTTAGTGTATTACCAACAGTAACCTTGGAAACGGTGGTCCCAGCTCTTTTCAGGTCATTGACCAGCTCCTCCCGTGTAGTCCTGGGCTGATTTCTCACCTTTCTTAGGATCATTGAGACCCCACGAGGTGAGATTTTGCATGGAGCCCCAGTCCGAGGGAGATTGACAGTCATGTTTAGCTTCTTCCATTTTCTAATGATTGCTCCAACAGTGGACCTTTTTTCACCAAGCTGCTTGGCAATTTCCCTGTAGCCCTTTACAGCCTTGTGGAGGTGTACAATTTTGTCTCTAGTGTCTTTGGACAGCTCTTTGGTCTTGGCCATGTTAGTAGTTGGATTCTTACTGATTGTATGGGGTGGACAGGTGTCTTTATGCAGCTAATGACCTCAAACAGGTGCATCTAATTTAGGATAATAAATGGAGTGGAGGTGGACATTTTAAAGGCAGACTAACAGGTCTTTGAGGCTCAGAATTCTAGCTGATAGACAGGTGTTAAAATACTTATTTGCAGCTGTATCATACAAATAAATAGTTAAAAAATCATAAATTGTGATTTCTGGATTTTTTTTTTTTGATTATGTCTCTCACAGTGGACATGCACCTACGATGACAATTTCAGACCCCTCCATGATTTCCAAGTGGGAGAACTTGCAAAATAGCAGGGTGTTCAAATACTTATTTTCCTCACTGTGTGTGTGTATATATATATATATATATATATATATATATATATATATATATATATATATATATATAATATATATATATATTACACCAGGGCTCAAAATTTCAAGTCCTGAGCCACAAGCCAGGCCTCAAGGCGTACTCGCCACCAGTTGCCCCGCCCAACCCCTACCATGTCCCGCCCCCTAATACCGCTCCTAGACACGCCCTCATAAATCTCATGAAATGACACTTAAATTTGACAATCCTGGGATGGGTGATCTGTCTATCAAAGTTTCCCGGCCAAGGGGGAGGGGCTGTATATGACGCGCGCGGTGGGGAACACAGCTATTGAATTGAAAGCGGCGGCTCCTCTCCTACCCAGCAAAGGTTTGCTGCAATAGTGTGGGGGGGACCAGGCGGCGGCAGCGGCGGCGACTCTCCTCCCCTTTCCTTGTTCGCCCCCCCCTGCTCCCAGGCAGCCCACACTCGCCAGCCCTCAAAATTTACTTTCAAAATGCGAGCAGGCGAGTGTAAATTTTGAGGGCTGTACTACACTGCATGTCAAACTAATTGTAATGCTTTCTATTTTATGTGTAAATGTATAGAGAGGCTTTAAGCCCCATTCCCACTGTTGTGTTTTTTTTTTTTTTTTTTTTTCATTTTACATGGGTTTTGTATGCTGTTCTATTCTAATTAAAAACGCTGTTTTTGGAAACTGTGTCAAAAATGCAATTTAGGGACAATGTGGACTTGCGTTGTGGTAATACATGTTACATGCATTGCAACATTTTGTGCAGTTTGTTTCTGAATATTTTGGTGCGTTGCCAGCCCATTGATCTTTTTTGTTGTGCATTAACACACCGCAATACTGTAAATGTCACCTTAAGGCGGAACCACACTGCATCTAAACACCACAAACCAAAAGTATTTTTTATTCATTCTTAATATTCAAAGCAAACTCACCCATCCATACATGTCTCCATGCTTTATCTTACTGGGAAATCACTTCAAATTTTCCCCCCTCCACACTACAGCACATCGCACTTTAAATACTTGTCAGGAATACTCTACTCAGGCTTGACATTTATGTCATCTAGGAGTGTTTGCTGTTTCTTTCTTCACTGTAAGCTGCAGCATCACCTGTCAGATATGTTCTAGATCAGTGGTCTCCAAACTGCAACCCGGGGCCAGATGAGGCCCTTTTCTTGCCTTATCTGGCCCTTGGGGCACTATTGCTCTTACTGACACTAACAATGGGCCATAATTCCTGCCACTGGCACCAACAATGAGGCACTATTCCTCCCACTGATACCAATGATGGGGCTCGATTCCCCTCGCTGAAACCAATGATGGGGCACCATTCATCCACTAACCACCATTAGGGGAATTATTCCTGCTATTGATAGCAATAATGGGGCACTATTGCCCCCCACTAACACCACCACTATTCCTCCTACTGGCACCATCGATGGGGCACTATTTTTTCCAATAACACCAGTGATGGAGCACTACTCCTCCCACTTACCACCAATAAAGGCACTATTCCTCCCACTGACACCAATGATAAGGCACTATTCTTTGCACTGACTCAAATGATGGGGCACTATTCCTTCCAATGACACCCATGATTGGGCACTATTCCTTCCAATGACACCCATGATGGGGTACTATTCCTTCCAATGACACCCATGATGGGGCACTATTCCTTCCACTGACACCAATGATGGGGCACTATTCCTTCCACTGACACCAGTAATAGGGCATTATTCCACATATAACATGTGGCATTGTTTAATCCCACTGTAACAGCTCAATTTTCTACTCCCACTGGCCACGGTGCAGCGCCCCTAAAGTCTGAAGGACAATAAACTGGATCGTTGTTTAGAAAGTTTGGAGACCCCTGTTTTATAGATGACTGTTGGGTTCTGGGGACCATCGGAGAATGATCTGCTAGGTATTCAGAAAGTAGTAACTAGGGGTAATAATTACTGTCTATTTTCAGATACCAGATCATTCTGTGAAACCACCTAAAAATAGAAAGAAGAGCCAGAGCAAGCACCAGAAATGTCAAAATGAGAGCCGTACAGAAGCTGTGGTAGAGGTGACAGGAGATATTGAAATTGAAGAAGATGGTAGTAAAAATCCTGATCAGACTGAAAAGCGAGAAAGCCCATTAACAGTCCCTGAGAGCGGAGATGCTCTGCAACCCAAATCTGCAGATCCCAACGTGGAGAAGAGTTGGGAAGATTATTGGAACCAGTATGGACAAGGGCTGCTGTGGCAGGATTGGGTTGTAAAGAACCCAGAGAGTCACTCCGAACCCTGGAATTCTCCTGAAACTTTAGAAGCGTGGAATAAACATTACAATGAATCCTACTGGCATTATTATGAGCAGTTTCAGTACTGGACACAGCAGGGATGGACTTTCGACAAGCCAGATGACGATGCCAAAAATTCAGCTGAACAAGTTATACATGATGCAGAACTCCTAAGCTGCTCTCTGCAGTTGCCGCCAAGTCTGAAAGAAGACATTGATCGTGTATGTGATGACGTTGTGAACGAGCTGGAGAATATAAATCTTAATATAAAGGAAACTGAGCAGGACTGTGAACCTTTAAGTGTTATTTATGAGAGTCATCAGGCACAGGACACAGAGAGCCCTGAAACGCATTGTCCTTGTGATCCTGATCACTGTGATCGCAGAGACGGTGGTTCCGGGGAGACAGATGCACCATCTGCACGTTCTGCATCCTGTCAGCCAGGTCTGTAAAATTAGCACTTATTGATTGTACTAATGGCTAATTTATTGCCAATATATAACAGGAGATGGCCTTAGCACTTCTTTTATTAAAGCAATTTATAAATGGGAAAGAAGGCTTGTGGTGATTAACTGCTGAGCTTCTGTTTTCCTGCAAGCCTGATGATTTGTTTAAAAGTACAGTCCTTAGTGGATAGTATTCTGTAAATATTAATAGCTCCAATAATTGAACATCTGAAAGTAATAGAGATACAAAAAAAAAATGATATGACAGACTTTTTGTATGTGATCTATTTAAACTGTAAGCTTTGATGTCAGTGGTGGCAGTTGTAAAGGTGTAATTATTTTTTTCCTAAAATAATAACATGTTAAACTCACTGTTCTATGCAATGGTATTGCACAGAGCAGCCCCATACCGCCTCTTCTGGAGTACCCCACTGGCTTTCTCTGCTTCTCTTCTGAGTGCCCCCATAGCAAGCAACTTGCTATGGGGGCACCCTCCCTCCTCACAGGATTTGATTGACAGCAGCAGGTAGCACCCGCTACTGTCTTTTTGCCTTTGAGAGAGAGGGAGAGAAGAAAAGCACTGCTGCAAACGGGCACAGTGCTAGATTGACAAGCAGCCAGATAAGTACTTGGGGGGCGGGGAAGCTGGTCATGGAAGTTTTTTTACCCTGATGTATAGAATGCATTAAGGTAAAAAAAAAAAACTCATGGCTTTGGAACCACTTAAGCCCCGGACCATTTTGTTGCTAAATGCCCAGGCCAGGTTTTGCGATTCGGCACTGCGTCGCTTTAACAGACAATTGCGCGGTCGTGCGACGTGGCTCCCAAACAAAATTGGCGTCCTTTTTTCCCCACAAATAGAGCTTTCTTTTGGTGGTATTTGATCACCTCTGCGGTTTTTATTTTTTGCGCTATAAACAAAAATAGAGCGCCAATTTTGAAAAAAATGCAATATTTTTTACTTTTTGCTATAATAAATATCCCCCAAAAACATATATAAACATTTGTTTTCCCCTCAGTTTAGGCCGATACGTATTCTTATACCTATTTTTGGTAAAAAAAATCGCAATAAGCGTTTATCGATTGGTTTGCGCAAAACTTATAGCGTTTACAAAATAGGGGATAGTTTTATTGCATTTTTATTAATTATTTTTTTTTTTTACTACTAATGGCGGCGATCAGCGTTTTTTTTTTTTTTTTTTTTTGTGACTGCGACATCATGGCGGACACTTCGGACAATTTTGACACATTTTTGGGACCATTGTCATTTTCACAGCAAAAAATGCATTTAAATTGCATTGTTTATTGTGAAAATGACAGTTGCAGTTTGTGAGTTAACCACAGGGGGCACTGTAGGAGTTAGGGTTCACCTAGTGTGTGTTTACAACAGTAGGGGGGTGTGGCTGTAGGACTGATGTCATCGATCGAGTCTCCCTATAAAAGGGATCACTCGATCGATGCAGCCGCCACAGTGAAGCACGGGGAAGCCGTGTTTACATACGGCTCTCCCTGTTCTTCAGCTCCAGGGAGCGATCACGATGGGGTGGCTATAAACGAATAGCTGCGCCGTCGTGCCGCATCGCTCCCCACGGGTTACCGACCGCCGCATGTACCGGGGGGGGGGGTCGCGATCGGACCCCCGACCCACGGAAAGGCGGGGACGTACATGTCCATGATAAAGAAATTAGTAATCACATATTTTTATCTAGTCTACATGTGCTTGCACATACTTTATTGTAGCCCAAAGATTCCCTTTTCCCCCTGGGAGACATGACACATGGGAACCTCCGTATGCTCTTGTACAAGGGAATGAGTCCAGTTCATACGATGAGAATCCAGTTTGAATGATGGCATGATGTATCTAGCACACAAACTGAGATTTCTGTCTCCAACTTCATATAAACAAAGCTTGTTTTTTTTTTAGTTTGCTCAGGTGACAGAATGATTGGAAAGAATGGTTTAGTATTCAGTGTGGACTTGGAACCCTTTGAATTATAATGATTTTTTTTTCTAAATTAGTGTCACAACTGAGTCAAGAGAAAACTGTACAGAAAGGGCGAGCAACAATCAGTAGGGATGAGGATGAGGATGAAGATGAACCTCCAGAGTACAAACAAGCAAAAATCAAGAGAAGGTAAGTGTAAGATCTGACCGGCCAGAAATATGGTCTGTAATGTGCTTCCTTTTCATGTGCAGCATGTTTTCACATTTTCTGTGTATTAATAAGTGGATTTTTTGTTCTTTTTTTTTAATAGTCATGAACTGGATGCCGAGGAGAACCCATTGGAGGTGTTTGCTGAGTCTTCCACTATCCTTGGGCTGAAGCATGGCAAAGGACAGAAGTAAGTATGCATTGACAAAGAAAATAAGTGAGTAAGCATATCCAGACAGCTGGTTTTGGTACTTTTAAACTCCAACTAACCTGACAGTCAAATGTCTTTGGAAGCCTTAAAATAAGCACAGATAACCAAAGAAAAAGGTGATATAAAGCAGTTTGATATAGCCACATTAAAGAAGAAATGTTGTAATAAGTGATATTTTTATTTACTATACAGTGGAAAATGTATTATTTTATTCCCTGCAGATTTTGTAAGTTTGCCCACTTACAAAGACATGAAGGGTCTATAATTTTTATTATAGGTTTTTTTTTAAACGATCGAGTCAGAATATCAATCAAAGTCCAAAAAAAACACACAATACAAATGTTATAAATTGAGTTGCAATTCAGTGAGTACAATAAGTATTATCTGATCCCCAAGCAAAACATGACTTGGTACTTGGTGGAGAAACCCTTGTTGGCAAGCACAGAGGTAAGATGTTTCTTGTAGTTAGTGACCAGGTTTGCACACATCTCCGGAGGGATTTTGGTCCTCTCTTCTTTACAGATCTTCTTGGATGTCACTTGGCAACTTGAAAGTTTCAGCTCCCTTCCTAAATTTTCTATAGGATTAAGGTCTGAAGACTGGCTAGGCCAATCCAAGAGCTTTAATGTACTTCTTCTTGAGCCACTACTTTGTTGCCTTGGTGGTATGTTTTGGGTCATTGTCATGTTGGAAGACCCATTCATGGCCCATCTTCAGTGTTCTGGCTGAGGGAAGAAGGTTCTCATCCTAGATTTTACAGTACATGTCCCCGTTCCTTGGCTCCTCAATGAGGCAAAGTCGGCCTGAACCTTTAGCAGAAAAGCAGCTCCAAATGGTGTTCTTGGGGTCATAGTCGGCTTTTTTACTCCTCCAAACATGGCAAGTGAAATTAATGCCATAGAGCTAGGTTTTGGTCTCATCTGACCACAGCACTTTCTCCCAATCCTTCTCTGAATCATTTAGATGTTCATTGGCAAACTTCAGACAGGCCTGTACATGTGCCTTCTTTAGGAGGGGGGACCTTGCGGGCGCTGCAGGATTTCAGTCCATGGCGGCGTATTGTGTTACCAATGATTGATTTAGTGACTGTGGTCCCAACTGCATTGAAAACATTCACAAGCTCCTCCCATGTAGTTCTGGACTGATCCCTCACTTTTCACATGATCATCCTCACCCCATTAGGTGATATCTTGCATGGAGCTCCAGACCGAGGGCAGTTGATGATTATTTTGTATTACTTCCATTTTCAAACAATCACAGCTGTCTCCTTCTCACCAAGCTTCTTGCTGATGGTCTTGAAAGCCCATTCCAGCTTTGTGTGGGTCTACAATCCTGTCCCTGACGTCCTTTGACAGCTGTTTGGTCTTGCCTGTGATGGTGAGGTTTGAATGGAAGAAAGAGATTCTGTGGACAGGTGTCTTATACGCATAATGAGTTGTCATTCGGAGAACCTTCTTAAATAGGAGGTCCAGCCTGGGTAAAAACAAACAAACGCCCCCCTCTTGGACTATACCAGGCCACATGCCCTCAACATGGACCCACCCCATGCTGATGAGGACAAGGGCCTCTTCCCCACAACCCTGGGCGGTGGTTGTGGGGGTCTTATCGAAATCTGGAAGCCCCCTTTAACAGGCCCTAGATCCTGCCCCCCCCCCCCAAATTTTTTTTTTTCTTTATCGTACATCACGGGACACAGAGTCTTAATCATTACT
Organism: Rana temporaria; assembly: GCF_905171775.1. Classification (NCBI taxonomy): domain Eukaryota; kingdom Metazoa; phylum Chordata; class Amphibia; order Anura; family Ranidae; genus Rana; species Rana temporaria. Next base: position 322,908,565 of record NC_053493.1, read on the forward strand.
ATCTGGGTTATATTCCACCATCAGGTGCTGGACACTGGTGTAATCAATTAGAACAGGAAGTTCCCTCCCTATATAACCCCTCCCATACTGGGAGCACCTCAGTTTTTTCACCAGTGTCTAAGGTGTTGGTCACGAATTAACATGTGCTCTGAGGAGCTCCACTGGAGGGATCCATGCTGGATGTAAAAAGCCTCCATAAAATCCGGATCCGTCCAAGGTGCTTCATAGCCAAAGTGGACGGTACCCGGGCCTCGGTACGAAGAACGAGGTTTTGCCTATAATGCTTCTCTCTGAGAGCTGGACCCTGGGTTCCAGTACATTGGTCGATGTCAAAGACCAAATATTTTTTCTGTTGCCAGGGTGCTATATAGGTCCAGGGGAGAGGTGACCTGCTATGGACCCCAGTCCCTGAAGGTCTGAGACGAAGCCCGCGTTGAGGGGTGAAGGCTGGGCCTCTTGCTTTGCAATACCCTGCAGCGTGGAAAGGTAAGCGGAGGTACCTACGGGACTTGGTCCGACAGTGGGTTCTCCATTGGGGATTATGGGTCTCGCCTATTTTATGCTTCTATGCATGGGCAACTTAACCACAAAGTCTTTTGAGACAGGATGGCTCTGGCACCCATATACCTCCCCTAGTGGGTCCTAGTCCTCCGCTGAAGGGGCTATTGGGTCTTGCCTATAATGCATGTGTGCCTTGGCAAAGAAACCACTATGTCTGTTGAGACAGGATGGCTGTAATACCCATAGATCTCCCATTCAGGAGGTTGGTACCCCTACATGAGTATGTCTTATCTGTTTTCCACGAAGGGCCCTAAGAGGACATGCCGGGTGTTTCGCTTGCCATGCTTTCCAGAAACGGAAGCTCAAGGTTAGCTGATCTAGGGTGCGGCTTACTGCCTCCGCTTCAGGCTCTGCCACAATGGGGGGGGGTCCCTCATAGTCTCTACGGCTCCTTGGGGGATCTCCCTCTCCCCCCGCCTCCACCATTCCCCTACGCGCGCGTGCGTGAGAGGGGCGCGCTTTGAAGGCGGGGGGACGATGTGGTTGCCGCTGGCGCACGTGCGCCGGCTCATGGTGCAGACGCAGGGCGGCCCCTTCAAAAGGCCCAGACGTCAGAGAAGCCAGGGGGACACGGTAGCTTGAGCACGTAAGCACCTTGTGGAAATTGGATACAGATTCATTTAAGACACCTACTCGGCATCTAGCTGTGTTAGCAAGCATTATTTGCTAGACTAAGTTCAGCTGTTGATGCACCAGGGTTAAAGTTCCTCTGCTTTTTGCTTAGGACTCTTTTGTCTCCCCGTAAAAGAGGGTTCAGGGGTAGGAAGGGGTATCACCACCTAAATCTGGTGGCCTTTTTTTATCATGCTTGCATGGTACTATCCTCCCCTGTAGAGACTTAAGATAGCTCACATAATTAGCTATCAGCCCTGTCAGGCGTGAGCCTCCCCCAACATTGCAGCACTCTGCATATGTTTTGTTGCATTGCATGTATAGGTCTATAAGAGGTTAACTGCTATATTCACAGCAGCCTCACAAGCAGAAAACAGGGCGTGTCCCTTTCCCTGCTCTAATTCCTCAAACAAGGGATTGAAAGACCTGAGGATGAAGGTTCACTGTCAGTGAACAGATAACAGGTGTTAATGAGGAGAAAACTATCAGAAGCCCCAAAAGCTCTGGTTGCAGCTGCAGTCTTTTCAGAGATCCAAGCTGCATATAACTTCACTTAGCCTAGACGGCCAGAGCCTCTGTCTCTTTAAAGTCCTCATCCTGGTGTTGGCTTCAGGCTAACCGAATGCACAACAGGGGGTGTGCACATTTTCTGCTGTGCACATGGCTAACGTTGCAGGTTTGCGGAGACGCACATCTGCAGAGCATAACTGCCTCTTTACAGTCCACATGTTTGCATGAAGTACATGAGTTTGGAATGTTCAAATGCATGTGGGGTAAAAACCGGTAACAAAGCATGTTTTATTGTTGATCACATAAAGAGACATGTTATTTTGTTCGTATGATTTTATATGTTCACATAAGGGTGTTTAATCACAGCAAAGTGCCTAAAATCGCATAAAAATGCTTAAGTGCATAAAGATGCGGGATCTCACATGGTTACCTGATAACCCAGGTCCTTGATTACCCAAAGTTATTTAGGTCAAACAGAGAGGCTTGTTTCCACAGGAATGCCTAAAATCGCATGAAAATGCTTAAGTGCATAAAGATGCGGGATCACACATGGTTACCTGATAAACCAGGTCCTTGATTACCCAAGGTTATTTAGGTCACACAGAGAGACTTGTTTCCATAGGCATGTCTAAAATCGCATGGAAATGCTTAAGGGCTTAAGGATGCTACATCACACATGGTTATCTGATAACCCGAGTCCTTGATTATCCAAGGATATTTGGTCGTACGGAGAGGCTTGTTTTATACAGGAGTGCCTGAAATCGCATAAAGATGCGGGATCACACATGGTTACCTGATAACCCGAATCCTTGATTACCCAAGGGTATTTGGTCACACAGAGAGGCGTGTTTCCACAGGAATGCCTAAAATCGCATAAAGATGCTGGAGTGCATAGAAATGCGGAATCACACAGGTTTACCTGACAAACCACAATCCTTGATTACCCAAGGATATTTGGTCACACAGAGAGGCCTTTTTCCACAAAAAGGTCTGAAATCGCATAAAGATGCTGGAGTGCATAAAGATGCGGGTTCACACATTGTTATCTGATCACCCGAGTCCTAGATTACTCAGGCATATTTGGTCACACAGAGAGGTTGTGTCCGCAAAAATGCCAAAAATCGCATTAAAAGGCTTAATTGCAAAAAAAAAAAAAATTGCTGGATCGCACAGTGGTGCTCGATCATACAAGAATCCTTGGTCCCACAAGGGTACTTGTCCGCACAGGAGTGCTTAAGATGCATAGATGTTGGATCGCATGAAAATTTGCTGAATCGCATAAGAATGCATGTTTGCCTAGAGTTTGACTTAAAAGGCATTATAATTAGGTTTCCTTAATTATACAGGATTCCTTGGCCTTACATAGGCGCATACTTGCTTGCAGGATGCTTGTTCATAGCTCACATGCTATATGTATGCGTGTATACAGCACGCCCCCTTTTTTGTGTGCTTGCGGAAAACATATTCTTATGAACTCACGCTTCTATGAACACACGCTTCCATAGAGGCATATGGCTTTAAAGGTTGCCACATGCACATAGGGGGAGCTATTTGCATGTGTGTTTATTTACAAGGCTGCTAGGGCCCGCCTCTAGCAGGGCTAAAGGCCCAGAGTTTAGCAGTAATGTCATTCCGAGGCAAACCCGTGCTGACAGATCAGTCAGTAGCATGGCTGGGCCTAGGGGAGTCCAGCATGATTAATTATCTGGAACTCCTGGGTTGGGATCCCAGTCTAGAGGGAATATGCCGTCTTTATTCAAACACAGTTCCCTATGCTCAGTTTTATTCAAGGCTGATATAAACTTTGCTCTGTCGGCCTGGAACGAGTGGATCCTAACTTAGCATTATCCTAGGAGTCTTGTCCCAGGGATATGCTGGAATTTCAGTTTAGGGTTCTTGACTGAATGATTGGCAGAAGGGAATATCCTTCATACCCGTTACCTGGGAGCAGGTTGCGAGGACTGGGCCTCTAGGGATAGAATCCAGGCCTGGAAGAGACCACGGCACAGGGAAGGTGGTCAAGCTCCTAGGGAGCCTTATCTGCTAGCTTTATAGAGCTACGGATGGAGCATCCGGCTTAAGGACCTGAACGTTTAGGTTACAGGGTTGCTCTGTCTGAATACAATCTGACTATGCCTCTCTAGTGGTTTACTTTGGTTACCAGAGAAGAGCTTGTGCCTTGCCTATTGTCAATTGTCATTTCATGGAATGCTAGATTGGCAGGCGATTTGCTGGAGCCATCAACAATCGGGTCCGGGAGATTGGCCTCTACACCCCGACTTTTTTCTGACCAAATGTCACAGAAACGTTACCCTGCACATAAAGGGTGTTGACGTCCAGGTTCAACAAGAGGTTGAACAACTTTGTGTCAAGGCCAAAGGATCCACCCGCATGCGGGACAGATTTTTTAGTGACCCTGGGGGCCCAGTTGTCGCTGGTTTATGTGTTATCTCCCCCCAGGGCCGCAACCTTCGTGGCTTCCATGCTACATCAGAAGAGAACGGAAGCTGGCTTAATTGCTCCAGCATAGCCCATACAACCTTACTGCGCAGGGACAGCAGAACTGATCGTAGAGGACCCAGGGTCCCTTACAGCTTGTCCAGGCCTGCTTTGCAGGGTTACATCCTGTCTTGCATACATGTGTATTAATGGTCTGGCTGTTATAGCCTGCATTCTTGAGGATCGGGGCGTACAGAATCAGCGGCAGTTACCTTGATTCATACAGGACAGCTGGCCTCCAGGACCAGATATCCTAGGATATGGAAGGCCCATATTCCTGGTGTGAAACCAAGGGGTGGAATCCTTGGTAGTAGGTCCTAGGTAAAATTCTTACCTTTCTACATTGGAAAAGAGATGGAGCTGGCCTTAAGTTCCATCAAGGGTCCGATCTCGGCACACTCTTGATCTGGGCCGTTATACAAGGGGTGACAGGTATAAGTCCGCCAGTTAAGGCGCCCTTGTGCTCGGAGGATTGGATCCAGTATGCTGGCTTACAGAGTCAGCACCTTGGGCTGATGCACCATAAATATTTCCCTTTATCCTTCTAAAGAGGGAATTGGTGTTCTTGGTTGCGGCTGCCTCCGCAAGAGAGTATTGGCAACTTTCTTTGTATAGAGCCATACTTAATTATTTGTACAAGAAGGGTGATGTTAAATACTCACCCAACCTTATTGGCTAGAAGGATCCAGTGTTCACTTGAATTAAGATATTCTTGCCTTCCTTTTCCTTTTTTTCAGGACCTTGATCCGCGGAAGGAGAGGTTATTGCTTTCTCTTAATAAAGATAAGAGCAGTTAAAGATCTATCTGAAGGCTTCAAATATAGAAACCTAACGTTTTGTTGCCAGAAAGCCCCTAGATGGGGCGGGCAGTGTTCAGATCGGCTATTAAAATGGCTATGCTCTCTCTCGTTATAGTAAGAGAGGTCAAGACCTATCTGAAGTGGCTGCTCGGATACGGAAGACTGATGTTGGTGCGCTACCAGGAGGCCCCAGCAAGGGGCAGGCAGCATCTAAATCAACTATTGTCAAATGTTGATTCATCAGGTTATTATTCAGGCTTGTGGTTTATAGAGAGGGCTTCCCCCTGTTTCTTTTTGGGGTACACCCTACCAGGATAGTAAGCACTTCATGCGGGGTGCATTACCAAGCCTTTATGACTCAGATTTGCCAGACCTGCAACTTGGTCGTTTGTGCTTACGTTCACTAAATCCTATCAAGTGAACATAAGACGGCAGGAGGATGCAGCCTTTTTTTGTTGGCACAATATGCGGCAGGCAGCATTAGAATTCCTCGTGTCTGATGGCAGTCTGCATTGTTGGTGTCTCCCTCCCCTCAGTAAGCATTGCTTTAGGACATCCCAGATAGTAATGATTAAGACTCTGTGTCCCGTGATGTACGATAAAGAAAATAGGATTTTTATAACAGCTTACCTGTAAAATCCTTTTCTTGGAGTACATCACGGGACACAGAGTCCCCACCCCTCTTCTTTGGGGATATTGGGACACTTATTGCTTGGGACAAAAACTGAGGTGCTCCCAGTATGGGAGGGGTTATATAGGGAGGGAACTTCCTGTTCTAATTGATTACACCAGTGTCCAGCACCTGATGGTGGAATATAACCCAGATAGTAATGATTAAGACTCTGTGTCCCGTGATGTACTCCAAGAAAAGGATTTTACAGGTAAGCTGTTATAAAAATCCTATTTTTGCCTATAGTTCTGCTTTAAACATAAGCTGCCTGCAGTACAAAAACGTGCTCAGAATAGTGCAAGTAAGTGAGTGAGTTAGGTGGGGGGGGGGGGGTTAGGTGGGGGGGGGGGGGGGGGGTGGGGGCAAAGGGGGTTTTTGAGGAACCTAGGTGTGGCGCAGAGGGGCTGCTTGTAACAATAGTTGTTATAGGTAAAGAAGTGTAGAATCATACCATGCTGGGAGGAAATGATCTATCTTTGGTTGTCTGTAAAGATTTTTTTTTTTATGTACTTCCTAGCCTTGACCTGAGAGAGTGTAAAATATCCTGAAGACTCTGGTAATAAAAGGGCTTATTGTTATAATGTAGTAAGATGATACTCCAAATCGTGCATCATGCTTTGCATCTTTGTATGTTCATTAATTCATATGTGCTGCATGTGTACCTGTTCTAGATACGGGGGAATGCCACACTTCAAACATCGGACTCTGCGCTATCTGGATAAAGGAGTCAAGCACCGCTCTCATTTCCTGGATATGCACCGGCGTGTGAATGTTAAGAACAGCCATATATTTTTTGCAGATGACTCCGACGTGAAATCCACACAAAATAAAACATTAAAAAAGGTATGGCTTTTTCAGGTACAAGAAGCAATGGCCTGACTTTTCTTTATCAAATCCTTGGACCAGTCCTTCTCTGTTTAAACTTCCACAGTAATTGGCCCATTTTATGTACCAAAATGATCAATAAACTGGTAAATCTTAAACAGACTTTTAAACGAAACATGGTGAAAAAAAAAAATCTCCGATTGGCTATCAAAGCCATTCTGTCATTTAATTACCGTATTTATCTTCCTATAGCGCGCACCGGCGTATAGCGTGCCCCCCCCCCCCCCAACATAGAAGGAAAATTTCAGGAAAAAAAAGAAAATACTTAGTTTGAATGCCCCTCGTCGGTGTCTTGCCTGGCGTCCATCGGCGGCCTTGTCCGGTCCGGCGTCCGTCTGCGTCCTTGGTAGTGTCCTCCCCACTTCTCCCGCGCTGTTTTTAAGCCGATCCCCGCGCTGTGTTTGACCCTTGCTGCCAAAATATACCGAGCACAGTACGCTCGGCTCCTCTCGCATAAAGGCGAGGAGGCGGCACAGGGCGTGACAGCGAGCAGAGCCGAGCCTGGCCGAGTGTACTGCGCTCGGTGTATGTCGTCGTCGGCGGCGTTCAAACACAGCGCGGGTATCGGCATATATCGCGCACCCACGATTTTCCCTAGATTTTAAGGGAAAAAAGTGCGCGGTATACGCCGATAAATACGGTATACTGAAAAAAAAAAAAATCATTCAAGCTATTCTGGATCCGCACGTACAATTTCTTTTATTCCCTTTACCCAGGTGAACCTAATTAAAACTCCACAATAGGCCCTACTGGGAAGACGGGTGAAGGGGGAACCGGGACATGTGAGACAGTTAGTTTATTTTATTTTTGCAGCAGCCAGAATCTCAATTGTGAGATCCTAGAAATCTCCCTTAATCCCGTTTGATCTCTTGAAGGTCAAGTTGACATGGATCATGATAAATGAAGGCTTGTCGGCGATTCTACATGACAGATTGGCCGCCTTTGATAAAATCTGGGAATCCTGGATAAGTTATCTTTCAGATTCTTCTTGAGGGGGACTGAAACCTGTGTTCTGGCAGTAGAGGGTGCATTTTTTCTCTTCTCTTTTATTTTTTATTAACATTGTTTTTCTATTACTTCTTTCCATTCTCTTCATCTGTTTTCTTGTCTTTTGTTGTTTTTTTCCATTAAATGTACTACAAGTACATTAGCTTTAGCTGACAAGGGTTGCGTAGTGTGTCGTAGGAGAAAATATGTTCTATAAAGCTGGCGTGACACATACTATAAGCGAATCCCCCAGCAGGGGAGGTGCATTTGCCCCACCTTTCTCCTGGATAGGGGAGTGTAGGTTTACGACATGGTTAATATTTATTGATGTAGCCATATACTTCTCCATAGTCGAATGGAGAGGCTACTTAAAGCGGTGTTCCACCCAAAAAATGGAAATTCCGCTTTTTGGAACCCTCCGGTGTCACATTTGGCACCTTTTCAGGGGGGAGGGGTGTGCAGATACCTGTTTAAGACAGGTATTTGCACTCACTTCTGGACATAGACTCCCGTGGGAGTCACAGACTTCCCGCCCCTGCAACACTTCACTTCCTGATTCCCTCACTGAAGATGGCGGTGGGGGCAGCCCAGAGACAAGCGATTGCTTTAGCCTGAGCTGCCAACATCGCAGGCACGCTGGACAGGTATGTGTCCATTTAAAAAAAAAAAAAATTCGGGTGTACCTCCGCTTTAAAGGGATTCTCTTCTGTTGTAAAGTTATCTCTTGAAGCTAAACGTATTGCACTACAGATTGATATTTGGCCTTTTCAGCCACATGTTTTCTAGTTGCCATTCATACTTTCTTAAAAATACTTAAATTGTAATGAAAAAGAAAAAATATTCCATTATAGTCTACAGTCAATTTAGCTTCCTTGCTACAATATGGGCAATTTTCAAGCATTGTGTGTTCTGTGCAGGGCACCCTCATAAATCCTGCTCATGGGATTGGCTCGGGAGTTTTTGGGTTTTAGAAGGCACAATCTCCCTCTTGACTCCCTCACCTCCCTCTATTTCAGTAAGTTAGTGGAATATACTGGTTTGGTGTTTACAGAACAGAAGCAGGAAAGATTCTGCAATGAAATTTGCTGTGTACATATTCAGAGTGTACAAAACTGACCTCCACAAAAGGAAGGAAAAGTTCCACTTTCAGGCTGGGTTCCCACTAGTCCGGTGCGAATTCCAGCGCCGTTTTCCCTGCGCAGAGAAAAATCAGTTGTTCAGCATTTCACGCCAGTTTTTGATCAGTATCAGGTCAGGTTTACATCAGTATCAGGTCAGGTTTACATCAGGATCAGGTCAGGATTTTATCCTGTTCACAATGGAACACATCTGCAAATCAGATGTGTGCTCATAGAAGATAATAAGCCTGAATTCGCACCTGAGCTGGACCACACTGCCTAGAAAACGCACACTTTTTTGGGCAATGCAGAGTGCGAATGCACCAAAGATATGTGAACCAGCCTCATTCAAATAAATGTATTGTAAAATGTCATGCGAATAGGATGCTGTGTAAGTCACATCCAGTTCGCATAGGTGTGAACCCAGCCTCAACCCTACAGATAATACATGGTCGTTTGAATAAGCAGTTATTTATTTTTGCCATTTATTTGTCAGGTGCAGACATTCCTGAGGAAGGTGGAAGGGCCCTCTGAGAATGAAATGAATGAAGATTTGCCAGAGGTGGAGAATTCTCTCAGTAGTTCTGACTCTGAAGGACTGGACACTTCAAATATTAAATCACCTGCTGACGTACACAAGGAATCTTGCCTCCAAGAAGCTTCTGAGGAACATAGCCATCCTGATATCAATGACATATCTGAATTACAAGGTGCTAAAATGCAGTCTGACCCGCTAGAAGACACCAGGGAAGGCAAAGAGACAACTTGTAAATTGCCTTCTAATGCCATCTGGTGTTCAGAAAATGAAAATTCGGCTCTGCAACAATCAAGGAAAAATGCAGACGCCACAAGACAGCTGGTCTCGCTAGAAATTCCAAACTATCTACAGGTTGAAACAGAAGACACTGGAAATGGTTGGTGGATTTCTTTCTTCAAACCTTTTATTTAATCAGTTCTTTTCTGCTAATTGATTTGGATACCTTAGGCCCCCTGCTACTTATCAGTATTGAGGAGCTAGTAATTTAACCTCCTGGTAATGCTGCTTAACTGTAGGCTTAAACTTTATTCTGGTCAGGGTACTAACAGTATAGAGTTTCTGTGGACATCTTTGCTGATATAAATTCCCTCTGGGTTCTCTCACTGGTATAAGCAATCGTAATGTGGTAAAGATCACTTCCTCAGAGTAGTACAATGTTACTTTGGTAACACTGTATTGCTGTGGTCACAGCGTATTAAAAAATAAAAAAATATCATAATGTTTTTTATTTTTTTTAGTCAGTGTCATCCTGATCACCGTCACACCAGTTATGTGATGACGCTGTACTGCACTGGTGACAGTATGTAAAAAAAAAAAAAACTACAAATTTCTTCAATTTCCCAAAAATTGTGCCAAAAATGAAAACTTCAGAAAACTTGCCATGTTTCATACTAAATACCCCAGACTGTCTACTTTCCCAAAGGGGTCATTTGGGGATATTTGTACTGTCCTGGCATTTTCGACATTCAAGAAATTAGAGAAATGTCAGTACATCAGGATTGATCACTTTTCAAATATATATTGGGGAAAATAATTATTTGATCCCCTGCAGACATAAACCCATATATCTTTATAGCCTTATCGTTGGTTTACAGCTCAGATTTTTCATTTAAGACTACTCATATAAACTAGGAAATGAAAAATAAGAGAAAAAAAATAAAAATCCATATATAGTTTCTTTGTGCTGTCAAGTGGTCCTCGTAAGATAGTATTTGCCCCATATTAAGGCAAAACGAGAGAATAGAAAGGGTATAGAGAGGAAAAGGGGGGAAAAAAAAGAGAAGAAACAACATGAATTCTTACACACATAGATACCTACCTACACGTACATTTCTAACTTTATATTTTTGGGAAGATTTTGTAAGTTTGCCCACTTACAAAGTCATAGGTGTACTTTAAACAATAGACAGACTATCAAAAATCGAGAAATACATAATACAAATGTTATAAATTGAGTTGCAATTCAGTGAGTAAAATAAGTATTATATGATCCCTAAACAAAACATGACTAGGTACTTGGTGGAGAAACCCTTGTTGGCAAGCGCAGAGGTAAGATGTTTCTTGTAGTTGGTTACCAGGTCTTCACACATCTCTGGAGGGATTTTGGTCCACTCTTCTTTACAGATCTTCTCTAAATCCTTTAAGGTTTCTTGGCAACTTGGAGTTTCAGCTCCCTCCATACATTTTCTATAGGATTAGGGTTTTCAGACTGGCTAGGCCACTCTATGACCTTAATGAGCTTCTTCTTGAGCCACTCCTTTGTTGCCTTGGCGGAATGTTTCGGGTTATTGTCATGCTGGAAGATCCATCCATGACCCATCTTCAGTGTTCTAGCTGAGGGAAGAAGGTTCTCATCTGACATTTTACAATACATGGCCCCCGTCCGTTGGCCCCACAATGCGAAAGTCAGCCTGTACCCTAAGCAGAGAAATCACCCCAAAGCATAATTATTCCACCTCTGTGCTTGACTGTAGGGATGGCATTCTTTGGTTAAAGTCAGCATTTTTCTTCCTCCAAACGCGGCGAGTAGAGTTAATGCCAAAGAGCCCAATTTTGGTCTCATTTTACCACAGCACTTTCTCCCAATCTCTCTCTGAATCATTAAGATGTTCATTGGGAAATTTCAGACGGGCCTGTACATGTGCCTTCTTGAGGGAGGGGGACCTTTCAGGCGCTGCAGAATTTCAATCCATGGCGGCGTATTGTGTTACCAATGGTTTGTTTGGTGACTGTGGTCCCAACTTCATTAAAAACATTCACAAGCTCCTCTCGTGTAGCTCTGGGTTGATCCCTCACTTTTCATGATTATCCTTACCCCATGAGGCAAAATCCTGAATGGAGCTTCAGACCGAGGGCGATTGATGGTTATTTAGTATTTCTTCCATTTGCGAATAATCACTCCAACAGTTTTTCTCCTTCTCAACAAGCTTATTGCTGATGGTCTTGCAGGCTATTCCAGCCTTGTGCAGGTCTACAATCTCTTTTCCTGATGTCCTTTGACAGCTCTTTGGTGTTGCCTGTGATGGTGAGGTTTGAATGGAAGAAAGAGATTTTGTGGACAGGTGTCTTTTTAACCATTTATTCAGCCGCCAGCCGGGGTTAAAAGTGGACGAAAAGCGCTGCTAACGCCCTACCCGCCCCAGTGTGAAAGTAGCTTTATAATTGGAAACAAAGCTTCCAATTCACACATCGCTTGTAAAAGTTTTCTTGTATGTCACTAGCAAACGTATCAAAAAGCAATGTCTGTTGCAATGGGGTGATAGAAGTACAGGGAAATTTCACATTGTTTCTTGTCTGTAAGAGACGTTTCCACCATGTATGACCACCCTAAAGTAATGTAATATTAAATATTTTTTTTCTATATTCTTATTGATTTTTTTTCCAACAAACATAAAAAGACATCTAAATGCAAAACAAACCACATCCAAAAAAATACCTAAACTTTACAAATTTAAAATAGTACACATTTTAATCTTCTCTGATCCATAAATGAATATATAATGAAACATAGCTACAGATTGATATTGAACCCAAAAATACTTGTGTGTAAATACAGTTGGCGTATTTTATATAGATGTACTGTATATAGAAATGTATAAAATTGCCTAAAGTGTGTAACCAACTGTGTTTTATAGATTCTCGGGTGACTTCTACAGACAGGAGCAATAAAAAGAAGAAGAAAAAAAGTAAAAAGAAAATGTCTTTACTGCCACCAGAAATTGCTGCTGATCCACACCTTGCCAAATACTGGGCCCAGCGCTACAGACTCTTCTCTCGCTTTGATGAAGGAATAAAACTGGATGAAGGTAAAGTGTGACAGCAATACTACTACATAATACATAATCTGCCTCTGTGTGTGGGCAAAAAAACAGGTTAGGTGGGATCACCCATGTGCTAAATCCACATTTCAGCCAAAGCCCCATATATTGTAAGAACATTAGACAGCAGCTTGAAAAAACAAAAAAAATATATAGAAATATATTGTGGTTGTTTAGTAGAACTATAGGTAGCAGTAACTTCAGTGTGGAGGAATATGCAACCTTGCCAAAGTTTTGTTCATGCTGGGTAAATATATATTGAATTTCTAGTACATAGGAAAAAGCAAGCAAGCCAATTGTTAGCCGGAAAATGCACAAACCAAGCTAATTAACTTGGCCTGAGCAAGTTTAAAAAGAATACATGTTGTTAACACATTCTTGTTTGCATGTTCTTAATACTGTGCTTAATTACTGTATTTGCCAATGACAGGAAAAAAATTATGCTGACAGCAAATTATTATTCTGTATTTCGTATAGTTTATCCAGGGCAACCCCTTTTTTGTATTTATTAAAGTCTTACTGTGTAATTTCAAATAATGAATACAAATGGGTTTAGTTTTCTATGGATGACATTATTTTTAATAAAAATGACCTCCAGGTATGATCTTTATTGAATTTTTACAATTGTCCAGCTTGGGCTAATGTATGTATGCATATCTCATAGCTGAGGGGCCACTGGAGTAGCTGACAATCACGGTAGTAGTTGGGGGGTGTCAGTTGTTTGCACTGCCACCATTCACAGAACGTATTTTTTTCAGTGAATAAGTGGAGAGGAGGGGTGGTGATGGTGCAATTACTTTCCAGATTATATGATATCTAAAAAAAATATATTCTATCTACCGTATTTACTCAAGTATAAGCCAAGTTTTTCAGCACATTTTTTGGTACTGAAAATGCCCCCCTCGGCATATACTCGAGTCACCTTTTTGCACCTGATCTCAACGGCTTTGGGACCCGGTACCCCTGGACCCCAAACGTGGCACACATATAGCCCCACTCTTCCTCTACAAGTGTGCAAAGTTTGTTGTCTGGGGGACTTATTGCTGGGGAGCACCGATTTTTCAAAGTCGGGCAACCCTTCCATAGGCTCCCATGTTAAACCCGAATTTCTCAAGTAACTTTGGGGACCCGGTACCGGCCGTAGGTCCCCTGGACCCGGAACTTGGCACACATGTAGCCCCAGTTCTCCTCTACAAAGTTTGCTGTCTGGGGGACCGACGGCCAGGGAGCACCGATTTTTCAAAGCCGGGCACCCCTTTTATATACTCCCATGTTAAACGCAAGTCTAGTCATGGGCACAGTGAGGCATGCAGATGGATACCCTAGGCTTATACTCGAGTCAATACATTTTCCCATTTTTTTGTGGTAAAATTAGGTGCCTCGGCTTATATTCAGGTCGGCTTATACTCGAGTATATACGGTATGTATCTAAATTTATGTGTCTCTCAATGGACAAGAAGCAGAATATGATGTTTTTACTTAATGTGAAAACCTTTTCCTGGAGTCTATTGAGAGACACGGGTCCCACCCCTCAATTTTTCTCTTCATTCCCATGGTATTGCTAAGGTATAATGGGTAGAGGTATGGGTACTGGCTTACAATTTTTCTTTTTGCCAATGACCATTCTTCCTGTAGCTGAAGGTATAACCCAGCTGTATCTAAATTTCTGTGTCCCTCAATGGACTCCAAGAAAATAATTTATCAGTAAGTACAAAAATCCTATTTATTATATTAAAATCCTTTTCTTGAAGTCCATTTAGGGACACAGGTCACACTCTCTATGTTTATGATCCAGATCTCCGTACTGCTGTTGATACAAAACTGAGGCATACTAGTAGTGGGAGGAGATATTTTTTTGCTCAAGGCAAAAAATGTTTTACAAATATCCTATTATTATTTTCCAATTCATTTTTAAAGCAGTCATGTCCCTGAAACATAAAAGCTGTAATCCAGTATTTATTATTTTGCGTAGGTTATTAAGCCACAGGCCATTGACATACCACACGGTATAATACAATTCCTTTTCTATACTTGTAGAAGGCTGGTTTTCGGTAACCCCAGAGAAGATTGCAGAGCACATCGCACAGCGGGTCCGCCAGTGCATTAACAATGCTGTTGTAGTGGACGCTTTCTGCGGCGTGGGTGGAAATGCCATCCAATTTGCTTTAGCAGGCATGAGAGGTAAGCCTTAATTAGCGTTTAAAACATAGTATTTTAACATTGTACAGTTCAGTTAATGCTGCTTTTCAACCTAAGATTAACAAATCTGTGTGGATGATCCAGCCAGTTCAGTTCAGGAGCTTGCAGCTAATATGAACAATTAGGGGAATGTGCTTTCAATGATAAGATGAAAGGGCTCAAATACAGTTAATTTTTTTATTTTAATTTTTTTGGCATGCATTTATTACCAGTCTTCTGACATTTTTCTTTGTTTATTGGTCAACTATAGCAACCAGCGTTGTTATATATATATATATATATATATATATATATATATATATATAATTTTTTTAGCTAGTTTTAGTCATCGAATTCCTGTTGAAATTTTCGTTTGGTTCTTGGTGTCAAGTCTATTGCAACCCAGGAGAGTATAGCAGTACTTACATAACATACAGTTATGAAAGGCCTTAGTATGAGCATAGGAGGACAAAAATATTGGTGTATAAAGAGGCACAAAGAAGTAGTTTCCTTGCTTCCATGGTACTTTTTTTGTTTTTATTGGCCAGTGTGAACCAGGAAATCTGGAGAAATTACAGGATGATGCACAAAATACATATGTTCTAATACAAAGTGGGCGGGGGGAGGGTTGGTTGGGACTTTAAATGAGGTAATGGGTCAATTACCTCCATCCCTAATTAGGTATAGAAAAGAGAAACAAATGCGGGACTTTAAATGAAGCATGTGCGGGAAACTGTTTGCAATAAATGGGGGGAATGAATCAAAGATAATAAATCTGGAATAGGTTTAAATATTTTATTACTTTCACATAATGCACCGTCCATGACTATATTGCACTATTGAAGAAATAGATAAACATATATGTTTCACAGATTAGTTGGGGGACAAGGTACGTGGGCAGTGACCCAAATATATAAATGCAATGAGTACAGCGAGCTGTACTATATTATTGAGACATAAAATAGATATCACATATTAAAATGGAAATTACATCGCATGACACTGCAGTGATAATACATTAATGCATGAGGTATAGAGCTCTACGCGTTTCGCGACTGTTGGTCGCTCATCAGGAGCAGGCATGCATTACATTGGTTATCTGGAACGACATAAGCACATAGCTGGTTAAACGGGGCATCCAACATTGGTGGGGGCTGAGGACTCATCAAGAAGCCCCAGATGGTACTCACCAGGTTGCCGATTGCCGCCGGCACTAGAGTGAAGCTCCGGATGGACCCCAGGATTGGGGTGGTCACTGCCGGGGACTAGGGCTGGAGAATGAGGGGTGCAGGGCCCGTCAGGAGAGCGCACCCAGGTGGCACAGGCATGAGGCATGGTGTATTGAATGCACTGTGGTCGGTAAGGAATGATGGCTGTATTGGAAATAAATGAAGAATGTATTATGTTTGAATGGGATATGGAGATATGATGAAAAGGAAAAGGGGGGAAGGGGGGAGGAAAACAAGCAAAGGAGAAGGAAAAGAGAAAAAAGAAAAGGAAAGAGAAAAAAAGGAGAAAAAAGGGGGATGGGGAAGAAAGACAAGGAGAAATGGGAATATAAAGATAGTAAAGTGAGGTGAAGGTACTGGGTGTGGTGAGGTATAGGAGAGAGGAAGAGGATCACCTGTGAGTTCCGAGTGTGCTGCATGGAGTGATGACATGTGAAGAGCCAAATGCCTGTACCTGCCATAGGATACACCCTCTTATAGGGACCACCCCCCCCAATGTTACCCGCCCAGAGACACGCATACGAGCACATAAAAAATCTGTGTCCATACCTATAGAAAGGCCTTAAATCAGAGGTCTCCAAACATTCTAAACAAACGGCCAGTTTACTGCCCTTCATAATTTAGTGGGCTGAGCACTGCCCAGTCTGAGTAAACGATTCCCCATCTTTGGTATCAGGGGGAGAAATGGTGCCCCAACATTGGTGTCAGTGGGAGGAATTATGGCTCATCAATGGCAGGAATAATGCACCTAAAGGGCCAGATAAAGGCAAGCAAAGGGCCACAGTTTGGAGACCACTGCCTTAAACTATTAGAACACATACAGGCCAATAATGGCAATGAATGATTTTCCAAGCAATTCAAACAAGAGAAAACGGCAGCTTTAGAGGGCTAGTAAAGAACTGTCCAGACTGCTGTAAAAAGCAAAAAGACTGCCAAATAGGATTTTTTTTTAATGATGACCTGATGTTCAAGTGTTTTGACTGTTGATTAGTGATAATTGGCACATTACCATTGTCATTCTTTACTCAATAAGGGCATCATGTCGCTCAATTTCATGCCATGACTCAGGCCCCGTACACACCATAGAATCCATCCGCAGATAAATCCCAGCAAATGGGTTTCAGCGGATAGATCCTATGGTGTGTACACGCCAGCGGATCTTTTTCCGCGGATAAATCTCCCCTGGGATGGATTCCAGCAGATCGGATATTTGCTGACATGCACAACAAATCCATCTGCTGGAATCCATCCCAACGGATGGATCCGCTGGTCTGTACAGACTCACCGAATCCATCCGTCCGAAGGGATCCCCCTCATGCGTCGTAATGAATTGACGCATGCGTGGAATTCCTTATATGACAGCGTCGCGCACGTCGCCGCGTCATAATCGCGGCGACGGCGCGACACGTCATCGCCAGAGGATTTCGGCGCGGATTTCAATGCGATGGTGTGTACACTCCATCGCATGAAAATCTGCCGAAATCCACGAGAGGATTTATCCGCGGAAATGGTCCGCTGGACCGTATTCGCGGATAAATTATATCGTGTGTATGGGGCCTCAGTCTGTGGATTATTTGATATCTTCTCTCCATTCTTGAAAGTAACCCCAAAATATGGCAAACTGGGAACTATTGATCATTGGAGGGAAAGGGAGATTTTGATACCTAGCCATTCAAAGAGGGTTATTTTGGTTACCAGGTGTAAAATAAAGGCCATTGAGTCTATTAATCTAACACCAAACTAAGATAAGGTGTGCAAGTCTCTGGATTTTTTTGCTGAAAAATGAATTGTAGGAGGAGTGGAGTTAACATTTCCCTATGTTTGTTTTTTCTCCAGGCAGTGCAGCGAGATTTTGCATTTGTTTTGGCAGAAGGCTTTAGTATTGCAATTTAAATGTAAACCTGTAATAATAAAGAGGCTAAACTGGAATGTAATGTAGGCACACATCTGTCAGCAGATGTGCCACATATTATACAAATATGACTTCAGCTAGATTGCTCCTTGCTCCTCTCTATTGGTGAGCCATGTGAGTTGCCTTACTGCCCATGAAGGAGAAAGAAGTCCAAATCTCTTATTCGAAATCCACATTTACATTTTATAGCAGACTTTCTCATCCTTTTCAACACAGAGGAACCCTTGAAATTTACTTTCTGGTCTCAGTGCTAAAAATGACATATCTACAAATCATGATACATTATTGTGATGGTCAGTGGGAAGAATGCTCTTTAGGCCCGGTTCACACTGATGCAAAACCTTCTAAATTCGCAAGTCATCCATAAAGTCCTTGTTTACATACGTGCGTTGCGATTCCTCTACAAATTCGATGCGTTGCGATTCCTCTATAAATGCGATGCGATAAACAAAGGGTCTTGTGCGAGTTTACAGCGTTGTGTTGCGAATTTAATCTCCTTAGACATCAATGTAAATCGTTCTAGAATTGGATTGATGGTTCACATATGTGCGAATTCCACCACACTACTCTCCACAATAAACAGGATTTTTTTTTTTTTTACATTGATTCCATTAGCCAGAATCAATCGCAGAATGTCCAACTCCTGAAATTTGCGGTAAATTCGCACCTCACACAGGACAAAAAAACGAAACAAATTTGCAGCGCAGCAGTGTGAACCAAGCCTTTTTAGGGTTTCTACAAAGCGAAGTTTTTCAGCCTCTAGAAAAAACAAAGTTTTTTTCCAACGTCATCATTAAAACGACGTTGCCCACACACGATAGTGAAAAAAAAATGCTCTAGCAAAGCGCGGTGACGTACAACACGTACGACGGCACTATAATGGGGAAGTTCTATGCGGTTGACGCCACCCTTGGGGCTGCTTTTGCTGATTTCATGTTTGTAAAAGGCGATTCGCGATTTTCTGTCTGTTACAGCGTGATGAATGTGCTTACTCCATTACGAATAGTAATTTTACCAGAACGAGTGCTCCCGTCTCATAACTTGCTTCTGCTTTTGCGGGTTTTTCACGTCGTTAAAGCCCACACACAATAATTTTTTACAACCCGAAAAACAACATTGTTTAAAACGTTGTTAAAAAATAGAGCATGTTCGATTTTTATTTTTTTTTGTCGTTTTTCAGAACCCGAAAAATGTTTTGAAGCCCACACACGATCATTTTAAATGACATTTTTAAAAAACTTTCTTTTTTACAACCCGAAAAATGATCGTGTGTACGCAGCATTACACTTGTGAAGATCATTGGTGTCAGCGGCAACTTATCTGAAAGGCAACAATTTGTAATTTGCTCAAGAAACCCCTAGCAACCTTTGGAGAAACCCTGGTTGAGAAACCCTGTTGTAGAGCGACATCTGCCGATATGGGCAGTCACCTCTAGTTGGCAGTTACATTACTAGTTCAGTAGATATAGAGGTTTATTTTATGTGTCTCTTTATTCCATTTTAAAGCATGTACTGGAGGGTTTAAAAGGATACATTCTCAAGAGATTAGTCATTTTTATTTTTGGTTGCACTGGTTTTAAAAAGTGTTAAGTTTAATGATAACATTTTGCATCCTTTCCAAATCTCATTGCATATAGAAAGAACATACATACACATTTTGCATCATAAGGCAAACTTGTGTGCACCCGTTAAGGCCTTTTATAGAAAAAAGTTAGTGTTTGTCAAGGCTTAGGGTTTTTCAGATTTAATGCGTTCCATATAGGGCTGCAACTAACGATTATTTTCATAATCGATTAGTTGGCCGATAATTGTTTCGATTAATCAGATAATAGCCCAATTTGTTAATGGGCAGATTACAAAACACAAATTGCCACAAAAACACATGACATGCTTTTCTGCAGCTTCTCCATTAAAGTATATTGAACAAAAAAAAAAAAAAATAGCACCGTTTTGCGTTAAAAAGTCCTTGCCCTTTCCAAATACGCAGCAGCTGAAAAAAAATCATGGATGTGAACGTGTCCCATAGGAAAACATGTAAATGAACTGTAGTGTGTTTCTGCGAAAAGCACAAAAAAACAGAGGTGTGACCCAGGCCTGAGATGTTTAGTAACATAATGGGGTTAAAAAAAGTACAAAAGGAGCAAATAATCGCTACTGTAAGGGGTTCATTGTTTTACTGTGGGACAGTGAAAGTAATATTTACAGTAGCGATTTGCTTTTTTGTGCTATAAAGCAGTGGTCATCAACCCTGTCCTGCAGGGCCCACTAACAGGCCAGGTTTGCAAGATAACTGAAATACATCACAGCTGATATCACAGTGATTGCAGTATTCTAGACTGCATCTCCCCAAGGTAATACATAAAACCTGGCCTGTTAGTGGGCCCTGCAGGACAGGGTTGATGACCACTGCTATAAAGGGCTAATTTTAGTTTTTTTAACCCCATTATGTTACTGGCCGATTAATCGATTAGTTGTTTCGGCCCTAGTTCCATGCATTACTATCACTAACAGTGTTAACCACAACAGTAAAACAGTCTGTATATGCAGTAAAGCATGTTTGTTATACTTACTGTGGAACCCAAGAGGTTCATCCTCTGTGTTAAAAGGATGTTTGATCCTGTCTTCTCTAATCCTCCCCTTCTCCCACTGTCCCCAATCTATCTTTTGACAGTACAGAGCCTTGGGGGCACTCTGCCCATGCTCAGTGTGTTGTGTATTGCTAGACAGTTTTCCTTTTTTCTTTCTTTTTTTTTTGGAGAGTGTGCATGTGATCGGCACAGTGCCAATCAGCACTGTCCATACAGAGGGACAGGGCTCCTGCAGTCTAATAGGACAGTCAGAAGAGAATGAAAACTCCTCCTACAAGCTTTAACCAGTGCTCGGCCAGACACTGATAGAAGTCAAGACTGCTGATGAGAAAGGGTATTTAGCAGTTTACATTTATAAAAAAAAATCATGTACTGTGGGGGACCAGATATAGTGACTGCAGGGTCCTGGGTCAAGTAACACTTTAAGGTAAAAAACCTTCTGTGTTGCATGTGTCCCCCTAGCCCCCCGTATCCTTACCCGATCCAGCAATGTGCACGAAAGCAGAGGCTCTTCCTCCTCACTGCACATGCGTTGGCGCCCACTGCTGTCACTTAGATTCTGTGATGAGCGGGGCCAAGCCACCCTGTCTGTGTCAATGGAAGAGGCTTCCTATGTGGGCACTCGCCGAACAGGAGAAGCCAGAAGCGCCAGTGGGGGACAATAGAAGAGGCGAAATGGGTCTGATCTTTGCAACACCATGGCACAGAGCAGGTAAGTATAAAACGTTTGTTTTATTTTAAAGGAAAAAAACCCAAAGGTTTAATTTTACCTTAAGAATAGCCAGAGTATAACATTTCCAAGTAGGAGCACACATGCATTTTATTTTAAAACAAGCATACTAATTCAGCCTGTGCTTGTAAATGGTACATTGAACTTCTGTACAATATGTAGCTAATATGCTGTTTATATTACCACTATAATATTCTTTTGTCTTTTCTCTAGTAATCGCTGTAGATATTGACCCTGTAAAATTGGATCTGGCTTACAACAATGCCCAGGTGTATGGAGTAGAAGATCAGATCGAGTTCATTCGTGCAGATTACATGTGTGTTGCTGCTGACTTGAAGGCAGATGTTGTTTTCCTCAGCCCACCATGGGGAGGTCCTGACTATGTCAGCGCTGATATTTTTGACATCAAGACCATGATGAATCTTGATGGATATCCTTTACAGAATGTCTTTATATTCTAAATATAAATTTACTGTCACACTCCGAAACCATTATATTAGATACCCTTATCTAGTACCAGATAAGCCAGAGATTTTCTCTTCATGGATTCAGCAAGGTGATGGAAATTTTAGGGTGCTACAAAACGAACACATTTAATTTAAGTATGTACAAACGTAAAAAAAACATAAGTCGGGTTTACTAAGATATATTTAACCAGCTCCAGCCTGGCCTATAGACAAATAATGGCCAGGCAGGACATACGTTGTTCCGGGTGTACATCATTTGATGTCCTCCCAGAACTCGCCTCGTGGATGAGTGACCAGTGTACTGGCTGCTGTCGATACCATGTGATCGTTTTGACCAATCACAGCTGATCACATGGCAATTGTACACAACAAAATGGCTTTGATTTATGCCATTCATTGTGTACAATTATGTTGAGCTCTGGGATTGGTCACAGTTGATCACATGGTACAGAAAGGCTAATCAGCCCACCTGTACTATGTTATTAGCTGTGGCCAAGCACAGCTAATCACAATAGTAAACACAGAATGAATTAATTTATTCAATATAAATGGTTGCTTAAGTGAAATTCACTGCTATAAGCCATTATAATGTGTAAAAAAAAAAAAGCTTGAACACTTCCCCAGAGTAGTACAGTGTTGCTATGGTAACAATGTATTTCTCTGGTCACTGTGTGTTAAAAAAAAATGGTAAGAAAAACAAAAGTAATCTAAAATCTTTTTTTTTACATACTGTCTGTCACCAGTCAGTGTCTCTGATCACTGCCATGCCAGTTAGATGATGAATGTTGTACTGCACTGGTGACGGTATGTAAAAAAACAAAAAAAAAAACACAAATTTATTTTCTATTTATTTTTTTATTCACTTTCCAAAAAAGTTTGACAAAAAAAAAATCAAAAACTCACCATGTCTCTTAATAAATACCTTAGGCTGTCTACTTTCCAAAAAGGGGTCATTTGGGGTATTTGTACTTTCCTGTCTCTTTTGTGTCTCAAGAAATGTGATATGGTGTCAGTACATCAGGATTGATCAGTTTTCAGATATATTCCATAGTTTGTGGACTCTATACCTTTCATACAGACTAAATAATACACACTGTGTTGGGTTATTATCACCAAAGAAATGTAGCAGAATACACCTTTGCCTAAATTTATGAAGAAAGATTATATATTTGCCAAAACAAGTTTTTTTTATATTTAGTCTTTTCTTCATTTTATTTGGCAAAAAAAAACACAGTAGTGATTAAATACTACCAGAAAGAAAGCTTAATTTGTGTAAAAATTAGAGGTGCACCGAAATGGAAATTTCAGAACCGAAATGAAACCGAAATAAAAAAAAATGTCAGACCGAAACCAAAAATGACTTTTCTTTTTTTTTTTTATAATTGTATGTTAAAACACCACCCCCCACCTCCTGCCACCATCACCTTCTGCCCCACAACCTCCTGCCACAGTGCCACCATCACCTTCTGCCCCACAACCTCCTGCCACAGTGCCACCATCACCTCCTGCCACAGTGCCACCATCACCTTCTGCCACCATCTTCTTTATTACCTTGAAGCTGGGCTGGGCTGTGCTGTCACGGCTCCGTCCTTTGCCTCTGTCTATGGCGAGTGTCACTGCCAAAGTGTCCCTCCTGAGTTCTCCTGACTCGATCGGCTATTCAAAAATGGCGCCGGGTGGCGCCATTACGTATCTGTGCATGCGTCGCGCGGCCGAGCGGATACGAGCTTGTATCCGCTCGGCCGGGCGGCGCATGCAGATGCGTAATGGCGCCACCCGGCGCCATTTTTGAATAGACGATCGAGTCAGGAGGGACACTTTGGCAGTGACACTCGCCATAGGCAGAGGACGGAGCCGTGACAGCCCAGCGGCCATCATTTTTATGGACACCCGATGCCCATATGGGCAATTTTTAAGCTGTTTCGGCATGTCGCCAAAGCAGCCGTTTTCGGCCGTTATGTATCGGCCACCGATATATCGGTGCATCCCTAGTAAAAATAATGGATTTTTTTTTCGGTACAGTGTTGCATGACAGCGCAATTGTCAATCAACAGCGCTGAAAGTTGGCCTTGGCAGGAAGGGGGTGAATGTGCCCGTTATTTAATTCGATGATATGTGGATTCTTTATAAAATATGATGAATTTTATAGTTGTAGTAGATTCAGCAATATTTCATTCTGATCTTCAGCTTGATGAGCTTGTTTCACATGTGCGACTTTCATCTTCAGTACTGTACAAATCAGTACCGTTTTTTGTGTTTATAATTTGTACCGCTGTAATGTGTTTTAAGCACATCTGTATGATAGACTGACAAGCACTTGTATTTAAGACTGCCAACTGTTCTTGCTTTCCTTAACACTTCTGATACCTTTGAAGTTTTCCAGCTTTCCCAGAAGATAACAAAAAACGTTATCTATTTTATTCCACGTAACACTGATGTTGAGCAGGTAAGCTCTATTTAGAATTCTGAAATATTGTGTGAAAGGCTGTATATCCTTCTCAGAACACAACTGGGGTATTTGTATGTTTATTGCAAATATACATTTTGGTTTTTGTATGAGTGTATAGTATATTTGGCTATGTGCACGCATCCTCCTTTGAGAGTGAGGTCTATTTAGCAGATTATTGGCATGTGTATTTGGTAAAATGCAGCTGTGTGATTATGGTGAAGCCTTATGCCGCTTACACAGGATTGGAAATTTTCGACAAGAAAACCGTGGATTTTTTCCCAACGGAATGTTGGCTCAAACTTGTGTTGCATATACACGGTCACACAACATTCTGACAGTTCAAGAATACGGTGACGTACAACACTTCAACGAGCCGAGAATAATGAAGTTCAAAGATTCCGAGCATGCGTGTGTTTTTTTTTTTTGCGTGTCGAAATTGCATACAGACGATCGGAATTTCCGACAAGAACTTTTCCCGTCTGAAAAAATGAGAATCAGCTTTCAAATTTTTGCTGGCGGAAATTCCGACAGAAAAAGTCAGGTGGAGCCTAGACACGGTCGTAATTTCCGACCAAAATCTCACATCGGACTTTTCTTGTCGGAATTTCCGATCGTGAGTACGCGGCAATAGTGTTGTTCTGTCATTTCTAATTACTTCTAAAACACTGCTAGCCACCTAACAAATGGAAAGCTTAAAGTGTATAATAACCCCAAATATTATTTTCAGTATCTTTTGACAACTGTATAAAGTTTTCCTAAAGTAGAACTATAGGCAAAACTTTTTTTCTCTATCGTTCATTGACAGACAGTGCTCCATATTCCGAACCATAGGGTTATATCGCCCCCCTACAGGAGTAGGAAACTAGGCAGAAAAAAGTATTTTCTACATCTATTGGCAGTCCTAGGTGGTATACATCCCCCTCTCTGCTATAGGCCTTCAGTTTTTTTTTTATGCCTAGTCAGGAGTAAGGACCTAGTGCCCTGCCGGGATCTCTGGACCTGACATTTTTTTTCCTTTTTATATGGCTTTTTTTTCTCCTGTGTTTTGTTTTTTTTTTTCCTGTGAGATCTACAATCAACTGCCAGACTGGGCGACCGGCTGGATATCTAGATCCAATGGTCCCCCCAGTCTGGCAAGCACGTGCAGACCAGAGCTCTGTGCTTGGTCAGCAGCGACAGCCCCACTGAATGGCAGCTGACCTGTGAGTTAAACGTCTTGCGAGGTCGCATACAATTCGATTCAACTAGAAGAAAAAACTGCATCTAGCAATACTGTACAGGATAGAGAGCAATTACGCTCTTTATATAAACTTAGAGATGTCTACGAGAAAAAGTCTAAAACATGGTGGAACATTATAATTCTTTTTAATATTTGGATGAAAGATATATCCAAAAGGCTTGAGGGTACAGGTTTTTCCTAAAATTAGAGAGAGAGACCCACATTTTAAGAAAAGATGGGAAGACAATCTACAGCAAGTTTTTCCTTTTAGTACTTTAAGCAAATTGTTTTTCATTCTAGTCTATTAACAACCAGTTCCGGTCTGGGCCAATTCTGACATTCCTCTCCTACATGTGAAAATCTACTTGTTACCCCCAAACATTTTATATTTTCTTCAATCAGAGGCCCTGGAGAATAAAATTGTGGGTGTTGCATATTTTATGTCACATGATATTTGTGCATAGGTTTTTCAAATCCAATTATTTTTTTTAAATACACTTTCATCAATTATAATGCACAAAAACACAATGTAATACCCAATTGTTTGGTAAAATATGAAAGATGATGTTACCCCGAGTAAATGGATACCTAAGATGTCATGCTTTAAAGTTGTTAATGCCCTTGGAAGGGCACTCAACTCTACAGTACCTAAAGCTCTCCATAGGCGACATTTTAAAAGCCTTTACAGGTTACCAGGTTAGAGTTGCACAGAAGGTCTGGTGATAAATTTATGGTGCAATCACCGTTTACATATGTGTGTGGAACCTGCGTGTGTGTTCGCATGAGCATGGGGGGGACGGGACGATTCCATTTTATTTTTTTACTATGTATCTTTAATTTTTTTATTTTTTTTTGCAATCAACTTTTATTGCTATCACAAGGGATGAACAAGGGCCACAATAGGTCATCTCTTTGGAGAGATCTAGAGTATATTAGACCTCAGATCTCTCCTCTGGCCAAAGCATCTGATTAAACCAAGATCGGTTTGATCAGATGCTTTCACAAGCCAGTAACTGCTTGTTTACACAAGACCGAAACCAGAAGTGGCGAAATCCTTGTCGCTTCTGATTTCTGACTTCACAGTGGCAGGACCAACATCAGTTCCGCTCACCGTGTGCCACAAAGTGGATGCCATCAGTCGCATCCTTACTGGGCACCCCGATCGGACTGGAGAGGCTGGTAAAGACAGCATCGGGGGGGAACCCTTCTGCCACCTATAAAGATGATACAGGGGGGCTCTATAGCCGCTTGCATCACTTTTGCTTTGTAGGGAATTATCCCCTGAAAAAAAACATACCAGGATCAAGTGGTTAAAGGACACAAGAAGTCTTACACCTTTGGGTTACTTCTGCCTTCAGGAGCATTGGACACTGGCAAACAAAAACGGTATAAATCTACTTAATACAAGCATGCCTCAGATTTTTGCTAGTGTCATTTATAACGTCTGCTGTTATAAAGACTAATCTGTTATTTTACTAGTACTTTTTTTCCCCATTCGTCTTCCAGGACAGCCCTTGAGAGATGGATTCCCTCCCATCGACACAGGAAACACATTACCAATCAGTTCAAAAGGCTGTCCCTCAGATCCCTGGTCAGTCATTGTGTTTCCTCCGTCGGAGGAACGTGTTGCCAGAGAAACATGGAGAAGGACTTCATCTCTCAGGGTCTGCCTGCAGGGAAGGGAGACCGTATAGGAGGACTGGGTCCTATCCGTTTCGGCTCCTAGGAAGTCTCACCTTTTTGGTGCTGGGGCTCGGGTACTATCCAGCAAAACCGGAGCAGACCCGCTTTCCTCCTCTTCCCGGTGCAGATGTGAGCCAGTGGACAGAATGGTGTCATCACTGTGCACCGAGATTTTGGGTTCCAGGTCTCTAGGGCGCGTGGAGGAGTGAAAAAGCCTGCACTGGGCTACTCATCCCTGACCTGCGTCCAACGGTACCGGACTAGCGGCGGGATACAGAGAGACAAGGGGGCACCATGGAGGCTAATCCCCAGGACACTCCGGAGGATGTAGGCACCAGCTTAAACCAGGTAGGCTGCTGGGCAAGCCCTGTACTGGTGATGTTTGTATGTTAGGTGTGGTGGCTGTGTATAGTTACTCCATGGTGGTGGATGACACTGTTCCGGGAAGCAGCAGTGGGGGTGGCAGCATGGGTGTCTCTTAAAAGGAAAAAAGGGTTGATTTTAAGTCCATCTTCCTTTTCCTATTGCAGGCTAGGGAGGCTTCAAGGGAGGACAAGTCAGGCCGCAGGAAGTGCCCTAATTGTGGAAGCAAACTATTCTCAGGGTCTGACAAAACCTTATGCAGGCAATGTATTGCACGCTTGTTGAAATCTGAGGCAGACTGCCCCTTGGCCAAGTTCCTAAGCTCATTTAAGGAAGAGATGGCATCAACTTTTAAATCCCTTAGGGCAGGCATGTCCAAAGTGCGGCCCGGGGGCCAATTGCGGCCCCCGTTCCAATTTAATGTGGCCCCCCTGATAATTTGGATATATACTGTATTTATCGGCGCTGCCTCGGAGGGGACAGTGAGAGGGGGAACGAGTGCTGTCAAATTACATACAGGAGAATCTCCTGTTTACTCAGCGACATCTGTAATAGGAAGAAAAAATGGGAAAGCAACTGCGCTAATGTATTGGGTGGTAGAAAATAAATACTACTGTGTGACAATCAAATGTGATAAAGTGAAGCTGCACCTTACTGGATATATACAAACAGTGAAAACATAGAGAAAAAACAAGATGCGCTACACATAATATAAAAATGTATAAATGTGTCCAAAAAACAAATAAAATAAATCATCCGTGAAAAATATGTGAAATATAAATGAACAACAAATTATCAGAAAAAAGTCCTTGATGGAAGCAAAAAAGTCCTTTCACCAGTGAATATGAAAAGAAAAGTCCGTCTTAAGTAAGTGACAATCCAAAAAGAAGAGACCTCCACCAAACGAGTAATGAATCTGCTTACCAGATTCCCGGTGGTCTCTTAGTTAAAAGAAGACCCCAGGTAGCATGAAGATTTTAACTCTGCGGAGTAAAGGCTTGTAGGACAATCCGAACAACGATCTCGGTTGCACTCCCGTGTTAGAGGATACGGTGACCATACCACATAAAAAACATAGGAGGCCACAATAGTGTAAATCCGTAAAAAATTGATTTATTTAAAAAGTAAGACAAAAACACACTTACAATTTAGCAGTGTTTGACAGGCTTATTAAGTTAAAGCTCCGGCCGGAAGCAGACCAAACAGCCCATCAATGGTGTGGAAAAATGCAGTCAACGGGGGGTGATACCGATGTAGATGCACGTTCCGCCCGACCTGGTTTCGCGACAAATTGCTTCCATCAGGGACTTTTTTCTGATAATTTGTTGTTCATTTATATTTCACATATTTTTCACGGATGATTTATTTTATTTGTTTTTTGGACACATTTATACATTTTTATATTATGTGTAGCGCATCTTGTTTTTTTTTCTATCTGTAATAGGAAGTCCTGTCTCCTGGGCTGCCATTGGATGACTCCTCTGTCTATCATAGGAGGCGGGAGAAATTGTATTAAAGAGGCTGCTGTGTAAATTCTCCTGTATGTAATCTGTTGGTGCTCATCCCCCCCCCCCCTCCCTCTGAGGCTGCAGATGGACATTGATCAGGCTGCATTCATGGCAATGGAGAGGCTCCATTCAAGGCAATGGCGAGGCTGCAGATGGGCACCGATTAGGCTGCATTGATGGGCAATGACCCTTATTTTGCTTCAGTTTTTTATTTACAGTTTTTTTTTTCCCTGAAACGTCCCTCCTAAATACTGTATATCCAAATAACACGCCCAAGCTCATCTCTTCACCACACACAGCGACAAAGGCAAGAGAATTATTGTTGGGCAGTGTATTAGTTGCTCGAACGAACACACGAATTTTAATTGTTCAAAGAATGTCAAGCAAAATGGTCGGCCCTTACGCATGTTCACTTCATCAAATCTGGCCCTCTTTGAAAAAAGTTTGGACACCCCTGCCTTAGGGACTTAATTTCAGATGTTAATGTGTCTGCTTTCACCAGTAACGCAGCTGCAGTTTCCCCTTCACCAAGCCCCACAATACCTAGCTCCGGGAAACCCCTAGAGTAGGGGAGCATAGCCCCGGTTAGTTAGGCCTGAATCTTCTGACTCTGACTTAGACCAGGAGAAAGATCTGGTCGCAGCTAACAAAATCACAAAATATAAATTATCTATTGAGGTAGATGAATTATTGAGTGCTATCTATGATACACTGGAGATTGAGGAGGAAGAAGCTTAATTATCCAGGCATGACAAGATGTATGCTGCCCTGGGCAAAAAGAAGGCCAATGCTTCAATGGCAGGACTGAAACCAGCATTGGCCACTTCCTGTGTTGCTAGGAACTTAGAGTTCTGGTTATCACAGTTGGAAGAACACCTCCAAGCAGGCACTTCTAGGGAAGAGCTCTTGAAGACGTTTCCAATGCTCTTCAAAGCAACTAGCTTTAACTCAGACGCTGTAACTGACGCTGTAAAATTTACAGCTAAATCGGCGGATCTTTCAGTGGAAGCCAGAATGTCTGTCTGTATGGATGAAAACATGGGGTGGTGACACAGCATCTAAAACAGGAAAAGAGTTCAAACCCAAAAAACATTGGACAGGGCAAAAAGGGAGAAGGGGCATATTTTTTAACCGCCCCAATCAGGATCCCTAGCCACACTGATGTCAGGGTCCCTGTGGGAGGAAGACTAAAGAACTTTCTTCCACAAGAAAAGACAACCTCAAACGAATTAGTTCTAAACATAATCAAAAGAGGTTATACACTGGAATTCCACAGCGAACCACCATCCAAGTTTCTGGTGACAAAACTACCAAGTCACTCAGAAAAAGCCTGGGCTTTACCCCTACTAATAGGAGAATGGTGGATCAAGAAGTATTGACACCAGTTCCTATTCACGAACAGGGGGAGGGTTTTTACGCGCACATTTTTGTAGTAAAAAAGCCGTCAGGAAAGTTCAGACTGATTATGAACCTCTCCATCCGTTATAACAAATTTCGGATGGAGTCAATTAATTTGATAAAAGATCTTCTACATAAAGAAGTATTTATGGCAACCCTGGATTTAAGCGATGCCTATCTGCATATCCCAATAAGGAAGGAATGTCAGAAATGTATTCGTATGGCAATTCAGATAGAATCAAAAATGTATCATTTTCAGTGCAGAGCCCTGCCCTTCGGTCTGTCGTCTACTCCAATAATTTTTTCCAAAGTTCTTGGGGAAGCGTTGGTCCCGTTGAGATTCCAGTCAGTCTCAATCATACCATATCTAGACGACTTACTCCTCACAGCCCACTCAGAGAAGCAACTCTGCCAGGATTTAGAGTTAACACAACACACCCTGAGACACTTGGGGTGGATTGTCAGTCTAGAAAAATCCAAAACGGCTCCAACACAGAATATTCTGTACTTGGGTTACAAGATCCTATCTGTAGAACAAAAGATAGTCTTGCCGGAGGAATAGATATCTTGATTCAGAGGATGTATTTTCTTCAAACCAGCCACAATTGCACAGTAAGGGAGGTCATGTCAGCACTTGGTCTGATGACGGCAGCCATCCCGGCTGTGCAATGGGCCAGGTTCCACCAGAGAGACCTACAGAGATTTCTGTTGAAACAGGTAAAAGATAAAGGTCTAGAGGAATCCATCTCGATCCCCACCAATGTGAAGCGTTCTCTCTGGTGGTGGAAGGACAAAGAGAACCTAAACAAAGGGGTTCTCTGGGTCCTACCTATCACATCCACTCTGACCACGGATGCAAGCAGTTGAGGTTGGGGAGCTCATCCCCAACGCATTCGGGGCACAGGGCAGGTGGACACCAGAAGAGAAAGTGTTGTTCCAATTGGAAGGATTTAACGGCAATCCTAAGAGCTCTACTAGCATTTCAGGACAAGCTACAAGGTCACCACCTTCAAGTCCGATCAGACAATATGATGGCGGTAGCTTATGTAAACAAACAGGGAGGTACCAGAAGTCCTTGTCTATTGTTGGTAGCCAAACATATGTTTCAATGGACAGAAGCCCATCTAAAATCTATCTCTGCAATACACTTGAAGGGCGAACAGAACAACACTGCAGACTTCGAGTCGACAACTAGTTTCGAATCAATAATGGTCTCCACATATGGAAGTTTTCAACCTCCTAACTCACTGGGGGATCCCAGAAATAGATTTGTTCGCAAGCAAAGAGAATGCAAAATTCCCAATTTCTGCTTGCTATGCCCAGGAAATCAACCCTTGGAGGTAGATGCCTTACAGATACCCTGGACCTTCAGTCTGGCCTAATGCATTTCCACCGCTTCACCTCATTCCGAAGGTTTTGGCCAAGTTTCTGGCAGAAGAAACATGTTTAATACTAGTGGCACCTTTTTGGCACAACACAACACAACATTACTGAAGTTGACAGATCAACCACCTTTGAGGCTCCCATGCAGACAATACTTCCTGTCACAGGGACCCCTCTTGCATCCTCAAGTGCCCATGCTGAAACTTTCAGCATGGTTACTGAGGAAGAGATTTTGAGGGACAAGGGGTTATCAGAAAAAGTGATTAAAACCCTGCTTCAGAGCCGAAAACCAGTCACTCAAGCTATTTACAGTAAAATTTGGGAAAAATGTAATTTCTGGTTGGTGGATCAGGGAAAACCTAACAAGGATATAACAAATATCTTGCAGTTTCTACAGGAAGGATGGGGTAGACAAGGGGTTAACCCCAAGTACTATTAAAGTACAGATAGCGGCCCTAAGTGTATACTTAGAAAGACGCTTGCAGGAAGATCCTCTTATTTCTAGGTTCTGTAAAGCAATCACTAGACAGAAACCAGTTAAGGTCAAGGTAAATCCAACTTGGGACCTGTCGGTCGTCCTCAAAGCCTTCTTTAAGACTACTAACATTACTCCTTGTAGCAATCACTTCAGCCCGCAGGGTCAGTGAAATCCAAGCTCTCTCCATTAGAGAGCCCTTCCTTCAGATCCTTAAAGACAGAGTCATCTTAAAAACAGATCCTGGGTTCTTGCCGAAGGTAGCATCCAAATTCCATAGGTCTCAAGACATTGTTCTCCCTTCTTTTTGCCAGAACGCCTCAAACAACAAAGAAAGGCAGTTTCATCTATTAGATGTAAGAATGTGTATGTGTATCCTAGGGTACTTGGATGCAACCAAATTTTTTAGAATGGCAGACTCTTTGTTTATACTTTTTTCTGGACAGCGTAAGGGACAAAAAGCTTCTAATGTCACTTTAGCTAGGTGGATCAGGCTAGCTATAGCAGAAAGTTATAGAATACTAAATACATACCTTCCTGGGGGTGTTAAAGCCCATTCCACAAGGGCACTTTCGGCATCCTGGGCTGAAAAAGCTGGTGCCCCCCCCGGAGAAAATATGTAAAGCAGCCTCGTGGTCTCTCCACCATTTACAAGGCATTATAGACTAGACTTAATGTCCAGTCAGGATCAGAGACCAGTGAATGTCCGTTCTCTGATCTCCCCTACTTAATAACCTGGAAGTGAGGTGTATTGCTTCCCCATACTGTTGCTGGAAAGAAGCTAATGGATGGCTATTTACATCAGGGTCCACCCCTTTCCTTTTGAGGCTCCCTTTATTAAATTGTGCGCTGCTGCCTAGTCGTCTGTTCATACGTTTTCTAAGTGGACATTTCGGCACCATCTGATGCCATCTTTAGGCATAAGTTCCTTCAGGTGGCTCTTAAAGGCCAAGTTCACCTTTTGGAGCATCTTGCACTCATATATAGGGTGTATCGTGTAACCTACCCCCGATTTTCCCCCCTCCTCCTGGTGACAGCCGGCAAGCTGCATCATTTATCCACAGTGATCTGTGAACAGGAGAGCTACAAGTCCCATCCTCCACCATAGCAGATGGCTTGGAGCGCTCAATGGACCATGAACGTGTAGCTCAGCTTGCTCGTAGCCCATTCACATTGCCTGCAGCTCTTTAACAGTAAGCCCAAAGGTGTACGGGAAACAAAGCTGCAGGCAATGTGCGCAGGAGCCTGACACTGCACCTGTGATCCACTGATTGCTGGTGCAATGCTCATCAGGCTCCTGTGAAAAAAAATAATAAATGCACCTCTTTTCCTGCAAAAATATGTGCATTAACAAATTTTTTTAAAAGGTGAACTTCTCCTCCTTTACCATCAGAATGGGAACCTTGAACGTTTGCCATATTGTTTGTAATGCAATTGTTGACACTGATCTTCAGTGCCATCTAGTGGCCATAATGCAGTTTTTTCCTAAAATACCACAATCAAGAGATCACAGATCACAACATTCATACTGCTCATGTGAATGGTTAAGCGATCCGCATAGTGAATGTTTTATACATACATAGCCTGCCGTATGAGTTCCTTCAGCTATTAGACGGCCCAGCAGAAGGTGAACACACAGCAGGCTGACAACTGTGCTGCTAATTACTAGGCAGAAGCCATTAACCTATAGCCCTCGTTCACATTGACTGTGGCTTTGAAATTGTGCGACGTCATCTGAAATTGTACGATTTCAAAACCACATGTCAATATGACTTAGAAGACATCTGTACAGCTTCATGCACCGATGTCTATTCAAGTCACACCCGAAATCGCCGAAAATAGTGCAGGAGCTACTTTTTCAAATCTGTGCTACACTGCAAAGTTGGCAACGCACCGATTTGAACAGTGCGGTCGCCGGCAATAGGGTGTGAGCTGTCAAATCGCTCTAATAGGAACCAGGGCTTAAACTGGTAATGTATTACTTTCAATTTTCTATCTGTGGAAGCTTGCTGCATTACATGTTATCTTCTACGGGAAAAACAAAGCTGCGCCACATTAATATAAACACAAAATGAATTAATAATAGCCAGTACTAGAGTGAATTGATAATCCAGTCCATAAATAAATGGCATCAGCTTAAAGCGGTCAGTATGAATCCTGTAGTAGATACATTCATGCAGACAGTTCATGGAAAGCCACATCACCAAAGTGACAAGTATAAACATCTGAAATGATCTCTTCACCGGTAAATGAGGCCGCTTACCAGAGGTCAAGCAAAACTATGCGTTTGGCTATAGCCCAGCCACGGCCTTTAATTCACAGGATCCTGGGAGAGAAGCAGCTCTCAGGAACTCGATGCGAAGCACTCTCCAATTGCTCAGTGTGAAAATAAGAAAAACAGGTGCACCATAGCGTAATTCCGTTGTATAAGGAACATTTATTAAAAATAGAATGTACTCACAAACGTAGAAGTAAAAACAGGGTATCGGTATAAAACAGAGAAGTGCCGGCTGGCAGATACAAGGATCCCTTCCTCCTTAGCTGCATGTCCTCCCAGCCGCGTTTCGTCATCAAAAGGACCCCCATTGAAAACATCCTTTTGATGACGAAACGCGTCTGGGAGGACACGCAGTGAAATGGAATGTTTTCTGAGTTTTGGATACAGTAAAGGAGGATTTGTAACCTCTGGCAGGGTTTGAATGCAGTGTTCCTGTTGGGGAGATTCATTCTCACTGTTTGTGCTGATGAGAGTGAAGAGAAATCTAAATCTACAGACAAAGTATTTACATCGGTAGCTTTGATGGCTTATTTATGTATTCACGGTAAGTATTAGGCTGGGCAGTTACTTTAGAGAAGTATTCTGTTCATTTTTTTTACATTTCACATTGCAGAAGGTCAAAGAGTAAAGGTTTGTTCCTGTTTTCTGGTGGCCTGATAGAACATGTTGTCAGTGTGTATTGTGAAAGTTGGAGTGCGTGAAAAGTTCATTGTGTGGTCTATAATCTGCAAAACTGAACAGCTGTTTAATGCTTTTTTACACTAGTTCATAAAATGTTGGCAATCCATGAATACAGTATTGACGCTAGAGGCTGGTCTTTGGCAATTTTGGAGATATCTGCATCGGCCGATTATTATCCAAATTATGCCGATATTAAACACCTACCGCACAAGCTCTCGTTCCTCCTCCCTTCTCCACACTCTGTTTGTCAGAGCAGTGCGGGCGCTGTGTGAAACAGACATGTAAAAGAATGCAGAGAGAGAGAAGAGCTGTCAAAATTGAGCAATGATGTCGGGGTGGGCAGGACCAAGCAGCTATACAAAACCAGCCAATAGGATTTGGATCTAGGCGGGCCGCTACATGTATGTGGTTCTGCCCCCTTTCTTAAACAGCCCAATCATTGGCTGGTGTTGGATAGCTGCTGGGTGGGTCCCGGTCCCGCTCACCCCCGAAATCACAGATGAATTTCACAGCTCCTCTCTCTCTCTCTCTCTCTCTCTCTCTCTCTCTCTCTCTCTCTCTCTCTCTCTCTCTCTCTCTCTCTCTCTCTCTCTCTCTCTGCATTTAGTTACATGTCAGTTACACTATCAGCTCAGTGTGAAACCTGCCAGTGCATATTAGTGCCACCTGCCAGTACCAACCAGTGCCATCTGCCAATCAGTGCCATTTGCCAGTGAAAACCAATGCCCCCTGCAAGTGCCACCCAGTGCAATCTGTACTGAGGACATAAAGTGTGTGGTAAAGTGACAAGAGCAAGCAGGGGGGAGTGGAGTTGGTGAGTTTGAGAAAAAGGAAAGAAAAAAAAAACGGTCTAAAATATTGGCCGCAAAAATGGGCATCATATATCGGCCATCCCGATTTCTAAATATCGACATCGGCCAGAGAAAAACCCATATTGGTCGACCTCTAGTTTAGATGCACTGTGGTGTATTTCTGATGTGTTTAGTTGCACTCTGGTGTATTTTTGATGCGTTTTAGATGCACTCTGGTGTATTTTTAACCTCTTTCCGCACGACTATTTAAATCGGCAGAATAACAGTGTGAAAGGGCTCTGAAAGCACTCTGGCTTTCACATTGGGATTGCAGATGAGGCTCCTTTCAGGCGCTTTACGGGCGCTTTTTTTAACGCCAAAGCACCTGAAAAACGCCCCAGTGTGAGAGGGGTCCAAGTATCATTTCTGTCTACTGCCCCGTTCCTCTATCAGCATGAATCACTTCTGACAAGTTTTCTTGACATCAAGAGAATTAAAGGTGATGGGGAGGGACCTCCAGCACACAGCCTGTGAATGTCCACCTTAGCTCTGTTCCTGTGTGCTTTTTGAAGCTCTCTACCCCCTGTTTTTTGACAGCTTGGACAAGCTTTATACATTTTGGTCTTTGAACAGATGTAAAGAAGAGAAGATAAACAGGCACAGCTTATGCAGGAGGATTTGTTTAATCTGTGTATCACCTGAGGCAAGTCACCCTGCCTTAGGCGTGCTCTGTGACCGTTGTGTCCTTTTTGGTAAAAGCTGATCACGGTAAAAGGTCAATCATAGTGGCTCTTTACCATGTCATCAGCTGTGTCCAATCACAACTGGTCACATGTAAACAGACAGCCTGTTCCTCGCAAGCTGTCTGTGTGAGGAAAGGAGAGCAAATAACCGGCAGGACTGACAGTACATTACGTGTTTACAGTGCTAATCAGTGCACTGATCATCAGTGTACACGAAAGCAGCCATATCAGTGCCCATTAGTGCAGTCTCATCAGTAAAAAATAAAAATTATTTGCAAAATTTTATAACAAACTAAGAAACTTTTTTTTCTTCAGTCTATTTTTTTTGTTTAGCAAAAAATAAAAAAAACTGTGGTGATTAAATATCACCAAAAGAAAGCTCTTTCTTTCTAAAAAAAATGATAATTTGAGTACTGTATGACCGTGCAATTGTTATTCAAACTGCGACAACACTGAAAGGTAATTGGCCTGGGCAGGAGGGAGGTGAAAGTGCCTGTTAGTGAAGTAGTTTGTTGTGTTGGCTGCCTACCCTTTTTAGATATTTAGGATAAGCGCAATATAGTTTATTTTATATAGTTACAGTGGGTTGGTGCTGAGGTCCTTATATTATTTTGATGGTTTGACATATTTGGATAAGTTTGTGTAACAATACTGTAGTACATAATTTGAGTCTTCAGTCTGAATGTTTCCTGAATCTGTAATTGCAAGTTCTTAGTAACCATCCACTTGAAACTTGTTATCTATATTATAATATTCATGCCAAATGGTAATTTTATAAATTCCAGTGAACTGATGACTTTTATCTTTAGATCAATTTTTTTTCCTGCCTATATATATATATATATATATATAGATAACAAGTTTCAAGTGGATGGTTACTGTATCTTTTGTAAGTGAGTAACATTTAAAGGTAAAACTCCAAGCAAAACAGCCACATACACAGCAGGAATAAATATTTTCGAAAAATAAAAAATACTGCGCTATCTTATATACAAAAAGCCGCTAACACAGCAAGAGAGATCAAAAAAATTGCTAATAGAAAATGTGTGGAAAAGTGTAGCGCTAATAATGACACAAATAATGATAATACAATAAAGATTAAATCATGCAACACCACATGTGAATGAATGGTATTAAAAAGTCCATAAATGTTTGGATAAATCGGTGAGTCGGTTTCTTTGAGTAAAACAGATACACAAAATCCAGTGCATAAAGAAGTGAAAAGTCCACCACCACTTATGACAAGGGGCTTACCGGATCGATTGGACCTAGACAGGGATAGCAGCAACTCTCAACAGATCACTCAGAGGGCATATCAGTACTCCAACCGATAAGCATGAAAAAGAGAAAGCAAGGCGCACATAGCGTAATTCCGTAATAAAAATCGTTATTTATTATAAAGAGAAAAACTCACATTTTGCAATGGTCATTTGAGCTTATAGAAAAAGGGTAGCAGGAACAACAGTAGTCCATCCCGACATGTTTCGTTACAAAAAGAACATCTTTATTTTACCTGATTTCCTACTCAGGAAATAGTGTTTGTATACAGCCAGTCTCCTGATTTACGTACGCCATCCCCAATAAATAGCTGGCAAGGTTTGCTATTTCACCATTGCTGATCCTTGTGTCACCTGCCTGCTCACTGGACAGCCAATCCAGCAATGCTAATATTTCTAATGAACAGGTAGGTAATCCGGGGAACAATGAACCAGGAAATAGAGCCGTCCTCCTTATGGTAATATAGAGTGATGAAGGGCATCCCTTTGGGGATCATTCAGAATTAATCGACAGCTGCATTTGATCTTTGACATGCTTCAAGTGAGTTTTGCATGCCCCTAGACTTACATGGGATTGCAAAACCTTTCTAACACACACAAAAGCCTGTCAACGGGGACCCTAATAATATGGAGTGAAAACAATGTACAAATCCTTTGACAATAAAAAAAAGTCAAATGCATGTACTTTAGATGTGCATATAAATGTTTGTTTGGAGTTCCACTTAATGAAAACATTTAAAAAAATTCAGAGGTGCTTGTGTGGTTTCTGGTGCTTTTATCAGCCGTCCTACTTACACTTATTTGTTATTTCCGCCCTATCAGAAACTAACAAAAGAGGAACTTTTTGGTTTATTTAAATAGACCTGTACATGACAAATATTCCTACCAGCAGACATTTGGTGCTTTTTTTTGTTTTATGCAACAGGCTGCAGTATGGAGTTCTAGATTCATAGACTGTTCACGTAGCCCTTCTCAATCTACAACAAGTTATACACATGGGGAATTTACTGTACCTGCTGTTCTGTAGGAGAAAATATGGCCCTGCTTGTGTCTAGTGGTAGATTGCTTTGTCAATACTAGGACTTGGATTCATTGTTGTTAAAGGGAAGAAAGAGTGCCTAAGCCATCATAATGCCTTGCTTGGGGAAAATAAATTGTGCACCTGTATATACCGTACTTCATACCTAAAGCTAAGCTCCAGGCTTAAAAACTTTAAAATACATTCCTCAATAGCCACAAAAGATAAAGATCCACTAGTTTGTGCGCCACAATGCCTACGCAAACCCGGATGTTATCTTGTAAAAGTAGCAGCAAATTCATCGCTGTGCTGTACATAACCTGTGAAAAGAGAAGAGCTGTGGTAGGGACCCAGAAATTCATCACATTACATGCTGCCTACAGAAAACTGTAGGGGGGGGGCAGATACAAGACCAGTTACCCTGCACAAGGAATATGATCAGCAGTGACTGGTCTATATTACAGGAAGCTCCTGCACAGAGGCAAAGCTTAAAGGGTCACTAAAGGCAAACTTTGTTATTTAAAAAAAAATAAAAAAAACATGTTATACTTACCTCCACTGTGCAGCTCGTTTTGCACAGAGTGTCCCCTAACCCTGTCTTCTGGGGTCCCTCGGTGGTTCTTTCGGCTCCTCCTTGCAAAAGCTTTCCACCTTCATGCGAGTGAGCTCGCATGGTGGAAAGCTTTTGCGAGCGCGCTCCCGTGATACAGCGGCGGGCATAGCCCCTGACTGTATCACTTGACCCCCGCCCCCCGGCGCGCCACATTATCCGCTGTAAATTAACAGCAGAGCCAGACAATGGCTGCACTGCTATCAATCCGTCCAGCCTAGCCAATCAACGGCCAGGCTGGGAACCGAAGAGGATCACGTGGGACTTTCGAGGGGTCGGGTAAGTAAAACGGGGGTTCGGGGCGGTACAGTCGGATGTTTTTTTTCACCTTAATGCATTTAGGTGAAAACACATTTACAACCCCTTTAATACTAGATTACTGTACAGATCTGGAAGAAATACACAGAGCACACCCAAGTAAGAATAAACATGGCACTTGTCTTTAACCACTACCCGACAGCCGTACGACTTTATACGGCCGCGGGGTGGTTCTGAATCTCTAACTGGCCGCGTTTTTACGGCCTGCGCGCGCATCCGGAGGCGGCGCACGCGTGCTCGCCGCATCGCTGAGATGCCGATGCGAGTGCCTGGCGGCCGTGATGTCCGCCAGGGTCTCGGGATCGGCGGCTACAGGGACAAGACGTGGAGCTCTGTGTGTAAACACAGAGATCCATGTCCTGTCAGGGGAGAGAGGAGACCGATCTGTGTCCCTTGTACATAGGGACATAGATCGGTCACCTCCCCCAGTCACCCCCCCTCCACCTACAGTTAGAACACAATTTAGGGTACACATTTAACCCCTTCCTCACCCCCTAGTGTTAACCCCTTCAATCCCAGTCACATTTATACAGTAATTGGTGCATATTTATAGCACTGCTCGCTGTATAAATGTGAATGGCGTCAAAAGTGTTCGATGTGTCCGCCATAATGTCGCAGTCACGAAAAAAATGCTGATCGCCGCCATTAGTAGTAAAAAAAAATTATAAAAAATAATAATAATTCTGTCCCCTATTTTGTAAGCGCAATAACTTTTGCGCAAACCAGACGCTTCTTGCGATTTTTTATTTATTTTTTTCAAAATATGTAGAAGAATACGTATCGCCTAGACTGAGAAAAAAAATGTTTTTTAAAAAAAATTGGGCTATTTATTATAGCAACAAGTAAAAAATATTGTTTTTTTTTTCAAAATTGTCGCTCTATTTTTGTTTATAGCGCAAAAAATTCAAACCGCAGAGGCGATCAAATACCACCAAAAGAAAGCTCTATTTGTGGGGAAGTTTGGGAGCCACGTCGCACGACCGCGCAATTGTCAGTTAAAGTGACGCAGTGCCACAAGCTGAAATTTCACCTGGTCAGGAAGGGGTATATGTGCCCAGTAAGGAAGTGGTTAAGCAATATTTACTTACCCTGGAGTTCATCTTTAAAGTGTAACTCTGCATTTCTAATACAATACATGTTGCAAGGCATTATGGTAAACTTTTAAAAGTTGGATCTGTTACCTACAGTATCTTGTTCCTTTACATTGAGGGTCAACAATCCATCAATCGCAGGCGGATCATTGGTGGAAAAGTCCAGGCAATTGGTACCAGGGAATGCTGCCCTCCTGTTCCTCTTCTTTCTGCTGCCTGGTCCCTGTGTGCTCCCATAGTTTTCCTTACTATTTAGTTAGGCCTCGCTAGTTAATTTCTTTTAAAAAAACGGAGCTGAACCCTGGTGATTTTTGATTTCTTTTATGCTGTTCAGCTTCTCTTAAAGGTTGCCTACCTGTGCTCTACATCCTTTCAGGCTTCACGTACTGATTAGTGGGAAATATTCCCATTTAGCTGGTAACGATGACCTACAGTACACATTAACAATATGCTTTATCTACAGATAACAGATTGTTCATATTGACATAGCATAAAGTCTGGTACACACTAATAGTTTTTTTTTTCCGTTCAATCCAGCAGGTTGAATGGAAAAAAACTGACAGCTCCGGTCGGAGCCGCTGTATTAACGATCTGACATTCCCAGCTGAGCTGTTGTGTCGTCACCCCCCCCCCCGCCAGAACACTTTGATCAGAACTCTCAGCTATTGGCTGAGAGTGCTAATAGTAAGCCGGTCGGCTGTTGGTTTTCCAGTTTGGCATTAGACTGCGAAAGCAATACCATTCCCCCCTGGGACACTATCAATAATTTTAGAGCTTGCATCTATATGGCAGACAAAATGGGCAATAACCATTTAAAAAGTTGATTTTCATTTTACAGCTTCACAGTATGAAATTGATCCGAAAGGTGTTTTTTCATTAAGTGTTTTATCACACCTACTGTAGGTGTTGTGCTAATGCATGATAAAACCTGTGCCACTGTGTTGCTGAGCCCTTCATTCCAAATGGCACTCCAGGGCACAAGTACAAGATATGCTGGAGGACCTTTTCTGCAGTGTGTTGCGTTTTAATAATTTGCTCTGTCCTGGTTTATTCTCTCTTGTGATCTATTGGCAGCCCATTCAAAATACATGGGTTTTCTTAAAAGAAAAATATAAAAGCTTTTCTGGCCATACTTACTTTTTGCTCTCCTGTGAGCCAAGCAGCTTGTAACGGGCTGTTGCCCACTGTCAGCTGACACGGCGAGCCGTTCTAGGTATTGTTGGATTCCACCCATGTGCGTAATTGACAGCTGTCGGCACTCCGCTAGAAATCGAAGCCAGCTGCACCCACCCTCTCTCCAGCCCAGCATTCCGATGAGAACTGGAGGAGCAGAGTGGAGAGCAGTGACTGACAGTTACTGCTCCCCACTGTGAGCAGACAGGGAACTGAGCGATCAGCAGTGATTCGGTCTGTCCTCTCTGTCACAAGGTGTAAATAATATATAACCAAAAAATAAAAAACAATCAATCAAATGCAGCCACCGC
The DNA here is from genome assembly GCF_905171775.1 of Rana temporaria. Lineage (NCBI taxonomy): Eukaryota > Metazoa > Chordata > Amphibia > Anura > Ranidae > Rana > Rana temporaria. The sequence continues at coordinate 322,950,934 of NC_053493.1, forward strand.
ATTCAAGTATTGGAAAACTGTAATTAAATGTTTGTTTTTTGGAGTTTCATACTGCTTTGCTAATATTGAATATTTAAAATCTGTAAGTCCATTTATGGATGGTTTTCTTTGTATATACATGTTTGTTGTAATTTGTTCTTATTTGTTCTAGGTGGCATCCCTGGCTGGCCCTGGTGGACATGTTGAAATAGAACAGAATTTTCTGAACAAGAAATTGAAGACGTTGACTGTTTATTTTGGAGACCTAATTCGGAAACTGTAGATGTGTTTGTTTTTTTGTGTGTTTGTGAAGGTATATCGGCAAAAAGGGAATTCCATATTTTTGTGTCAATTGTTCTGTATTAAAATTGAGTCTTGGATTATGTATTACAGGCTAAGAAAAAGTTAGGATGTTCTGAACGGTTATCCTTTTTTGAAAATGACACTCAAAGCTTTTGATGTTCTATTTCAAACATCAATGTAACTTTTGGTTCATTTATACAAAAGTAATTGAAAGTGTGTTGTCGGCCTAGAGGAGGCTATCCTAACAAATGTGCGTTACTTTTGGAAAATGCACATCTGGTTGCTGTGGGCAAAACCACCTTTACCCCCGTAATCCGTAACATTTTATGTGGCTCCGCCATGCAGTTTTGGAGAGAAACTATTGCTGCTGGTATATCTGTTATACATCATCTTGAAGGTCTGCAATGTCTCTAGATTAAGCCATTACCACCACCCAGAGAAAGGCAACATAGTGATAAATTTAGTTTAAAAAAAGGCATGTTGGCCATTACAAAAGTCACTTGTTTACTTGGTTATAATATTGAGATTCATATTTTGTGCAGTAAACAATACCCTTCTTATTGCTGAGAAGACTGGCAATGCCTTGCTTTCTTGCTTGTTAAGGCTTTTATCATGTTTATATGATGGGGAATCTGTATTTTGCACAGCCTTTTAAAAACAGTCCATTTCATTACCCTTCCTCTCCCTCAAAAGCACAGATTAGGTAGATTCACCTTGATCTGTTACAAAACAAGAAGAAGAGTTTTATAAGCTGCACATCCCTACAAAGCCTTGTATGTGGAAAGTGAAAACAGCCTTCGCCGAGGCTCCATCCAGGCCACCCCCCAGCTTGGTCGTAGGGATCCCCATGACTAAGCCCAGTGGGTGGGGCAAAACATGTTGGGGTGTGGCCTGGGAGTTTTCACTTTCCCCATACAGGGCTTTGTAGTGATGTGCGGCTTCTATGACTCTTTGTATTGGTATCCACGGAGCTGAGATGAGCTCCGTCCTTGCCTGCACTCCGAGCAGTTGGCAACCAAAGGGAGACCCGTCCAAGTCTCAAGCAGCAGCTGTAGTTTGGCATTGGATCACCTTGATCTATTATCCGCGGCCTACCTACTCTGAAGTAAGCAAGCATACTTATTATGCCCAGATTTGGGTGGTATAAGTAAACTTTACTTGGAAGTATACTTAAGGGTCTACTTAGAAGTGTTCTCTTCATAGCCCTGCATACCTGCAAATAGGACAGCATGGACATGTATGTGAAAGGTTTCATCCTGTTCCCGACACTTGTTTTTCCCATTCATGAGAATTTAGATAATGCTTTATAAATGTGCCCTAGGAGATTCTTATAGAAAAGCAGTGGTATGACAGAGGTTAGATTTTATAAATGGGCCCCCTATTCTTTAAGCCATCTTGATTGTAATGTAAACATTTTATATTTAAAAATGTATTAAGTGAAAACGGTTATATTTGATAATAAAAAAAAGTTTTGCATTGATTGCTGGTAATCAGAGATGTGTTTTTGTTTTTAATCCAAACTTATATATATATATTTTTTTTTTAATGAAGCAGGGAAGGTTTAGGGCCACTGTCGATGATTTATTTCAGCTTATGTCCCAGATGGGGGGAGTCCGCTCTGTTTTTATGCACTTACTTTTCCCCAAGAGAATAAAGAGTACAGTCTTAACTATCTTTTTATATTTGGTTGGAGAGCAACTCTGTGTTTGGTAGAAGCTGGAGAGACAAAGCTGACAAAATTAGCAAATCGTGTCTTCATATAAAAGACCTGTATGTTCTTGGTGTGCTTTATTTCATATGGATCTGTGCAGTTATCCAGTATGTAATGTTTTCTTTGTGTAATATATTCCTGCCATTAAGACCAGTCACTGCTTCTCTCTCTTCTTGTGCAGGGTGACTGGTCTTGTATCCAACCCCTTTTATTTAGTTTTCTGCAGGCAGCCTGTAGTGGATGGGGTTGTTGGGTCCCTCCCACAGCTCTACTCTCTATACAGGCTATGTATAGCACAGTGATGATATCACCTCTTCTTTTACAGGATATATGGGCCTGAAAAGACAATTGTTTCATACAGTGGATTTATATGCATCATAACTATTGAGGAATTTATTTTTAAAAGGGGTTTTGTGCCTGGAGCTCAACTTTAAAACAACCTTTTAGTCAGTTGAGATAGGTGTATGTGACGGTATTGGAATGATATCCCTGTCAAAGTCTTCCCTTCTCCCCATAAAGAAAATCACCCAATATTCCACGAGGGGGGATATTCCTGGAATCACCCAATAAGCCACACATGGGTCATGCTTACTGCTGGAACAAGACAGACTTTAATGGTACAACACACAGCTTATATGTAATTTACAAAACTGTTACAATGACAATCTCCACCCCCTTAAACACAGTGGGGGCTCCCATACAGATTATAGGCAGACACTTCGGAGTCGACCCTGAAGACATTTCTTTAGATAATGACATCAGTGGAGTTAATTACTAGTTGTAACAGAATACATTATCTAGACAGCCTGGCCCTGCATATAGAAGAGATAATTACCACAATGAAGCAATCAGAATAATTAACATGAGCCACTTCTAATCACAGTAAACGGTAAACACAGGTCTCCATCACACACACAATAGATCAATTACCCTTTGAAATAGGACTGGCTGAGTAAGGGTCATTAACATTTCAATCAGCCTGTTAGCAGAGGAGTGAGTCACACCTGAAATAACCTTCCCTCTAACACACACACACAGCATTAAACAAGCAGGGAGAATTACACTGAAGCATATGCTTCACAATGGCCCCCCTTTTTCTCCCTGCTCCGGCAACCCGGTTGGACCTTCCCTGGTCCAGTAGGGTTGACAGGTTCAGAGCTTTTAGTCCGAGGTTAACTCCGTTTGGCGTGACTGACCTCCCTTGGCAACTGCTTCAGACTCAGGTATGCCACTGGGTCGTCAGATCACACGCAGTCAGTCCCCAAGTCTTTGTGCGATCTGCAGAGTCACCAGCAGTCAGTGTGAAGACGGCGAATGGGTCTGTGCGCCGCCGTCTAGGTGTCCCGGTATGGGAGGGGGCAGGTTATGGCTCTGAAGTGACAATCACAGGAGATTCATAAAAAAAAGAAAAAGTTATATTTGTTGAAATGCTGTAGCACTGGTGCTCAGAGTTCGGGGGGGGGAATCAGTGCCCCATAGGGTCAGCCACCCCCTGCTCCCTCCGCAGCCGCCGGTTCTCCTCTCTGAGCTTCTCCATCTCCAGTTCATGGAGCCTGGGGGGGTCAGCCTGCTGTGACCTCAGGTGGTTCTCCTCCATGCGGCTTATGCACTCCTCCAGCTCCATGTACTCACGGATCAGCTCCTGCTTGCTCATGTCCTGCAGGCTCTCCACGTGGTCCTTCATCATCAGGAACTGGGTGGTGGTGTAAGGGGCCACCGGTGGGCCCTTGGCGAACATCTCGGCCCGCATCTGGGACGCCCGCTGCGACTCCCTCTCCTCCAGTCGCTTCTTCTCCTCCCAGGTCAGCTTGTTATACGGCTTCCAGGACCTCTTCTTCTTGGAGGGTAGCCGGCGGTGCCTCTTTTTCCCTAGCTCCCTCCAGGGCCCCTCCGGCTCATGGCTGTCGCCCATGACCAGCTGACAATGGGGTTCCCTGTTGTCCGTAATAACAGATTGTACCATGAGGGCTGCGTAAGGGGTGCCCAATGGTTCTTCCCGACCCAGCTCCTGGGGATCCCAAGCCGAGTCTACACAATGGGCTGCTGCTGGTGGGCGGTACCCAGGTTGAGACCAATTTGACCTGGTGTTGTCATTCAGGGGGCAATTTTGCTTGAAGTGACCCAGCTGTTTGCACCGGAAGCAGCGTTGTTTGTTGTCCTCCTGGCGTGGATAGCGAGGGCTAGATGTCATCGGTCTGTTAGGAGGTTGGTATCTAGCGGCTGGTGGGTGTGAGGGCACCGTTGGTCGTGGAGGTTGTACCCGTGGTGTGACCTGGTTTGTCTTGCGAGTATCCGCATATTCATCCGCCAACTTCGCGGCCTCTGGTAGAGTCATGGGCCTGCGATCTCTCACCCAGTCTTTGACGTCCGTCTGGATGTGATTGAAAAATTGCTCCAGGAGCATTAGTTGCAAAATTTCCTCTGCGGTGGTGGCCTGGCTGCTGTTAACCCAGTTAGAGGCCGACAGGGATAACTGGCATGCCCATTCCGCTTAAGAGTCTTTCGTGGTTTTGCGTGAGTCCCTGAACTTCTGTCGGTGGGACTCTGGGGTTACTGCATAACGAGCCAGGAGCACTTCTTTAACCCGGGCGTAGCTATGGATATCCTGATCTGGCACGGTCCGGAAAGCATCAGAAGCTTTGCCTGACAGTTTACCTGACAATATTGCAACCCACTCTCCTCTAGCTATTCGGTGCAGGTTACATTGTCGCTCAAAATCTGCCAGGTAGTTATCAATCTCGCAGTCCTTTTCATCATAAGCTTTAAAAGCGCTAAACGGAATCTTCCTTGCATCTACTGTGCTGTACTCGCTGTTTGGAGAATGTGCGGCTGCTTGTTGGACTGCTGCCAGTTTTAACTGTAGTTCTGCATCTCTTATTTGTTTAGCCTTCTTCGCTAACAGGTCCATCACTTTCAGCACCACATCCGCCGTTGGGTTCGGACCGAACCATGCTAGCTTCTCTCTCATTGGCTTGTTGGCTGGTGATTCCTCTTCCTGAATCACTGGTGTCTCCATCTCTTGTACTGCTGGCGTTGCTGCAACCAAGTTCTCCTGGTCTAGCTCCATTAATTCTGCTATGATGACCCGCTTGGTTTTGTTGCTAGCAATCCTTCCACGAACTTCCAGTAGTTCTTCCAGTGTCTGCTTGGAATCCGAGTGTAAAGGAGAGTAGAAGGGAAAATTGCTGCCAACCAGTTGTGACGGTATTGGAATGATATCCCCGTCAAAGTCTTCCCTTTTCCCCATAAGGAAAATCACCCAATATTCCACAAGGAGGGATATTCCTGGAATCACCCAATAAGCCACACATGGGTCACGCTTACTGCTGGAACAAGACAGACTTTAATGGTACAACACACAGCTTATATGTCATTTACAAAACTGTTACAATGACAATCTCCGCCCCCTCACACAGTGGGGGCTCCCATACAGATTATAGGCAGACACTTCGGAGTCGACCCTGAAGACATTTCTTTAGATAATGACATCAGTGGAGTTAATTACTAGTTGTAACAGAATACATTATCTAGACAGCCTGGCCCCGCATATAGAAGAGATAATTACCACAATGAAGCAATCAGAATAATTAACATGAGCCACTTCTAATCACAGTAAACACAGGTCTCCTTCACACACACAATAGATCAATTACCCTTTGAAATAGGACTGGCTGAGGAAGGGTCATTAACATTTCAATCAGCCTGTTAGCAGAGGAGTGAGTCACACCTGAAATCACCTTCCCTCTAACACACACACACACAGCATTAAACAAGCAGGGAGAATTACACTGAAGCATATGCTTCACAGTGTATACCTATCACGCCAGCAGCCTGTGTCTCCTACCTTCCCACCATTCCGGCACTACTGAATCAGCAGCATTGAACAAGTGTCAGATGCGTACGAACTCCTACATAACTACAAGACTATGTGATACTGTGGACAAAGGCATCCAAAAGAAGATTCTCCCAGGGGCTGTGGCACTGGAACTGGTAAGTTAGGAGACACATGCCATGGCAGCTTCTATTGCAGGTTGCTTCAGGGTCCATGAACAGTAGCCTGTAGAAGCAGCTCAATGTTATCCTATATGTTCATGCACATTAGCAGGTTTAGAGGCATGTTTTAAGCTCAGCATTCAGAGGCAGAAAAAAAACCTTCTGGTTTGTGTTATTGAGGGGAGTTTTCTGGCAGCTAAAGGCTCTTAAATGTCAGTACAAAAACATTCTATATGAGTGTTTTTTTTTCTTCCAAAACAACTGGCATGCATGAATCCTCAAAGAAAACCCGTAGTGAAATATGTGGGCTGCCATTGTTAATCCTGTATTCTAAAACTGTTGATGGTCTACTGGCTTCAGTATTTTTCAGATTCATTCACAAGAAACAATTCTGCTAATCGGGAGTTTTGATAGGACTTGTATGCATCCAGGTTAGTCACACAAAATGTAACAAGCAAAAAGCATTGTCAGATTTTGGTCAGGTTTATCTCAACACCCATTTCCTGCATCTCTTCACGACTCTGGATTATGAGTTTAGGTCTGACTTGACCATTATCAAATGGGTACTCTTCTGCCTTTTAGTCTTTTTTTTTATTTTATATCCAACGAATGCACCAGGTTGGTGAAGTATGTCTGCCAACCAGTCACGTACCTGGTACGTTACTGATCTTCAAGTGGTTGTACCGGGATGATGCCTGCAGCTGCCCACCAGGAGACCTGAGCTACCAGCCTGTGCATCCAGACAACGGCTGTTCGGTATAGTAACACGTAAGCAATGACATGACATCACTTCGGTTTACTGGGATGTCAATGGCGCCATTTAACAAAAATGCATTCAAAAACTCTGAATTTGGTGTTTAAATGCTTTTGAACGCCTGCCGACCAGGCGCCGTTGTTATACGGTGGCAGGTCGGCTCTCCTGCGCAAATCGCCATAGCTGTACCAAAGCTCACGCATGCGTGATAGCTGTGGGAGCTTACCTGGCATCCCGCAATCACGGTATACAGAGGCAGAATGGGAATCTGCCTTTGTAAACAAGGCGGATCCCCATACTGACAGGAGACATGACAGAGATCTAATGTTCCCAGTTATTGGGAACCGCGATCTCTGTCATGTCCCTGCCAGCCCATCCACCCGACAGTTAGAACACATTTAACTCCTTGATCGCCCCTATTGTTAACCTTTTTCCCTGCCAGTGTAATTTTGACATTGATCAGTTAATTTTTATAGCACTGATCAATGTAATAATGCCACTAAAAAGTGTAATCTGGGGTAAGATTTGTCAGCTGCAATGTCGCAGTCCCGCTAAAAATTGCAGATCATCACCTTTATCAGTAAAATCAATAAAAAAAAAAAAGATAAGTCACTAAATCTATCCCATAGTTTGTAGACACGATAACTTTTGCGCAAACCAATCAATATACGCCTATTGCTATTTTAGTTTTGTTATACCAAAAAAATTTAGAAGAATATATATCAGCCTAAACTGGGGGTGGGATATGTATTATAGCAAAAAGTAAAAAAATAAAAAATGTTTTTAAATTGTCGCTCTTTGTTTATAGTGCAACAAAAAAAAGAGGGAGGTGATCAAATACCACCAAAGAAAGCTCTATTTGTGGGGGAAAAAAAGTACGTAAATTTTGTTTGGGTACAGTGCCGCACAATTGTCAGTTAAAGTGACGCAGTGCTGTATCGCAAAAAATGGGCTGGTCATTAAGGGGGAAAATCCTTACGGGGCTGAAGTGGTTAAGTACAGAGGAGGAATTTGGGGTCTTGTAGGGTCGTGCACAATGATAAAGCATGAAATGTTTGGTATCTGTTTACTCTGTGTAATATCTTCTTTTTTTATATATAAAAAAAAAGGGGGGGGGTTTTGTATTGTGTTTTTTTTGCATTAAAATTCAAAGTGTATTTTTTCCTAGAAAATTGTGTTTGAAATACTGCTGCGCAAATACCATGTGACATGGAAAATTGCAAAACCCACCAATTTATTCTTTAGAGCCTCTCCTTTTAAAAAATATATAATGTTTGGGGTCCCAAGTAATTTTCTAGCAAACAAAAAAATAAATAAAAAAAACGGATTGTTACATGTAAACAAAGTGCCAGAAAAAGCCTGGTGTTCCAGTCATCTAGAATTTTCAGGAGGTCAACAATGACAGCCTGCATGCTTCCTTTCAAGCCTTTTATAATCGGTTATTCCCATACATTTCCCTGTGAGCATAGATGGTCTGTACTTTGCACTGTAGTAAAAAAAACGTGTACAATGCAGGTGAATATTTTGTATCCTGAAAGTTATTTCATCAAAAGCTAATGTTAGGGAAATTATGATAAAAGGCAAATGAGGAGTGCAAAAATAAACAAGCCGATGAATAACTAAAGGACTCTGACCTAAGAAATTCCCAGTGTGTTTACTTGAGCTTTGCTGCCCACAGGGAACTGAGCCAGGATCAGCAGTCAATAGTGTTTTACTTTTACCGGTAGGACAATCAGACTGTAATGTTCAAAAAAAGAACTTGCGTAAGGTATTCTCTGTATTTGACCTCCTCTAAAAACATTACTGTAGCAAAAACATCACCCCTTTCTTATATGTGTGTTCAAAGTCACTCATGTTTTGGAAGCAATTTACAGAGAAACTGCAGCTAAAAATAATAAAAAAATAATAAAATTTGCCTAAAAGTAAAAAAAATAAAATATCTTCAAACTTCATTTGCACCACTAGATGTCACCAGTCTTCTGGTTGAATAGGGCTAGCGTCCTTCAACCCACTTTCTCCGATTGCAAGTTGTCATTGACCTCCCCCTGGGACAGCACCATTATGTCAAGAGCATAACTTCACTTTCAAGGCTGGATTTTCATATTCACTGCCTTGTACATTTTAGTATTTCATTACATCAATAAGGTTCTAAAACCTAAATGCATAATATTTAGCTTTGTCATCCTTTTTTTTGCATCTCGGTACTGCTAATCTCATCTAGCCTCTTGCAGTCACTTCCTGTCAGGTGTACATCATTGCTCTGGACCAACTTCCTGATGGTAACAGTGGACCCGGTCTGTGCGCGATGTTGGCGCCAGTAATGGCCGCTTGTAGTCTCCACCCGAGGTGTATCTGACTGGGTGCCTGCACGGGAGCAACATCTTGTTACCTTTATTACAGCAAGGGACGAAACAAAGACCATCGCAGGATCCCCAGGAATTATTTTTAATGAAAGCGGACGATTAATAATAAATTGAAAGCAGCTTCTAAAATTAAATAATCATAAAGCATTATAAACTGCGCTTTTAGAAATTCCACGCATACGTCTCTAAATACCACACGCACGTAAACAACCTAAATACACACCAGACCACCTTTTCATGCTGTATTTTCCTGCCAGTTTCTGGAACTAAGATGCAAAGTAAATGGCATTATTTTAATATCTTTGTGTGCACACAGCCTAAAGCAAGATTTAGTGATTGGGTTTAGATCTGCTTTAAAAGGTCGCTAAAAAAAATGTGATATAAATGTAATAAAATATCAAAGGTCAAAGATCAAAAAGCATTTCAAGAATGTGTAAAACTGAACAACTGAGAACAGTCACCTGATTACCTTTCATGGAATTTCCCAGATGAAATACTTCCTTATTCAGAGATTACTGTTCCTGTAATAAAAAAAGCACAGACAGTACTCGGCTTAGAGTTTGAATCTGCTATCCAGTGCTTATGAGAGTGGAAGTGAAATGGTTTGCGTTCCATGCAGATAATAACCACTTGTCCAACAGCATCCTGTGTGTTTAAATATGTCCTGTCTCTTTTCTAAATATGTAGAATAGGCAACAAATGGGCTTTAATGTGGAAATGATTTATTTTACAGCTGCCCAATCCCTACCACAGCCTGCCGAAGGTACCGCCCTCACCGCCGCCATGTATACCATTCTCCAATCTCCCACATGTGGACCCAAGACAGATACAGCAGGGTAGAACAGACAGAGACCAGTGGATATCTTTCACCAATTCCCTACCGCTGGACGTCCTATGACGTCCTGGACTTTCGGGGGTAATATCTGAATGATGCCTGCAGCTACAGGCATCAATCAGATATCATTCTTTGCAGTCGGCGATTATGTGCACCATAAGAATGATCAAAGCGGCAGTTCTGCCGCTTGATCGTTCTTATGGGCAACGGGAGGGGACGTTCCCCCTCCTCCCGCCACCCTCTGGTGCTTCTCCGGGCTCTTCCGTTCCATCGGGGACCTGGAGAACGAATCGTCCGGCGCCGGCTCACGACGATAGAGATTTCCAGTGACCGGGTGGTCACCAGACATCTCTATGACCGTCGGAGGCCCGGGTGCCACGTTATGACATCACGGGTGAGTTCCCGGAAGTAACCGATGATCGTGGCTGTCAGCATGAGATCAGTGAATTTTTTTTCCCAATCTCATGCTTTCCAGCCTGGAGGAGAGATGTGGGGACTTATTGACCCCTCATCTCTCCATAAAGAGGACATGTCACAATAGATTCCTATTACAAGGGATGTTTAAATTCCTTGTAATAGGAATAAAATTGGTCAAAAAAAAAAAAAAAATGAAGTAAAAAAATGTTTTTCAAACGCCCCTGTCCCCAGTAACTCGCGCTCAGAAGCGAACACACATGTAAGTCCCTCCCACATATGTAAACGCTGTTCAAACCACACATGTGAGGTATCACCGCGTGTGTTAGAGCGTGTACAATTCTAGCACTAGACTTTCTCTGTAACTCTAAACTGGTAACCTGTAAAAAAAATGTAAAGCCTCGCCTATGGAGATTTTTAAGTACCGAAGTTTGGCGCCATTCCATGATTGTCCGCAATTTTAAAGCGTGACATGTTGGGTATCTATTTACTCGGTGTAACATCTTTCACATTATACAAAAAAGTTGGGCAAACTTTACTGTTTTGTTATTTTTTAATTCATGAAACCGTTTTTTTTTCCCCCCAAAAAATGCGTTTGAAAAATGATTGCGCAAATACTGTGCAAGATAAAAAGTTGCAATGACCGCCACTTTATTCCCTAGGGTGTCTGCTAAAAAAAATATATATAATGTTTGGGGGTTCTGAGTCATTTTCTAGCAAAAGAATTATGATTTTTTTACATAAAGGAGAGAAATGCCAGAATAGGCCCGGTAGGGAAGTGGTTTTAAAACCAAAAAATGCAGCTCTATATTAACCTAAAACATAACATATACCAAATATAAAGTGCATAAGTGCTGTAAAATTATTCCAAACAATCATACAAATCAATAATAAAATACAAAGTATAAAAATCCTTAGGATCCTCACTTTCTAAGGATTTTTATGCTTTGTATTTTATCATTAATTTGTATGATTGTTTGGAATAATTTTACAGCACTTATGCACTTTTTTTTAAAGTTGCTGTAAGCCTCTGACATGAAATATGAACAAAGCATATCCTTCTATAGTGTGTACTCAGTCCAGAGCACTAAGACTCTGCCTGCTGCCTCGTTTCTCTGCTATCCACATTTCTGATTAGTTTTCCTGACACCAAGAGAAAAAAAGGTAACTGGGGAGGGAGCTCCAGCTGATTCACAGCCTCAGTTCTGTTCCTATGTGCAATGTAAAGGGGAGTGTGACCTGCAGAGAGCTGGGACCAACATAACAAAGGCTACCATCAGTAACATACTATGCCACCAGGGACTCCGATCCTGCAGTGCCAGATGTGCCCCCCTGCTTAAGCCAGTACATGTCCGGGCCCATCTGAGCTTGGCTAGAGAGCATTTGGATAATCCAAAAGAGGATTGGTAGAATGACATATGGTCAGATGAAACCAAAGTAGAACTGTTTGGTAGAAACACAACTCGTCGTGTTTGGAGGAGAGAAAATGCTGAATTGCAACCAAAGAACACCATACCTACTGTGAAGCATGGGGGTGGCAACATCATGCTTTGGGGCTGTTTCTCTGCAAAGGGAACAGGACGACTGATCCATGTACATGAAAGAATGAATGGGGCCATGTATTGTGAGATTTTGAGTGCAAACCTCCTTCCATCAGCAAGGGCATTGGAGATGAAACGTGGCTGGGTCTTTCAGCATGATAATGATCCCAAACACACCGCCCGAGCAATGAAGGGGTGGCTTCGTAAGAAGCATTTCAAGGTCCTGGAGTGGCCTAGCCAGTCTCCAGATCTCAACCCCATAGAAAACCTTTGGAGGGAGTTGAAAGTCTGTGTTGCCCAGCGACAGCCCCAAAACATCACTGCTTTAGAGGAGATCTGCATGGAGGAATGGGCCAACATACCAGCAACAGTGTGTGACAACCTTGTGAAGACTTACAGAAAAAGTTTGACCTCTGTCATTGCCAACAAAGGATTTATAACAAAGTATTGAGATGAACTTTTGATATTGACCAAATACTTATTTTCCACCATAATTTGCAAATAAATTCTTTCCGAGTCAGACAATTGTGATTGTCTGGATTTGTTTCCACATTTTGTCTCTCATAGTTGAGGTATACCTATGATGACAATTACAGGCCTCTCATCTTTTTAAGTGGGAGAACTTGCACAATTGGTGGCTGACTAAATACTTTTTTTTGCCCTACTGTATATGAATGCGCACTTACAATGGATGGGTAGTAAACAGGCACTTCACATCACATGTACAGTTTGTCAGAAACCAAAATGGCTGCGGCTTTGCCCCAACACATTTCGTCATAGGTGACGATATCAGGGGCACAGGACACATGCTGCCACCGCTCTTCATTTTCTACCCAATAACACAGGGGGGACTGCATTAATCTGATCTATCAATTAACACTATACTGTGCAGACATTTCCAGCACAATACAGCCGAATTACAAGCTTGCATGGGTGCCCTCTGTGGATGCAAACCATAATGCAATTAGCACTCCACCCAAAGTAATTTGTACTGTTTGTCTTATGCTATGTAAACATATCCAGTGCAATGTGGCTATGATGCCAGATCATATCAAACAACATGTGAATAAAATAAAAAAATACACTGAATCCATTAATCCCTATGTATTAGGGATATAATGGATTTCCTTTTTTTTTATCCCTTCCTCTTTCTGGTTTTGAATATACATTTTTTTTCATTAGACATATTTGTATATATATTTTAATTACTTATTGGTATTTTATGGTTACATATATAGTATCTTTCAAAAGTGAGTACACCCCTCACATTTTTGTAAATATTTGTATCTTTTCATGTGACAACACCGAAGAAATTACACTTTGCTACAATGTAAAGTAGTGAGTGTACAGCTTGTATAACAGTGTACATTTGCTGTCCCCTCACAATAACTCAGCACACAGCCATTAATGTCTAAACCGCTGGCAACAAAAGTGAGTACACCCCTAAGTGAAAATGTCCAAATCGGGCCCAATTAGCCATTTTCCGTTCATGTGACTAACAAGTTCTCAGGTGTGAATTGGGTGCAGTTATGTTAAATTTGGTGTTATCGCTCTCACTCTCTCATACTGAGAGTGAGGTTCAACATGGCACTTCATGGAAAAGAACTCTATGAGGAGCTGAAATAAAAATAATTGTTCCTCTATATAAAGATGGCCTAGGCTATAAGAAGATTGCCAAGACCCTGAAACTGAGCTGCAGCATGGTGGCCAAGACCATACAGCAGTTTAACAGGACAGGTTCCACTCAGAACTTGCCTTGCCATGGTCGACCAAAGAAGTTGAGTGCATGTGCTCAGCGTCATATCTAGAAGTTTTCTTTGGGAAAAAGATGTATGAGTGCTGCCAGCTTTGCTGCAGAGGTTGAAGGGGTGGGGGGTCAGTTTGTCAGTGCTCAGACCATACGCCACACACTGCATCAAATTGGTTTGCATGGCTGTCATCCCAGAAAGAAGTCTCTTCTAAAGATGCACAAGAAAGTCTGCAGATTGCTGAAGACAAGCAGACTAAGCACATGGATTACTGGAACCATGTCCTATGGTCTGATGAGACCAAGATAAACTTATTTGGTTCAGATGGTGTCAAGTGTGTGTGGTGACAACAAGGTGAGGATGACAAAGGCAAGTGTGTCTTGCCTATAGTCATGCATGGTGGTGGGAGTGTCATGGTCTGGGGCTGCATGAGTGCTACCAGCACTGGGGAGCTACAGTTCATTGAGGGAACCATGAATGCCAACATGTAAGAGCATGATCCCTCCCTTCAGAGACTGGGCAGCAGGGCAGTGTTCCAACATAACAATCCCAAACACACCTCCAAGTTGACCACTGCCTTGCTAGAAAAGAAGAAGAAGCTGAGGGTAAGGGTGATGGACTGGCCAAGCTTGTCTCCAGACCTAAACCCTATTGAGCATCTGTGGGGCATCCTTAAAGGGGAGGTGGAGGAGCGCAAGGTCTCTTAACATCCACCAGCTCTGTAATGTCGTCATGGAGGAGTGGAAGAAGACTCCAGTGGCAACCTGTGAAGCTCTGGTGAACTCTATGCCCAAGAGGGTTAAGGCAGTGCTGGAAAATAATGGTGGCCACACAAAATATTGACACTTTGGGCCCAATTTGGACATTTTCATTTAGGGGTGTACTCTTGTTGCCAGCGGTTTAGACATTAATGACTGTGTGTTAACTTATTTTGAGGAGACAGCAAATTTACACTGTTATACAAGCTGTACACTCACTACATTGCAGCAAAGTGTCATTTCTTCAGTGTTGTCACATGAAAAGATAGAATAAAATATTTACAAGAAAGTGAGGGGTGATACTCACTTTTGTGAGATACTGTAAAGGGGTTTTACATCGCACATTCTTGTAAATTTATGATATTTTTTTCATTAGTTTCATTGTATATATTTATGCACGTGTGATTTTATATATACATAGGGCATATTTTTTTAAACAGTTTTTTTAATTGCACATTGATCTGTGGGAACATAGCAGTGCAGGTGTTTGGCAAGGTGCCTGAGAGAAGCTGGACATTCCATGGAGTGGATATAGCGCTGTTTGACCACACTTTATTGGGGTGTCACCCATCTCCGATAAGCTCTGCTCTTTTACACACTGAGGTGGTGTGTGGTTTTACTGCAGGGACGTTTAGAGGCTGTTGGGATTCACATCTGTCCTGCTTTTGTCATATACAGAGAAGATTACTTAACCTCTTGCCGCCGACAGTACGCAAATATGCGGCCTCTCTGCGGGTGGGCCTGAACGGTGAGGGGCCACATATTTACATACCAGAATGTAAATACAGCTGTGCTGAGAGAGCACGCCCTGCACACTCCCGACACAGCTACGGGCAGCTAATGGAAAGCTTAGTTTTCCAATCATATGACTGCTGTGACAGCCAATCACGGTGGTCACGTGGTCATAAACCCTGCCTCACAGCATCTGAAAACACCTTGATGGGCCTTAAATGGCCCCTTTAAGAAGAAGAAGAAAAAATAAATGTCCATCCAATCTTGACAACCTACGCCCCATCTCCTTGCTCCCCTTTTTATCCAAACTCCTTGAATGTCTAGTCTACAACTGACTGAGCGTCCACCTTGCTGATAATAACCTTCTTGATCCCCCTTCAGTCTGGATTTTGTCCTCAACATTCCACAGAAACTGCTCTCCTAAAACTAACAAACTATATACTAATGGCCAAAACTAAGGGACACTATTCTGTACTCCTACTCCTGGACTTCTCTGCTGCCTTTGATACAGTTGACCACCCCATCCTCCTCAAAAAACTCCACACCTTTGGTCTCTGTGACTGTACTCTTCACTGGTTCTCTACCTACTTATTCAACCGCACCTTTAGCGTTACTTACAATTCTACTTCCTCCTTTCCTTTCTCTGTTGGGGTCCTCCAAGGTTCTGTTCTTGGACCCCTATTTTCAATCTACACTTCCTCCCTGGGTCAGCTTATAGCCTCCCACGGCTTCCAATACCATCTCTACACTGATGACACTCAAATCTATTTCTCTGCCCCTCAACACGCCCCTTCATTCTCCTCAAGTATCACTAATTTACTATCAGATATATCAGTTTGGATGTCACACCACTTCCTCAAACTCAACCTATCCAAAACCAAACTTATCATTTTTCCTCCCCCACGTGCCTCTTCCCCTGATCTCTCTGTCAAAATTGATGGCACAATCATAAGCCCATCCCCACATGCCAAGGTCCTAGGAGTAGTCCTGGACTCTGAACTCTCCTTTAAGCCCCACGTCCAATTACTGTCCAAATCTTGCCGCCTCAACCTTCGGAACATCTATAAAATATGCCCCTTTCTAACCAATGACACAACAAAACTCCTAATTCGTTGCCTGGTCATCTCTCGCCTCGATTACTGCAACTCCCTCCTCATTGGCTAACCTTGGCATACTCTATCCCCCCTTCAGTCCATCATGAATGCTGCTGCCAGACTCATCCACCTTACCAACTGCTCTGTCTCTGCTACTCCTCTCTGTCAATCCCTCCACTGGCTTCCGCTCGCCCAACAAATTGAATTCAAAATACTAACAACTACCTACAAAGCCATCCACAACTCTGTCCCCAGCTACATCACTGACCTAGTCTCTAAATACCAACCTAATCATTCTCTTCGTTCTTCTCAAGACCTCCTACTCTCTAGCTCTCTCATCACCTCCTCCCATGCTTGTCTCCAGGACTTTTCCAGAGCCTCTCCAAGCCTATGGAACTCCTTACCCCAATCTGTCCTTCTATCTCCTTCTCTATTAGCTTTTAAAGGATCCCTGAAAACCCTCCTCTTCAGAGAAGCCTATCCTACCCACACCTAACAACTGTATTTTCATTTTGTCCATCTGATCATCCCCCCACAGCTACTACCCTTTGTTCCACTTAACCCTCCCTTCTAGACTATAAGCTCTAACGAGCAGGGCCCTCTGATCCTTCCTGTATTGAATTTTATTGTAACTGTACTGTTTTCCCTGATGTTGTAAAGCGCTGCACAAACTGTTGGCGCTATATAAATCCTGTATAATAATAATAGCAATAATAATACATTGTTTACAGTGCTAATCAGTGTCCTGATTTATTTTTATTTTTTTCAAATAACAATTTTTATGAGCCACAGAGTGTCCTGATTATTAGTGCAGTCTCCTCAGCACACATCAGTAAAAAATAAAAATTACTCATGCTGTATCTGAGGGAGGAAAGGATTTCCGATAAGCGACAAGCCTGTCAGTAGATTGTTTACACTGATAATCAGGGCACTGATCATCAGTGCAGCCCCAACATTGCCAATTAGTTCAGCTTATCCATGTCCATCGGTGCAGCCCCATCAGCACATGTGAGCAAAGAAGAAAAATTACTTATTTGTAAAATGTTATAGCAGAAACAAAGAAAAACTTTTTTTTTTTTCAAAATGTTTTGACTTTTTTTAGTTAGTTTAGCAAAAACTAAAAAAAGCCTAGTGGCGAAATAATACCACCAAAGAAGAAGTGGTTGAAGCGGAGTTCTGCCTAAAAAAACATAATTTAAAGTCAGCAGCTACAAATACTGCAGCTGCTATCTTTTAAAAGGACACTTACCTGTCCAGGGCGCCCACGATGCCCTCACCCAAAGCTGATCGATGACCTCAGCTCTGGGTGCAGGGGCCGGCATTGCTAGTAAGGGAATCAGGAATAGAAAGCTTTACAGCTTCACAGCCTGGTTCCCTACTGCGCATGCGCAAGTCACACTGCATGTTCTGAGTGGTCCCTGCTGTCTTCTGGGACATGTGCGTCTCCCAGAAGACAGCGGGGGGGACGAAGGTGGGACCGGATATGGCGTAGATCGGCGTGGATACTGCGGCGATCTTTTACCGGAAGTGGGAGAAAATATCTGTATTAGACAGATATCTGCTCTCCCCCTCCCCCCTAAAAGGTGCCAAACGTGAGGAATCCAGACAGCAGAAGTTCCATTTTTGGGTGGAACTCCGCTTTAAAAAGGTGTATGGTCACAAAGGGTTAGCTTCCTTATATGTATTGATGTGCTGACCCAGAGCTCCACGTTCCTGTCTGCAAGGTAGGGGCAAAACACTAGTTACCTGGTGTATAATTTTTTGGAGAAACCCCAATGTATGATGAAAATATTGTCAAAAAACTTGTGTTGGCAGGGAGCAGTGTTCAATGTTAAACCTCTGCATTATTATTAAATTCTCAAGTGACTTATTGAATACGTTAAGCATGAGCTGGTGTGTTCACTCACAAAAGGTTTTTCTTTTAGCTGCAGAGGTAAAGCTACCTACAACGGGTGCAAAGGGTGGGGAGACTCGCCTTGAGCTGCAATATCAGCACATTGCACACTGCTAGTATTCTGCCAAGTCCACTTTTTAAATGAACGTCCTTAGATAGATAACCATTTGTTGGTTATCTTATCAATTTTCATAATCTGCTTTTTGTAAGGTGCAAGTTCTATTGGAAATACTATTACAAAACATAAAAGACATGTCACAACTACAATCAAAACAATTACTTTACCCTCTGTAGTCTTTGCTTTATTATTTAGTTTGACCTTAAACTCCAAATAAGCTATACAACTAAACATAAGATTAGTCGAGAAATCATTTCTATTCTAAAAAGCACAAATAAAGGATTGTGATGGTGACTGATGTCTTATGTTTGACAGCTCAGAGGGGCACACAAGACAGTGGAGGGGTACATGTTGGATTAGGTAATAGACACCTCTGTACAAAGTGAAACTGTATATACGAGGTGGTATGAAAAAACATACTTTATTGTGTTTTGAGAGGCATGCGCACTTCAAGAGCAAAAGAACATCACTGGAAGACAACGAAAAATCAGGAAGACCTTCAACAAGCTCAACCCCGAAAATGGCGAAACCATTCGGTAAATTTTGCATGATGATCGTCCCCACAGCGCGCTGACTGAGTTCTTGACAGACTTCGAAACAGTGTTCTTTCTGCTCCTGGGTCAGCAGCTTGGGGACACCTCAAGCTCAAAACACCTCGGACTAATTGCAACATTGCTGTAAACCTGCAGAATCATGTCATATCACTCTGTGGCAGATTTGCCCAGTTTCCTGCAGAATTTCACATTTGTTCTTTGTTCTAACTTGCTGTCCATGATGAAGTAGCAGACATGGTAACACATGTGGTCAGAATAGCACCAGTTGCACAGCTCCCAATGTACACAGGACAATGTTATTTGGCACACTGATTTATGATAGGTTGGTGCTCCCTGTGACTTTGCGTGCAACCTTGTGCTGCCATCTGTTGACGTGTTACAAAACTAGTCTCGAAATTTTTTAAAACCACCTCGTAGTATACAATGTATTCAATGAAGCGGTATGAAGATTATAACATACGGCACAGTGTATACAGTGGAGCAGTGTAGAGCACATAATGCACAGCACAGTGTATAAAGTGGAAGAGTGTGGAGTACAAAATGTACAATACAGTACACAGCGTGTCACAATGTTCAGTATATACCTTACACCTGTAGCACCCTCTAGTGTGTGCTAGATGTAGGATAGTGTTTTTGTAGTGTGGGTTTGTTCTTATAGGTACAGTTTAGTTAACTCAGGGCTAAGCCTGAGCTGTGAATCTGTATTATTGTTCAGTGAGTCAAGGCTGGATGACTCATCCTGACAGTTCCTCTGGTGCCTCCCCCTGGTCTAGAAAGTTGTAGAAACTTCTGAAGCTAGTGGGTGGAGGTTAGGAGGAGCTGCCTGGAATATTTATGAGGGTTTTGGCCAATCCCCAGTAAAGGGCTGGCAGGGGGCAAGGTTTATCTCATAAAAAGGGATGAGTCAAACTAGCAGGGGCAGTCAGGTGGAAGATGGAGATATAGTGCTGTGGAGGCTTTCGGTGGCTCTTTGGTGTACCCCCTAGTCTGGGGGAGTGACCTTGGGCCGGGGTTTGTGTGCTGTAAGGATCCTACCACAACACCCGGAGGAAGCCCCTCCTGGAGGCACGGGAGCAAGCGAGAGGACACTGTGAGTAGAGCAGTAGAGCAGCACATCTGGGGACCTACAAGGGGGGAAACTACCTGATGTTGCATGATGTAGTCAGCGGAAAGTTTTCATCCTTTCCCCGGGAGATCTCTCGCAGAGTCAGCTGGGTGGGATGGCGAGTGTCAGTCTGGAGGACTGGTGTGGGGAAGTTAGCCAGGAGGGTTAGTAAAAGAAACAGCTGCAGCCAGGTGGGTTGGCAGTGCCTGAAGAGGTGGTGCTGGGACCAGTAGCCACAGGAGGAAGAGTGCAAGCTGATCCCTGTAATCTGCTACACAATAAGAGACTTTGAGTTCCTGCTTGCAAAAGGCCATTGCTAAATCCAACTGTGCCACAAACAGTGATCCAGCTGGAAACTGCAAGCAAGTGAAGTGCAGAAGGGGTGTCAAGGAGACTGTATATAGACTATATATAGGAAGATGTCCCTGAAGATGTTGCCAAGGGTTTGTTGCTGAAGTCAAGTGGGCATCCCATAATCTCTGATCGCTATCCAAGTTATTAACCCTCAATAAACCACAAAAAACAAAGTCACAGACTCTTCTCTGGAGTGCCTGTGAAAATTCGGTGTGCCAGGCTTTGGAGGGTGAGGGAACCCAGTTCATCTGTGGCCCCTAAGGGGTGTGCTACACACCACAGTGTATAGCGTGGAAAAGTATAAAGTATATAATGTGGAGTATATATTGTACACAGCACAGTGTATAGAGTAAAGCAATGTTCACTATATACCGTACAACTCATTGTGTAAAGTAGAAAAGTATGAAGTATGTAATACAGAGTATATAATGTACAGCAATGCAAAGCATAAAATGTATAATATCCATATATCCACTTGCAATTATCTTTGAACAAATGCTATATACAACATTTTGTTTCTTGTAGATAACGTTTTTTTAATGAAAAAGTAAATCAGCACCCAGTGTACCATGGTGTTAAAATAAAGATAATTGATTTGCAACTAATAACTAAAAGTTACAAAGAACAGTTCAATATAGAATTCCTGAATTCTGTCATTGATTTCTGTGTTCTCGTATTGATATAAATGATAAAAGTCTTCAACATGTTGTACTGATGTATAGCTTTGCTGTAAATGGCTCTGTTTTGAAATGTTCCACGGATTAGTCTTTTTTTAAACAAAGCAGTTCCCCTTTTATAAATGTTAAGTAGCAAAATGTTTTGCAATATCCTGCACAGCTACACTGTATGTTAAAATAGAATGGTCATTGTGTTCACAGATACATGTTCCATCTTACAAGAGTCCTATATTATATTATGGTTTTTTTTCCAGCTTTTACATTACCACAAATGTAATTCTGCAACTTCCAGTGTGGCCTAGAAGTGACACAATCAAAAATGATATTAAAAACAACTTTCATAGCACATAGGGGGTCTATTTCCTCTGTGCCTTTTATTCATAAAGGAACCAGCAGACACACTTTGCATTTCCTAAGAACTAGTGACACCACTTGGGAGGTACATATGTAATGTTAAAGTACTGCGTAACAGTTCTAGTAAATTGTTGTGTTGAAATTTTGTAAATGTAGATTAAACCCACAAAATTAATCTATATTCCAAAGGGTTTTTTAAAAAATGTGTTAAAATACCCCTTAGTGGTTTCAGTACTGAGGGCAACTGAAATAGGCGAGAGTATTGCTCCATATGTCATCAGTGTTGAGAAGTTTTTCTTTAAAGTGGAGGTTCACCCTAAAAACTAATTTTTAACATTAGACTAAGCATAGTAAGGGCATTTACTTTCGGCAGGTCTTTTTTTTTCTTTCTCCGTACTTACCTTTATATTCTGATTTGGTCCAGGGCTTCCGCGTTCTGATGACTCCGGGACTCGGTGTTCCTATCCCTGCCTCAGGGTTCCGATGACTGCGGGACTGGGCGTTCCTATCCTTTGGTTCGATGATTGATGGCTTGTGAAACAGGTGACCTGTCGCACAACGCGCGTCACCAGATTTCCGGAAATAGCCGAGCTGCGAGTCGGCACTATACGGCGTCTGCGCCCGCCGTGTAGAGCTGACTGCGCAGGTGTCATATAGTGCCAACTCGCAGCTCGGCTATTTCACGACATCTGGTGACACCCGTTGTGCAACAGGTCACCTGTTTCACAAGCCGTCAATCATCGAACAGAAGGATAGGAACGCCCAGTCCCGTAGTCATCGGAACCTGAAAGCCCTGGACAAAAACAGAATATAAAGGTATGTACGGAGAAAAAAAAATTACCTGCCGAAAGTAAATGTCCTTAGTATGCTGGCTCTGCTAGATGTAATGTTAAAAAATATTTTTTTGGGTGAACCCCCGCTTTAACTTCTCCAAGCAAGTCACAGTAAACATATCAGACATGCCCATGTTCTCTAGTCATTAGGGTGCCCATGAAACAAGTGTGGTCAGGCATGTAGGCATGACTGGCGACTTCAGCTTCTCCGACCCACTGGCAGATCCATTAACTGCTTGAGGACCGCCGCACAACGATATACGTTGGCAAAATGGCATGGCTGGGTGTACATGTACGTCACCTTTAAGATCCCAGCCGTGGGTTGCAAACGCCCCCGGTTCTCTTCTCCGTGACCGGCCCCACGGGAACAGCGGACCCGATCGCCGCCGGTGTCCCGCGATCGGGTCACAGAGAGGAAGAACGGGGAGAGGTGAGTGTAAACAAACCTCTCCACGTGCTTCCTAGTAAGCCTGTCACTGATCGTCTGTTCCCTGTAGGGACCGACGATCAGTGACATCACACGCCCCCCCCCACAGTAAGAATCACTCCCTTAGGGCACACTTAACCCCTACAACGCCCCCTCCTGGTTAACCCCTTAACTGCCAGTGTCATTTTTACAGTAACCAGTGCATTTTTATAGCACTGTTTGCTGTAAAAATTACAATGGTTCCAAAATAGTGTCAAAAGTGTCCGATGTGTCCGCCATAATGTCGCAGTCATGATAAAAATCGCTGATCGCCGCCATTACTAGAAAAAAAATGAAAAAAACTATCCCCTATTTGGTAGATGCTATACATTTTGCGCAAACCAATCAAAAAAAGCTTATTGTGATTTTTTTTTTTACCAAAAATATGTAGAAGAATACGTAGCAGCCTAAACTGAGGAAAACATTTTTTTTTTTTTATCTTTTTTGTGGATATTTATTATAGCAAAAAGTAAAAAATATTGATTTTTTTTCAAAATTGTCGCTCTATTTTTGTTTATCGCACAAAAAATAAAAACAGCAGAGGTGATCAAATACCACCAAAAGAAAGCTCTATTTGTGTGAAAAAGGGACACCAATTTTGTTTGTCACGTCGCACGACCGGGCAATTGTCAGTTAAAGCGACGCAGTGCCGAATCGCAAAAAGTGGCCAGGTCCTTTAGCTGCATAATGGTTCGGGGCTGAAGTGGTTAACATGGAAGGGGTGCGAAAGCTCTACAATGAGGACACATTTTTAGAGGAGCCTGAATAGATAGGAATTCTCACAGGGATTGCATTACTTACTGAACCTTCCTGTTCCTTCCATTACACGCATTTATTTTCAACCCAAAATGATCACAAACAAAACCATGGCACAAATGTTATCTCTTTCCCACTCTTACTAAAAAAAACTAACAAAAAAAAACAAAACACTGGGATTAGGTCCTAAAAAAAATAAAACTTATGCCTAAAGACCTCAATTTGCTACTTTGTAATGCCCCGTACACACCATCACTTTATGTGATGAAAAAAAACGACACTTTCTGTGAAGTAAAAAATGACGTTTTTGAAACTTCAATTTTCAAAGACGAAGTTGCCTACACACCATCGTTTTCTCACAATGTTCTTGCAAAGTGAGGTTACGTTCCACCACGTTTTTCCATTGAAGCTTGCTTCATAAGTAGCTTCTGGGCATGCGTGGATGAAAAAACGTCTTAGAAAACGACGTTTTTTGCTACACACGGTCAATTTCTGTGAAGTAAAAAGTGCACTTTTGAAAAACGACACATAAAATTGAAGCATGCTTCAATTTTTTTTGGTCGTTTTTTACAAGACATAAAACAACGTTTTCCCCCACACACAGTCAATTAAAGTGACGTTTTTAAAAACGTCATTTTTTTTCATCACATAAAGTGATGGTGTGTACGCGGCATTAGACTCAAAATAGCTTTATGCCTCGTACACACGTTTGGATTTTCCGACAACAAATGTGTGATGGCAGGGTTTTGTCGGAAAATCCAACTGTTTGTATGCTACATCAGACAATTGTTGTTGGATTTTCAGACAACAAATGTTTTATAGAATGCTTTCAAATTTTCCGGCAACAAATGTGTACCATTGGATTATCTGATCATGTGTACAGAAGTCTGTCGAAAACATGCATGCTCAGAAGCAATGCTAACCATAGCAAATTAGCAGAAGTTGCCCAAAGGGTGGCGCTAAAGAGCAGAAAAAACACGGATTTGTCCAATGGAAATCCAATCGTGTGTATGAGGCACTACTCTTATAAGAACCTGAGTCGAGCAATATTTAAACCATCTGCTAAGTTTTGATTGAAATATAATCATACGTACTTTGTATTATACACATGTATTATACACATACACAACAAGTTCCTAAAGCTGCAAAGCATTTATTTCCAATTCCAAAGGGCTATTGGGGGTATAAATAAAGTTGGGGCACCCTATAATGCCTGCAGTTTTGCGCACCTCAATTGACACTTTATTTAGGATATATTTCTATACAGACTAAAAAAATAACATAAAAAATTGCACTTGGTGCTGAAAATCATATACCCTATATACAAAGAATTGGTTGTCTTATAGAAATACAAACAATAGCAGCACTCACAAACATGGGTGTCCGCTCCATAGTGCAATGAGGGCAAATGACCCCCCTGAAAAATCAAGAAGGTGTTGAAGAGTCTCGCGGCCGCGGGCTGTCTGAGCAGTCCCGGGCCAGATGTCACACAGGCACAGCGAGCAGAGTGAAGCCGCCTCCCCCTCCAATGTTTATGTGTACACAGGGGGAGGGAACCTGCTGCCTGTGCCGCGCTGATGGCTGATCTGAAGTACTGAATGGAATGGGGGAGGGGGGTCCGTCTGTGCTGAAGGAGGGGGTTTGTGCTGAATGGGGGGGTCAATCTGTGCTGAAGGGGGGTCTGTGCTTAAAGGGGGTCCATCTGTGCTGAAGGGGGGGTCTGTGCTGAATGGAGGGGTCTGTGCGGAATCTGGGGGTCTGTGGTGAAGGGGGGTCCATCTGTGCTGAATGGAGGGGTCTGTGCATAATGGGGGGTGTCCATCTGTACTGAATGGTGGGGTCTGTGCAGAATGGGGGGGTCTGTACATTCTCTAGGCTATATTTATATGAGCATTGAGTGAAGCTGAATTATCTCAAGAGCTATTTCACACTGCCGGCTGGCCGCGTTATCGGTAAAGCGCCGCTAAAAAGCGGCATTTTACCATAGTTTTAGCTGCGCTATTCGGCCGTTAGCGGGCACTTTTAACCCCCGCTAGCGTTTGAAGAAAGGGTTAAATGCGACTGTATCGCTGCTGCCAAAGTGTCCCCCCCCTGAAAAAATTTCAGCGGATGCCCATGCTCACAAATACATCAATGCCTACACATAAAAGGGAATTATAGTTCCCCTATTTGATGTGTTGCGCTATTGTACACCCATTAATAAAAAAAACATAAAAATAATATACAGTCCCATATAGCAATAGATCATAAGTCCATTAGTGAAAAATAATTGTCGTTCATGCCAATAGATGGTTGGCATGTGAAGCCTTATGCCTTATGCACTGTTGGATCTACCGTACTATTCACGAGTGGATACAGGCACTATTATTATGAGTTAAATATTTCAGACAGTAGCAGTTTTGGTAAAAATGTACAATTCACTAGGGATGACATACTAAAGGAGAACAATTTTTAGTTAGCCGAGTCAACCTATGCTTTTCAAAAAATGCTCAATCATGTGCAAAATGAAAAGAAAATTCCTTTACATACACTTGGGTGCTTGGATTGAATAAAACTCCATTGATTTTTTTTTAATGCACCTGCTTTTTCTAAATACAATGTAGCACCCGGCTGTTGGGGTGGACATGTGTTTTACTGCCTGGGCTGCTAGGCTGGAGTTTGTATGAAAATTGACTAGAATGAAGCTTAACCAGTAGAGCAGCAATTCCAGTATTGAAAAGGTGGGGATCTCGTGCCAACTGAATGTATAAACTTGAGCTCCACGTCCTGTCAGGGAGAGAGGAGAACCGATGCTGTGTCCCTTGTACATAGGGACACAGATCGGTCACCTCCCCCAGTCAGTCCCCCTCCACACACAGTAAGAATCACTCCCAGGAAATACATTTAACCCCTTCCTCGCCCCCTAGTGTTAACCCCTTCCCTGCCAGTCACATTTATACAGTAATCATTGCATTACTAAAGCACTGTTCGCTATGTAAATGTGAATGGCTCCAAAATAGTGTCAAAAGTGTCCGATGTGTCTGCCGCAATATCGCAGGCCTGACAAAAATCGCAGATCGCTGCCATTACTAGTAAAAAAAAAAAATCATAAATTTATCCCCTATTTTGTAGGTGCTATAACTTTTGCGAAAACCAATCAATAAACGCTTATTGCAATTTTTTTTTTAACCAAAAATATGTAGAAGAATACGTATTGGCCTAAACTGAGGAAAAAAATATTTTTTTTTAAAAAAAAATGGGATATTATTTTAACAAAAAGTAAAAAATATTGTGTTTTCTTCAAAATGTTCTGTCTTTTTTGTTTATAGCGCAAAAAATAAAAACCGCAGAGGTGATCAAATACCACCAAAATAAATCTCTATTTTTGGGGGAAAAATTATTAAAATATAATTTGGGTACAGTGTTGTATGACCGTGCAATTGTCATTCAAAATGCGTCAGCGCTGACAGCTGAAAATTGGTCTGGGCAGGAAGGGGGTTTAAGTGCCCAGTAATGAAGTGGTTAAGAAAAAAGAGAAAAAATATATGGATTGGGCATTTCAGATCATTTATTGGTCCGGGCAGTCAATGGCTCCTCCTTTGTCTCATCCTTTTTTCCTGTTGGCGCGAAATTTGAAGCCAATTGATTAGCTTAACAACACCCAGTGCCCTATTTAATCATGGCTGTGCTGCTTATACACTGCTGCACAGCCATGACCCAGGCACAGACAAACTCTCCAATCCAAGGTATGGAAATATGGAGTGTATGTTCTCTAAATATGGTAAATACGCTCTCTCTTCTCAGTTGGGTTTTATTTACCCAAGGGATTAGATATATTCTAGTTTACTGTGTCAATATTTTTCTTTCATATTTTATTAGATCACATGCTGTTGTGTCTCATGCTAGCCCTGTGAGCCTTGGTCGGCTGCGTTGGGTCCTGTCCGGTGGGAGTCGCTGGTGCTTAATTACTTTAGTACTACCTCAATAGGGCCAAACATTTTATATGTCTATGGTCCCTAACATTATGCGCAAGATTTCCGGGCTGGATCCCTCATAATAATCCTTGAGGGACTTTTTATCTTACTTGGCTTGTCTTTCCTGGTCCCCTTACATGCATACAACTTTTGTTGTGAGATGTATATATATTTTTCATCACACACATTTTATTCGTTTTTTGGATGCTCAGCTTTTTAATATTAATATTAAAGTAAATCATGCTATCTATGAGAGATTAAAAGAAACAAATGAATGTATTCATTATTACTTTGATGTTATATATATATATTTTTTCTCTTTTTTCTTAAATAGAAACATTTAAATGTTTATTGCCGATACACAACCTTGAAGAAGGAGCTATTTATATGCGCTGTAAAACGAAACCAGCCATTTGCCTCCGAAACATGTCGGTCTTTGATTAACTCCCATGTATATTGACCCACCTGTCAACATTGGAGTTTGTCTCTATGTATTATGGCAATTCTAACTGCATGTTAGTTTTAATGATAATCATTTTTGGTCTTTGTGATATGTTTATTTTTGTACTTTAATAAAATATATTTCTATTTTTCTATATACTTGCTTGGCATTCCATATTATTATAGTCCAATCCGCACAATCCCAGGGGCATTTCTTTCAAATTTTTCTAGGCTGGAGTTTGGGCCTATCCCGGGGACATCTGGCTGCTAGGCTGTCTGAGGGCCTATACAGTGCATGGTTGGGATTGTGGCTTGCAGTCCAACCAGAAGGTTCTGCCGGCCGGAGAACCTGTTGTAGTCAGAGGTAGAGGGGAAGCTGTGGCCACTAAGAGACCATTCACCTTATTACCAGGGACCACCGTGAGTAACTGAAGCAAGTACCAGAGCAGTATTCTCGCCAACTGGGGACGGTGAAGATACAGGTAAATTCAGCAGGTGTCAAGCCAGGGACCCAGCCAACAGAGGTGACGCTTGCAGAGCAGCCTTGTGTGTCAAGCCAGAGACCGAGCAGGCCAGTGGGGTAAACCTTAATAGGTATATGGAGTGCCAAGCTAGGGACCCAGCAGAGAAGTGGGGGTGACATTTGAGGAAGATACTACAGTGAAGATTGGAAGAGCTCAAGGGATTCAGTGGCACTAAATCATCTAGTCTAGTGAGAGAGACTGGGAGCTCAGTGGGTTGAAGAACTACAAGAAGTGATTGTAGTGGAAGTGACGGAACTGTTACACCTTGTGTTAGAAACTGTTAAAGACTTTTGCCATAGGACAGCATTCCTACACATGCAGATGTGGCGTCTTGCTGGATGCCTTTCCCTGCATGGCTGTCCACCTGTAGAAGTCTCATAGTCTGCCAATTAACATTGCAACTACCTAAGGGTGTCCTGGCCCTAACCCTCCTAAAGTTCCGTTTAAGAGAAATAAAATCTCTTTGCATTCAAGAAGCATCTGGCACCCATGAATCTAACTTGCATTACACCCACTATGCCTTAGAACTCACTCTATATGGAAGGATTTCAGCAGTTCTTGGCTCTGAAGGTTCTCATTAGACTAGAGGAGGCCTGGAACCTTGCTACAACAATACAATACAACCTGGATATATTTGCATGTTCCTGCACATGTATAGAACCTTTGTATGCATTCCTCGGGTTTGTCCTATACTGTATCTGTCATGAATTTGCTAATGATTGTTTTCATGTTTTTCTGTCCCCTTTAGTACACTGATCAAAGGAGGAACCTGTACACCTCATATATGGCAAACATTTGCTGAAATGTTAAGTATTTAGGTCAGGTTCCCTGTTACTTTATATTGAATTTCTTATGTCTGCAAAGGTTAAGTGGTTAGGTTTTTGGAGATTCAAATGTGGGTGTAGACTCTTGTATACAATATGTGAAATATTCTAAACTGGCTTTATCAGTTTTAAGTTATGTGTCTTTTTTCATGTTTCTTTGTTCTCTACAGCAGCGGTCCCCAACCTTTTTGACACCAGGGAGCAGCTGCATGGTAGAAAATTATGCCAAGGCCCGCGGGCAATTTGTTGGGGCAATGGCTAGTATAGCCACCATTATATGAGAATATAATGGTGGTCGTTGCAATTTGTTATGTCACATGATATTTGCACAGCGATTTTATAAAATGCAATTTTTGGGGTAAATAGATACCTAACATGTCACACTTTAGAATTACACATGCTTGTGGAATGGTGCTAAACTACGGCACTTAAAAATCTCCATAGGCGACACTTTAAACATTTTTCCAGGTTAACAGTTTAGAGTTACAGAGGAGGTCTAGCACTAGAATTACTGCTCTCACTAAAATGTTTGTGGGGATACTGCACAATCATGTGTAGTGCCAACAATGCTGGAGGCAATTTACAGCATACACTAATTTTGGTAGCCTAGGGCCAGATACACAGAAAAAGTACGCCGGAGTATCTGCTGATACTCCGGCGTACTTTCAAATTTGCCGCGTCGTATCTTTATTTGTAATTCACAAACAAAGATACGACGACTTTTGGCTAAGATCCGACAGGCGTACGGCTTCGTACGCCTTCGGATCTTAGGTGTAATTTTCCGGCGGCCGCTGGTTGGAGTTTGCGTTGTTTTCCCGCGTCGGGTATGCAAATTAGCTGTTTACGGCGATCCACGAAGGTACGCGCGTTCGTCGCATTCTTTTGCGTCGTCGCTAGTCGGTTTTTCCCGTCGCAAACATAAGCCTGCTTTTTCATGGCTTACATTTAGAACAGCCATATTAAAGTATGGCCGTCGTTCCCGCGTCGAATTTCAATATTTTTTTTTTTTGCGTAAGACGTCTGGGAATACCAAACGACGTAACACACGTCGCCGTTCAAAAAATATGTCGGGGTGCCGTAATTTCGCGCAAAGCACGGCGAAAAATTTTCACACGGAGCATGCGCAGAACTTTCGGTGCGGGAGCGCCCCTAATTTAAATGGTACATGCCCCATTTGAATTAGGCGGGCTTGCGCCGGCCGGCTTTACGTTACACCGCCGGAAGTTTACACGCAAGTACTTGGTGAATCAGGCACTTGCGTTGAAAACTTGCGGCGGTGTAACGTAAAGACGATACGTTACGCCGCCGCAGATCTCTGTGAATCTGGCCCATAATTATTAATGTGGAATGTATGATCCTTGCAAAAGAACATCATTTTTTATCATAAGTTGTTATAGGTAAAATAAAACACAGTGCAAACACAGTGCAAAAACATGCATAAATATAAAAAAATGGTGATAATAAATCCTAAAGAATGAATATATATTGACACACCTTGTGTCAGTCCTTGTATAAATATTCTTTAAGTGCTCCAGTGCATATAATGAATACTCCAAAATGTTTCAGTAGATGTGATATTCAAATAGCAGCATTCCTGGAATGATAAGTATTACAGTTCATAAAACCACACAGCCCAGTGAGTGATCCAAAAAGCTGTATCAGAGTGCTGTCACACAGGTGCTCCCCCAAGGTAATGGACGCTCACCTCAGAGCGTGTCACCTTGCAGTTAAACGGGGTGTAAGGGGAAAAAAAATGTTGCCTAAAATTAATGGGCCAGATCCACATAGCGAGTACGCCGGCGTATCTACTGATACGCCGGCTTACTTTCAAATTACCCGCGTCGTATCTTTAGTTTGAATCCTCAAACCAAGATACGACGGCTTCTGGATTCGATCCGACAGGCGTACGGCTTCGTACGCCTTCGGATCGTAGGTGCAATACTTTGGCGCCCGCTGGGTGGAGTTTGCGTTCTTTTTCCGCGTCGGGTATGCAAATTAGCTTTTTCCAACGATCCACGAACGTACACGCGGCCGTCGCATTCTCTTATGTCGTCTCTAGTCGGCTTTTTCTGGCGTATAGTTAAAGCTGCTATTTTGCGGCGTATAGATAGACTTGCCATGTTAAGGTATGGCCATCATTCCCGCGTCGAAATTTGAATTTTTTTTTTTTTGCGTAAGTTGTCCGTGAATAGTGACGGACGTAAGTCACGTCTAAGTTCAAAACGTCATTTCGCGCAAAGCACGGCGGGAAATTTTGAAACGGAGCATGCGCAGTTCAATCGGCGCGGGGACGCGCTTCATTTAAATGAATCACGCCCCCTACCCGCCGATTTGAATTCCGCCGCCAGAAATACACTACGCCGCCGTAACTTACGGCGCGAAATCTTCCTGGATTTGACTTAAAGCCAGTTAAGATACGGCGGCGTAGCGTATCTCTGATAAGCTGCGCCTATCCAATTATCCAATTATATGTGGATCTGGCCCTATGTCTGCAAGGTAGACAGACAGAATAGTGTAATGATTCTGTTAAAAAAAACGAGTAAATACCTATTAAATTCCTTCATCTATATCACCTCCGGCGTTCTAGTTTCTGTTCTCTCATTCACTTCCTGGTTTACGGCGCTCATTCATGTAAGAACTACATTTCCCAGTATGAATTTCGGCACGCCCAGTAATTCACACCACCTTGAAGTCTCTAACACGTAGAGAGTGTCCTGCTGCACAGATGTAGTTCCCAGGAGGGGGCGAGCACGTCACTGACCACCGCAGTAAAGCC
Source organism: Rana temporaria (assembly GCF_905171775.1). NCBI lineage: Eukaryota > Metazoa > Chordata > Amphibia > Anura > Ranidae > Rana > Rana temporaria. Next base: position 322,982,788 of record NC_053493.1, read on the forward strand.
TCCCATCACGGTGGTGAGTAACAATCAGACAAGCAGGAAGTGAACAGAACAGAGAAGAAATAGAGCAACTTCTGAGCAAAAACGAACAATGAGGAAGTGAAAAGAGGAATGTCTGCAGGTAAAGGATGCTTATTATGAAAAAAAAAAAATTCCTTTACAACCCCTTTAAGCTTGGTCTGTGCACGCTTATGAGCCACAGCTGGGTTCTATTGGGCAATCCTGGGATCCAGGTCTGCTTAGTATATGTTCCAGATCATAGAAGATAGAAAAAAACTTGGATGGTGCAAGTAAAGTTTTTAAAGGTTTATTAAATAAAGAAATCCCCTGCCGGGGTACTCACACAGTGTGGGTGCGGAAGTGCACCACTCTAAAACAGGCCCGTAATGATGTACAGAGTTCGGGATATGGTAAAGGCTTCCTTAGTCTCACACAGACTCTCCTGCCGTCCTGTCCCCTCCCCATGAAAAGTTGCTCAAGAAACTAGCAAGTAGATACATTTTTCAGAACCGAGAACCCAGCGCCTAGTAGTTCACAGCATACAGCTAACGATTCTACAATCAAACGCCCCATACGCCCAAACCCCAGACTTAATCTAAAGGGGTTGTAAAGGTTTGTTTTTTATTTTCTAAATAGGTTCCTTTTAGCTGGTGCATTGTTGGTTCACTTACCTTTTCCTTCGATTTCCCTTCTAAATATTTTTTTCTTTGTCTGAATTTCTCACTTCCTGTTTCTCCTCAGTAGGCTTTCCACCATCATCCGAGCAGTTCTGGCTGGGGGTTAGTCAGCATGCTCGCACCCACCCTTGGGACTACATCCCTGCAAGGAGACACACAGGAACCTATTTAGAAAATAAAAAACAAGCCTTTACAACCCCTATAACCTTTAAATTACACCTCACAAATAGTAATACTACCCTTACCTGAAACCCAAAACGTATCAGTCAAGAGGACCCATGACATCGTGTCACCAAACCAAATTCTTCAGAACTGTAACAAGATATACCAGTGACAGCTGGGTCAGACATTTTTTTAACTCCCCACCCCATACATCAAAATAATTTTCATAATATTTATGAAATTAAAGGCCATGCAGAATTGGCTGGTGGAGGGCGGACAGCAGTAACTAAAGACACATCTGCAATTTTTTGTAGTGAGACAAACGCCTTAGAACATACCGGTTTTGTCTTTTTTGTCCAGACATCCATCCACCTCAGAGCCTTATATTATAACCTTCTGGGACTTGTAGTTCTCCATCTTCTCCTGGGGCTCAGGTGCATACAATCCACACCCATCCACCTTGGAGCCTTATATTATAACCTGCTGGGATTTGTAGTTCTCCATCTTCTCCTGGGGCTCAGGTGCATGCAATCCACCTTCTATGGTAATACAAGTCCCAGGAGTGAGAGAAAAACTGGACAAAGATGGTGGATAGCATGCACCTGAGCCCCAGGAGACAATGGAGAACTACAAGGAGGATGAGTGGTCATTAGTGTGACCACGTGTCCCGGATTGCCTGGGACAGTCCCGGATTTTGCAGGTCTGTCCCGGGCACATTCATTCCAGGACAATACAGTGTCCTGGAATGAAACTGACACAGCCATACCCCCCAGGCCAATCTGATGCCCCTAAAAAAGCCTGCCACATCCCCCTTTTACTCACTGACAGTACTTGTCCTGGCCGGGAATGCCTGGAGGAGCATATTCCCACCCCCTGCTTGTGATTGGAGAAATCATAAATCCTGCCTCTTGTGTCCAATCACTGTGCTGTGATTCGAAACAGCAAAAGCTGATTTTTGGAAAGGGAAGGTGTCCCTGAATTGTAGTTTGAAAATGTGGTCACCCTAGTGGTCATGCCTTTTTATTTTTTAATGCTGGGACTTGTAGTAGTGTTGTACTTGTAAGAAGAAGAGGCTGGAGCCTGGAGGAGTGTGTCTGTCTGCCCTGCCACCCTGTGTTAGTCTGGGGGGGGGGGGGTGATTGCTGTGTCCATCACCCCCCTGCCATGTGTATAGTGTAGCACTGTAGCTGACCTGATTGGGAGGTTGCAGAATGCAGATACATGCTATTTACAGGGTGCAGAATGCAGATATGTGCTATTTACAGGGTGCAGAATGCAGATATGTGCTATTTACAGGTTGCAGAATGCAGATATGTGCTATTTACAGGGTGCAGAATGCAGATATGTGCTATTTACAGGTTGCAGAATGCAGATATGTGCTATTTACAGGGTGCAGAATGCAGATACGTGCTATTTACAGGGTGCAGAATGCAGATACGTGCTATTTACAGGGTGCAGAATGCAGATACGTGCTATTTACAGGGTGCAGAATTCAGATGAGTGATGTTTACAGATTGCAGAATACAGATATGTGCTATTTACAGGGTGCAGGATGCATATATGTGCTATTTACAGGGTGCAGAATGCAGATATACGTGCGATATACAGGGTGCAGAATGCACATATGTGCGATATACAGGTTGCAGAATGCAGATACGTGCGATTTACAGGGTGCAGAATGCAGATATACGTGCGATTTACAGGGTGCAGAATGCAGATATACGTGCGATTTACAGGGTGCAGAATGCAGATACGTGCGATTTACAGGGTGCAGAATGCAGATATACGTGCGATTTACAGGGTGCAGAATGCAGATATGTGCGATATACAGGTTGCAGAATGCAGATACGTGCGATTTACAGGGTGCAGAATTCAGATGAGTGATGTTTACAGATTGCAGAATGCAGATATGTGCTATTTACAGGGTGCAGGATGCAGATATGTGCTATTTACAGGGTGCAGGATGCAGATATGTGCTATTTACAGGGTGCAGGATGCAGATATGTGCTATTTACAGGGTGCAGGATGCAGATATGTGCTATTTACAGGGTGCAGGATGCAGATATGTGCTATTTACAGGGTGCAGAATGCAGATATACGTGCGATTTACAGGGTGCAGGATGCAGATATGTGATATTTACAGGGTGCAGAATGCAGATATACGTGCGATTTACAGGGTGCAGGATGCATATATGTGCGATTTACAGGTTGCAGAATGCAGATACGTGCGATTTACAGGTGGGAACCCCTCATTATGGAGGGAACACCTCATTACTAACAGTGTAATTTTTCAGTTTGTTTGCGCCGATCTGTAAGGCCGCGTACACACGATCGGTTAACTGATGAACCTGACTGATGGTCCGTCGCGCCTACAATCTTTGGGCTAGCGGCTGTATTGTGTCTGCAGCTTCTGACCATCTCCTATATTATGTCCGCAGTCTCTGATCCTCTCCTTTACCATATTGGCAGTGTCTGACCATCTCTTTTATCATGTTTGCAATATCTTAATATCTCTTGTATCCTGTCTGCAGTCTCTGGTCATCTTTTGTATCATGTCCACAGTCTTTGACCATCTCTTGTACAATTTCTGCAGTCTTTAAAGGTCTCCTGTATCATGCCCACATTCTTTGACTATATCCTGTTGTGTATCTGCTGTCCCTGACACTGAATTTTATGTGTACCCTATTGGTGAAGTCGAGGGCCGCATTGTAGACCCCCATTACCATGAAAGATGAGCACCACTGTCATAGGCCGTGGTAAGTTTTTGTTGTCTGGCAGTGAGTTATTTTTAGACCCTCACTGAACTTATTTCTCTATTTCTGTGTCATTTCCTTTCCTGGTTGTGGCAAGCACTAGACTTGCAAAATGCCTGTTTAACTTCTCAGACACCAAATACATAACTCACTACTAAGTTATGGGAAAAGAGGAAAGGATGCAATATTAAAATTCCCTTTGTCTTGCACAATCAGTGTAGCATTGATTGTATTGCAAAAAAGAATGGAGGTATATTTAACATATATCGTGTTGCTTGTCGGAGCTGGGGTGAACCTAACAATCTGATTTTCCGACAACAAATGTGTGATGGCAGGGTTTTGTCGGAAAATCCAACCGTTTATATGCATTGTCCATTGGACAATTGTTGGAATTTCCAACAACAAATGTTTTATAGTATGCTTTCAAATTTTCCGACAACAAATGTGTCTTGTCGGATTGTACACAAGTCCATCGAAAAAAAAAAATACCCAAAGTACAAACACTCATGCTCCGAACCAATGCTAACCATAAGACAACATTAGCAGTAGTTGCCCAAAGGGTGGCGCTAAACAGCTGAAAAAACATGTAGTTTTGTGTATGTTGGCTGAAAAATTTCTGCCATCTGTATGCATACCAAGTTCACGGCCAACGCCCTTCGCACAAAATTCCACGGATTTGTCCGATGGAAATCCGATCGTGTGTACGAGACTTAAGATAGATGAGTATAATGTGCAACGTAATGCCTTTCTCTTAACAGTGAAGCTCTTGAAAGCACTTAGAGCCATTTACTGCACCTTCATTTCTATTCCCATTGGATGAGATTACTAATGGAGGGACATAGAGGAGCAAACAGATATGTCCCGGATCTGTAACAATGTGTTAATTAAAAATGATACTCTCCAACCACGACTGCAAAAATTAGTACTTCTCAAAAAGGCCACCCCTCCTTAAATGTATAGGCATGCACTAGACACCCAGCATGCCTGCTCTTAAAGGGTTACTAAAGGAAAAAATGTTTTTGCTTTAAAATAACAAACATGTTATACTTACCTCCACTGTGCAGTTCGTTTTGCACAGAGTGGCCCCGATCCACGTCTTCTGGGGTCCCTCGGCGGCTGTCTCTGGTCCTCCCCGCAAGAACTCACTACATTAATGCGAGAGAGCTTGCATGGTGATGAGTCTTTGCGGGCGCACTCCCGTGATACAGCGAGCGGTCATAGCCGCTCACTGTATCACTCAGCCCCGCCGCGTCACTGGATGTGATTGACAGCAGCGCCAGCCAATGGCCATCCGCTCTAGCCAATCAGCGGCCAGGCTGAGAGGCCAAGAGGATCTCGGGACCGAGCGCGAGACTTTCGATGGGTCAGGTAAGTAAAACGGGGGCTGGGGGGGGGGGGGTGGCATCATGAGATGTTTTTTCACCTTAATGTATAGATTGCATTAAGGTGATTTTTTTTTTTTTTTCCTTTACAACTCCTTTAATCTATCTATCTTCCCTTGTGAATCACAAGAGTGCAGAATGACCCGTTTGTGACCTGTTTTCAGTAGATGGTGGGCTGAAGCCCACTGTCAGCCAACATCACCAAGGCATGTATAGGCATGCACTAGACACCCAGTGAAGGTATCCAGTGCATCCCCTCACCACTTCACCAAACAAATAGCAATCACCCTAACCTATAACTAGTCTTTGAAGGCAGGAGCACATGAGAGTCCCCCAAATTGAGGCACTGGACACCCAGCAAAAGCACAATGGAAGTGAAGGTATCCAGTGCGTCGTTAGAGGATGCGCTGGATACCTTTGTTGCCATTGTGCTTTTGCTGGGTGTCCAGTGCGTGCCTATACCTTTACGGAGGAGTGGGCTCCCTAAAGGCATGCCCGCCCTTACTCTTTCTATTAAAGGAGAGGTACAGCCAAAGCTTGATTGGCTGTACTTCTCCTGTGGATCACAAGAGTGCAGAATGACCCATTTGTGACCTGTTTTCAGTAGATGGTGGGCTGAAGCCCGCTGTCAGCCAACATCACCAAGCCTGTCTAGGCTTGGGAAAGATTGCAACCATGTGATCAGGATTCGCCCACATGCCTGGACCGGCACCCCGATTCAGCCTCTCAGTGAGCCGCTCAGAGCCTGAGCCGGACACTCCTGCCCCCTTCACAGCTCAGTCCAGCGCTCCAGTAATCGCGGGGGGGGGGGGGGGGGGCAAAGACCCGGTGACTGACAGTCACCAGCTGTCTGCCCAGGAAGTCCTGAGAGCTGAGCAATCAGTGGTGTTTGATCGCTCAGTTCTCAGTGGTAGAGATGGCGGGGGACAGATGCAGCATTGGTCTGATGCTGTATCCACCTAGGTAAGTATGAGTCTACAATAAAATAAATTCCCATACTTCTCATCTTGGGGAATTCTCAAGATTATGATTTCAGTACACTAGACTTCCGTAATGTTGCCGTTGCAGCTCAGGCATATATTTGCAAATGTGGTCAAACGAAACCGCTGGTTTTAACGTGAACTATTAGACAGGGTCAATTCGGTCTGTTGCAGGCTGGCTGGTAAGTGAGCTGTGAATTTTTGTTTGCTTTTTGACATGTGTTGCCCTTCCATGTGCTCTTTGCTGCAAAGGCTAGCTATAGGTTGGGATGGTTGACATTTGTTTGTACTGTTGAAGAAATAGTACTTGCCATTTAAATAGGAGCTTATCCTTTAGGAATGATATGGGGTGGGGAATCTTTGTCTTTGTCTTGTATCACAATAGAAGTAGTAGTATGCCATTGCCCACCACCTCCAGAAAAACGTTGTTTCCTTTCTGTAATGCTGATACTCTGGGTTCAGTTGGTTTTCTAAGTGACTGGCCTGGATCAAGCAGGGAGTTCTGAATGCTTTACTTGCTGCATACGTATTCCTGGTCTCAGAATGAACCAAAGCCTATTAAAGCCAGAGAATCGGCAAAAAAGCCAGGCTACAAAAATTTTCGAGAGGTCGGCAATGGCAAAGCATGCATTTTGTTTCATTTATTTAATTTATTTATTTAAAATGCTTATTGAGAGCGCAGTCATTACCAGCAGGCCTCGATGCGCTCATAGAACCAACATATGAAAAAATACAGAACACATCTCTCATACTATAAGATAACAATATAAAATACATAATAACATTTAAAAAAGCTAAAATACCATACCAATACTAATATCTTACCCTAATTAGGGCCATACACTTGAACAAATAGGAACGTTTTTAAAAATTTCCTGAATTTTAGTAAATCCTTCTCACGTCTTATATATAGAGGTAGAGAATTCCAGAATATTGAGCCCTGCGCATCCAACGTCCTCCCTCCACATTTAGTTCTTCTAAATTTAGGGACAGTCAGATTTGCCTGATCAGCAGATCTCAGTGATCTGTTGGGAACGTAACAGGTAAATTTTTCTTGCAGATACCCTGGGCCTATCTTATGGATGGCTTTATGGACGATACAACCCACTTTGAACAAGACCCGCTCAGCCACCGGTAGCCAATGCAGGGCTTTCAGAGAAGGTGTAATATGGTCCCGACGACCCACACCCGTTAATAACCTTGCTGCGGCATTTTGAATCAGTTGAAGCTTATGCAGAAGGGTTTTTGGACACCCCATGTATAACGCGTTACAATAGTCCAGCCGACTACCAATAAAAGCATTGATCACTTGGACTTTATCCACCTCGTCAATGAAATGCAATGTAGAGCGCAGGAGTTTCAGTTGGTAGTAACATGCGCTTACCACCTGATTTACCTGCGCCTTCAATGACAATTTGGAATCCACAATGATTCCCAAGTTCCGAACTTGGTTAGCCCGGGTCGGGGATGGCATAAACGAAACCGGCCAAGACGGAAAATCAGTCACACTGATTTTGCTCTGATTACTGATAATAATACATTCTGTTTTGGAGCCATTAAGTTTTAAATAATTGGCTCCCATCCAGGACTGTATTTCCTCCAGGCAGGATGCCAAATCTACCTGAACTTCCTCATTTTTAGGTAGCCTAAAATAGATTTGCGTATCATCTGCATAAACATGAAAGCTAAGATTATGGCGCCGAATAATATATAGTAGTGGCCTTATGTAGATATTAAATAATATCGGCGATAGCGCAGAACCCTGAGGAACCCCGCAGGACAAGGAGCTATTAGATGAATAATATGTCCCTAGTCTTACCCTCTGAGTTCTATTCTGCAGGAATGAGGCCATCCATGTCAATGCCATGTCCTCAAACCCGGCCACAGACACCAGCCTTTCCAAAAGTCTGGCATGATCTACAGTATCAAATGCAGCCGACAGATCCAGCAATATTAATGCTGAAGCCTCATCGCTGTCCATGGCCCATAGGCAGTCATCCTTAACTTTAATCAGGGTGGTCTCTGTGCCTCTACCAGGGCGGAATCCAGACTGATATTCATCAAAAATATCATTGGACTCCAAGTGCGGTTGAAGTTGCCACACAACAGCTCTCTCCATTATTTTAGCTAGGAAAGGCAAGGTCGAAATAGGTCGGTTATTACTTAGATCGGACCGTGGCACGTTAGCCTTCTTCAACAAGGGGATTATAACCGCCTGCTTCAAAATACTTGGCACTGTTCCAATAGCGAAGGACATATTAATAATGTCTGCTATAAATGGTGCCAAGGTAACAGCCGAGTCCTTCACCAGCTGCGCAATGCAGGGGTCAAGCGCTGACGACGAAGCTCTAAGTGATTTGAGAATAGTCAGTATCTCTACACTAGTTACCGCCGAAAAACAGGTAAAACGTACCCCTTTATATACAGGAAAACTTTCTGTGTAACAAGAGTCATGTATATTATTTCTTATGTCTATTATTTTTTGCTTAAAATACTCTGCTAATTTCTCACTTAATTCTGGAGAGAGTTCTTCCTTGGTATCTAAACAAATTGGATTTGCAAGAGTGTTGGTGACTTTAAATAATTCTGCGGCCTTGTTTTCCGCCAACCTAATTTTCTCCGTTAAATAAGTTCTTTTTGCTTTTTTTATTTCAGCTTTATATATTTTCAACGCCGCTCTATATGCCTCTCTAGTACAGGAATTAGGGTCTTTCCTCCATGTTTTTTCTAACGCTCTGCAACTCCATTTTAACATGCGAGTATTTTGAATAAACCAGAGCGGATTATTTGTTGGGGATCTTATATTTTGACTCTGTTTTTTTGGGGCCAAAAGATCTAAAGTTTTTATTATTGTTGAATTAAATGCTTCTATTTTATCCTCAACGGTATGTATTTTTTTAAATACCCCGATATCTGCATTCTCTAGAAATATTCTAGAGAAAGCATCTGCGGACACATTTGAGTAATTGCGTGTAAGCGATGGTTTAACAACTCTATTAGGTATATGAGGGGGTTTTTTCTTTACATTACCCACTATTTTAAAGCCTATAAAGAAATGGTCACTCCAAGCCACCTCTAGCGGTGGGTCCGTCCCGGTTACACAGCCATTATGTAGTATCCAATCCAAAGTGTGCCCAGCCCTATGGGTGGGTTTACTCACTTCCTCTGTATAACCCAGGCTATTAGCATAACAAAGAAGTTGCTGAACTTCTGTATTGCTAATATCATCTGCCCACATATTGAAGTCTCCCACAATTAAAGACTTGGGAAACTGCAACACTGAGGCTGATAACAATTCTGTAATATCCTTTAAGGCAATTGCATTCGTACTCGGAGGATGATATATGATAATAAAGCCAACGGTCTCTTCCGGACTTTTCTTCCACCTTAAAACTAGGCTTTCTAGTGAAGTATAAATTTCTGTGCAGTTCACGACCTCAAAATCAAATATCGCTCTAAAAATAAGGGCTATACCTCCTCCCCTTTTAAACTGGCGATCACACTTCACTATTTTATATCCCCCTGGAACTAATTCATCCAGCCGTGGGGGAGAAGCAGCCGAAAACCACGTCTCCGTCATGGCAAGTAGGTCCAATTTTTGCTCAACTATTAAATCATAAATGGCCGCTGCATTTTTTATAGCTGAGCGGACATTTATGAGACCTGCCTTTAAAATCTCCGTCTTTTTTCCTGATGTATCCTGGGGTATCCTTTTGTCCTGTACTACTGGGTCAGGATATGTAGGTTCCGACCCGTAATCACCATTATTCCTTATAGAACTACGCATAATATTGTATTTTAAAATTTTTACCTTAGTGCGATCGTTTAAGGAATAGCACTTATTTAAACTTGTTAAATATTCAAAAGAGTAACATATTAATGATACAGCTAACACTCTGTCTTGTGCCATATCACAAAAGTTTACACCTTATAACACACAATTAAATAGTCAAATGATAAAAATACCAACAGGCACAACTTTAAAATATCCAATATAAAACCTTCAATCTAACATAAAATAGAATCAAGTGAATTAAGTCCCGCTGATTGAGATCTATTTAAAAATTACATTAGTTACTTCTCATCCTTGTATTATTTACCTATCGGCCTTTAGGACCAAGATATTATGGCTTCTATTCTCCATTAACCAGAGGTAAGTACTTCCTGGATGGTCAGGTGATCGCTGGCTCCTCCCCCGCTCGTCGCACTCTCACAGCGTCAGGCGGAGATGATCAGCAGGTGCCACAGATGGAAGGCGATCAAATAAGCAGTCCACAAAAGGCAGGTCAGCAGACAGGTGAATAGAGGCACAGATTTTAAAAGCACAATGAAGGTAAATGTCTTATCTGGCCCAGCAGGGTGCCGCTGCCATGTAAGTACTTCCTGGATGGTCAGGTGATCGTTGGCTCCTCCCCCGCTCGTCGCACTCTCACAGCGTCAGGCGGAGATGATCAGCAGGTGCCACAGATGGAAGGCGATCAAATAAGCAGTCCACAAAAGGCAGGTCAGCAGACAGGTGAATAGAGGCACAGATTTTAAAAGCACAATGAAGGTAAATGTCTTATCTGGCCCAGCAGGGTGCCGCTGCCATGTAAGTACTTCCTGGATGGTCAGGTGATCGTTGGCTCCTCCCCCGCTCGTCGCACTCTCACAGCGTCAGGCGGAGATGATCAGCAGGTGCCACAGATGGAAGGCGATCAAATAAGCAGTCCACAAAAGGCAGGTCAGCAGACAGGTGAATAGAGGCACAGATTTTAAAAGCACAATAAGGTTTCTTTCATTATTCTAACAAATCGATAAGGAGCCACTGAATTTCATCTGGGATTTTATTTGTCTGCAAGGGCTTATATGCTGAAACTCAAAATGTTTACTGTTAAAGCAAAACTAAGCTATTGGTAATCATTATTCTACTATCCTAGAAAATAGATATGAAGGTACAGGGATTTTTTGGAGGGGGGAACTTGGTGGAACTCAGTCCCACCACCTCCAGCTCTTTGGTGCCTGCTCACCCTTTGGTGCCTGCTCACCACAATCACTTGTAAACACAGAAGCCTAGTTTCTGTGTTTACAAGTGACAGCTCTGCACTCTGGTATTTAATGCCCCTTTAAGACCCTCCTACTGTTCATGAAATTTGACTGACCACACCCACTATTTGATGTGATTTGGAGGGTGTGTGTGTGGGAAAGGGGGGGGGGGTTGTGGGAAAGGGGTTAAGTTCCAGCACCTATTGTTTGTGAAAAAAAGCTCTGTGAAGGTATATTATATTTGCTTAATAAACACAATATGAAAAATACCTGTACGGTTAGTATTTCCTCCTACCAAATGGCAAGCTAGAACTTATCTATTGATTCCTGCCAGCATATAAAAGTCACCCCTTAACGCCGATGCCTCCTGGCCCTTTAAGAGGTTTCTGATGCCGCCCAGAGGCGAGGAGAGGTTTCTGATCATGTGACCGCCATGATCAGAAAGCTCCTGAAAAGTAGAGATCAGGAGCGTTTCGTTAGCTGCTGGTAACTGTGGCGGGAGCATGCAGAGCACACTCTCTCGGCACAGCTCTGTTTTCTAGTACAGTCTGATATGCATACAGTATGTGGCTGCTCGCAGTTAAGGCCTACCGGCAGAGAGGCCGCGTATATGCTGACTGTCGGCACAAAGGGGTTAATAACCATCAAATGCAACACTGTGACTTATAAACTGTGTTCCAATTTGCCAAATATATGTTAAAACATCTTGTTAATTACAGAAAATGATGCTTGTAATAATCAGTCGCCCACAACTGTGTATAAAAACATATCAAGGGATCATAAACTTGTGCATAAACCCATTACCATATCCACCGCAGTATTTTCTTCATGCACTTTTCCCATGTTGTGCCAGACTCTTTAATTCACCACTCACACCATGGTTGTACACTCACCTCAATAGTTGGACCCCTTAAAGTTATAATAAAACTGAGGTTTTTTTTATTTTAAAATAACAAACATGTTATACTTACCTGCTCTGTGTAATGGTTTTGCACAGAGCAGCCTCAATCCTCCTCTTCTCAGATCCCTCTCCGGCGCTCCTGGCCCCTCCCTCTTGCCAAGTGCTACCATAGTAAGCAGCTTGCTCCCGAGCCGCTGCTCTGTCTGTCCATTCAGACACAGAGCGTTGCTCTGCCCCCCGCTCTCTGCTCACTGACTGTGATTGACAGTAGCAGGAGTCAATGTCTCCCACTGTGGTCTCAGCCAATGAGCAAGCAGAGACCCCGGAGAGCCGCTGCTCTTGTGCACATCGCTTGATCGAGATTGGGCTCAGGTAAGTATTAGGGGAGCAATAAAGGGTAAAAAACTGCGCTAATCAAATAAAAATACAATTAAATTAAATGGATGGACCAGTCCAGTTTAGGCTGGGAATCCCGGCTGTGTGTATGCTACATCACAGTTTTCCCGACAGGAAAACTGTGGGACAAAAAAAGAGAACATGTTTTCTTTTTTCCCGTCGGGAAAACCGGTCGTGTGTATGCTTTTCTGAGGGGAAAAAACGTGCATGCTCAGAATCTAGTATGAGACGTTCTGGTAAAACTAGCGTTCGTAATGGAGATAGCACATTTGTCACGCTGTAACAGACTGAAAAGCACGAAGACTGAAAAGCGCAAATCGTCTCTCACCAAACTTTTACTAACATGAGAATGAATGAATGAAAAACTTATATAGCGCGGCACATGCAAACTGAATCGCCTCTGGGCGCTAGTTGTTCGTGTCTCAATGACATCAAAAGAGCAGAGTTTTAATCTGTCTTCTGAAAGTCAGGTGGTTTTCCTCCAACCGAATGCTGGTTGGTAAAGCGTTCCATAGTCTGGGACCTTGAAAAGCAAACCTTCTTTCTCCTTTGGACTTGTATTTGGTTTTTGGTACCTTGACCAGATTTTGGTCGGTGGATCGCAGAACGCGATTGCAATTGTTTGGTTCTATCTTGTCGCAAAGATATTGCGGAGCCTTCCCATGGATGCACTTATGTGTCAGGCAGAGTGCTTTAAATGCAATTCTGTCTTTTACTGGCAACCAGTGAAGGGTTCTCAGCGAAGGTGAGATTGATTCCCATGTCCTTTTCCCAGTCACCAGTCTGGCGGCCGTATTCTGTACGACTTGCAGACGAGAGATTTGGTACTTTGGGAGTCCGAGGTAAAGGGCATTTGCATAGTCCAGTCTGGAATTTACGATTGTTCCCACCATGACTGCTACGTCTTCTTTGGGGATAAATGGAATAAGTCTGCGTAGTAGGCACAACAGATGGTGCGATCCGCTGACTACTGACCCTATTTGTGCGTCCATTGTCATGAAGGCGTCGAAAATGACTCCTAGACTTTTGACTTTGGAGCTAGGGGTGATGATTTGGCCCAGAATGGGCGGCGGTGTCCAGATTGTTGCCAGTTGACTCTTTCGGCTGGCGTGAAACATAAGAAGTTCTGTTTTGGAACTGTTGAGTTTAAGATAACTCTTAGTCATCCAGTTTTCTATCGAAGAGAGACATTTCTCTAAACTGAGATGATGATCCTTTTTGTTGCAGATGCGAAAATACAGTTGCGTATCGTCTGCATAAGAGTGATAGAGTAGTTCTTGGCTACTGATAATATCAAAGAGAGGGCGAAGATAGATGTTGAACAGCACCGGTGACAGGGGGGATCCTTGGGGGACTCCACATGGCACCGTGCGCTTTCACTGTTTGTGATCGGTTTTCAAGAAAGGAGGAAAACCATGGTAAATCACCTTCTGCGACTTTGGCTACCTCGGCCAGTTGCATCAGTAACATTTTGTGGTCTACTGTGTCAAAGGCTGCACTTAGGTCCAGCAGAACCAGGAGACAGGATTCTCCTTCGTCTGCGGCCTCGAGGGCATCGTCCCATATTTTGAGTAAGGCCGTTTCTGTCCCGTGTCCGGGACGGAAACCTGATTGAAATCGATCGAGTAGATTGTGGGTATCTAGATGCTGTTGCAGCTGTTGTACCACTATTTTCTCCATTATCTTGGAGAGAACGTTTAGGCCTGTTATGGGGCGGCGGTGGGTTGGGTCCTTGGGATCCAGGTTAGGTTTTTTCAAGATGGGCTGGATTATGCCCTCTTTCAACAGGGAGGGCACTATGCCTTCCTTAAATGACTGGTTTATAAGCTGTGTGATGGATGGTGCCAGGATGTCGGCACATTCCTTCAGCAGTTTGGTGGGGATGATATCATTGGGTGCTGTGCTGTTCCGCAAGGCACCAATGATATTGTTTGTGGTATCGATGGAGATCGGTTCCAGAGTGAACTTTGTTGATTGTAGAAAGTTTCTCTGGGTGTTTTGTGGTTGATTGAAGGGGGGGGGGTTTAGGGGGGTATTGTTTTGCAGAATGCTTTCCCGGATTCTTTCAATTTTGTTGATGAAGAAATCCGATAGTTCATTACAGAACTCTTGGGTGTCTGAATTGGGGACTTCAAGACATCCTGGATTCATGGTCTGGGTGACCATCTTGAAGAGTTCGCGGGGGCGGTTTAGGGCGCTGTTAATCGCCATAGAGAAATGATGTTTCTTGGCTTTGAAGATTTCTTTATGGTATCGTGTTGTTATTGCCTTGTAGATGATGAGGTTCTCCTCTAAAGGGCTTCTTTTCCAGGCGGCTTCCGCCCTTCTGCGCTCTTGCTTCAGTAGCGACAGCTGGTTGTTGAACCAGCCGGACTTTTTTTTTCCGGATGCGGGCTTTGCGTTTCGGTGCTACTAAGTCGGCTGACTGTAGCAGGGCTGCATTTATGGCATCCAGTGTATCTGAGGCTGTTTGATGTGGATGGATTGTTCTGACTCTGTTTCCCACAGTAGATTTGAAGAGTTCCGAATAGAGCTTCTTCTGAGATCTAGCCCAGTGTATTGTCACCGGCTTGGGTGCTTTTATCAATGGTGGAATTTTGGAAATTATGAAATTAATTGCATGGTGGTCTTTCCATGGCAATGGTTCATTTTCCAGAATGCTTATTTTCAGATTTTGTCTGAAAATTAGGTCGAGTGTGTGACCTGAAGCATGTGTTGGCCCGCGTATAAGTTGCTGTAGCCCTAATCCTTCCAGGTGATCGATGCAGGCGTCCGTAATGGGATCCTGTGAGGAGTTGGCCCACAGATTGAAATCCCCGAGCAGCAAAAGGTGTTTGCTGTTAAGGGTATAAGTGGATATAAACTCCGTTAATGATGGCAGAAGCTGCGATTTAGGCCCAGGTGGCCTATAGCAGAGGAGAATGTGAACAGTCTCCTGGGGGTTAGTTTGAAGTTGAAGAGTAAGGGTTTCCATAAATGGAAGAGGATTTTAAAGGGCTAGCTTAGTGATTGCAATATGAATCTTGTGGATCACCGCCAGGCCTCCTCCTCTTTGCCCTATTCTGTTTTCCGTTATAATGCGATAGTTTTCTGGCACCAATTCTCCGAGAATGGTGTTGCAGTCGTCTGAAAGCCAGCTTTCTGTAATAAAGAGGCAGTCTAGATCGTTTTGTAGTAAGAAATCGTGGATTTCTAATCAGTGTTTTACTGCCGATCTTGTGTTGATCAAAGCACATGATATGTGCTTGAGCTGGGTTAAATGGTTGAAATTTTTGATGGTCGATCGTCGATTGAATCTCAAAAGTTGCTCTATTTTTAAGGCCTTTTTGGTGACGGCTGGTAATACTGTTGCGAATTGTCTCAGACCCCAAATAGTCTCTGCAGAGTATCGCAGATTAGCCATTGTCGCCAGTCACCGGGGGGGGGGGGTGATGATTAAATTGCGATAGAGGGAAGATTCGCTGAATCCTCTCGCTTGGCCTTGGTCCAGAGGAAGGCAAAAAAAACCCTGGCAGTGCTAAGCCAATGTGCTGCCGCAGGGAAAAAAAATCCTTCCTGATCCCTGAGAGGCGATCGGACAAAACCCTGGATCAAGTACTGTTGGATTGAGGGAAGGAGGGGGGATGAGAGGTGTTCCTGTTGCTGGGGAGTACCAAGATGTCCGCCGACCGAGACACAGGCCTCAGGTTTGGGGGCTGTTAGCTTGGTGGGTTTGAGCTATGATTATTAATCCGGAGGAGGATGAGATCCTCCAGGGATAGGGGGGGATGTTTCTAGAAAAATTCCTGAGATTTCCGGGCTGGTACTGGGCCTATATGCGGCGCGCCGCTAGGCGGTCTTTCCTGATTGCGGCGGCCGCAAATGTGGCCTGGTCTGGCGCGGATGCGGGGAAGAGCCGTAAAAACGCCGGGAAAAGCGCTACTATGAGCGATGGGGGCCGGGATGATTGTGGGTGACAGTGTGGGGCGCGAATGCGGCTTTGAAGAAGGTAGAGAGCCGCAATTTGGGTCGCTGGAATGGCTGTGCTGAAAAGGATGGTCATCAGCGATTCCTGGGGGTGAAAAAGGCCCTGAAAGACAGGGGCTTACCTGAGGAGAGGGGGCCCACGAGGGGGCCCAGGGAAGGAAGGAGCCGGTCCTATGAGCTGCAGTTGACTCGTGCAGCAAGGATTGTAGGAGCCTGCCTGCCTGTCTGCAGTCTAGCTGACTATCTGTCTGGTCCCAGGTGAGAGCAGACTCGTAGCGGAAGGTCCGGAGCGTCCTACTCCACCACTGACTGACCACTGTGGATCAGCAAAAACCGCCCAAAGGGTGGCGCTGTTTGAATGAAACTTCCCCTTTATAGTCCCGTCGTACGTGGTGTACGTCACTGCGCTTTGGGCGGGTGGAATTTGTCCTGAACGTGTGTATGCAAGGTAGGCTTAAGAGGAATCCCATCGGGAAAAATTTTGTTTTTTTTCCTGTCGAGAAAAATGGTTGTGTGTACAGGGCATAAGCCATGTATAGTACCCTGCCAGTCCCTCCAACCAGCTATAATCTGCCTGCATTGGCTAGGGAAGCACAGAGACCAGTGATGTCATCAGTAGGTCTAAAATAATATATGTAATGAAAGTAGAAAGGTTTTATTTGCAAATTTCCTGAACGTGTAGATGAGGGGGTAAGGAGGAACCAGGGAAGGCAAACTCTTAGTAGATTGACTTTAGCTTTAACCCCCTTTAAGCTCTTTGGCCATAAATGACTATGTTTACATTTGCTCTTGGAGTTTTTTAACTCCTGCCTGTACTGCAGGGCTTGATGTCTTAATAAACACTCTGGTTAAAACAGGATATACAGCCGCATACTTCTGCATTTACAGTTGTTCATGTCTGCTTGCAGCCTCCCTCTTCTTTTTAATATCATTTGAAAATATCACTCTTCTTTACATTGTTAGGGTGGCTCCTCTGCCTTCCAGGATCCCTTGGAGCCACACACATGCGCTCACTCGCACACACACACACACGCAGCTCAATAGTGCAGAATGTAAGCCACTCCCCAGCTCCTCCTCCAAGGTGATTGACAGGCAGCAGGTCGTGAAACATCGCTGGCCACTGGTAAAAGTAATCATATATATATATAAGATATGACTGCATTCTAAATGGTAAAATGTTTTGTGGATGCCGAAGATTGGTTATGTGACCTTTCTGTGATATCCACTGTGTACATTTCCCAACAGGAAGTGCTGGGAAGCAGCACTAAGTGAGGGGAAGTGAGCAACTTCTAAAAGATCACATTGTAAGCGATTAGGAAAGACATCCTTTGTTTGAAAAAAAAAAAACTTACAGTGCAGGTTTACATGATGTAAGTAGAACTATAGGCAAAACTTTTTTTAGTTTAGTAAGTAAGGGAGGGTTATAATCCCTGTCTGATTTTTATTTATTTATTGCCATGTGTGTCCTATTGCGTAGATTTTCCTTCACTTCCTGTCCCAAAGCTGAACAGGAAGTTAGAGGAAATCCCTGCAAATTAGGGGAATTCCTTGGGGACCCCCAGGTCACCAGAAATAGTGACCCCATTGGAAAATTTCCACTCTATTACTTTTCTGGGGACAACACAATTTGGGATTTTCTTTTACTTTCACATTAAATGATACAGTAATGGTAAACAGGACAAATGGAGAGGACGAATCTCCTTAACGAGAGCACAGACAGCAATAAAAACGGACAGGTGTTCTGAACCCTCTATCCAAAACTAGAAAAAATAAGTTTTGCCTGTAGTAATACTTTAAAGTAGAAGTCTAGTCAAATATTATCTAAGCTTAAATCCGCTCCCACCCCATTCTAAGCCATATACTATCTACCATGTATAGGATTGGGAATGATGTCTATATTTTCCTATGATGGTGGACCTCCTTTCTGTCACCTCATCTCTCCAGTGGCCCGCTTCAGTGAAGAGGACAGATCACCAACAATGGCTGCTAGGCCTATGTGATGACGTCACACAGGCTTAATTTGAGGCATCTGTTTTCAGCTGCCCCTCCTCTACACTGAAGCTGGCACTGGGAGTAAGGATATCACCTGTCTGGGAGTCACCTGGATAGTCCGAGATTTGAATCATGTGCCTGGGTTTAGGTCCACCTTAAACCCGGACACATTATTCAGACAGAAATGAGGCTCGGAACAGGGCTTGACAGGAGGGCGAGGGGTTACTATGCGCGCCACATTACTATTCTCTTAGGAGTGCCCAAAGGTGTCCAAGGTCTTTATAGTATATACTAAAGAAAAAAAATGACTGTGCGCAGCTAAAGTGTTCGGGTTCCGCTTGAAGAAAAAGTGCCAACCCTAGCTGGGAGCCGATCATGTGACCGGACCAGAGTGCCCTCAGAATAGGTAAGTATAGACATCTTTCCTCTACACAGGGTAGTTTGTGTAGTGCTTAGATTTGGGGTGGGTGCAGGTTAAAGCTTAGATAGTATTTGACTGAACTTCTACTTAAAGCAGACCTTCAGTCATTTTTTCAACTTTCCATCTATTAAATCTTCTGCCCTTGTTGTTTTAAATTTGGATAGCAAATTATTATTTTTTCTGCCAGTAAATACCTCATACAGCCCACATCCTGTTTCTTATCTGGTAAAAAGCCTAGGCTTATGACATCATGCACAGCTCTCACCTTTTACTCTTGTGAGAGTTTGCCAGGGAGAGAGGGGGGATGAGTCATAAGAGGGTCATTGAAAGCTGCAGGGCTGCAAAGCTGGAGCAGTGTCTCTGTGTGTCTGTGTACATCCAGGAAGTGAACAGGAAGAAGCTTCAGCTGCCCACAGTTAAAATGGTTGCAGCCAGACTCAGTGGAGGAGATTTCTGCAGCATATTTGGCAAGTACAGAGTCACAGTATATATAAAATAATATGAAAAGTGATTGGAGGGAAGCTTCAGAATGGCAAAGATGTTTTTATTACAAATTATGTGAGCAGACTGCAGTGCCTCTTTAATAAAACTTTAAACTGGTAGTTTAGCTATACTTTACTGATATGGACTATTGACATATATGATCAGTCTTGGGGTAGATGCCATAGGCTTCCTGTGTAGATGTCAGATTGTAGATCTATGTTGTTCATACAGTTAAAACCAGATTAATGCCTGGTACACACAATAAGATTATCGGACAAAGGATTGTCTGTTTTACTTTGCACGCTAATCTCAGATCGAACCTCTAGAGTTTATTAAAGTCACCAAAATTCTCGTACGACAGAATAAAAATTTGGAAGTGATGTCATGTGTTGTAATGTATTTCTATTGCATTTTCAAACTACAGCTGTACTGATTTAAAAAAAAAGTTCTGGCATCGTACGAATAAAATTTTCGTGCATGTCCGATCGGATAATATCAGACAAACTTCATGATCAGCTCCCGAAAGCTGTGTACTAATGATCAGATTATCGTACGATTGCTTCAAAAACATTATTTTTCATACGATTTTCTGATCGTGTGTACGGGGCTTTAGCCTTTCATCTTTCTAAAATAACACAGCCAACATAGCCATTCATATACAATTGTTAATGAACAACTAAAATCAAATCTTTTCACACAAAGGGGTGACTTTATTAATATTTATTGGATGCAATATTAGTGTCACATGACTGATTTGCATAAATTATTGCATGTGATAATTTAGGAGCCAATTCACGAATAAAAAATAATATTGACTGTGAGATACATAACAACAAAGCTTCAATAAAGTCAATTCACTAAGAAAAATATATAATTAATTTATCTTATGGTACAGGCATTCGATATTTTAGGAATGTAAAAAACAAGAACCCAGGGAATTCTGATCTGGCTAGTAAGTTAAAAGTAAGTTAAAAGAAAACAATGTAAAAAATGTGTCACCGGCACAAAAAAAAAAAAAATGTTTGTGTCAAATCTATAAGACCCCTTTCACACTGAGCCACCCATACCATCAGCGGTAAACGCCGCTATTTTTTCTGCCGACGCTATGGGTGGATTTGCGGTGCATTTCGGCCGATAGCGGGGCGCATTTAACTCCCGCTAACGGACAAGAAAGGGTTAAACCCACGCTGTCCCATTGATTTCAATGGGCAGCAGCAGTGGAGGAACGGTATACACATCGCTCCTTCACCGCTCCAAAGATTTTTTTTATCGTCCTGCTAGCGCAACGCTCCAGTGTGAAAGCCCTTGGGGCTAGCGCAACGCTCCAGTGTGAAAGCCCTTGGGGCTAGCGCAACGCTCCAGTGTGAAAGCCCTTGGGGCTTTCACACTGGAGACAATGGAGCAGCTTTTAAGGGCAGATTGCAGGCGCTATTTTTAACGCTATAGCGCCTGCAATACGCCCTCAGTGTGAAAGGGGTCTTAGTGTTTGCTGCAGCTAAGTGTTTCCCACCAAGTGAGTGGGATAATAAATACAGGAAAAAGAAAGTAATAACTGCGCTAACTATGAATCACTGTGTGTTATACCAATTCTAGTGAATATCCAATATTTTTACCACATTTTAGCACATAAGGAAACAGTTGAATAGCATTGAAGACAACCACTGGGACTTTATATTCATATCCAAAACATTTTTGTCCTTTTTCTTGGTTTCTTTTTACACTACTTTTTTCATATTGTTTGATTTGTTTGATCTGTTGTTTGGTTTTCCAGGTCCAGACAAGGATTTGTCCCTTAAATTTGTGACTCCAGGAAATGTCCTTTTATTAGAAATTGCTCATCCAGAATTTAGTGATACGTATAAATCTTTATCTATATGTAAATGCAACGTTATTGCTTCCCGGGACCGCATTATACAGGTTAAAATGTATCATCAGACTCGCCTCACTCTGGCTAGGCTACACAAGGTGGGTCTCTTGCCCTCGGCTGACTGTTTTCACGGCTGTGGCCAAGAGGCCGTTTTTCTACACTGCTTCTGGACATGCCGATAGTTCAGGACTTCTGGGAGGAGGTGGGTGCTTTCATCTCATCAACGTTAGGCCTCCCAAACATACTTCACCCCAAGAACTGTCTACTAGGTGTTTTTAGTGACTTACACATGTCATCCCATGCTCCACACACTCTGGGCCAGATCCACAAAAGGGATACGCCGGCGTATCAGTAGATATGTATCGTATCGTATCCCTGTTTCTATCTATGCGGCTGATTCAGAGAATCAGTTACGCATAGATATTCCTAAGATCCGGCAGGTGTAATAGTTTTACACTGTCGGATCTTAGGATGCAGTACCTCGGCCGCCGCTGGGGGCATTTCTCGTCGAAATTCCGCGTCGGGTATGCAAATTAGCACTTACGGAGATCCACGAAGCGGTTTCCCTTCGTGAAGTCTCCGTAAGTTGTTAGTTTGCAAACGCAAAATTAGGGCTACTTTTACAAAGTGTAAAGTTAGCACACCATGTAAAAGTAGACCCTTCTTTCCCGCGAAGCTGTAAAAAAATTTTTTAAAAAATTTTTTTTACGCCGCATCTCTTTTTTTTTCCCGACGCAACTTTTTTTACCCGCCGCGATTCACAAAACTCGGCGCAACGTAATTTTGCGCAATGCACGTCGGGAAAATCGCATCGGGAGCATGCGCAGTACGTCCGGCGCGGGAGTGCGCCTAATTTAAATGGGACTCGCCCCATTAGATTGGGCACGCCTTGCGCCGGCCGGATTTAAGTTACACCGCAGAAAATTTATAGGTAAGTGCTTTGTGGATCGGGCACTTAGGTAGAAATTTTCCGGCGGTGTAACTTAAATCCGAATATTTAAGTTACACCCGCTGGCTGTGGATCTGGCCCTCTATTTTTACTTTTGAACTCCGGAAAAGGAACACAACTTTTCACAAAATTTGGGGTAGATGGTTGGCTAATCCGTTGGCCCTCTCCCAGCACTGATTGTATTATCCTTATTTGACTATTGATGGGCCGTGCCCCAGGGATTCCTAATGCACCTTTTACCATTGTGCCTACTATATGACTTTTGCATTGATATTTACCGTATATATTTTTTTGTATTTGAGCATACTGCCTAATGTTTTATACCTCTGTATGACCAGGTTGACTGGTATTCTTGTTTTTTTTTGTTTTTTTTTTGTGCTGTGTTGTATTCTTTTTCTCTGTTTGTTGGTTTGTCTTAAACCTAATAAAAATATATTTAAAAAAAATAAAAATTGCTCATTATTCCTCTTTTTCTGCATGTTACATTTATTTTAGTCCACCTTTTTTCTTTCTTCATTGTACTGTGACAGGAAGTCAGGTAAATCTGTGGGTGTTGTCACAGACGGGAGATACATTTCTGCCTTGTTTAGACAATACACCATTCATTATTGGGTGTCGGCTGCAGAAGTAGCCAGAAAGGTTTAAGAGCGTTGAAAAACTTCAGCTGTTCAGAATGAGGCAATTGAGGCCTCTATAAGTAATCCAGAAGATTATTACTGAATGCTGCATCTCGAGGCTTTCTCAGTGAAGGAGAGCAGTGCGCAGAAATACTTCTAAAGAGGTGAGGTGTTGTTGATTTTTCTGGTATTGTTTTCTGCTGTAGGATCAGCAGTGTCTGCCCAGCACTAGGCTGTGCCAGACTCCATAGATAGGTTACTGTGTGGTGAAGGTAGACGCCCCAAGTGGCCAGGGTTTATTTTATGTTTGATTTTGTTTATGCTGTTTGGATGCTTGCACTTGTTTCCAGCAAGATAGAAGAATAAACCAAAATATTTGTTTTCAACCGTCTTCGACTCCCTTTCTGTCTAGTTCCGTGTGTAGTGAACCCATGCAGAGGGTCATACACCCCCGCTACCCCCTTACAGCTAATCCCTTACAGTACCTTTTTTATATACTGGAGAGCAGCTTTTAAAAATGAAATGCATAACCTGATCATAATTAGATGCTCCGTGGTCCTCCGAGACGGGATTCTGGGTGTCATCTCTGTTCACCAGGCTCTGAAGTAGTAAAGGTTACCTGGAAGTTTTTTGGAAACATTGACAGCTATGATCCATTTGTACATTTCTTTTCTGGTGCATCGTTAATTCTCAGCAGTTTTCCTAGTGACACTTATTTTTCTATACGTTTCCTGCGATTCATATTGTATTGTGTCTCTATTGTGACTTGTACGTCAGCAGCAATTATCCCAGAGGATATGACATCTAGTCCATGAAAACATCAAGTCTCAGATTCCTCTCTCGTGCCATATGGAGGATAGTATTTATCACTGTTGTAATTGGTCATTCCTGTACAGCAGTCAGTGCTTGACTACATTTTCTTTTGGTTTACTTTAAGAACATCCCATGATTAGTAATGTCTAGTAAAGGAAAATATTAATGACATAAAAACAATTTTTTTACATCCCGAAAAACGTTGTGTGTACGCGGCATCAGACCTCTTATAAATTGAGGTCTAACTTTTGAGTGTCACAGAGGTGATTTGGAAGAGGAATCTTTTATATATGATCCTGGGCTGCCTATTTCTTTCTCATTTATGGTACTTTCTCACGTGGAGGACTGTGCTGTTGCACTTTTCTCCTGTGGGACTTATTAATGAACTGAATTTTTATAATATTTTTTATTATGTGTATTTGATGTTTTCACTATTTTATGTGTTTATTACTTATTCACTTTTTGACATGCACTTTATTTGTATTGGTATATATTTTGACAGCGCAACATGGTTTTTCTATTTGTATGCATTTTAATACCAGGTGTGTAGGTATTGGAGATTGCTGCTGTCATTTTTTTATTTATTATTGGCACTTTTAGCTTATTTGAATGAATGAATGAAAAACTTATATAGCGCGGCACATGCGAACTGAATCGCCTCTGGGCGCTTGATGTTTCGTGTCTCATGACATCAAAAGAGCAGAGTTTTAATCTGTCTCCTGAAAGTCAGGTGGTTTTCCTCCAACCGAACGCTGGTTGGTAAAGCGTTCCATAGTTTCGGACCTTGAAAAGCAAACCTTCTTTCTCCTTTGGACTTGTATTTGGTTTTTGGCACCTTGACCAGATTTTGGTCAGTGGATCGCAGAACGCGATTAGAATTGTGAGGTTCTATCTTGTCGCAAAGATATTGCGGCGCCTTCCCATGGATGCACTTTTGTGTCAGGCAGAGTGCTTTAAATACAATTCTGTCTTTTACTGGCAACCAGTGAAGGGTTCTCAGCGAAGGTGAGATTGATTCCCATGTTTTTTTCCCAGTCACCAGTCTGGCGGCCGTATTCTGTACGACTTGCAGACGAGCGATTTGGTACTTTGGGAGCCCGAGGTAAAGGGCATTTGCATAGTCCAGTCTGGAATTCACGATTGTTCCCACCACGACTGCTACGTCTTCTTTGGGGATAAATGGAATAAGTCTGCGTAGTAGGCGCAACAAATGGTGCGATCCGCTGACTACTGACCCTATTTGTGCGTCCATTGTCATGAAGGTGTCAAAAATGACTCCTAGACTTTTGACTTTGGAGCTAGGGGTGATGCTTTGGCCCAGAATGGGCGGGGGTGTCCAGGTTGTTGCCAGTTGACTCTTTCGGCTGGCGTGAAACATAAGAAGTTCTGTTTTGGAACTGTTGAGTCTAAGATAACTCTTAGTCATCCAGTTTTCTATCGAAGAGAGACATTTCTCTAAACTGAGATGATGATCCTTTTTGTTGCAGATGGAAAATACAATTGCGTATCGTCTGCATAAGAGTGATAAAGTAGTTCTTGGCTACTGATAATATCAAAGAGAGGGCGAAGATAGATGTTGAAAAGCACCGGTGACAGGGGGGATCCTTGGGGGACTCCACATGGCACCGTGCGTTTTTCCGACGTGAAAGATCCCAGTTTCACTGTTTGTGATCGGTTTTCAAGAAAGGAGGAAAACCATGGTAAATCACCTTCTGCGATTCTGGCTACCTCGGCCAGTCGCATCAGTAACATTTTGTGGTCTACTGTGTCAAAGGCTGCGCTTAGGTCCAGCAGAACCAGGAGACAGGATTCTCCCTCGTCTGCGGCCTCGAGGGCATCGTCCCATATTTTGAGTAAGGCAGTTTCTGTCCCGTGTCCGGGACGGAAACCTGATTGAAATGGATCGAGTAGATTGTGGGTATCCAGATGCTGTTGCAGCTGTTGTACCACTATTTTCTCCATTATCTTATTTGATATGATTAACATTTTGTGCAAGGCCACACGTATAGTACTGACGTTCTAGTACTGTATTACTGTGGGATCTCCAAGAATTCAAACAATCCAAGAAATGCAAACAGCTATAGTGTTTACTAAAATCTTTAGCAGTAAAGGTTGTAAGAACCAGCTTTTTTTGCTATTTACTTAGGAACACTTTAAAACGTAATGTGGTGGATTTTGTCAGCCAAGGGGAAAAAATGTTTCTTTTTGTGTCTGCTGTAATTACTGGAACTACGCGTCTTTCTCCTTTTTCTTGTTCTTTTTTTCCGATAATTAGCTATAGCCATAGTATTTTAAGTATTTTTTATTTTTTTTGCTGCTACCAAAACTGCATGCATTTTACACCCTTAAAGTAATACTAAACCAATATATTTACCCCCCTTTTATAGGTAGGGCACATCAAGAGCCACACATAAACAGGGCTTATACAATCATATTGTTTGTACATGTATTACCCTTTTTCCCCTTAGGTCATGTGATCAATGTTCTTACCATCACTGCAGCTTTTTGATTTATTAAGTGTAGAGAAATTTCACTATACAAAGTAAATATTTGCGTAACTTGGTGAGTAAGGTAAAGCTTTGCCAACACCCAATCTTGTGCAAAGGAACTAAAAAAAAAAAGATCTTGCGTTACCTGTGATTGGATGATTACAGTGAATACAGATTTAGCGTCAGTACCACGAAGTGAACATTCTCTACTCTCTTTGTAAATAAACCCTGTATACTAGGCAACCCATTAAATACAATGCACTTTCTATATGGCTGATGTCTTCTCTGAACAGTTGATGTGAACGTTAAAAAAAAATACTTTTAGGTAAATATTGCAATAATAACTCAAAATATACAGTAGCTGCAGGTAGCCAATACATTTCCCTTGGGACCGGTGTTCTGTCAAAATAGCCAATTCATCTCAATTTTCAATTCATCGAGATCTCTGTAAAGCATCAGTAATTGGAGATTTAGGCCCCTTTCACACAGGCGGATAGAATTCAGCTTTTAGCTGCGGTTAGATAGAGTTATCTACTATACCTAAACTCACACAATGCGTTCCTATGGGCTCCATTCACACACTGCGTTTAGCAACGTTTTCATTACATGCAGGCCCGGATTTCCCACAAGGCCACCGAGGCCAGGCCTCGGGGTGGCAGGGCACAGAGGGGCGGCATTGGCATGGAGTCCCCCGACGGGCGGAACATAAAGTTAAGGGCGGTAAGTTGCTTTCTAGCAGGGCTAAATGTAGTATGGGGAAATCCGCTCGCTCGTTAACAAGTGATTGTGGCGATGTAGCCGAAATCACTTGTAAAATGTGTGCTGCCGTCCGTCCTCCCCTTCCCCCCCCACATACCTCTCTCTGCTGGCTCTGTCTTCGGGACTCCGTTCTCCCCCTAGCCGCCTAGTCCGTCTCCTGTCCCTCCCCCGATGTACACAGTGAGAGGGGTGAGCTGTGCTCTTCCCATCTCAGCTGTGACAGGAGTTCTAGCACAGTGCTAGGACTCCTGTTTTGGAGGTGACAGGGTCAATAAAGAGAACATGTCACCTCCAATTGCTATCACACAGGGAATTGTTTTCTCCTGTGTGATAGCAATAAAGTTAGGTGGAAAAAACAAATAAGAAATAATAATTCAATTAATAAAATAAAAAAGTAATTAAAAAGTAAGGAATAAGAAAAACAAAATATATATATATATATATATATATATATATATATATATATATATAAAAAAGAAAAGTATACAAAAAAAAGTAAACGACAAGCTAAGTAATAAAAAAGTAATAAAAAAGTAAAAAAAAAAAAGAAACAAAAAATATTTAAACTAACCGCGCTGCCCCTGCCATCCGGATACCATTTTCCGTTGATTTGGGGGGGGGGGTACATTGCGGAACCTGGCCTTGGGGCGGCAGGGAGAGCAAATCCGGCCCTGATTACATGTTTTTTTTTTTTTGCGGTTAGAAAAAATGTATTTGACTGCGTCCAGGACTGATTTAGTGCAGCTATCTGCACATAACTGCAGGTAATCGCAGTGTACTATTTCTCCTGCGGATAGCAGTGGCAACAAGGAAAGAAAAACAGGAAGCACATCAGACATGGCAAGAATGTTCCACCACATGCTAAACACAGCAGCATGGATATGCACGTAAATGCTGCTAATCGCAATGTACAACTGCAAGTGATCGCTGTGCCTGGAGTCTTGGAATTTCAAAATTACAAAACATGCTTTTAACAGCGGCAGAACAGTTGTTGACACAACACCGGCAAACATGTACACTCTGGTACACAAAGAGTTTGCTGTTTTGACAGAACAGCAGCTAAGGAGGAAAAAGCTGTCGCTGCCTCGGAGGTGGCCATGTTGTTGGTTAGTATCGGGTGGACTAACAATGTCCACTTATAATATTGTGTACCGGAGTGTATACGCTTGCCAGTGTTGTGTCAAAACAGCAACTCGTCTAAATCTCCAATTACTGATGCTTTACACAAGTGGTCCCCAACCGTCTGTGTGGAAGAAAATTGTGGGGGCGTGCGGGGTAAGCACATATTAGCACATTATGTCAGACTTACCTGTCAAACCAGCTCTCGAGGACTTTACTGTTACTGCTTCAGATGGGCCTGGTTGCTTCCATCTTAGCCTAGTCTTACTTCCAGGTTCGCTTCCCTTGCCCATTTGAATGCCCAGGCCATGATGAGGTCACTCTTGCACATGCGCACAGTAGTCACTTCACCACGTCACAGAGCAGATGCTATAGATGTGGTCTGAGCTCTACATGCATGGCTCAGATTATATAAGCACTGACATTTATTTACAAAGGGACCACTTCTGTTATAAGACCCTACCTGTAAACAATTTTTGAAATTGAGACTTTAATACCACTACACAATACAGAAATTGATGTACCAAATTGTCAGTACTAAGTTCAGTGAAGCCAGTTCATCAAAGACACTAATCAGATTCAAACCTGGCTTGTAAGGTTGAATCTGACTAATTATATTGCAGGAATAGAAAGAGGAAGTTGTACTGTTTTATGATTAGAACCTCAAATATACTACATGTATGTAAAGGAAAACGTTTTTTTTTTTTTAAATAACAAACATGTTATACTTACCTCCACTGTGCAGCTCGTCTTGCACAGAGTGGCCCCGAACCTAGTCTTCGGGGGTCCCTCGGCGGCTGTCTCGGCTCCCCCTTGCAAGAACTCATCACCTGAGTTCTTGCGGGCGCGCTCCTGTGATACAGCCGGCGGCCATAGCCGCTCACTGTATCACTCGGCCCTGCCCCCCGGTGCGCCGCCTCAATGGATGTGATTGACAGCAGCGCCAGCCAATGGCTGCACTGCTTTCAATCAACCAATGAATGAGCCGAGAAGCCGCCCGAGAAGCCTGCGCATTCACGGTGCGGAACTTTCGAAGGGTCAGGTAAGTAAACGGAGGCTCGGGGGGGGGGGCGCTAATACTGAGATGTTTTTTCACCTTAATGCATATGTAGCGCCCCCTTACTTTCAGTATGGGCACTACGCTAAAGTTAGTGGGGAATGGGAGAGTTACTTTGCTCCCATTCACAATTTATTTAAATTGGGACTTCTGTCATTCCAGAAATGCCCACTGGGTCAATCTGTGCTCCAGGGATGCAGTACCATCCCTGGCCAGCAGTTGGCGCTAGAGGGGTTCTGGCAGAGCAAGTTTTCCCCAGCAGCCAATTGGAGGAGTTTCTCCCTCGCAAGGCATGCTGGGGAAGGGTATATCTGTGACAGGGGTCATGTGTTCTAAAATCTTCGCGGGGTCCCGGTTCCAGGTGCCGCATCCACCTGGCCAAAATTGCAGGCTGCACAGAACCTCATCCGGAGGTAAAAGGGGACCCCAGTGACTTACTGGGTTCCCGGTTCTATTGAGAAGATCCCAGGCTGGGTGCCGTTTGATTGGGGGGTCGGCTTGAGGAGGACCCGGAGGCAGGTTGTCCAACAGGGATTGAACGAACCAATCGGGGATCTGGTGACCAGAATGCTAACAGGTATGCTTTGCTGTCATCCGGTGACCTATGCAAAAATCTACTGGGAGCATTCGCTCCATTCGACCATTTAGCTCACTTAAAGCGGGGGTTCACCCAAAAAACAAATTTTTAACATTAGATTGAGGCTAATTGTGGGAAGCACAATCGGGTGTTTTTTTTTTTAAATCAATGCAGTAAATACTGTTTTAGAGATAGATGTTCTCCGCGGCTTCCGGGTATGATCTGCGGGACTGGGCGTTCCTAATTGATTGACAGGCTTCCGACCGTCGCATACAGCGCGTCATGAGTTGCCGAAAGAAGCCGAACGTCAGTGCGCAGGCGCCTTATAGAGCCGACTCGCAGTCCGGCTTCTTTTGGCAACTTGTGACGCGCTGTATGCGACGGTCGGAAGCCTGTCAATCAATTAGGAACGCCCAGTCCTGCAGATCATACCCGGAAGCCGCGGAGAACATCTATCTCTAAAACGGTATTGCATTGATTTAAAAAAAACCACCCGATTGTGCTTCACATAATTAGCCTCAATCTAATGTTACATTTTTTTTTCCGGGTGAACCCCTGCTTTAAAGTAATTGGCCCTAGAGCCAGGTCTGTGAGAGAGATCTGTTCCTCCCAGAAATCCAAGGTGACACCTCGGCTGCCAGGCTTGTGACAGGGGTCTGTCCGGGGGCACTTTACCCACTCAGAAAGAGTGGCGACGAATCGCAATCTGATGCTATTGAGAGCGGGACTGCTCTGTTCATATCCAGGCCTGATATCGCAAGGTTCTCCCTTTCTCTTCATCAGCCTTTCTTTTCCTAATTGATGTTGATGTTGGCCGTGTTGGCCTGGAAATAAAGCATTGGAAAAACCTTTATTCACTGTCTGGACATTCGCTCACTGCCTTGTTTCTACAACTGCACCCCTAGACAACACCAAGGTAACTTAATATGCCGATCCCAACAACAAATCAGCGGCTCCTTCGGGGGTAGCGCTACACATAGCATGCATTAAGGTGAAAAAACATGTACCTTTTACAACCCCTTTAAGGGATCCTTAAGTTATGTTATAGCCTCAATGATCTAACTTCCTCTGTTACCAGAGGGTACCTTGTGTAGGAGATTGTGTCTGTGAAGTGGAGGACCCATGTTGCTCATTCTGCTTCAGATCTTGACCACAACTCTTTACTTTGCTTAATGACCTAGTCTATGGAACTCACTGTCTGTAGTTCACCATTTGTTTTCTGCCCCTTCCCCATGTGCTCTTCCCTACTTCACTGTCATTCTCTCAAAGCTACATTCCTCCAGTCAATGCCCAGTTATACAAATCCCATAAAATCCACGTTCATCCTGGTCAAACCAATGCCTCTGCTCTCCTATTTTGTACAACCTGCTACCTTAAAAAAAAAAATGCTTTGGACTTGTTTACGTTTCTTGTACAGTGCCTTGAAAAAGTATTCATATCCCTTGAGATTTTCCACATTTTGTCATGTTACAATTAAAAACATAAATGTATTTTATTGGGATTTTAATGCGATAGACCAACACAAAGTGGCACATAATTGTGAAGTGGAGGGAAAATGATAAATGGTTTTCCAATTTTTTTTACAAATAAATATCTGAAAAGTGTGGTGTTCATTTGTATTCAGCCCCCTTGTATCTGATACCTCTAACTAAAATATAATGGAACCATTGCATTCAGAAGTCACCTAATTAGTAAATAGCGTCCACCTGTGTGTAATTTAATCTCAGTATTAATACAGCTGTTCTGTGAAGCCCTCAGAGGTTTGGTAGAGAACCTTAGTGAATAAACAGCATCATGAAGGATGAGGAACACACCAGACAAATCAGGGATAAAGTTGTGGAGCAGGGTTAGGTTATAAAAAAAATATCCTGAACATCTCACGTAGCACTGTTCAATCCATCATCCGAAAATGGATAGAAAATGGATAGAGTATGGCACAACTGCAAACCTACCATGACATGGCCGTCCACCTAAACTGACAGGCGTGGCAAGGAGAGCATTAATCAGAGAAGCAGCCAGGAGGCCCATGGTAACTCTGGAGGAACTACAGACATCCACAGCTCAGGTGAGAGAATCTGTCCACAGGACAACTATTAGTCGTACATTCCACAAATCTGACCTTTATGGAGGAGTAGCCGGTTTCCTCTAGTGCTAAGTTTGACACTGACTTGCTACCTGGATGCAGAGACAAGGCAAAGCAAAGCATCTTGGGACATGTAGTCTCAATGGATGGGATTTGCCCTCTTGCTAAATCATTAAGTACTACAATTACCAGATGGCTGATGGGAGAAAACAGACATGCAATAAGAGGAACTGTCTTAGGCCTTGTGCGTTCTTTTGGGACCCCGGCGTGGATCTGTGTGCAGGGATTCTGTGACTGTGTGAGCTGCAGCTGAGTCATAGCTTGCACCAACAGACCCATACAGCAGATATTCGGAGGGACACCTGCGGACAACACTCCTTGCCTGCACGGCAGCAACCTGAAGGCTGCTTCTGTTCCATCTATCAGATCTAGGTGAGCTATAGCGCGGTGCAGCGGAGGCCGGACACCATCCCCTGAGCACATTCCCGAGATACAGGCATCATCATCTCTTGCTCCAGAGTGGTGAGCGGGCAATAGCCCAACCTTATAGACACTGTATATAGACACCATTCACTGTCCTTCAGACTTGGGGAGGGGGCTGGACTGTGGCCACTGGAAGCAGAGAATCTCCTGGCATCAGTGGATGTAAACAAATGCCCCATCTTTGGTGTCAGTGGGAGGAACAGTGTCCCATGGTTGGTGTATTTGAGTAAACTGTGCCCCAGTGTAATGGTTTCATTGGGAGGAATTGTGCCCCGCTTTGGTGTCAGTGGGGAGAATTATGCCCCATAGTTGGTGTCAGAGGATGAAATATTCCCCCAAGGGCTTGATAAAAGCAGGCAAAGGGCTGCATTTGGCCCCCGGGCCACAGTTTAGAGACGACTGCATTAAAGCGGGGGTTCACCCTAAAAACGATTTTCTAACATGACATCCAGCTCACTCTCTACATTGACAATATGCCGTTATTTTTAATTTTTTTTGCTGTACATACCTTTGTACAGCTATTTTCTTCCCCGGCTTCGGGGTAGGGCCTCCCGTGGGAGTGGGCGTTTCTATCCAGCAGGTGATTGACGTGATGACAAAAACGACCTCCACCCGTCGCAAAAGGAGCGTCACGGGTTGCCGAAAGAAGCCGAACGGCGAGTCGGCGCTATACGGCGCCTGCGCACCGACGTTCGGCTTCTTTCAGCAACCTGTGACGCTCCTTATGTGACGGGTGGAGGTAGTTTTTGTCATCACGTCAATCACCTGCTGGATAGGAACGCCCACTCCCGCGGGAGGCCCTACCCGGAAGCCGGGGAAGAAAATAGCTGTACAAAGGTATGTACAGCAAAAAAAATTCAAATAACGGCATACTGTCAATGTAGAGAGTGAGCTGGATGTCATGTTAGAAAATCGTTTTTAGGGTATACCCCCGCTTTAAGGTAAAAGACCTTCTGCCTTTAGAACCATTTTAAATACTTCTATGTAAAATTCCATAATATACTTATAAACATAGGGCCAGATTCACAAAAGAGATACAACGGTGTATCTCCTGATACGCCGTCGTATCTCTGTGATCCGCCCGTCCTAACTATGCGGCTGATTCATAGATTAATTCATTAATTGACTTACACTGTCGGATCTTAAGGATGCAATTCTAGGCCGACCGCTAGGTGGTGAGGCCATTGCGGTCGGCGTAGAATATGCAAATGACTAGTTACGGCGATTCCCGAAACGTCCGCACTGCCCGTCGATCTAACTTTACGTTGTTTCCGTCGAGATACGCCGCGTAAAATTAGGGCTGAGCCCTAGGTGTTCTAAGCCATGTTAAGTATGGCCGTCGTTCCCACGTCGAAATTTAAAAAACCACGTCGTTTACGTAAGTCGTCCGTGAATGGCGCTGGACGCCATTTACGTTAACGTCTAAACAAATGACGTCCGTGCGACGTCATTTAGCGCAATGCACGTCGGGTAATTTTCCCGACGGAGCATGCGCAGTACGTTCGGGGCGGGAACGCGCCTAATTTAAATGGTGCCCGCCCCATTTGAATTAGGCGGGCTTGCGCCGAGCGGATTTACGTTACACCGCTGCAAGTTTACAGGTAAGAGCTTTGTGAATCAGGCACTTACGCTGTAAACCTGCGGCGGTGTAACGTAAATCACATACGTTACGCTGCTGTGGAGCAACGTAATTCTATCAGAATCTGGCCCATATATTTTAGTTATTTATAAAACTAAATAATTTATTATTATTTATTTAATTACATTATTACTACATTACAACCTCTGAAGAACACGTCCAAACAATTAACACCAACATGTAAGTGGTCTTCCTGTACTCCAATTTGCTATTCTAGTGGTATACCTATCAATTCTGGCAAACAATAAAATTGTCTCTACTATAAACTACCTATATTTGGTATACGTATCAATATTTCTAATGAAAGAGTTAGACGCTCTTCGTGAATTTATCACACGTCTTCCGAGAGCATGCACGCGACCAGTAATTTGTCAGAAATTGTCTGAATCGCCCTGACAGAATTTTAATACATTACCGATTTGTGCATAGAGACAAACTGTATGTAATTGCAGATACACTGTCCTACCCAGAACAGTGCAACTGTCCCATTGCACCATCACACTATTTTCCATTTGCTTAAGAAGTTTCTGCCCTCTAGATTGTAAAACTCTATGCAAATCCAGCGAATAGATACACACCAGGAAGTAAAGGCTAAAAAAAATCTAGCCAGCCCCAGTTAGGTAGCTGAAGTTCCTTCTAGTGACCGGCTCAGGGGAAGCAGCTTGTGTTCTTGCTGCATTCCTATCTCCTATTGTTGTTTAAATCCAGCAAGAATTCTATTTTCCGGACTGCTGTGGGACGTGTACTCATCCACACCTTGGTTTGCTTTATCCTGGCTACTCCCGGCAGCTGAGGGGACTCTGTAAGCAGAAGAAATAGAGTGAGTACCAGTGATCAGCTTTCCTTTCTGCTTTTATATATGTACAGTATCTAGGTGCACCTGTTACAGGAGCTCATAAAAGTCCCAGGCTTTACCTTGTTGACACAAAGCAAGATTTAATATGAGTTGACGGTAAACCGCCGACATCCCATGTGCTGTTCTGTCCTACTGATTTGGATTGTAAGGCTACATTCAGATGAGTGTAAAATGTTACTCATTGTATTACGCATAAGGATCTGTAAATACTTGCTTACAGTTGTCCTTTGTCCAATACCTGCATCTGGCATACGTTTCCGCGTATGATCTCAGACGCAGATTTTTGGATTTTGTGTTATGGATCTGAACACCGTGCATGTTTACGCACTTGTGTGAATGTCTTCATTGAAAACAATGCGCTTGCATTTAGGTCTAAAAAAAAAAAAAAAAAAAAAAAAAAAAGCTTGTAAATACAATTTTTTTTTACAGCCGTGTAAATGAAGCCTTGTAACATTCCTAAGGAAATTGTCTCGTGTCTACTGATGTTGTTGTAATATTCATGTTAGAGTTGAGCTTAAAGTCAGCATTTAGCTAGGTTATGCCTTGTACACACGATCGGAATTTTTGATAGCAAATTCAGACAGACTTTTTCCATCGGATATTCCAATCGTGTGTAGCCCCATCTGAGTTTTTTCATCGGATATTCTGAGGAATTCTGTCGGAATTTAGATATAGAACATGTTCTATTTTACTCCGATGGTATTCCGTCCGAATTCCGATGTGATTTGGCCGGGCAAAAGCCAGATCGTGTGTACGGGGCATTAGGACTCATCTGGTCAGTATGTGAGCCAGATAAGTCTATGGCAGCCGGAGGAACCCTTGAAATAACCTTTGGGTCTCAGAGAACCCCTGTTAATAATGACTATATCTATAGTTTATGGTCACACGTGGTGATTGGGCAAAATACAAGATGAATGTTCTCAGTGGTTTCTTATCTGGGAGGCAGAAATTGCTAATTTCTCTTTTAGCAGCTTCTTGAGAAACCCCTGAAATAACTTTCCAGTCTCAGGAAAAGCTTACTAATGGTTAATATATCTACAGCTCATGGTACATTAGCGTGATTGTCACTGGGAAAAATGATCCTTCTATTGGTGGTCATTGGGCAGAAACCCCCCTTACAAGATCATTTTTGTCAGTAGTTAATTATCTAATGTCATCCATAAGTGGGTCGAAATTTCCATCCATCTCTGTCTGTTCATGTTCATGAGAAGGCGATCTAACGATTGACTTCTCGTAAATGTGCTTGTTGTAAAAAAAAAATCTGATCAGTGCTGCAGCCTTTTGGCTGCAGCACTGATCAGTGTATTCTGACAGTGGAGGAGACCCCCCTGTCAGGATGTTTATAACACAGCAGGGAAGATTCCTCTAACTTGTGTGGATGAGGGAATGTGTTCATTTTTTTGGCTGATCAAAAAAAAAACTGACCCATGTATGCCCAGCTTTGGAGACAAATGTTGCTCAAATATGACCTAGTAACCTCTAGTGACCGTGGAACCCCCTTTGAGTAAGGCTGGTCTATGGGGTTTTTAGTTGTGCTACTTGAAGATATTCCTTACTGTGATTATTACAAAACAAATTATATTTATAAATACAAGTAGTCGTGTATTAAAAGTATGCAGGGTAGATTATGCTTCTGAAAGTGTTTCTTCAGATCTAACTTCCTGCTGTGTGAAATGCAGAAGTAAAGTTGTTTTGTTGGTGCAGTTTTTCATTTTTTTTTTATTTATTTTTTTGTTTAAAGTCACTGTGATTTGTTGAAAATCAGGGGTTATTAAACCCTAATACAGTATACAAAAAGTGATTACAACAGCTTACCTTATTACTTATCTGGTATGCTGCTGCTTCTTCTTTAAAATCGTGCCTTTCTTCTTAATTGAGCTGGTCCATTAATTGCTGCCCCAGATAGCGGGTTTGTGGGTGGCTCCACTGTCATCCAGGGATCCATGGAGCCACCCTTTCATGCACTCTCTGGGGAAACAGAGAATCCTATGATACTGCTTGGGTCCATATGCAAAGACAGCCAGGGAAGTGTGCAAATGTGTATATGCACAGTGGCCTTTGTGATTGGCCAAGCATCCTCCAGGAAGCTCTATGTTACATGAGACTGTTTGGTGCAATAAATGTGGCCAAAATTAATATACCGACAACATGCCTATCTGCCAGTTTATGGATAAATGCAGTCTTAGGCCTCGTACACACGACCAAACATGTCCGATGAAACTGGTCCGCGGACCAGTTTCCGCGGACTTGTTCGGTCGTGTGTACGAGGCCTTATTCTGGGGAATCTTCTGTTTTCAAGAATTAAAAAGCATTAGTGGCAGCCTGTAATGCAGGGTGCACGAGCAATGCCCCCCGTCCATGCGCTTGGCCCCCTAATCTATATGTGGGTGCCAGACGCATGGATTCCAATGGGGGTTTCTTTTTTTTTTAAGCACATGATTAGAGCCAGAGGCTCTAATAGGCTTTAAGAAAGAGTGGGCTTGTGGTGCAGAGCACTTTGCCCAGTTGTGTGACAGTAGCGAATGAATATTGGCCTGGCTAATTCATCCCAAAGGTGTTCTATCGGGTTAAGGTTAGGAGTTACTCATCCATGTCTTTATGGACCTTGCTTTGTGCACTAGTGAAAATCATTTGGTGGAGGGGGGATTATAGTGCGGGGTGGTTTTTCAGGGGTTGGGCTTGGCCCTGTTAGTTCCAATGAAGGGAACATTAAGCCCGTAGCATACCAAGACATTTTGGACAGTTTCATGCTCCAAACTTTGCTGGAACAGTTTTGGGATTGCCCCTTCCTGTTCCAAGATGACTGCGCATAAGTGCACGAAGCAAGGTCCATAAAGACACGGATGAGCGTGTTTGGGGTGGTGAAAGTTGACTGGCGTGCACAAGCCGATAGAACACCTTTAGGATGAATTAGAGTGGAGACTGCGAGCCGGGCCTTCTCATCCAAAATCAGTGCCTGACCTCACAAATGCGCTTCTGGAAGAATGGTCAAGCATTCCAATAGACAAACTCCTAAACCTTGTGGATAACCGTCTCAGAAGAGTTGAAGCTGCTTTAGCTGCAAAGGGTGGGCCAACTCAATATTGAACCCTACCGACTAAGACTGGCATACCATTAAAGTTTGTGTGCGTGTAAAGGCAGACGTCCCAATACTTTTGGTAATATAGTGTGTGTGTATATACATATATATATATATATATATATATATATATATATATAGATAGATAGATAGATAGATAGATAGATAGATAGATAGATAGATAGATATATATATATTTATAAAAAATTACTGTCAAAATAACGACTGTATTAAATCAACTGAAAACTACACTCGTGACTCGCGACTGTTCAGGAGCTGGTATTTCACCTGTTCTACTGCATTTTTACATGGTACTGTAATGATCTACATTTATATATATATAGATACCAATTCAGTGTTGTATATTTGGTGGTGTCAATGTACCGTGTGGAAAAACTACCTAATTGTTGGTGTTCCTAGCTCCACCCACTCCATTGATTCAAGTAGCCAACAGTTGTGGGAAAAAACATAGACAGAGTAGGATTACCAAGTTAGAAATTTAATCACAAGTCTTATATACATTTTAGTCTAACAGCCTCATTTCATTTTTATAAAATAAACACCATCTTTACACAATCATATATTTTAGAAGAAATCCAGTTAGTGTTTTTTTTGTAAAGTATGTACATTTCCCTGTGTACACTCTCCAGTGGAGTGAAGAGGATTAGATAGGGCCAGATGTGAATATAGCTGGCTTATGTCTACAGTGTATTTATCTTTTGTACCTAGTTGTTCAAAAGAAGAACAAAGGACTGCACCCTATTCATTTGCACTGACTTGTGCTTTGCAGTGCCTGTGTACTTTACAGGAGAATATATTATGTTAAATACAGGCTAAATCAAGTTCTAATATGTTATATACAGGCTGAATCAAGCTCTGATATGTTATATACAGGCTAAATCAAGCTCTAATATGTTATATACAGGCTAAATCAACCTCTAATATGTTATATACAGGCTGAATCAAGCTCTAATATGTTATATACAGGCTAAATCAAGCTCTAATATGTTATATACAGGCTGAATCAAGTTCTAATATGTTATATACAGGCTAAATCAAGCTCTAATATGTTATCTACAGGCTAACTCAAGCTCTAATATGTTATATACAGGCTAAATCAAGCTCTAATATGTTATCTACAGGCTAACTCAAGCTCTAATATGTTATATACAGGCTAAATCAAGCTCTAATATGTTATATACAGGCTAAATCAAGCTCTAATATGTTATATACAGGCTAAATCAAGCTCTAATATGTTATATACAGGTTATTCCAAGCACACAGCATATGCACATGTACTCTAATGCCTAGTACACACGGGCTGAATGTCGAGAAACATCGGCCGGTTCAATAAAAAACATCCGACGTTCGGCCCTTGTGTATGTCAGCTGGTCCTATTGGCCGGCTTCTGTCAGACGAGCATGCTGGAAAACTAGCAGCCGACTGGCTCCAATCAGCTCTGTCAGCCAATGGCTGAGAACCCTGACCAAAGTGTCCTGGCAGGGAGGCCGGGGGTCTATACCCCTGTCAGAACACAACAGCTCAGCAGGGGAGATCGCTGTACTAATGTTGAACTGTTCGTTGTCTTTCGTTCAACCCACCGGGCTTTACCAGGCTTAATGCCGCTTACACACAACCATTTTTAATGTCATGGAAAAAAACAAGGTTTTTTTCGACGTGATTCTTGTCAAGCCCGCCTTGCATACACAGGATCGTGAAAAAAAAATGCTCGAGCAAAGTGCGGTGACGTACAACACATACAACGGCACTATAAAGGGGAAGTTCCATTCGGATGGCGCCACCCTTTGGGCTGCTTTTGCTGATTTCGTGTTAGTAAAAGTTTGGTGAGAGACAATTCGCGCTTTTCAGTCTTCGTGCTTTTCAGTCTGTTACAGCTTGACGAATGTGCTATCTCCATTACAAACGCTAGTTTTAACAGAACGAGTGCTCCCGTCTCATAACTTGCTTCTAAGCATGCATGCGTTTTTTTCCCCGTCGTTAAAGCCTACACACAACCGTTTTTCACAACGTGAAAAACGACCATAAAAATTAGAGCATGTTCTAAATTTTTAATGCCCATTTTTCACGTCGAGAAAAATGCTCTGGAGCCTACACACAATCTTTTTAATGACCCATTTAAAAAATGCAATTTTTCTCGTCATGAAAAACGGTCGTATATACGCGGTATAAGGCTTCATTCACGTGGCCATACAAAAGTGTTTTTTTTTAACTACAGATCTGAACACAGCTGCATTGCTCTCAATAGAGCCATTTACAAGTAAATGTGTTGCTTTAAGATCCGTTACGCAGAATTCTAAAATCCGCATCTAACAACATGCGCTTTACACGCTTACGGATATGAATGCATGTACACACATTTGTACGCACGTAAATTAAGTCTAAACAAAGGGTAAAAATAAATTCTCATACTTCTATTTGGAAGGAGCAGTCCATGTTAGTTGTGGTCATATGCACTGCTCTATATACATTACAAATCCCATATTCCATAGTCCCTAGTCCATCTCAGAAATGACCAATGGTCCCACTGTATGTTCCTACACACAGTGGGACCATGGAGAACGAACTTAGCCGCCCTCTAACAGGAATTCCGAGCAGGAAAAAGAGGAATTTGGAGGAGGCTGAGACAGGGCGGATCCGGAGTCTAGTCTCTGGAGGGGCACTGCCAGAACATTTTGCGGACAATTTGTCAGGGCAATGGCTGGTGTTGGCGCTTCTATCATCACGGCGCCATGGTTAATATGGTGTCAGGATGATTGAAGCACATTATTTATATTATTACATTGTAATATGAAATTAAATAGTTCACCTCACCATAATGCTGAATCAGTGGGAGCCCTGAGTGTGTCACTTGCCACCGTCACCTGCCAACAGATGCAGAGTGTCCCTTGCCACTATTGCCAGCCACCAGATTCAGCGTGTCACTTGCCACAGTTGCCTGCCACCAGATGCAGCGTGTCACTTGCCACTGTCTCCTGCCACATCCCCTGTCTCCAGATATGGATTGTCACTTGTCAATGTTGCCTGCCACCAGATGTATATTGTCACTCGTCAATGTCGCCTGCCACAAGATGCGGATTGTCACTTGCCAGTGACTGTGTCCCAGAGTGAGGACAGGCAGTGAGAGATGATGTAATCTCTCTGCTGTCCTTACCTGCGCAGTGATGGCGGTGTTCTGTCAGAAGCTGAGCTGCGATAATGCAAGGCGGGCAGTGAGAGATGATGTCATCTCTCTGCTCGCTCGCTCGCCCGCCCGCTGGTGTCCTGTCAGAAAGCCGCTACCCATCAGAAAAGGCAACCAAAGTGATGTTGCATTGCGGTCACTTGTCTGTAGTAAGCCTAGAGTTAGAAGTCGGCAAGCGGCCATTTTTATACACCCACCGGAGTCTTGCTTTTCACCATTATTTTTAACAGTAAACTCAACTTGTATAGTGAAATACAGTATTTGGAAGTCTGTAAGACTGTTTTGATGTTGAATTTTATAAGCAGCGGTCTTCTGTCAGATCATAAAACCTGTGAGATTAGCAGGCTTGTCGCTGCTTTTAAAATTCAATATCAAAACAGTGTTACGAACTTTTAAATACTGTATTTCACTATATAAGTTGATTTTACTGTTAAAAATAACTGTGAAAAGCAAGACTCTGGTGAGTGTAAAAAAGATGTCCTCTTCCGACTTCTAACTCTAGGCTTACTGCGGACAAGTGTGGGTGTACCAAGTTGGCCACGACGCAACGTCACTTCAGTTGCATATTCTGATGGGTAGCGGCTTTGTGATAGATAAACTACCTGCTCGCTCAGTTACGCGCTAGCCCGCTCACCAACCTGACCGCCCGCCGGCCAGCTCACTCACTCTCCGGCCTGCTCGCCAGCCTGCCTTTCTGCTCTCTCACCCGCCGGCCTGCTCAGTCACCTGCCGGCTCACACGCTCACTATTTTCTCGAGGGGAGAAATTGCCCCGTTGCCTCGCCCCTGGGCTGAGAGCAATAAAAGATACTTTTTTTGAGTTAAAAATACCTACTGAACAGAATTTGGAGTTTAGTGTCACTTTAATTACAGTTGGGACAGTGATTGATAACAGCTATTCTAAAGTTTCTAGGTCAATTATTGATACTGTGGGGTTGAGTTACTAAAACTGGAGAGTGCAAAATCTGGTGCAGCTGTGCATGGTAGCCAATCAGCTTTTAACTTCAGCTTGTTCGATTAAGCTTTAACAAAAAAATCTGGAAGCTGATTGGTTTCTAAGTAGCGCTGCACCACATTTTGCACACTCCAGTTCTAGTAAATCAACCCCATTGTGGGTCCTCACTTTCCATCATTATAGTTCATAGATTGTTTAGAATAAGCCACAATGTACTATCTGTGCTCTAGTCAGAGGCTATTTTTCCACTGGTGTGCAGTGCTGTTGGCCATCGCAGGGCCCAGCATATGTGTGTGGTCAGTAAGCGTGCTGCCATACATTGACTCATTTCCTGCTACGCACGTCGACTGATGTAATCTCTGGCCACTTATGCTGAATAGTGGTTTTCATTCTGCCAAACTTCTGACAGGAAAAAGAAAAAAGGGTGTGCATGTGCTCAACATTTCTATGTAATAATAATTCCCTGTGTTCCCAGGGCTCAGGACTAGAATTGAATCTCTGAGGTACTTGAGGTACAAAAAACAGGGTAGCCTAAACAGTAGTCAGTGATTTGCAACTCATGTGACAAGAAATCTCAAAAGAGTTGCCTTTTTTTGGAGGGGGGATTCTTAGAAATGTGGTTTAAAGTGGAACTTTACTTGTTCTTTAGCAAGGAACATACATACATAGGGGTAGATTCACGTAGAATGGCGTATGTTTGTGCGGGCGTAAGGTATCCTATTTATGTTACGCCTCCGTAACTTTTACAGGCAAGTGCCGTATTCTCAAAAGAAAGTTGCGGCGGCGTAGCGTAAATAGGCCGGCGTAAGCCCGCCTAATTCAAATTGTGAAGAGATGGGCGTGTGTTATGTAAATTAACCCTGACCCGACGTGATTGACGTTTTTCACGAACGGCGCATGGAATTTCCCAGTGTGCATTGCTCCAAAGTACGCCGCAAGGACATATTGGTTTCAATGTGAACGTAAATGACGTCCAGCCCCATTCACGGACGACTTACGCAAACAACGTAAATGTTTCAAATTTCGTCGCGGGAACGACGGCCATACTTAACATTGGTACGCCGCATATACGCCTCATATAGCAGGGGTAACTTTACGCTGGGAAAAGCCTAACGTAAACGGCGTAACTATACTGCGTCGGCTGGGCGTACGTTCGTGAATTCGCGTATCTAGCTGATTTACATATTCTAGGCGTAAATCAGCGTACACGCCCCTAGCGGCCAGCGTAAATATGCAGTTAAGATCCGACGGCGTAAGAGACTTACGCTGGTCGGATCTAATAGACATCTATGCGTAACTGATTCTATGAATCAGGCGCATAGATACGACCGGCCAGACTCAGAGATACGACGGCGTATCTGGAGATACGCCGTCGTATCTCCTTTGTGAATCTACCCTATACATTCCACATAAATGTTTATGCTACCAAAATTGGTGGGTGCTGTAAGTTGCCTCCAGCATTGCTCCTGTTTCTACTTGCTGGAGGCTGCCATTTTGCTGAAGCCCAGAGCCCCTAAAACAGAGCAAACCTTTAGGCTGTAAGCAGATTGGCCTCTTTAAATTCAGCACAGTGCCAAAAAATAGAGAGCAACTGAGCATGTGCAGAACAGGGTAAGACAGTGTATTACTGGATTAGTAGAGGCACTTTTTTATAAATATTTACATTGCTATACTAGCAAAAGGGGTCAGCCTGAAGTGATCTAGGAGAATTAAATTTTCTGACCAAACATCCACTTTAACCACTTGCCGACTGTCGCACGCCGATTTATGTTGGCAGAATGGCAGGGGCAGGAAAATGGGAGTACCTGTACATCCCTTTAAATTTGCCGCCTAGCAGGCGCATGCGATTGGGTCCTGCATATTTGCCGGCGCCCCACGATCGTGTCACAGAGCGGCAGAACGGGGAGATACCTTCACCCATTCATGTGTATGGGCAGCTGTATGCAGCACCCAGAAATCCGGGCCACCAAAATATGCAGCTTGTTTACGCAACATGGACAAATGTGCCAATGTGCTTGTAGCACAATTTGTGTATTTTTCAGGCAATTCAATTCAAGTCTGTGTGGCCAAAAATGCTTGACCCTGTCTGAAAAAAGCTTGTGTACTTTTTCTAATACCAGGCGTTGAACTACAAATGACAGAGCATTTAGATGTGAACAAGCAGAATTTTAAACAATGGAATTTTCATGTTGAGCATTGTTGCACCAGGGCATACAAAGTGCCTCCAGCCACGGGTGGTCACTGGCCTTAAGAACAGGTACAAAGAGATGCACAGCTTTTAATCTTAGTAGCAGAAATCAGTAGATTCCTGCCACTGGAATTCACAGAGTGGCAAAATGGCCGTGCAATTTGTGCCTTAGGGAAATGCGTCATGAAGCTCTCAGATGTGACGGAGGGCTAAGATGGCTACGAGGATCATTTCGCTGTCATGACACATGTTTGGAAGGTGCCCGAGCAAACATACCTAGAGATGAAATCACCCTTCTGTTCAATAAAGGCAATATTCAACAGCACTGGGCAAAATGACACTAAACTCTGGTCTAAAAAAAAAAAAAGAAGAAGAAAAAAGCTCTAGTAAGTATTCCTAAAGTGATTAAAAGCACGTATTTTTTTCCCTTAATAACAAAATGTTTTATTTACCTACCCCGATCCTCCTCTTTTGGTGTTCCATTGCCAGCGCTC
Source organism: Rana temporaria (assembly GCF_905171775.1). NCBI lineage: Eukaryota > Metazoa > Chordata > Amphibia > Anura > Ranidae > Rana > Rana temporaria. The sequence goes on from NC_053493.1 coordinate 323,027,148, forward strand.
CTGGCTCCTCCCCTTCACCGAGTGCCCACCATAGCAAGCTGCTTGTTATGGGGGTATCCATGCAGGCTCGCTCCTAAGCTGGGTCTGTTTGTCCATTGACACACATATCGCAGCTTGGCCCTCTCACTCTCATCACTGGCTGTGATTGAGCAAATGGCATCCTGCTGCTGTCTCTGAGCCAATGAGAAGTGAGAGAGCCAAGAAGGCCACTGCTCTCCTGTACATCGCTAAATTGAGATCAGGCTCAGGTAAGTATAAGAGGGGTTGGGGGGGGGTTGAGCTACCTTAATGCAGAGAATGCAAGGTAAAAAACCTTCAGCCTTTAGAACCATTTTAACTCCAAAAAGTACCTTCTATTGCTCTCAGCCTCTTCCAGATCTCCAAAATCATTTTTTTTGCCTCCGCTGTGAACTGACTTCTTGTTAGAGGGAGAGCTAGTGGCTACATTTGTTCTCCATGGTCCCACTGTATGTAGGAATGGTACCCGCCCACGCTTGCTCCTTAGATGCGATAATGACGATGGACTATGCCATTTCTAATGTGCATAGAGCAGTTTGCATTGATGCAACTAACATGCACTGCTTGTTGAAAACAAATGTAAGGGAGGGGAAAAAGGAGAATGTTCAGAAGTTCATGGAGGATTTTACAAAGAGCCAGGATAACACCTTAAGTAATTATTTAATTTAATATAGATTACGGGGCCATTAAGTAGTGGATGTGTATGGATTATTTTTGGAGAATAAGGCCCCTTTCACACTGGGGCAGTATGTGCGGTGGCGGTATAGCGCCGCTATTTTTAGCGGCGCTATGCCGTTGGAATTGCCGCGGAATTGCGGTGGCATTCGGCCGCTAGCGGTGCGGTAATAACCCCCGCTAGCAGCCGAAAAAGGGTTAATACTGCCCGCAATGCGCCTCTGCAGAGACGCATTGCCGGCGGGAATTACCGCGGTGTGCCATTGTTTTGTTTTCAATGGGAAGGAGCGGTATACACACCGCTCCTCTCACTGCTCCAAAGATGCTGCTTGCAGGAGATTTTTTTTTCTACCGCCAGAGCATCGGGCTTTCACATTGAGAATGCTGGGGCAGGAGTATTTCAGGCGTTATTTATGCGATATTTTTAGTGTGAAAGGGGCCTTAGGCCGCGTACACACCATCGGTCCAAACCAATGAAAACGGACCGAAGTTCAGTTTCATCGGTCCAAACCGTCCGTGTGTACGCCCCATCGGTCTTTTGTCCTTCGGACAAAAGTTAGAGAACTTGCTTTAAAATCTAACCGATGGACCGCTGACCGATAGGTCCAAACCGATGGTTAGTACACAAAAGCATTGGTTCAAAACCCGCGCATGCTCAGAATCAAGTCGATGCATGCTTGGAAGCATTGAACTTCCTTTTTTTTCAGCACGTTGTGTGTTTTACGTCACCGCGTTCTGACCCGATCGGTTTTTGGAACGATGGTGTGTACGCACATCAGACCATCAGTCTGCTTCAGCGGTGAACCGATGAAAACGGTCCGTCGGACCATTCTCATCAAATGGATCGACCGTGTGTACGTGGCCTAAGGCTATCGATTAGGGTAACTTCAACTGATAGCAGTAAAAAAGTTTCAAGAGGATCCAAGGGAGATTGTACAATCAGATAGTAATGTGTGTATGCTGACCAGCTATGCTTTTAATGCATAAGTCGTTTCACTGAGCATGTTGAAGCATTTTAGAGAACCTTCTAACATCATAAAGAATTATGTAGATTTTGTTGCAGATCTCTGAAAATACTAGTTTCTAAATGTAAGGCGTTTATATACTTTAGTGAATTTACAGTTGCATGCATTAATACAAATCAAGATTAGTATACTTACATCAGATAACTTAGTTTAGGTAACATATTTCCTACCCAGCAATCTGATATGCGACATGCACAGATTATGTGCTTCTGTGTGCAAAGAGGACAAGTATATTGCACATAGCATAATGTCATAATGTTGTCAGCCATGTAAATCACACTATTTCTTTTCCAATCATTTTTATTGAAAATCAAATATCAAATATCAAATTTTCAAGGCAAAATATTGTTTACATGAGATAAGCATGTTCATATACAAAATGTCTCAAGATACTAGAGGTGAGAGCAATATGGCATACCTTAAAGCGGTTGTAAACCCTCCCTCATCAATTGTATATTCACAGTATTATGAACGACAAGGTATTTAGCAATCGATTGATCACGTTGTATATAAATAATTGTTTTTCTTACTGCATATATTCTTTATCTTGTAAAAGTTTTTATGCATATTAGCTGGCGCCATCTCCACTGTGGTCTTCCGCGTCTGAAACTATCTTTATTTCCGCCCACAGTACGTTCTCATCTCGGTAATCCCACGCATGCGTCTTAACAAGCCCATTGTTCTATCAGTATGGGTCCCCCCGCTTTATGCTGGCCAGCGATGTTCTATCGAAATGTCCAACTAAAAAAAATCTCTGCTGACACCCGCCCCGTTCCGCCTCTTGCTGTGAGCGCGGTCAGCGCTGTTCTATCGAGATGATAGGACACCTCTGTCTCTCCTCCACCCTGTGACGTACAAGTCACATGGTACCCGAGGAAGCATCGCGGGATGTCGGGGCTGACGTCTAAAACAGGAAATGACGCAGCCCCGACATAGACACTGAACTTTTCCGGCCGGGTCTCGGCTTGCCGGATACGGCGCATGCGTGTTAGACGTCATGACTCGGCTAAATATTGATAACTGGGGGACAGGAGGCAGGTAGAGTAAAAATTAACAATGGCAATTAATTTTAATTAACTAAATACAAAAGTCAGAATTTTGGGTATACAACCGCTTTAACAAGGGTGCTCATTGTATCTCTCATCTATTTAAACTTCAACTTAATGAACTACATGAGAAACCTGTTAGAAGTAAAGAACAAAACAGACAAACAAAAACCCTGCAGAAAGGATAAAAAAATTATAATAAAAAAAGAGAGTACAGGATTAGCGCTTTATTGGGTCCCTGTCATCCCTTCAGGCTTCTTGAAGATGAAGAGGAGGAATCCATACCATGTGACCATGTGGCCTAAGTCCTCTCCCTGGTCACTTAAACAGAATATAGGGTAAGAAATGGAAAACCTGTAAGAGGAATGAAGAAAGGGGAGAGAAGAAGTGGAGAGGAAGGTAAAGGGAGGGGAATGTGCACCCCTGTCATTCTCCGCTAAACTGTGCTAGTGTCTCATAATCCTTCGGACAGGTATTTTATCCATGGTTCCCAGACCCTATCAAAGAATGTCTGTTTATCGAGTAATATCACTGAGAGGCGTTCATTGATCATGATCCACGACAACTTAGTTTTCACCAAGTCAAAGGGGATCATGGGCGATCTCCAGGATCTAGCTTCCGCTATCCTGGATGCAGTAAAGATGAATGAAATAAGTTTCTTTGTGTGTCCTGGTACTCCCTCCACTGGGCTTCCTAGTAGCGCCTGCTTCGGTGAGTTGATCAAGTTCCCCTGGGTTAGTGAATAGATGAAATTATAGATGTGAATCCAAAATCGCCTGACTTTGGGACATGTCCACCATATATGGTATACTGTGCCTACTGTGCCACATCCCCTGAAACATAGAGGGGAAGCTCCGAACATATGTCACCACCCTCGCTGGTACCATGTACCATCGCAGCAAGACTTTGTAAATCACACTATTTCTAAACATCCTACACACACTACATGAATACACATATGTACTGCTTGTGGGAAAGGAGCCTTTAGGGGTTTAGTATGCCTAGACCATGTGAGATTTAGCAGATTTTTCTCTCTGAATAATTGAACAGCTAACCTATGCCAGGGCTGCTGATAAATCAGTACAGCCCTCCTGTACCGGGCCCGAGCCCCATCAGTTCGGCACCGGCCAAGCAGGAGGGCCGGTTATACTGCTTTATTGCAGACACTTGTGAGTCTTGTGGACTCCTCTGCAGCACTGATGGCTTCAGCTCCTCTTTCTCCCTATGACTGCGCTGCAGGAGGATCGGTTCAGAGAGAAAAGAAGACGGCAGGGAAAGGGGTACACATGGGGGGGGGGGCTTGCACAGCAGATGGAAAGGGTACATTTGCTAAAACCAATCCCCCTGCAGTGCAGCCAGAGGGAGAAAAAGGAAGATAAGCTGGCAGCGCTGCAGGGGGGTAGACAGAAGAGGACCAATTACTGCAGTAAGATAGTACAGCCAGCCCTCCTGCTCAGCAGGTGCCTGGGCCCCCCTTTTGAACATATGGGCCCCATGCCCAGTACAGGAGGCTGTACTGCCTTATTAGCGACCTTGACTGTGGACATTAGGAGGAGTTTCCAAACCCCCCGCCCCCAGTTTTGATTTTTTGATTTGATTTTAGGGAATGCGGTAGGAGCAGGGATGGACTGGCCATTGGGACTACAGGGAGTTTCCCGGTGGGCCGATGGCTCAGTGGGCCGGCTTCAGTGACAGCGGACCGCCTCCCCCCTCCGCTCCTCTGTCTCTCCCTCCCCGCAGCGCTCACCTCCTCTCCCTCCCCACAGCACTCACCTGGGGGGAACAAAGAAGCAGGGGGAGGAGCAGAGGAGCAGGGGGGACGAAAGAGGAGCATGACAGCTGACTCATGAGCTATGGCCTGGGAGTTTCTCACTTCTGCCTAATCTTGTCCCATAAGGGGGGGCAGCGAACTGATTCTTTGTCCCGGGTGAAATAATGTCTAGCTTCCCCACTGGTTCTGCCTATAAGAGTACCAGTACCAGCCGTTCTACTCTAATAAATAGAACGGCTAGTAAAGGGGGAAAGGGGGCTTGGGTGGCCGGGGGGGTGCGGGAGTTGTCCGGCCGCCATGGGAGAGACCTGTCAAAGTGGGCCAGTCTGTATGAAGTCCAGGGCCAAATTTCTGTCCCAGTCCAGCCCTGGGTAGGAGGAACTGTAATGCGCAAGGGTGAGCAGGAATACCCAACACATCCAGGTGGACAGGGACAGAGGTGGGTGTTATGGCAGGGGAATCACCCTGTGGAACATCTAGAAGTCAGAGCCTGGATGAGCCCACCTCTAGCTAAAATGTTGCTTTTGCGTGAACTAACCCTTTAAACCAACTTTCATATATAACAACTTGTGGGATTGCGCAGATGAGAAAATATTGTTTGCTTTCATATTTTTAGCTTACATTTTAGATCAGTTTGAGATACTTGTAAGTTCTATCACCAGTGCTTCTGACTTTCTTCTGAGCTTCCATTTGACCTTTTAGTGTTATGCTGCGTACACACCATCACTTTATGTGATGAAAAAAAATGACGTTTTTAAAAACGTCACTTTAATTGACCGTGTGTGGGGGAAAACGTCGTTTTATGTCTTCTAAAAAACGACCAAAAAAAATTGAAGCATGCTTAAATTTTATGTGTTGTTTTTCAAAACGTCAACTTTTACTTCACAGAAATTGACCGTGTGTAGCAAAAACGTCATTTAAAACAACGTTTTTTCACCCGCGCATGCCTAGAAGCTACTTATGAAGGGAGCTTCAATGGAAAAACGTGGTGAACGTAACCTCGCTTTGCTAGAACATTGTGAGAAAAACGATGGTGTGTAGGCAACTTCGTCTTTGAAAATTGAAGTTTCAAAAACTTCATTTTTTACTTCACAGAAAATGACGTTTTTTTTCATCACATAAAGTGATGGTGTGTACGGGGCATTAGTCTCCCATTATTGTTGTCAGTGGGAGGAATAGTGCCCCACCATTGGTGTTAGCCGAAAGAATAGTGCCCCGTCACCGATGTCAGTGGGAGTAAGAGGGCCCTATCATTGGTGTCAATGGGTAGAAAAGTTTCCCATTGCTGGTGTCAGTGGAAGGAACAGTGCCCAATCATTGGTGTCACTGGAAGGTAAAGTGCCCTATCATTGGTGTCAGTGGGAGGAAATGTACCCCATTGTTGGTGTCAGTGGAAGGAATAGGGCCCCATCATCTTTGTTTCTGGTTGAAATATGTTCCATTGTTTATATTAGTGGGAGGAATTATGCCTCACTGTTGGTGTCAGTGAAAGGAATAGTTCACCATTGCTGGTGCCATTTGGAGGCAAAGGCCCGGATTGACAAAGCACTTACGCCGGCATATCTCGAGATACGCCGCGTAAGTGTAAATGTGCGACGTCGTATCTGTGCGCCGTGCCCACAAAACTAAGATAGCCTGAAAATAGGCTTCATCCAACCGACGTAACTTTCCTACGCTGGCGTATCGTGGGCGCATATTTACGCTGGCCGCAAGTGGCGCTCCCATTGATTTTCTATGCACATATGCAAATGAGGTAGATACGCCGATTCACGAACGTAGTTGCGCCCGGCGCATAATATACGCAGTTTGCGTAAGTCGTACGTCCGGCGTAAAGTTATTCCCCATATAGGAGGTGTATCTCGTCGTATCTCTTGTCATTTACGCTGTACGTGAATATGACTAGGCGTAGGTTACGTTCACGTCGTAGGCAGTGATTCGACGTATCTTAGGCAGTTGTTTCGACGTGATTCTGCGCATGCGAACTGGGATGCGGCCACGGGACGGCTCATGCGCCGTTCGTTTTAAGTACTTCTATGGCGCTTGGCCCATCATTAGCATGGGGTCACGCCTCATTAGCATGACTCACGCCCACTTCCACCTACGCTGGCTTACGCAGAGGAGGCCCAGCCTAAATTTGAGAGCGAGTGAGGGCAAGTGCATTGTGAATACTGTGCTTGTCTCTCCGCGCGGCGCCGGCGTAGCGTATATTAGATGCTCTACGCCGGCATAAATATGCGCCAATGTCTGTGAATCTGGGCCATAGTGTTTTGTATCAGTGGGAGGAATAATGCCCCCACTATTAGTGTATGATAAAAGCAAGCCAAGGCCTGGATTCGGTCCACAGGCCGCAGTTTGGAGACCATGGGTTTAGGTGAACTGTATTATAATTTGTAATCTTTGTAAACACCCCCCCCCCCCCCCCCCCCTTTAGAATGTAAGCTCTACGAGCAGGGCCCTCCTGTACTTTCTGTATTGAATTGTACTGTAATTGTGCTGTCTCCCATTGTAAAGCGCTGCGTAAACTGTTGGTGCTATATAAATCGTGTATTATAATAATAATACAATAAACGTGAGTATCTGATCACAGGGAATCAAAAAAAAAAAAAAACCTCATCAAATGACCTTCTGGTCACCTTTCATTCAGATCCCTCATTATGTGCATGTTGTATGATCTTTCCATTTCTGCTTAAAATTTGGTACCAGGAGAAGTGATTCGAGATTTGGATAATCGTATGGGAAATAATTCCTTGTTTTAATACTTGTTAAAGGATAACTCCACTTTCATGGGAAAAAAATATCAAATAAAAAATATATATAGCATATACAATTGCGACACAAGTCATATTGTAATTTAATGTTATTAAAAAATTACCTTTCCTTTTCAGTCTGCAGCGCCTTAACTTTCTGTAAAATGCAATGCAATATGACTACCTGGAGGCATTGGGCTAGATTCACATAGATCAGCGGATCTTTAGATCCGCGTGATCTATGTGATTTAAGATCCGCTGCCGCAAGTTTGAGAGGCAAGTGGGTAATTCACAAACCACTTACCTCCAAACTTGCGGCGGCGGATCGTAAATCCCCCGGCGGAATTCAAATTCCGCGGCTAGGGGGAGTGTACTATTTAAATCAGGCGCGTCCCCGCGACGATTTAAATGCGCATGCGCCATCCGCGAAATTTCCCGGCATGCATTGCTCCCACTGACGTCGCTAGGACGTCAGTGGTTTCGGCGTGAGCGTAACTTGCGACGATCGGGTTTGAGAATCGGCGTATGCAAACGACGTAAAAAAAAAAAATTTGACGCGGGAACGACGGCTATACTTAACATTGGCTGCGCCTCATAGAAGCAGGGGTAAGTATACGCCGGGAAAACCGCTACGTAAACATTGTAACAAACTGCGTCGGGCCCGCGTACGTTCGTGAATTGGCGTATCTCGCTGATTTACATATTAATCAGCGAGAACGCCCCCCGCGGCCATTTTTAAATTGCAGTTAAGATCCGACGGTGTAACACAATTACACCTGTCGGATCTTAGGCATATCTATGCGTAACTGATTCTATGAATCAGGCGCATAGATACGACCGGCCTAAGTCAGAGATACGACGGCGTATCAGGAGATACACCGTCGTATCTCTCTGTGAATCTAGCCCATTCTGTACACAGATGGTGTATTACTGTATGATACGCCCCCAGATATATAATTTCCTGCTTGTGTGATTGGTTCACTGATTCACTGAAGTCAGATTTTGAGCAACAAAGATGTAATTTGTGGTGAGATATTCCCAAAATGAAATTACATCTAATGCAGACCCTGCCACTTTCCTCATTAGAACCCTGCAAGTGCAGCAGTTGATTGATAATTTTAAAGTCACTCCGATACAGATTCATTTTGAAAATGGACACTGACAAACAAACAGCTGTTTCTTCTGAGTAACACAGTAGATCACCCAGAGGAGAATGTTTTTTTTTCTCAACAAAAGTGGAGTTACTCTTTAAGTTGTGCACAGAGTAAATGCTTCTTTGTATTGCCACATTTACCTATGGCCCTTCTATATTATCAGCTACAAAGTTTCAGTGTGTCGCACTGCTTTCTGTTCCTGCATGTTGCTGTTCAATCTAAAAAGGGAAGTTCTACTTTCAGCGTTTTTTTATGCTTTTGAAGGCCGTACTCCATTTTAGTCCTGCCTAATGCCTCGTACACACGATCGCGATGTACGGCAAGAAAAACGCTTTTTTTTTCAGCAGGTAAAACTGCTGAAATTTGTCTTACATACACACGGTCACACTAATCTCAGGCGAAATTCCGACCGTCAAAGAATATGGTGACGTACAACACGTACGACGAGCCGAGATCAATGAAGTTCAGAAGGCAGTTCGGCTCTTCTGCTTGATTTTGCGCATGCGCAGGGTTTTTTGCGTCGTAATTGCATACAGACGATCGCGATTCCCGATAGGAATTTTTCCTGTCACGAAAATTGAGATCCTGCTTTCAATATTTTCTTGGCAGGAATTCTCACAGAAAAAGTGCGATGGAGCATACACACGGTCAGAATTTGCGACAAAAAGCTCACATCGCACTTTTCTCTTCGGGAATCGCGATTGTGTGTACGAGGCATAATAGTAAATACCACAAGATGTCTGTTATTTCCTTTAGTAGCCAGAAGAGACTCTTCTCTGCCCCTCTCTGATTTGGTTTCACTATGTTACTGGGATTTGAGTTTCTCTAAATCAAGCAACTCTTATTTAGGATGTTCCAGGTCAAGTTTTGATCCTTTTCACCAACAAGTCTAATTGTTTTGTGCCTGTATTGCTAGGTTAGCTATCTATTCATTCTCACCATTCATTAAAATGGATGTAAACTCAATCTCATCCTTTCTAAACTACTGACATAGTGCTGATCTTTAAGGATATAGATGCCTCCTTCATGTATCCTTACCTGTCAAATGTTTCCCCTCTGTCTGTTATAAGAACTGAAAAACTGCAGATTCTGTGGGTGGGTCTGTTGTCTGGAGCTCTGTGGGTGGAGTCGTGATGTCAGTAGACTCCCCGCCCTCCTCTACTCTCCCCTTGTCAACATGCATTTTTTCCTATGTATTCCTTACACTAAATTATGCTATAATCACTAACATCCAGTCAAAATCCAGAAAAGTAACCACATGACTTCAGAAAAGGAGTGGGGCTGGGAATTAAAAAATAATGCCTGTCTCCAGGCTAGTGCATGAGATATGTAAATAAGGAAAAAATATTGCGCATACCACATGTGAAAAGAAAAAAACAGCTGCGTCTCAAAAATGTCATACAACATAAATATACAAATAAAAAAGATAGGAGTCGCGCTAAATAATTCACTCTTAAGTGTCATACACACAATGTGAATAAGTGAGCAAATATAGTGCTTCAAATAGTCCAATAATAACAAAGAAAGATGAGGACAATTAATGCAGGTACAGAGTCCATAAGAGCACAACAGGAAACAATGGATCCCAAGTGTGAATTGAATTCATCAATGTGTGATTGACATACAGGAGACCTCCACCAACGAGTAACACAGACCCTTACCAGAGTCTCAGATCTCTATGAGATCAAAATCAGCATAACTGTGCAGACAGCCACTGTCACGATAGAGATGTATACGATCCACCATCCAATAGCATTACAGTGAATATAGAGTCAGTCCCCCATATGACCACCAGATAGATCGCTCCGGAACATGGAAAAAATCAGGAACAGCCCATAGCGTAAAACCGTTTTTAAAGATTTAATGGGTAAAAGTAGAATGTACACTTACAGCATAGTAGACATGTACAGGCAATGGATAAAAAACAGCCAGCCGGCCTGTTGGAGCGTGTGCCCGTATCCTACGGGTCCTCACATGTGTAACACGGTGACGTCAGAGCGCCGCCTCCCGACGTTTCGTCACAAAAGGAACTTGATCATAACCTGTCACTCACAGCAAGGGGGCGGAACGGACTAAGGTTTTTCTCTGTAAGTCCGTTTTATTTCACTGAACAATAAAAGAGGATTGCTCAGAGCTGGATTAACTCTGTGTGGCAAGACTGGGCACAGATGATAGAAAATCTTATACTGTACATTATGACATCAACAAAAAAAATTTTGTCGGGTTTACATCCACTTTAATTTTACGAGTTGTGCTTTGAAATACTGTTGTAGTAGTTTGGTTGACCTTGAATTATTCAGATTCATCTTGAAATATTTTTTTTCTAATCTCCCCTGTTTTTTGTGCTCTGTTCCTAATGTTATTTTTATGTTTATATCCTAAACATTTACATAATGAACTGGTACTTTTAAAATATTTAATTTTAATAAATTTTTATAAAAGATGCACTCGGAAAGCACATGCCTGGAACAATGTGCTCTCGTGTATCAAAAATATAACAAAAATGTAATATAACAAAAATGTGTCAATCCTACAAAACAGTTGTAAAAAATACATTCACTATAAATGTGAATTTCCAACTGTTCATCCAAAGCATCTATAAGCAGTGATGGCGAACCTTGGCACTCCAGATGTTTTGGAACTACATTTCCCTTCATGCCCATGCACTCTGCAGTATAGTTGAGCATCATGGAAAAAAATAGTTCCAAAATATTTGGGGTGCCAAGGTTCACCATCACTAATCTATAGTGTGCTAACCAGTGTTTCCTGCGGACAAGAAAGCCGCCCAAGAGAAATGAGAAAGAATGAAAGGAAAGAGAAAAAAAAGACCAAACGCATCTGCAGATTTTTTTTTGTGTCCAAATACAGTCCCTCCAATCCACAAAAGAATTACGCCGGCTTATCAATAGATTTGCGTAATTTTAAATTTCCCGCGTCGTATCTTTGTTTTGTATCTACAAAACAAGATACGACTGCATCTCGGGTCGATCCGACAGGCGTACGTCTTAGTACGCGGTCGGATCTTAGGTGCATTTTTTCCACCGGCCGCTAGGTGGCGTTTCCGTCGAATTCCGCGTCGAGTATGCAAATTAGCTAGTTACGGCGATCCACGAACGTACGTCCGGCCGGCGCATTTTTTTTCGTCGTTTGCGTTCGGCTTTTTACGGCGTATAGTTAAAGCTGCTATATGGTGGCGTACTCAATGTTAGATATGGCCGTCGTTCCCGTGTCGAAATTTGAATTTTTTACGTTGTTTACGTAAGTCGTTCGCGAATAGGGATTTACGTAGAATGACGTCACCGTCGTAAGCATTGGCTTGTTCCGGTTTAATTTCGAGCATGCGCACTGGGATACCCCCACGGACGGTGCATGCACCGTTCAAAAAAAAGTAGTTTACGTCGGGTCACAACGTATTTACATAAAACACGCCCCATCACATCGTTTTGAATTGCGCGCCCTTACGCCGCCAAAGATACACTGCGCTGCCGTAACTTACGGCGCGCATTCTTTGTGGATTTGAAAAAAATAAAATAAGTTACGGCGGCCCAGTGTATCTTAGATACGCTAGGCCCGGCGGGAAGATGCGCCGCGCTACGTGGATCTGCCCCATTCTATGCAGCCTCTCAGGATATCTATGGTATAGGTATAATCTGATTCTGCTCCTTCCTAATTCTTGCTGCTGTCCTATGTCACATGCATCATTTTCATGATTCTAGAGTGCCTAAATCCTGCTATCCACCTGAACATTAAAGCGGAACTTCAGTCATTTTTTCAACTTTTCATATATTAAATCTTCTGCCCATGTTTTAATTTTGGATAGTAAAACATATTTTTTTTCTGCCAGTAAATACCTTATACATCACACTTCCTCTTTCTTGTCTGGTAAAAAACCTAGGCTTATGACATCATGCACAGCTCTCTTTGCCAGTAAGGGAGGGGGATGAATCATTAGAGGGCCAATGAGAGCTGCAGAGCTGAAGGTGTGCCTCTGTGTGTCTGTGTAAATCCAGGAAGTGAACAGGCAGCAGCTTCAGCTGCCCACAGTTAAAATGGATGCAGCCAGACTCAGTGGAGAGAGATTTCACCAGCATTTTTGGCAAGTACAGAACCACAGTATATATAAAATAATATGCAAAGTGGTTGGAGGGAAGCTTCAGAATGGCAAAGATGTTTGTATTACAAATTATGTGAGCAGACTACAGTTCCTCTTTAAGTATTAGAGTTCTAGAGCTTCCCAAATTTTAAATGTCAATTCTATACTAAGCCCTCTTCAGTCTCTATTTGTACAATCCGATAGAACTGTTTGCCGCAGACAACCCTTCACTTTAACATCCTGCAATGAGAGTTTTCTGTTACTGCTGAGTTGAAAAAGTGTTTTTTGTAGTTCCCTTTGTGTGAACATAATGTCAGCTCAAGCATAGGAAGTTAAAGGATCAGAATTCCTCCTATGGCATATAAAGTTTGCTCCTCTAACTTATGCTGTCAATAACTATGGGTAGTAAGTCACTAAAAGGCATCTGGGCAAGGACTTTGGATGTTAGATACAGTTTGTATGGCTGAATTTGCATAAAAAAGGTGCAGGGACTTTTTTCCCCGCCCATGCGATCTGATTTCTGTGTGAATTCACAGTTCGCACTGTGATCTGTGAACCGAACTGGGGGTGTCATTAATATTGTATTGACACTCGCAGTGGTTCACAGATTCCAGGTTGGCGCAAAGGACCTGCTGGAAGAGGAGCTGTTGAGGTTGCGAGGCGGGATGGAAGAAGGAGGAGCCAGAAGAGGCCATACAGTCCACCGGCTCCCTCCAGGAGAAGGGGAGACAGTGATCACGCAGCTGTCTCCACCCACTAGAAGAGAGTCGGCGACGTCAGCCGACGTCTACTCCTCTGCAGTTGGTTTCTAAACTATCAAAAAAGACCAATGGTGTCGGGCAAAGATGAGGCGGCTTCTGTATGGGCAGATAACTTGGGGGTCGCTGGGCTTGGACAGATTGCTAATACAACTATGTTTGATTCTCCCCCAGCTCAGGTTCAGTTTCAGAGCAATTCTTCATTGAACAAAGTGCCTGAGAGCTGTGGGAAAGAGCCTTGCATATTGTCCCCATTGGGTTTTCATTTGTCAACCAGCACAAAAGAGAAGATTTGGCGTAGGGAGTTTATAGACATTTTATCATTGCTCCCTTCGCAAAAAGAATATTATTCTAGGTTGGATAAGCATAAAGGTGAGGATGATAAAAAAAGAGTATGCACTTGGGGGCTAAGAATATGCATGCATCATACATACTAGGGGGAGTACAACTGGGGGGATCTGTAGTGGAGAAGTATCTGGGGGTTTTGGTTGATCATTAGCTCAATAATGGCATGCAATGCCAAGCTGCGGTTTCCAAAGCGAGCAAAGTCCTTTCTTGTATTAAGAGAGGTATGGACTCCAGAGACAGAGATATCATTTTGCCCCTGTACAAATCATTAGTAAGACCTCATCTGGAATATGCAGTTCAGTTTTGGGCACCAGTTCTCAAAAAGGATATCGGAGAACTGGAGAAAGTGCAGAGAAGGGCAACCAAACTGATAAGAGGAATGGAGGAGCTCAGCTATGAGGAAAGATTAGAATAACTAAATTTATTCTCTCTCGAGAAGAGGAGAATAAGGGGGATATGATCAACATGTACAAATATATAAGAGGTCCATACAGTGAACTTGGTGTTGAGTTATTCACTTTACGGTCAACACTGAGGACAAGGGGGCACTCTCTACGTCTAGAGGAAAAGAGATTTCATCTCCAAATACGGAAAGGTTTTTTCACAGTAAGAGCTGTGAAAATGTGGAACAGACTCCCTCCAGACGTGGTTCTGGCCAGCTCAGTAGATTGCTTTAAGAGAGGCCTGGATACTTTCCTAAATGTACATAATATAACTGAGTACTAAGATTTGTAGGTAAAGTTGATCCAGGGTAAATCTGATTGCCTCTCGGGGGATCAGGAAGGAATTTTTTCCCCTGATGTAGCAAATTGGATCATGCTCTGCTGGGGTTTTTTGCCTTCCTCTGGATCAACTGTGGCTATGGAGTTGGGTGTATAGGATTGTACTGTGTTTTTTATTTTTTGTGGTTGAACTGGATGGACTTGTGTCTTTTTTCAACCTGACTAACTATGTAACTATGTAACTATGATCTGCCATGGAAGGTTGTTTTCCATTCTGGACTTGGCAGTGCACATACTACCTGCTCTACTGTTATTTTAGACTTGACTTTTATCTAGTTTAAAGTGTATTTATAGCAGATTTGTTAGATTTTTTCAGGGTTTAGGATAGATTAGTGAATGGTAACTTTCTTGCGTATTTAACCCTCAGGTGAGATTGTCCCTCAAATTCTGTCTGGGGGCACAATGGAGTGATTACAAATCTATCTAAATTTTAAAATCCTTTCTAATGCCTCGTACACACGATCGGGTTTCCCGGTGGACTTTTTACCGCCGGGAAACCCGAGGGAAAAAGTCGAGAACCGGCTCGGCAGCCTTTTCCCCCTACACACGGCTGGTTTTCTTGGCAGGAAAACTGCCTTGAGAGCTTTGGCCGGGAAACCCAGCCGTGTGTATGCTCCACTGCAGTGTTTCCCATAGGAACACTGCCGGGAAAAAGACCGCCAGGAATCGGCCGGGATTCCCAGCGGTTTTCCTGTCGGGAAAACTGCCATGGAGCATACACACGGGCACGGGCAGTTTTCCCGGCCAAAAGCTGTCACGACAGTTTTCCCAACGGGAAAACTGGTCGTGTGTACGAGGCATGAGGCCCCGTACACACGACCGAGGAACTCGACGTGCCAAACACATCGAGTTCCTCGGCGAGTTCAGTGAGGAAGCCGCCGAGGAGCTCGGCGGGCCGACTTTCCTCATTGAACAACGAGAAAATTGAGAACATGTTCTCTTTTCGGCCCGACGAGTTCCTCGACGGGTTCCTCGCTGAAAAGTGTACACACGACCGAGTTTCTCGGCAGAATCCAGCTCCGACCGAGTTTCTGGCTGAATTCTGCCGAGAAACTCGGTCGTGTGTACGGGGCCTCAGACAGTGCTTACTGGAACAGGCATCCCCTTTAAAAGACTTCCTTTCATCTCCTTTTGTGTAATATTTTGGTTTTCCTGTCACATACTTTCCTAGTGACAGTAATCGATAAAATGAATAGAGAATAGCGAAGGTGAATCTCCCCAACAAGGACACAGACTGCAATCTATGAAAATCTCCATGGCTGCTGACACAAGGAAGGGCTAAAGTCTAGAGTGATGCAACACAGACATAAATTGTCCTTTTCAGACTTCCTGGAAAGGTTTAATTTTCTTTAAAATGTCACGTTCTGTGGGAAAAGGAAACAAAAAAATGAACAGGGAAATTTAGATTTTTATATACTGTATATTGCATATTTCATATACTCATAACTTCTGCACCGTACTGCACCTCTTGCATGGAATTTTTAAATGGAGCACATAGCACTCTTCAAATATATCTCCTTACTTGTGCCTATCTAATTTCAGAAAACCCATAGGCCTAGATTCACGTAGGGCGGCATAACGTTGTGCGGGCGTAGCGTATCTTATTTACGCTACGCCGCCGCAACTTAGAGAGGCAAGTGCTGTATTCACAAAGCACTTGCGTCCTAAGTTACGGCAGCATAGCGTAAACCGGCCGGCGTAAGCGCGCGTATTTCAAAGTAGGCAGGTCGTGGGCGTGTTGTATTTAAATTAAGCTTGATCCCATGTAGATGCATGGCCGAACGAACGGCGCATGCACGCGCATGCTCAGTATCACGTCGTATTTACGCCCAAAGATACGCCGGCTCAATGCCTGTGACGTGAACGTAACCTACGCACAGCCCTATTCACGTACGACTTACGTAAATGACCTAAAAAGATACGCTTGTTCCGACGTCCATACCTTGCATGGGCTGCGCCACCTAGAGACCAGCTTTATCTTTACGCCGGCGTATGTCTTATGTAAACGGCGTAACTAATTGCGATGGGCGTACATCCGTTCGTGAATCGGCGTATCTTGCTTATTTACATATTCAACGCGGAAATCAACGGAGATACGCCGTCGTAAGTCTTTGAGAATCTGGGCCATACTATCTAATAATGTGCTTTAAAGAAGCAACAAGTGTGTGCAGTTACAAACAGTGCTGTGTAGTTGTACTTTGTTCTATGTTGTTAAATAAGCATATTTGTTTTTTTAAGAAAAATTTACATGAGATTATTTTGACCAGTCATTGGTGACTTTCTGAAATTGCCAGTTGCCAAATTAGCATGCTGATCCACTGGCTTTAGCATTTCCCAGATCACTGATCAAGAACAAGTGTGCCACCAGTCAGACCTACTTATCTACAGGCTTGTTTATTACTCAGCATTCCTAAGATTAGAAAAAGTGAAAACCTGCTGTTGAGGCGTGTCTAAGACAAACTTCTCTCCTTGCGTCTAGATCCCTGGTGCCCAACCTGTGGCCTAGAGGCTTCATGGAAAGGGCCTTGTGAATCTGTGTTTCCTTATTGCCTTGGTATAGTAGTGATTTCTAGCAGTTTCAAGTAAAATGTCACCTGAAGCATGTCCCCAATCTCCAACAACTCCTATAGCATGTTTACAGTATCTGACCATTTCTTGTATCATGTCTGTAGTCTCCTATTTTCTCTTGTATCATGTCCGTAGTCTCTGACTATTTCTTGTATCATATCTGCAGTCTCTGACCATATTTTGCATCCTGTCCTCAGTCTCTGACCATCGCTTGTATCATGCTTGCAGTCTCTGACCATCTCTCGCACAATGTCTGCAGTCTCTGACCATGTCTTGTGCCATATCAGCAGTCTCTGACCATGTCTTGTACCATGTCCGCAGTCTCTGACCATCTCTTGCACCATGTCTGCAATCTCTGACCATCTCCTTATTATGTCTGCTGTCTCTGACCCTCTTCTTTATCATGTCCAGAGTCTGGGATCATCTCTTATATCATGTCTGCAGTCTTTGACTATCGCTTGTGCCATATGTGCAGGTTCTGACAATCTCTTGTAATATGTAATCTCTGACCATCTCCTGTACCATTGTCCCAGTCTCTGCCCATGTCTTGTACCATGTCTGCAGTCGCTGCTTTTATTTTTGCATACTCAAATAATGGCGCCTCTTGATAGGTGCGTTTTTGTACATGTCATTAATGCCTGCATCCATGTTTTGTACGCTATATCAATAAATATGTACCAACCCACCATTTACTCGTCTTTGTCATCTTGAGCTTCATTTAAAGTCCCACCCTTCTTTTATTTGCATCATTCGTGACGTACCGCCACATTGGTAGCAATTGCATCCAAAAAACGACAGGGATGGAGGTGCTTGACTCTACCCAGCCATGACCTCATTTAAAGTCCCAATTTCCCCTCCCCCTTATATTAGCATCTCCTTATTATGCCTGCAGTCTCTGACTATCTCTTGTCTCATGTGTGCAGGTTTTGACAATCTCTTGTAATATGTCTGCAGTCTCTGACCATCTCCTGTATCATGGTCCCAGTCTCTGCCCATGTCTTGTACCATGTCTGCAGTCGCTGCAGACATGGTACAAGATGTCCTGTACCATCTCCAATGGACTTCCACTGTTTGTCCCTGGCCTCTGACATTAAATATTTACTAAATGATATGGTGATGTCAAGGGCCACACTTGAGGTCCCCACATCAAGAAAGTTTACCACCACTGCTCTAGACCTTTCAAATGCTCCATTTTGCTATGTGTAGAGAAGTGGGATGTGATAGCTTTCTCCAGCCCTCATGAAAGCAGACAGACTTTTACAGCCCCAAAATTGCAATCGCTGATTTATGGACACTAATAAACTATAAATGGACTTTGTCTTTTGAGTGGCACTCTTCTTCCTGCATATGCACATCCTTTCACAAAGGACAAGGAGAGACTCTCCTGCACTGATGCTCCAAGGTCCATAAGGTTGACGTCACATTAGTTATTCTGTCACTGTCAGCAACTCATCAGCTATAGGATTGCTACTAAGTTCAGAGAATATACTTACCTGTTACTATGTCTCACACCCTCACTCAGTGGCGTCACTAGGGTTGGTGTCACCCAGTGCGGTAAAACATGGTGTCACCCCCCCTCTGTCTAGGCTGCCCAGCACCAAGCAGGCAGCGCACAGGCACGGGGCGCACCCCAAACCAGCCCCTGTAAATGATAGTATAGGGCAGTATAGTGGCAGGTTAGGGTAGTATAGAGTGGTATAGTGGCAGGTTGGTGTAGTGGGGAGGTATAGGACATGTTAAGGTGGTATAGGGCATGTTGGGGTGATATAGGGTAGTTTGGGGTGGTATAGGGCAAGTTAGGGTTGCATAGGGCAGGTTGGGTGGTATAGGGCAAGTTAGGGTGGTACAGGGCAGGTTGGGGTGGTATAGTGCAAGTTAGGGTGGCATAGGGCAAGTTGGGATGGCATTGGGCAGGTTGGGGTGGTATAGGGCAAGTTATGGTGGCATATGGCATATTGGGGTGGTACAGGGCAAGTTACGGTGGAACAGGGCAAGTTGGGGTGGCATAAGAAAGTTTGGGGTGGTACAGGGCAGGCTGGGGTGGTACAGGGCAGGCTGTGGTGGCACAGGGCAGGCTGGGTGGTACAGGGCAGGCTGGGGTGGTACAGGGCTGTTTGGGGGGGGGGTACAGGGCAGGCTGGGGTGGTATAGGGCTGTTTGGGGTGGTACAGGGCAGGCTGGGTGATACAGGGCAGGCTGGGGTGGCACAGAGCAGGCTGGGGTGGTACAGGGCAGGCTGGGATTGCACAGGGCAGGCTGGGCATGTCAGCTAAAAAATAAATAAATAAAAAAAACAAAAAAAACGGGATGGTGTTGCCCCTCTAGCGGGTGTCACCCGGTGCGGACCGCACCCCCCGCACCCCCCTAGCAACGCCTCTGCCCTCACTAGCCTGAGGAGTGAACCATCCCTGGCGGGTGATATCCTGCAACCAAATGTTGTTCAGTGTGTGGGCTCTCCTGCTCAACAGAGTTTGATTGTTTAATCAGCTTCGCATTCGAGAAAATTTAGAAAGGGGAGGAATTTTCAGGTAACCCCAGGGAAATGTTTAAAGGCACATGTTGGGAAAAAAATTCCAGTAATCAGTGGCTGCTTCCAATCAGCTTCAGCTGCTGATCAATGTGTTCTGATAGCAAAGGGTGGTGCTGTCAGAATACAAAATCCAGATGGGAGAGGTTCCTCTATCCAACCCATTTGTGTAGATTGAGCATTCTGCAATTCAATTTTTTCCAATCAGCCCAGTTGGGGTGGCCGGAAGGGAGTGGAAGCCACGTTACCTATATGTTCAATATGCAAGGACTATTTTAGTTTTTTTAGCACGATTCTCTTGCCCTCGCTATGTCCTGTCATTTTGCGACGTCGTTGCACGATGTACAATGTTCATATTGTACTTGTATGCCTGTAAAACTCAATAAACATGATTGAAAGAAAAAAAAATTCCAATCACTCAGTCATAAAAAAAGAACCAGACTCCTGAAGGGGCAGTTACATGGCTACAATCAGTTTATCTCTTCTAAAGGGGTTATATTATAGATTCTAGTAAAGTATAAACAGCATGAAATAAAGATAACGGCCCATATTCTCTCTAAAAATCCGCGGGTTGCGCTTAAGGCACTTACACTCCGCTGTCCCAACTTACAGGAGCAAGTGTTGTATTCCCCACACACTTGCTCCGTAAGTTGGGACGGCGGAGTGTAAATGCCCCGGCGTAGCCTGGCGGATCTCCAAGGGGGCGGCTTGTATTCAAATTAAGCGCGCCCCCAATTCTAATGAACTGCGCATGCGCCGGGCTTTTAAAAAGCCCAGTGCGCATGCTCCAGTTCTCGGCGTCATTGACGTAAAGTCGTATTCAAGAACGACTTAGTAAAACGACGTATCCGACGAAAAAACACGACGCGGACCCGACACCATCCGTAACATGGCCTACGTGGGACTTGCGGAAACTTACTCCTCATATAGCAGGAGTAAGTTTCCGCTTACGCAAACGACGTTAGCGACGGTTACGCGACGCGAACTCGTTCGGGAATCGGCGTAGAAGGATTATTTGCATACGCAAATGAGTCCTTCACGTAAATGCCATCTAGCGGCGGCCGGCGTCATTACATTTAAGATCCGCCAGTGTAAGTGACTTACAGATGGCGGATCTTAAGTGTATCTATGCGAAAATGATTCTAAGAATCAGTCGCATAGATACACTGGCCAAAAAAGGGAGTTACGATGGAGTATACTGAGATACTCGTAACTTCTATGAGAATATGGCCCAACATACTGTAATACAGCTAATAACCTTTTGATTTGTTTGCTGCCATTTTGTTTTTCATTTCTACTGTCACGGTTACCACCTAATGGAGTAATAACAGGTTTAGAAACATCATAACTAATTTAATAAATAATTACTAAATACTCTCAGTATACTCTAAATATTCCAGGGATATGAGACTTTTTTTTTAATGTTTTAGCACCTTTGTTAAAAAATGTAAATTAAAGTATAACTAAAGGTAAAACCTTTTTTAGTTTTGGATAGAGTGGAGAGGGATTAGAACACCTGACATATTTTATTGGTGCCTGTGCCCCTGTGGGGAAGATTCACCCGCTTTATTTGTCCTGTTTACCATTATCATTGAAAGTGAAAGTAAAAAAAATCCCAAATTTTGGGTTGTCCTCAGAAAAGTACCATATTTTCCGGAGTATAAGACAACCTTTTATACTTAAAAATATGCCTCAAAAATCGGGGGTCATCTTATACGCCGGATGCAGAGTCAGTCAGACTGTGGGCATCCATTGTTCAAAAGCCGCGCCTCCTCCTCGTGCTGTTCCGTGATAGGCGGAACACTCAGTTTCCCAGCAGAGCCTGTGTTCAGTGTTCTGCCTATCACGGATGTCGTCTCGTCCGAGGCTGAAGACGAGACGACGTATGTGACTGACTCTGCCAGGGATAAGGTATGGAGATCATCGAAGTGAGGTATGCGATGGCATAGTGAGGTATGCAATGGCACAGTGAGGTATGCGATGGCACAGTGAGGTATGCAATGGCACAGTGAGGTATGCGATGGCACTCACTGTGCCTATCACGGATGTCTTCTCATCTTCGGCCTCGGACAAGAGGAAATCCGTGATTTTAAACAATGGACACCCGCAATCTGACTGAGACTGCATGTCAGGGATAAGGTAAGGGATCGTCCAGGTGAGGGATGTAATGGCACAGGAACAGTGAGGCATGTAATGGCACGGGAACAGTGAGGCATGTAATGGCACGGGAACAGTGAGGCATGTAATGGCACAGTACAGTGAGGCATGTAATGGCACAGTGAAGCAAGGGGGTCGTCTTATACGGAGAGTATATCCCAAAACCAAGATTTTAGCTGGAAAATTAGGGGGCCGTCTTATACGCCCAGTCGTCTTATACGCCGGCAAATACGGTACATACTTATAACCCAGTTCCTTAAGAGATATGAGATATTAAGTGATACAACTGTCACGTGTCTACTTTAAGGCTCCATGCACGCTAGCATTTTTTTAAGCTCCTAGAAGCTGTTATTAGCATTTTTTTGCTCCTAAAAGCTAAATAATGTTTCCCTATGTGTCCATGCATACTACATTTAGGCTATTAGCGTTTTTTGAGCTACAGTGTCTAGGGCAGGGGTCTCAAACTCGCGGCCCTCCAGCTGTTACAAAACTACAAGTCCCATCATGCCTCTGCCTGTGGAAGTAATGCTTGTAACTGTCAGCCTTGCAATGCCTCATGGGACTTGTAGTTCTATAACAGCTGGAGGGCCACCAGTTTGAGACCCCTGGTCTAGGGGAAAGAAAGAAAATGTTTTTTTGTAGAGTTTTTGGAGTGTTTTTCTAGCAGGAAAGAATGCTAAATGCTCCTAAAAGCTTCTAAAATGCCACTAAAATGCTACTACAAGCCACCACAAAATCACTATTATCAGCATTTTTCATGCAGCGTCTCTTCTAGCATTTTCTGAGCTTTTAAAAAAACACTAGTGTGCTTGGAGCCTTAGGTTGATGCATTTTAATACCTATGCAAAGACATCAGCCAGATAACTGGACCAACTCTGCATGTAAAAAGGACTATTTAAAGGGATTTAATAATTTGTACTCGGCTAGGAAATTTCCCCAAAGCTTAGCTTTCCTGGTAAACTGGCCCAAACATCCATTTATAATTATCAGTACTCATTTGCCAATTCAGCCAGCTGTTCGAGGCAGTCTCTTTTTGTTTTTGCAGGCAATGGGAATAATATATTTTCTTTACTTATCTTAATTTTCTTTAACTATCTACTATAGAAGGTGTGGCATGCTTTATGCCACTCTTCCATAAAGGCCAGATTTGTGGCGTGCACGACTAATAGTTGTCCTGTGGACAGATTCACCAACCTGAGCTGTGGATCTCAAATTCCCTTGTCACCTCATCCCTTGCTCACCTTCAGGACTTCCCCAGAGCCTCTCCCATCCTCTGGAATGCTCTATCTCAATCTTCCGACTTTCTCCTACTTTGTCCACATTCAGACGATCCCTGAAAACTCATCTTTCAGAGAAGCCTATCTGGCCCCCACCTAACAACTGTATGTAGCACTACCCCCGGAGGAGTTGCTGGTTACATTTTAGGTCTGCATGTTACCTTTGTAGCTTCGTTGTCAGGGTGGGAAATTCCATAATAATTGCAATGTCCAGACAGATGTAAAACCTCCAACAGTTAGGTTTTATTTATTTTACTGCAAGGTAACTTGAAATAGAGAAAGTAGGAAGGAGGAGAAGAGCAGGGGAAGGTTCAGGCACCCGGTACAGAATAAATCAGTCTCCACTCTCAGCTATTAAGTGGGTATTGCTCACCCAGATAGTCCCCTCTCACTTAGCCTAGCAGCCGGGGTGATGCACAAACTAATGTCCAGACGGTCTCTGCCACAGACCTCTTGGAATGAGCTTGGTCTCTGCCACAGACCTTTAAATGAGCTTGGATGCGTCCAGAAATCCTCTGCCACAGGATTTCAAAGTCCTGACCCTCAAGCCGAGCAGCAAAAGAGCCTTTAAGCCGGAACTGGCAGACTGCTTCCCCGGTTTCCTTCATCAAGACAGCTTCCTCCCCTGTGGACAGACAGCTTGGGATCCCCCTTTAGGATTGCAGGCCCCTGCCAGCATAGCTGGGCCTACTCAGTAGCGAAATTACTCCGGGCCAATGTGGCTCCGAAGTCGGGCTCACACACACGCACCCCTCGCGCCAGGAGGGCCGCAGGGCGAAGGAAGGCCCCTATCAAAGGCGTCTGTCCCTTAAGTACCCCTCCCCAGCATGCACAGCGGGGTCACCACTTCCACTGCACCGCTGCCGAGAAGGGACACCCAGCACACCCGCGTTCCAACATAGGGCCAGTATGGCAACACCACCTGCAGGCAACAAGGGTAACTACCAAGTAGTACCACAGCCAGAACACAGGCAAATTTGGGTTAATCAAACAGGTCTGGGCCGAAGTATTGGCCCAGGCTTCCCCAAAATTTGAGATAGATTTGGGGTGGGCGCTACATGTACATTTATTTTCTCCATCAGCACACCCCCTACAGTTATTACCTCTTGCATCTCTTGACCTTCCCTCTTAGATTGTAAGTTCTAAAGAGCAGGGCTGCGGAAAGTGTTGGCACTATATACATCCTGTATAATAATAATAATAATAATAATACTGTATCTGTTTTTCTTACATTGGAAACTCTCCAAAATATCTCTTTGCTTTTTATGCGCTATACAGGCGGTCCCCGGGTTACAAACATCCGACTTACAAACAGGAGACAACAGAGAGTGAAAGGAAATATACCTCTAGGAAGGGAAATTCACTTCTGTAAGAGTTCTTATGGGAGAAAAGGTGCCTCCACTGATGCTTTATTACCAGTTCTGGTTTCCACAACAACCGAAAATTTTAGAAATCCAATTGTCATAGGGACAGAAAGTGAGGTGAAATCTTCTGAACAGGGACATAGACAGCAAAACAAATTCCTATGCTATTCTAAAAGCTTAAAAAAATATTTTTTTTGGCTGGAGCTACACTTAAGAAATGTACCTGTTCCGACTTACATACAAATTCAACTTAAGAACAAACCTACAGACCCTATCTTGCCTGTATATATTACAATTAATTGAGCATGAGGATTAAGACGTTTGATAGAAAAAGTAGCTTTGGGAGGGGTTCTCTGTACAAGTTACACCATAATCCAGCATTATATTGCTGCATAAATATTCCCATTTACCTGGGCCACGTTACATTTTAAACACACAAAATGTGTAGTGCACCCTGGTAGGAGCCGCTGGATTTTAATGGTCCTGTTTCCTCACTTAGTGCACTGCACACGCAGCCAAGGTCATAGAATTTTTTACTCTGTCACCGGCTCAAATGAACGGTCTAGGGGTATCTTTTGTCTTTTTATTGCTATAGGAAGCATGGGATACCCCAAATGAACTGAAGTAACTGAGGACTCTTCTCACTATACTGGCAAAGGACTTCCACAAAGCCACTACCTGCTAGGAGAAATGCTAAGACCTGCTCCTGTGTGGAGCTGCGAAACTGCATTCATTCTCTGGGGTACAGGGCATAGGTCAGTGCTCACAGGCCTCAGGATCATAGCCTGCCACCTTCTGATTTCCTCTGTTCACCAACCACTGGACCCTCTTCCATCCAGCCTGCATCTGGTATCCTTCAGAATGCTTCTCCAGATCATAAGCAAGAGACCCCAGATTATAGCCAATAAGCCCCCCCAGCCTAAGCTATGGCTGTGACCTCAATAATCTCACAGCAGCATTTCAGAAGACTGCCCAGGGGGCAGGACCCCTCAGGCAGGGGACTCCTTTGGTAGGGCTAACCCAGGATCCAAGACCCTCTTTTCTGGTCATTCCAACCTGCCTCTACCTCTCCAGGGATTGGCTGGGTTCCCATAAATATCCATTCATCCTCCCACCATAATTCCAGAATCTTCCAGAATGCAGGAGGAAGTAATCAGACCAGCAGCTTGTGTAATGTGCATCAGACTGGAACAATCACCCCCCTGCTCCACTGAATACAGAGAGTCAGACTAAATTAACCTAGCAACCTATTCTAACTAGGATGCGTTGATCAGTGTGGGATGCTGATAGTGGGGAAGTCTCCCGGCTTTCTGAATACAAAGTACACAACAAGGAGGATTCCCTCCATCCACCTTGAATATGTGGATAGGAAAATGGGGTAAAAAAAATTCTTTCACCCCGCTGGATAAAACGGACTTATCTATGGCCATCCATCGCGTCACGATTTTCCGAAAGAAGCCGAACGTCGGTGCGCAGGCACAGTATAGAGCCGCACCGACATTCGGCTTCTTTCGGCTACGAGTGACGCGATGGATGCGACCGTCGGAAGCCTCTCGGAAGACTGTCAATCAAGAAGGAACGCCCGCTCCCGAAGACCCATACCCGGAAGCGACGGAAGAAGATGCATCTCGAAAACGGGTAAGTACGGATCATATTTTAATACAAATAGCCGATTCCCCTAGACCGAACGAGCAGGAAGCTAAGGGGAAAAAAAAAAAAAAAAAAAGGAATTGGTTGAACTCCCGCTTTAACTTCCTGTCTCCTTAATGTGCCAAAGAGCCTCATACTTTGTAGGTGGAAATCTAACCAGATCTTCTCATTAGCAAAGTTAATTCTCATAATTTTCATTATCTGTATGAGAAATTCTTAGTGGTCAGTAATCAAGGCCTGAAAACTTCCCATGTAAAATGAGGTTACGGAGATGTAATACCATTTCTCCCACTGGTTCTTGGGTTTGCTGGTTAATTGTCTCTATTAAGAGTAATGGTGCAGGTTGTAGTTGTTGTTAGTAGTTTTTCCTTTTCCTTTTTTATCTTTGTTTTGCTCTTTCAACATGAAAGTAATGACTGTCTGTTCCACTCTCTACGCTGCAATATAAAACATATATGAGTTCTGTATTACCTTATACTCTGTGGATTTTGCATAGTGCTAGTGTGCTTACTGGAATATTACGTATTTGTCTTTGTATTAATACAGAGGACTCTGCTTGTTCCTCCATAAATGTTTCATTTGAATGTTCGTATTTGTACTTTGCTTATTTTCTAATAAAAAATATTTGAAAGAAATTAAACGGTGGACATACAGTATAGGCTGTGGGATCAGTGTGGTTCCTTTTGTGCAGCCTGGGCAGAATGGATACAATTTTTGACTACAGACACAAATCAAAATCTTAAAGTGGAAGTAAACCCTCCTATTATTTTCAGCCAAGGAAGCTGCCATCTTGGCCTCTGTTTAATCTGCAACTGCCATGATGCTGCACATGTGATCAGTTATGAAACCAGCCATTGGATGGTTTGACAGTTTGGTTGAGAGCACAAGCAAATGTGACATCTAGCATTTCCGGCATGCCGGGAATGTTAACTGTTTTTTTAAACTATCAAATTAATGGGTTTACTTCCGCTTTAATGATTGAAGAGGAAGAATTCTGATCTACTATGAACATTATTATTTTGTTTTTGGACCTGGCACATGCCTGATTTTGTGGTGTTGCACTTCCCTCCCTACTCCTTCTTGCTCTTCATTCCCCCTTCACTTTGTTTTATAATACTCAGGGTTGAGATGAGACGAGTCTCTCGAGCTGAGACAGTTGTATTTGTTGGATCTATGGGCCAGATTGCCATTTGAGGCACTTTCTTGTGATGTTTGTATCCTCCAGATCTCTTAATATGTTGATTTGTACATCTGAAATATACATTTGTATACCACTGGCCCCTGCAAGAGCACTTCTTGCCCTATATTTATTGTTGTGCTGTAATATGCAGGCCTATCCATTTTTGCTGGTAGCCTGTGACTGAATAAGATAAGTAAAGAGTATATAAAAAAGAGGCATACAGAGAGGTGCAGAAATCACAGACCAACAAAACCAACAAAACTTGCCCTCCAGCAAGAAAAACAGCAAGCAGCACAACAGTGACATCACAAACTCCTACTCCTTATCTTGTGAGGCTATCAGTCAGAGACAGCAGGGCCTTTGATGATCTCATACTGTAGAACTATAGATAGGGGTCAAGACAAGATAGGGGTTTGTCGAGACCCTTTTGAAACGCCAGCCTCTCATTGGCGCTCCTCAGATGAACTCCCCACCGAACAGCAATACCGCTTGGGAGCCTCGAAGGTGGGAACCCAGTCGCTCACTGGGTCCCCGTCACTGCTCAGATGTTCCGGGCCAACCTGGCCCCCGGAACCAGGAACACCGCGTGGCACCCACGCCCCGGTCGGGTAGGCCATAATGCCGGGGCGCCGTGATGTGGCCACCCTAAAGGTGGGTGCCACACTGGACGAAGAAGACCCAGAACCAATGGCGTCTGTCCCATAAATATCCTCCCCCAGCATGCACAGCGAGGCTACACCCTCCTGATTGGCTGCTGGGGAAGAGCACCCAAACTTTGACTCCACTGCTGCCATCTACTGCACAGTGGGTAGAACACCCCAGTACAACAGAATGAGCCCACAGCACAGCCAAGCTGAGACAGAGACCCTGTTTTAAGCATAACAATTTGGATCAAAGTTTAACTACACTCTGATCTCCCTTTAAATTTAAATAGCACCGGTTCTTCTAAGTGAAACCAGGCGCTACATAGATGTTCACTCTAAGTAAGCAAATCTCTTTTTTTTTGGTTCAGGTCCATTTTAACAATTTTAAAATTGCATGACTTCATTATATGAAAATTTGTTAACATTTCAAATTGTATAAGTTGTATTTGTATTATAAAAGTGTACTGAATTTTGAGAACGAATTAACATATCAGTCCACTCAACCGTGATATTTTAAGTATTGGGATGTTAAACCACTTTCTTATATTTTCTTCACTGATAGGTTAACTGTGTTTAAGTTTTTAAATCTCAACACTGGTTGAGACAGTAACAAAGGTGTTCTACATTGCCTTGACAATTTGTAAAAAAAAAATCAATTATGGAAATGCAATGGGAGGTGCTGAAACATGCAAAGTTGGGCAGGATCACCCAAAACTTTCAAGGTTGACTGGAGTTAGAACTATGGCAGAAAGTTCTCCCTGTTTGAGAATCCAAAAATGTAAGAAAAAAGTGTCTGACCTTGCCTAGTAGATGCAGCATGCTCCACTAAACTTAAATATTACTTTTAAGTGGACTGTCTGTTTCTGATGACATTTAATTTGTTACACACTTTGACATTTTGCTATCTTTTTAGAGAAGCATATTCCTCGGCAGTTGGAATGTTTTTAATTTGCCTATGACCTTATGCATTGTCCAGTTCAAGGAGTCATATGCTAAGGATGGCCATACATGAGTAATTTTTCCATTTCATTCAACCAATGGGTTGAATGAAAGATAATTAGTTAATTCCCATCGAGTGTGTGGGGAGAGTTCACCCTGTGTACAGCACAAGCTGTCTCCCGGGGGCCTTTCCAGATACGTTTGCTTTTTTGTGATCATATCCTGCTGGCCATATCTACCAAGCAGTTTATGGTTACCTCCGCACACCAGTTTGATCTACTTGATCTGATATTGGATACCATATCCCGATTATATGTGGATTTTATACGTTTTTCCCATTATCTTTCTGGACTGTTTCCCCTGCTTAAGTGAGATTTCTTTAAGCAAATTCGTGGACCTTATGCTTATTACATGGCATTTTCCTATATTGGATATTCCCCTTAGAGGGAGTGATTTGCTTTAAAATACTCTCTCTATTCAGTCTGCTCTGCGAGCTCTTGGATATACTCACCCATGTCATCCCTATCATCTTCCTATGGAATATCATTTATATATGTGGAATCCCTGATATTCGGATATATTTATATATCTGGCTATATCCGTCCAAAGATTATGAGATTTATTCTCTGTCACTGTCTCCTATTGTTGCTCGTCCTGAAGAAGCCTCACAGCGAAACACGTAGACGCACAAGGGATACAACTCATACTTTTTAATATCGTGTATGTTTTTTTTTATCTTTGAACACTGTGTTGTTTTGTTTTTTACTTTTTGTAATAAAATAATATTTTTTGCTATTTCTGTTGTTGTCTTGCCTTCAAAGTCCAAGCATTAGTTATTATTTTTTGAGTAATCCCTTTTCTTCTCCCAATTAAACGGATGTGGCAGTGTGAGTGCTTCCCCTTTCCCCTTTTTTCATCATTCGAGAGTTCACCGCTGTCAGATTACACTGATCAGCACTGCCGGCTACAGCCAGCAGTGCTGATCGAGAGAAAATGTCGAAGTTTACAAGTTGGTCTTTACACAAGTTGATCCATAGATTTGAACAACCAGCCTGTCCTTACATGGATCGTAATTCAACCAGTCGCTGCTGAACCGGATACATTTAAATCTGTGTATGACCGGCTTAAGTGCATGTACACATAATAACCAATCAGAATATTTTCTGAAGAAGTTAGACCAGTACAAGATGAATTCAGATTGGTAGCTGTTGATACTTTGCTTTGGTGCTGTGCTGTTTGCACTTTTGTATTAAACATGTCTTACCAGTCTCTGCTTTACTGAGCTAGAAGGCTCGCAGGCTGTGACATTTAAAATGAAGTGTTTTGTGACTGATAAAGGATATATTTGGTCTCTGAATATTTAGCTATTGTGCTTAAAAGTGGCTGTGCCAGGAGATATCTTCCCCGGCAGCTTGGATGTATTTCCTTACTTCTACAAAATGCAAACATTGTATTACTGAGACATCATATAGACTTTCTGCTTTTTTGGCCTTTTGCTATAAAGGTTGTATTTTTTTTACAGTATCATGTTTAAATTAAAGGATTTTTATACATCCTGGCATTATATACATCTGTTAACACAAATGTCACCCTTTAAAGAGAGTTAAATAGAATCTATCATAAAATGCTAAAAACTACCAATTGGGAGACCCCGATGTGCTAATGCTTGTAGTTCCGCTCTGAGCAAACAAGGAGAGAGTATAAAGTCCCACTGGTACTCAGGAATGGGGCGCTGGATGAAAATATCACCATCTAGTAGTGTAGTGTGAAGTCCCCGCTCAACCCTATCCAGTCTATGTGGTTAACGTGTAAGGTGGCCTATGCTTTGCACCACTCCACACACCACATCCTCTGACATGTTTCGCCCCACCTACCAGGGCTTAGTCATAGAGGGCAATTAGGAGACCCTGTCACATCCATAAAGAAATCAAATCTGACACCCCCTGTAGTATACTCACCTGTCTAGCAACACATGTCCCCAACTTTCCTTCCCATCTTGAATGGCTATTCATCCCCCCTTTACTGTGACTGGACAGTGAAAGAGAAGCTGCATATCAATGCGTTCATCTCTGCTTATTTCTCCTATATAAATATCCATGCACTGTAGTACATACTAGCTTTCACTGGGTGGGGTAATATCAGAAGGTCCAAAAAAATATCTGGATAACTTCAGGAAGTATTAGCAAGGTTGCAGTCACTCAAAAATTACTATGGTCTAGATTCAGGTACAATTGCGCTTTTTTTACGGAGGCGCAGGGCAACGTTTTTGCCCTGCGCCCCCGCAAATTTACTGCGCTGCCCTTGATTCACGGAGCAGTAGCTCCGTAAATTGCGTGGGCGCGCCGGCAAAATGCCCGGCGTAAGTGCGCGCAATTTAAATCATTTAAATTAGGCGCGTTCCCGCGCCGATCGTAGAGCGCATGCTCCGTCGGGAAACTTTCCCGACGTGCATTGTGGCAAATGACGTCGCAAGGACGTCATTTGCTTCAAAGTGAACGTGAATGGCGTCCAGCGCCATTCACGAATCACTTACGCAAACTACGTAAATTTGAAATTTCGCGACGCGGGAACGACGGGTATACGTAACATTGGCTGCCCCTGCTAATAGCAGGGACAGCCTTACGCGAAAAACGCCATACGGAAACGACGTAAACTGCGTACGCAGGGCTCGCGTAACATTGTGAATCGGCGTTAGTATGCAATTTGCATACTATACGCTGAGCACAACGGGAACACCACCTAGCGGCCATCGCAAGAATGCAGCCTAAGATATGCGGGCATAAGAGCCTTATGCCGCGCATATCTTAGGCTGCAGTCGGCATAACGAGGTTCCTGAATCAGGAGCATTCGTTACGCCGGGGCAAGTAAGCAATTGCGCTGTGTAACTATGGTTACACAGGCGCAATTGCTTCTTGAATCCAGGCCTATGTTTATTACTTGACACAATTACCATGGAAAAGCCTAAATATTTTGTGGGTGTAAATATCTGATAAAGTTGCCATTTTGAAAAATTAGGCCCTTTTCGTTGTAACTATATTTAAAGGAAACCTGTTGTGAGAGAAATTCAGTCTGTTTTTGCCTTTTCTCCTCTGAAAATACTAGTTACCTGTTGTTTCTAGCTTTTACAGTTACACTTTCAGAGTCAAAGACCCAGAACAAGCATACAAGTACATGAAGTCAGACTGGAATAAGCGATGATGATTTGCATACCATGGGTCAATGACTTACATAACAATAAACACGGAATGAATGTCAATGAATGAAGAGCAACTGACAATAGCTTTCCTTTCATTGCAAGTACCTTCACTCATGTATTTTGTTGCTCTGTGTCAGCACTTTGGCTAATATGGGCACCATCGCTTTTGGCAGTGTAACACTTTGTTTATTACTAAAAGGTAAATCACTGGGCTGACCTAATCATTCTGCCACTGTATGTCCAATTAATACCCAATATAAAGGTGAGAAATTCCTAAAGAAAATGAAATATTATTAGCCACACATTAGAGTAAGTGCCATTACCATGACTGAAGGATCTAGAAGTTTGTGAACTTTGCTTGCAGTTATAAGCAGGGCCAAGTTTCTGCATAGTCACCACAGGCCATGGCCTGGGCACACACCACCCACTAGGGATGAGCTTCGTATTCGAGTCGAACTCATGTTCGACTCGAACATCGTATGTTCGATCGTTCGTCGAAAAGCGTACAAAACGGGTCGTTCACGCCAAATTCGAGTTACGTTTCACAGACCATAATTCACTGCGGCATCGCTGGCTGATGATTGGCCAAGCATGCACTATGACCCACATGCTTGGCCAATCACAGCGCGCAAAAAATGGAGAGCCATAATTGGCCAAAGCCAGGGTGGCTTTGGCCAATTATGGCTTAGGGGGTTTAGTACACGCCCCACACTATAAAAGGCTGCCTGCAGGGCAGCCTTGTGTAGTGTGTTGCGGCAGTTAACAGAGAACAGAGAGAGACAGAGAGAGTGTCATTTTTTGCAGGTAGATAGAGCAGGCAGGCAGGCTAGTCAGTTAATGTTACAGTGTGTAGAGGATATATATACATCCCAGGTGTTGTACATATATTTATACACTGTATAGTTTAGCTAGATCAGTTCTTCCTAATTCACTGGCAGGCAGGTGATTGTGTTATTTAAAGTTGTTATCACAGGCATACTATAGACACCCAGCTATAATTTTTTAATTTAAGCATCATTAAAATCACTGCTCCTGATGCAGGAGCAGTGATTTTAATGATGCTTAAATTAAAAAAAATTAAAAATGAAAAATTCCTTTGGTCTTGCCCGAGGGAAGATGTATCAATGGAAAAAAAGTCCTTTGATACATGTTCCCAGGGGCAAGACCCGGGTTCTCAAAGACATTTTCACAGGCATACTATAGACACCCAGCAGGTACAATATTTAAAGGAGTGTTCCAGGCATTTTTTGTGTTTATTAAAAGTCAGCAGCTACAAAAAGTGTAGCTGCTGGCTTTTAATAAACACACACTCACCTGCTCCACGTTCCAACGACGCGCCGACCGGGGCTCCGCTCCTCTCCCCCCCTCCCTGGCCGGTGTCTTCATCCTAAGTGTGAGCACCCGGCGTGACAGCTTTCGGCTTCACGGCCGGGCACCCACTGCGCATGCGCGGGCGGCGCTGCGCTCTCTCATTGGACAGGCGATCGCATGGGACCTGTCATGTGTCCCAGGCGATCGCCTACTGCAGCCCCTCCCTGTAGGCGATTAAGCTATTCGCCGACGATGCCCCTCGGCGGAAGGAGGAAGTGGGACAGGAAGTCCCACTCCTCCTGAAGCCCCCACTAACCCCCCAAAAAAATTACATGCCAAATGTGGCATGTAAGGGGGCGAGGAGTGGGTTAAGCGGAAGTTCCAATTTTGGGTGGAACTCCGCTTTAAAGGAATTTTTCATTTGTTTATTTTTTTTATTTAAGCAACATTAAAATCACTGCTCCTGAAAAAACTACTGTTTTTAAAACTTTTTTTCCATTGATACATGTTCCCTGGGGCAAGACCCGGGTTCTCAAAGACGTTTTACGACAATAACTTGCATATTAGGCTTTAAAATTAGCACTTTTGAATTCGAATGTTCGAGTCCCATAGACGTCAATGGGGTTCTAAATGTTCGTGCGAACGTTCGGTCCGTTCGAAAGGTTCTGGTGCGAACCGAACAGGGGGGTGTTCGGCTCATCCCTACCACCCACACATGACTGGGTCTGAACCTCTAGAACTAAACTGCAAGAAAAAGAGACGTATGGACAAAGCTTTGTTGGCAATACTTCTCACGTGGGTCACAGGAGTGCACTTCTTTGTGCTCACCTGGGACCCAGTATTATCCAGAGTTGCTCCAGGCTCTGGAAGGATCCTAATCCACCCAGAGCCGAACCCCGTCCAGCCGGTGCTCTGGTCAGGTTTGGAGGGACAGGATAGAGAGCAGTGACTGACAATCACCATTCTCTGCTCAGAGCCGACCAAGAACTGAGTGTTTAACGGTAACGTGATCGCTCAGCTCTCAGGCTTAATGACGACAAGGAACTGCTGCAGCATCACACCAATGAGGCAGCAAGGAGGTGAGTGAGGATGTTTCATTTTTTTAACAACCCCTAACCAATCCTTTAATTCTCTTCTTTTAGTTCCAGTCTTATGTCACCAAACATACACTAGGATAAAAAAAAAAGGTGACAGTAATTTTCAGCCAGTCCAGTGAGATTTGAAAATTACAGCCACAATGTGGCTACAAGAAAAGATCCTTGTGCTGGCACTTAAAGAGGAGGTCCAGACAAATACTGTAGCTGCTGACTTTTAATATCAGGGCACTTACCTTTCCAGGGTGCCTGCAATTTTGGCACCCCAGCCAATCTTTGGATCGACTCCCGGGTTCTGCCGCCCCCATTCCTGGTAAGGGAACCCGGCATGAATCCTTTCAGCTTCACAGCGGGTTCTCTACTGTGCTTGCACAAAGCTCGCTGTGCTTCGTAATTGGCCCGGCGGCAGGGGAAGTAGGAAGGGGGCAGAACTTCCGGGAGATCGGGCCGCGGCCTGTCTCCGGGAGTGGTCCCCGGTCCCCCCTGAAAGGTGCCAAATGTGGGTGGAGGAAGCGAATAAGCGAGGGCTCTACGTTTGGGTGGAACTCCGCTTTAAATTGTGAAGCAAGCTTCAGATGTACTAATACCAAAGGGACAAATGGTCTATTTCAGCCTCTTTTTCCCTAATCCTGGTGAGTTGTTTGTGGCTATGATGTCTGGTTCTGTCAGTATGGTATGAAGCCTAGCCAGCTGATGGGGGTAGCAGTGTGACAACAGTAGATAGTTGGCCTTGATAAGAACAGTCAGGGCCGATGCTAGGGTCACAGGCGCCTGGGTGCAGAAATGTTTCTGGCGCCCCCACACGGGTGTCGTCATTTTACCAACTCCTCCCCTTTACAAATATTTCTATGGCAATGACTCAACCACAGAGATGCTCCCCCACAAAGTCTTCATTAACCTGGGATCCTTACATGATCTGTTAACAATAAACAAAATACAGGAAGAGAAGCAGAGTACTTTATTGGGAGCTGGAGGGGGGCCTCTGTGATGGACACAGAGAGGGCTTCTGTTAGAGAGTCTGTTAGATGTTCGGTGCCCCCACCTCTGCAGGCGCCTGGGTGCAATGCACCCTGTGCACCCTGCCTAGGATCGGCCCTGAGAACAGTAGTATAAATCAAGCACTGGCTCTAATACAGCCTATATGTATGTGCCACATAAGTGTGACCCGACATTAAAGTGGAACAAAACCCTCCTATTGTTTTCAGCAAAGGAAGCTGCCATCTTGGCCTCTGTTTGATTTTAAACTGCCACAAGACTGATCTTGTGATCACTTATAACACCAGCCATTTGATGATTTGACAGTTTGGTTGAGATCTATGTGACAGTTATATTCAGTGCTGTGGGGGATGTAACTGTTTTTTTAAACTGTTAAATCAATGGGTTTGGTTCCACTT
The DNA here is from genome assembly GCF_905171775.1 of Rana temporaria. Classification (NCBI taxonomy): domain Eukaryota; kingdom Metazoa; phylum Chordata; class Amphibia; order Anura; family Ranidae; genus Rana; species Rana temporaria. Next base: position 323,062,866 of record NC_053493.1, read on the forward strand.
TAAAGCGAAACTTCAGTAATTTTTTCATCTTTCCATCTATTAAATCTTCTGCCCTTGTTGTTTTAACTTTGGATAGTACATTTTTTTTTCTGCCAGTAAATACCTTATACAGCCCATTTTCTCTTTCTTGTCTGGTAAAAAGCCTAGGCTTATGACATCATGCACAACTCTCTTTCTCACACTCTTGCAAGAGTTGGCCAGGAAGGGAGGGGGGATGAGTCATAAAAGGGCCAATGAAAGCTGAAAAGCTGGAGGTGTGCCACTGAGTTTCTGTGTAAATCCAGGAAGTGAACAGGCAGCAGCTTCAGCTGCCCACAGTTAAAATGGTTGCAGCCAGACTCAGTGAAAGGAGATTTCTACAGCATATTTGGCAATCACAGTATCATAGCTCCCAGTTTTCCCTGATTTTGAGGGACTGTCCCTGATTTGGAACAATGTCCCTATGTCTCTCTTTCCTCTTTCTCTTTTCTCTTTATCTTTCAAAAAGTATTTCCCAGTGCTAAACCGTTCATCCAATTTCCAAATGGCTGCATTTGTACATTTTAAAAGTCAATATAAAGGAATAGTAGTGGTAAAAAACTAAAATGTATTTTTTGGAAATATTATTTTTTAAGGGGGCGTGACAGGGGGTGTGTCCTATACCTAAATACTTTTTCTAATAGGTGTCCCTAAAGGCCAATAGAAGGAGCAGTGGTTCCGAGCGTGTAGCCCAATCAGCCTTTGTTCTCCCTGTCTGACCCTCCTCCTGGAAGTGTTACTCGGAAGTAATCACGTGACCTGTCACGTGACCCGTGAGGCTGGAACAGGCTTCATCCTGATGGCCACAGGACAAGCCTGACGACTCCACACATTCTGCTATCTTCACTTCTAAGCAGCCCATGGATCCGGGACGAGGACTACAGGATGTTACAGATGATTCTTCTTTCCTTACCTTCTTGTAAGTGTGTTTTGTACAATGTGTCCTCAAAAGAACCTCTTTAATACTGCACTTAGGTGGCGCTTCCTTTCTCTACCCCTCTTTTGTTTACCACAGAGTCAGCTCTCTGAGGACAGCAGCCGCCATTGAACAGCCAAATCACCTGCATTTTTATCCATTGAACTGCCTGTTACTATTATTTCTAATGGACTAATCACCATACCCCTACCTATGCATGTACTTTGTATCTGCGCTGAGAGTTGTAGCCTCTATATTCAAAACACTTTGAGGCAGATCCACGTAGATCGGCGCTTCTCTCCGCCGGGCGTAGCGTATCTAAGATACACTACGCCGCCGTAACTTTTATTTCGAATCCTCAAAGAATTTGCGCCGTAAGTTACGGTGGCGTAGTGTATCTTTGGCGGCGTAAGGGTGCGGAATCCAAATGGATGTGATGGGGGCGTGTTTTATGTAAATACGTAGTGACCCAACGTAAACAACGTTTTTTTTTGAACGGCGCATGCGCCGTCCGTAGGGGTAACCCAGTGCGCATGCTCGAAATTAAACCGGAACAAGCCAATGCTGACGACGATGACGTCATTCTACGCAAATCCCTATTCGTGAACGACTTACGCAAACGACGTAAAAAATTTGACGCGGGAACAACGGCCATACTTAACATTGAGTACGCCTCATAATAGCAGGGGTAACTATACGCCGGAAAAACCCGAACGCAAACGACCTAAAAAATGTGCCGGCCGGACGTACGTTCGTGGATCGCCGTAACTAGCTAATTTGCATAATCAACGCGGAATTCGACGGAAACGCCACCTAGCGGCCGGCGGAAAAAATGCAGATCCGACAGCGTACTAAGACGTACGCCTGTCGGATCGATCCCAGATGCCGTCGTATCTTGTTTTGTAGATACAAAACAAAGATACGACGCGGGAACTTTAAAAATTACGCGGCGTATCAATAGATATGCCGGCGTAATTCTTTTGTGGATCTGCCCCTTTGTGTCTGTTTATATGCGGGTTTCTAGTGATGTTGCATATTGCTGCAAAGTTGTTACTATTGACAAAAAATATAGAAAATGTCCTATTAATGCTGGAATATCTGTTAATGATATAGGGTCCCTCTGCAGTAGGTTAAGTTTTACATTGTCAACTATTTGTTATCTAGAACATGAACACCACAGTGATGCATCAGTGGCCCAGATTCAAGAAGCAATTGCGTCTGCGTAACCATAGTTACTTGTGCCGGCATAACGACTTCTCCTGATTCAGAGAGCTCGTTACGCCGACTGCAGCCTAAGATATGCGTGGCATAAGGCTCTTATGACCTCATATCTTAGGCTGCATTCTTACGCAGGCCGCTAGGTGGCGTTCCCATTGTGGTCAGCGTATAGTATGCAAATTGCATACTAACGCCGATTCACAACGTTACGCGAGCCCTGCGTACGCAGTTTACGTTGTTTGCGTACGGCGGTTTTTGCGTAAGGCTGCACATGCTAAAGGCTGCACATGCTAAAAGCAGGGGCAGCCAATGCTAAGGATACCCGTCGTTCCCACGTCGCGAGGTTTAAATTTTACGTTGTTTGCGTAAGTGAATCGTGAATGGCGCTGGACGCCATTCACGTTCACTTTGAATCAAATGACGTCCTTGCGACGTCATTTACCGCAATGCACGTCGGGAAAGTTTCCCGACAGAGCATGCGCTCTACGCTCGGCGCGGGAATATAAATGATTCCCGCCCCCTACGGGATCATTTACATTAGGCGCCCTTACACAGGGCATTTCTGAGGAGCGCCCATGCAAATTACGTGGCTACTGCTTCATGAATGAAGCGTAGCGCAAATAATTTGCATAGGCGCAGGGTAAAAAGGGTACACTGCGCCTCTGTAAGGAGCGCGCAGCTGTACCTGAATCTACCCCAGAGAGCTTAGCATTTTTTTTCTGATTAAATTGATAATTTTTAATTAATGACATATATTTGTAGAGTGCTTTTCTTCCTGGGCACTAAAATTGCTTATCATATTGATGTTGAAGCAGACAGGAGGTTAGGCAGCCATCTTGAGTACACTCAGTAAAATCTCATCCAATTTTGGACAAAAGCCAGTTAAACTACCAGCACGTCTTTGGGATGTGGGAAGAAACCCACACAAGCGCAGGTAGAACATGCAGACTCCATGCACCTAGTGTCCTGCTCAGGATTCCAAGGACCCCGGCCACCACTAGGCCCCAGATCTCACTGTCAGCTTTCACTGCATCTCGTGTGACAATAATCCATTCGCTTTCTCTTGGCTGAGCTGTCTCAGAACAGGTTTCACCAGTTTCAGAAGTTTCAAATGACACCTATTATCTGCAGAGTCCCATGTCCTGGGTAAACTTTGACACAACAGGCAGTCACAGCTAATATCGCTTTGTGTCTGAACTTCAGTTGGTGGGTCATTTTACACTTGTGAAAGGGCAGTAAGAAGAACACACACTGGAAAGTTTGAATTCATAGTAAAACTATCCTTAATCATAACTCTCAGCAATTATTGCTGAATGGGCCACACAGGCTGTGTTAAAGCAAACCAGTATATGGCTGCACCTAAAGCTGAACTCCAGGCTAACAGCTTACTACAAAGATGAAATACATACAGGTTTAAGCGGTTCTCCACCCTAAAGTGGAGTCCCGCTGATCGGAACCCTCCCCCCTCCGGTGTCACATTTGACACCTTTCAGGGGGGAGGGGGGTGCAGATACCTGTCTAAAGACAGGTATTTGCACCCACTTCCGGCCCGGCATTCACGGGCAAAAGACGGGCATTCCGTCACTTCCCGTCACCCCCCCCCCCGTTGTGTGCTGGGAACACTCGGCTCCCAGCACACAGCGGGAGCCAATCGGCGGGCGCGGCGCGACTCGCGCATGCGCCGTAGGGAACCGGGCAGTGAAGCCGCAGCGCTTCACTTCCTGGTTCCCTCAGCGTGGATGGCGGGGGGAGCAGCAGAGAGACGAGCGATCGCTCGTCCTCTGCTGCGATCGGCGCTGGACTCCAGGACAGGTAAGTGTCCTAATATTAAAAGTCAGCAGCTGCAGTATTTGTAGCTGCTGGCTTTTAATATGTTTTTCCCATGGCACATCCGCTTTAAGGGAGCTATTTTACTTAAAGCGGAGTTCCGCCAAAAAAATAATAATTAAAAGTCAGCCGCTACAAATACTGCAGCTGCTGACTTTTAATATATGGACACTTACCTGTCCTGGGCGCCCGCGATGAGGGCACCTGGAGCCGATCTCTGCCTCGGCTCTCGGGTGCTGCCGCCGCCATCTTTGGAAAGGGAATCGGGAAGTGAAGCCTTGCAGCTTCACTTCCTGGTTCCTTACTACGCATTCGCGAATCACACTGCGCGATCACGCTGGTCCCTGCTGTCTTCTGGGACCTGTGTGTCTCCCAGAAGACAGCAGACGGGACGGAGTAGGTGCCGGGCGTGGCATAGGCCACCGCAGTCACCGCAGTGATCTATGCACGGAAGTGGGAGAAAATACTGGTATTACACATGTATCTGCTCCCTCCTCCCCCCTGAAAGGTGCCAAATGTGACACCGGGGGGAGGGGGGGGTCCCAAAAAGTAGAAGTTCAATTTTTGGGTGGAACTCCGCTTTAAAATGGTTGTAAACCTCCACATATACCCAGTGAAGTGTGACTGGGCTCAGGTGATACACAGAGATTAAACAACTCCTCCATAAGTTGTACCTGTTTATCTGCAGGCTTCTCTCCTCTACAGACATTGAAAGTACAGTTTTTTTTAAAAGCTTGTGTGATATTTCCGAAAAAAGGGGGCGGAGAGCTGAAATTACAATGTGTCAGTTGTATTTCTATCCATCTAGTCCTAAAATGTATACAGCTCTGTCACATAGTATAGCCCTGTCTGTCAGGACAGGAGACCTGACTTTTCTGGGTTGCTAAAAAAACATATACAGGTCTTGTCCCTCCCCCAACCTTTAATTGGAGAGTGAAAGGAGAAGCATCAGTTTATCAGTGTTCATCTCTCTGAAAATGTGTGCTTTCCTCCTATGAGCATGCTCATAGACAATGCAGTAAAACTGATTGGGTCCGTGGGTGCTTCTCTCTTTTTCCAGTTGTTGCTCTGCTGTACAGGGATTGCAAGAGGCTAATACCAGGACACATCCAGGTATTTAGACAGCTTCTGTGTAACAATATATGCATTGTTGAATTGTTTGAAATCAGTGGAAATTCATCAAAACCCATTTAAATATGTTATTTAAATACAATGCATTGCGTGTCAATGTAGATTAATTAATTTGCGCGTTGACGTGTTTTAATGGAAAGCATATTAAGAAAAAAATGAGAGGTGGAAATCCAGCTTTAATGATGTATTCATAAATACAGAACTGCATAAATATGTACGTAAATATGGATTTATTTGATCTGCCTGGAGTTCATATTTAAAGAATCCTTTCAATTCAGATCTAATAAGGTATCAGGCCGATAAAAGAGCACAGGGAAAGTTACCTCCTCCCTTTAAAGCGGTATTAAAGTGATACTAAAGTCATGATTTTTTTATTTAAAAATAACAAATATGTTTTACTTACCTGCTGTGTGTAATGGTTTTGCACAGAGCAGCCCAGATCCTTCTCTTCTTGGGTCCCTCAGCAGCACTCCTGGCTCCTCCCTCCTGCCGTGTGCCCCCACAGCAAGCAACTTGCTATGGGGGCACCTGAGCCGAGCCGCTGCTCTGTGTGTCCATTCAGACACGGAGCCGTGGCTTGGCACTGCCCCCTCTCTGTCCTCATTGGCTCACTGACTTAGGCCCCGTACACACGGTCGGACCGAACCGATGAGAATGGTCCGACAGACCGTTTTCATCGGTTCACCGCAGAAGTGGCCTGATGGTCTGATGTGTGTACACACCATCAGTTCAAAATCCGATCGGGTCAGAACGCTCAATGCTTCCAAGCATGCGTCGACTTGATTCTGAGGATGCGCGGGTTTTAAACCGATGCTTTCTGTACTAACCATCGGTTTGGTCCGATCGGGCAGCGGTCCATCGGTTCGGTTTTGAAGCATGTTTTAAAATGTTGGACCGAAGGAAAACAGACCGATGGCCTATACACACGGTCGGTTTGGTCAGATGAAACTGAACTTCGGTTCATTCTCATCGGTTCGGTCCGACCGTGTGTACGGGGCCTTAGAGTGACAGCAGCGGGAGCCAATGGCGCCCATGTGTGTCTCAGCCAATCAGGAGGGAGAGTCCCAGACAGCCGAGTCTTTGGTGCAACATTGCTGGATCGAGATGGGGCTTAGGTAAGTATTAGGGGGGCTGAGGGGAGAGCTGCACACAAAAGGTTTTTGATCTTAATGCATAGAATGCATTACAATCTACCTTTAAAACCACTTTAAACCCAAAACTTAAATACATTGCATATCACTAATTATTAGATGCAGTGGCTGCATTTGTTTTCTTTTTGTTAGGCTTTTTTGCTTCTGTTTTTTCCTGGTGATCTGGCCAGTAACACACCTCCTGTATTACAGTGAATCTATTCTGGACAGCAACATTGTCAGTCTGGGAGGAAGGGGCGTGTTTGATGTACTAGCAGATTTAGATACAATAATCAATAGAAGCCATACTCCAGGTCCCAATTTATAAGCAGTTAAAGGAACTTTTGTTTTACTTTTGGGATAAAGGTTTTACATAAATAATTAGAAGCTGGTCGTTGTAAGCACCCCTGTCAGTGGTAAATGGTTTATCTCAAGCCTCCAACTGCTACATCTGCAGGGCAGATTGTTCTTTTGAAAAATAACAGATTTACTGGCTAGATCACCAGGTCAAAATAAAAGAAAGAAAGCCTAAAAAAGAAAATGAATGGAGCCATAACATCTAAGAATTGGTGAGCTACAGCATAATAAATGTTTGCTTTTGGGTTCCACCCTAAAAATTTACTTTCTATTAACAGCTTGCCTTTAATGTAAACAAAAAAAAATTAAAACATTTTTTTTACTCACTTCTATCTGGCTGTTACTACGCACATTTCATAATCTGCCTAGTTCCTGGTTCTAGGTGGTTCAACTTCCTGTCCTAAGACCCCATTGCCTCCTGGGAAATGATGACACTCATTTTCCAGGAGTCTCTGGGCATTACTGTGCCTAAAAATCGCCCAGCATGCACCTCTCCCTGAAAACCAGGAAGAAAAAGTAACTGGACTTCACATGCACACCCATATGATGGATATGGCCACAACATGAGCTGGAGCAGGGCTTTTTTTCAGGGAGAACTTGTTGGAACTCAGTTCCACCACCTCTGGCTCAGACCCTGGGTGATTACCGTATTTTTCGCTCCATAAGACACACTTTTTTCCCCCAAAAAGGGGGGAAATGTGTGTGCGTCTTATGGAGCGAATACTGACCAGGAGAGCCGCTGAAAGGGGATTGTTTCGGTGGCAGAATGATGCCCTATGCATCACTCTGCCCCAGCTAAATCCCGTTTCTCCCCTGTCTTCAGCTGCTACAGGGAGAGAAACAAAAGGGTATTGTTCTTTATTTAACCCCCACAGAATCGGCATTAATATGTAAATCACACAGGCATTGTTATGTTAATGAGACCAGCCGGTGTCTTGTCACATTCAGGTCCCGATCACAGATTGCTCCGGAAGTGACGTTCCATCGCCGCCATCTTGCTACACCCCACACTCCTGCACAGTAATGATAGAGTGTGAAGGGGGCAAGCGGACATCTTGTTACACCCACCAGAGTTTTAGATTTCACAGTTATTTTCAACACAAAACAGAGCTTATATGCTTAAATACAGTATTTGGAAATCCAATGGAATGTTACATTTTAAAAAGCAGCAGCAAACCCGCTGACCTTACATGGTTTCTAATGTGACAGAACACCTCTGATTTTCACATTTAACATGTAAACAGTCCGTCGGATTTACAAATACTGTATATAAGCATATAAGCTCCGTTTTGTGTTGAAAATAACTGTGAAATCTAAAACTCTGGTGGATGTAATAAGATGTCCGCTTGCCCCCTTCACACGCTATCATTAATGTGCAATAGTGTGGGGTGTAGCAAGATGGCGGCGACGGAACTTCACTTCTGGAGCAATCTGTGATGGGGAGCCGAATGTGACAAAACACCGCCACAATTCATATGCAAATTACGCCAGCACCTCTGCATGCTGCCCACCGAGAAGGTGTGAACAGCATACAGGTGAGTATAGGGGGCATGTAGAGGGGATCAAAGAGGGGGGTTTGAGGTGCAGAGGAGGTGAGCAGAGGCGTGCAGAGTTGAATGGGAAGGAGGGGTTGGATTGCAGCGGTTAGCAGAGTAGGGGTTTGGGGGATAGAGGTTAGCAGATGAGTTAGAGGGGCAATGTTGTACTGAGAGGGAGATAAGAATGCAGAGATTAGTAGAGAGATGGGGGGGTTACTGCAAATACACCATTTACATCACTGGTCAGTGTAAATGTCTCAATATGCAAATGTCCCAGTTACATTGGGGATCAGTGTAGGGTGCCCCCTTACATTGGTTGTCAGTGTAGAAATATTATTCTGTTAAATTTTATTAAATATTTTAGTACACCATTTGGTTGTGGAATTTTCTTTTCCATATTTTCCTTGTCTAAAATATAGGTGCAGAAAAGGGAAACTGCCGCTCCAGGTGGGTGCACTCAGCAATCAGTGTCCTCTCAGAAGCGTAGGTGCTGGCAATGCACAAAGCAAAGACCGGAGGAAAGACTGGACAGCCGGACTTCCACTAAATTCTTAAAAAGTTGCTTTTAATGGTAAAAAATTGAAACGTGTTTCGCACTGGGGTATCAGCGCTTAGTCATAGCTGATGACTAAGCGCTGATACCCCAGTGCGAAACGCGTCAGCTATCCACCCCACTGTCTGCTGTGACTTGTAGTGCTGTTTCCATTTTTTACCATTAAAAGCAACTTTTTAAGAATTTCGTGGAAGTGCGGCTGTCCAGTCTTTTCTCCGGTCTTTAAAATCTAGGTGCATCTTATGGTCAGGTGCGTCTTATGGAGCGAAAAATACAGTAATTTTAGCTTGCAAAAAAAATAAATTATGTCCAAACCCCCGATTTATTAGCTGGTGTGGGCAAAGTACAGTTTCACTGGAAGTGGGTTTCAAAATTAAACAGGAAAATTAGGTAATAGCTTTTTGAGATGTTTGGGGGGGAAGACTGTTACCAAACAGGATGGTACCACACCCCATATCATTGGCAATCAGCTGATATGGAGCCACTTGCAAGCAAAGCAGATGTCCCTAGATTATTTTCACTTATTTGGCTCTTTCCTGCGCTGTGCATTGCAAACTTCAGAAACCTCTTGAAATCGAAATGCATTTAAAGTCAGAACTGTAGGTCACAGCAAAAAGAAAAGAAAACATACAGGGCAGAATTCTAGGTTCCCAGGATACCAAAGATAGAATGAAAGAAGCCTCTGCTGAACAGCATAAGTGTCCACAAACAGGTTCCTCTTCTTTGGAAATTCCCTTTAACATCATGGTGCAAGCACTAAGGAAATCATTGTTCTTTTCAAACTGATAAAAGCTGACTTCTCTGACAGCCTTCTATGGCACCCTGTATTGTAGCCTGTTTGATATTAAAGTAGGCATCATGCCATTTTTTCTTCAGAATCTCTTTGTAGTGAGAAATATAGCGATTGTAAAGCTCAGACATGAAATATGAATACAGCATATTTCTTTATAGTGTGTGCTTGTCTCAATCCAGAGTACTATGTGTCATTTCTGTCTGCTGCCTCACTCCTCTGCTATAGGCATGAGTCACTTCTGACGAGTTTTCCTGATACCAAGTGGAAAATGGTCACAGGGAAAGACAGAGGCGGCTCTAGGCTTTGTGAGGCCTTAGGCAAAACTTGACATGGGGCCCCATTCACCCCCATTATGGGAAAAATAAGTCAAGGACGAGAGCCTCTTCCCCACAACCCTGGCCGGTGATTGTGGGGTCTGCAGGCAAGGGGGCTTATCGGAATCTGGAAACGCCCCCTTTAACAAGGTGGCCCCCAGATTCTGCTCTTTAATACCTAAGGTTCAGGGGCCACCCGGAGATGTCACCTGCTGAACCCGCCCCCTTGTGACGTCATTGACTGAGGGCATGCTGGGTCATTAACGTCACAAGGGGTGGTGTCACCGATATTCACTGGTTGTTAGAGACGCTGGCAGCTGGCAGCCCCGGCTTCTGAGTCAGGGCTCTTAACGCTGCCTGAGCAATCCTCTTTTAATGTTCAGTGAAAATTAACAGAATTCCAGATAAAAACTTATTATAAAGTCCGTTTCTCTGTTCTTGCTTTGTGTTACAGGTTATTTACATATCTAGAGCTTGGACATGTTTATCATATGTTATGTTATGTTTATCATAATATGAGGTGATCCAAAGTTCATTGTATATTACCAGGATATGTAAATAACCTGTAACACAAAGCAAGAACAGAGAAACGGTCTTTATAATTTGGCAAGTTTTTATCTGGAATTCTGTTAATTTTCACTGAACATTAAAAGAGGATTGCTCAGCGCTGGATTAACTCTGTGTGGCAAGACTGGGCACAGATGATAGGGAATCTTATACTCTACATTGTGACATCAAAAACAAAAAAAACATTTTTTTGGGTTTACATCCACTTTAATAGCTAAATTTCCCCCAGTGTGTAATTGTGTGTCTGTTGTTAAGCTGCAGGTCTGGGATGTTTTGGAGCATGGATTGGTGTAAATGTATTTGTATACTAGTGGACTTTATATAAGGACAAACTCCCATGCAGTCACCAATCAGCTGGAACCCTTAAAGACCTAAATGTTGATTTGTTTTAATGGCTACACTCCTATGTATAATCTTCTCACGTCGAGAGCAAAACTTCCTGTTTCAGTGCTGTCAACCTTATCTACTCAGAAGAGCAGAAAAGGGAATTGAAAATATTTTCTTCATGAAACATTTGCATGAACAAAATATGGTAAAAACAAGGGCCTTGACATGATTGTTCAAAGATTCCCCACAGACCTGTAAAGATCTTAAATTATGTAACAAGTTGCTGTTTAAGACATCGTCGCAAGTCTTAGGCTGTAAGTAATTTCACCATATAGAACCTTGATTTTATTAAGTTCCAAAAGTGTACTGTAGTAAGTCCTTTTTTTTCCATGTGGTACCCTACAATTCACAAATGTAGTATATGTAAAATAGGAAACGGTTTATATTATTTTGGTTTTTAGGGGCAGACAAATTTTGAGTAGTCCCCAGCACTTTAGTTTCCTGCCTTGACATGGCAAGTCAGTAGCTAAATTTTAGCTATACTGTTCTGAATAAATTCGCTTTATTTTTAGCTTAGTAAAATGCAATTCATGTCAAAAATATAATATAATAATTTCTTTATGAGTTTTAGTACACAAGGTGCTATAATATCCATTAAATCCCAACTTCAGCTACTTCCATGTTGAATTTTAGGTTAAATATGATAGGATTAAAACCTCTTTTTTTATTGATATTTGTTAGTGAATTCAATAAAGAGACTTTCCTGTACAGTAAAACCTTGGTTTGCGAGCATAGTTCGTTCCAGAAACATGCTTGTAATCCAAAGCACTTGTATATCAAAGCATTTTTTTACAGGGTCTAAAAGAGAAGAGATGCACCTCTAAGTGTAGCAATAAGTTGCTAAATGTTGTACCTTCATTAAATGTAACCATATTGCTACACTTAGAGGCTCCTTTCTTCCTTTTTTATACTCAGTTGTGACATGATGCTACTCTTATATCAAGACATCGCTTGTATATCAAGGCAAAATTTATTAAAACATTCTCAAATTCTCAAAACGCTCTCAAATCAAGTTACTCTCAAACCAAGGTTTTACTGTAATTCCTATCTTGTCCTTATTTTATAATAAAAAATAAATAAAAAGATCTAATTGCTTACAGGGGTGAGGAATATACATTTTTGTAGATATTATCTAAGTAAGTTCAAGTAGACTTTCACTCTCACTAGCCACTTTCTGCCATCTCATTCATAGCCCCTCCTCTCTCAAAATAAGTTGCTTTTTTAATCATTTTTCTAATTAACTTTTTTTGTTTAAATACTCCTTACACTCCCTAGGTTCTCACCTAGGCAGGAACGATGTGTCATTTGCCTTCAGTCTCCTGTGAAACCGACGTGAAGTATCCCAGGAGGCTGCAGAGAATGCCACTGTGCATGTGTCATGGCGCATCATGAGGGTGCTGGCCATCTCTTCCTGGTACTTGCAGCCGACCTTGTTTAATTATTTTACTGTTCAATATTGTATTTTCCAATAATAAAAAAATTATAAAAATTTTTTTTTTTGTAATCTTTGATTGGTTGGATGATAAATCTTTTAGGGGTAACCCCTTTGTATAAATTTTAATGGCACATACAATGATCATTGCTCTTTAATGTTGATTTCAAGCAGACTGGGTAACATAGACAATGTCTATTAGTACCAGCAGTTTGAATGAGGCATCCCTGGTTGCCCAGTTTAGACATACAGCCAACTGTGGTTGGATATTTCCAGACCATCTTTGTAAAGATCACCTTGTAAAACAGTTTAAAATAGAAATTAAAGGCAAAACATGTGTGTATGAATATAAATATATATATATATATATATATATATATATATATATATATATATATATATATATATATATATATAAATAAATGTTTTCCCTTTTCGTATAAGTGTTCACATTCCCTCTGTTCTCAGCTAGGGGAGGAGAAACAGCAGCACGTTGAGATTCACAGTGAAAGGCTTTGCATGTGAGGTGTGTCAGGGCAAGTCTGACCATTGGAGGAGAGCAGGCTGAGTTCCCAGCATAGTGTGGTCAGTTTTTATAAGGAAAGCAGAGGGACTGGCAGGAACACAAAGGAAGCAATACAAAGAGAACAAGATACCTTTTCATACAAGTACATGGTACAGCAGGCACATATCAGGAATATGAAATGTTGGGGTAACAAATGCTTTAACACCTGGAATATTTAACAAGAACTAACAGAACTTTAATTTTATTAACAAGTCATGTACACACCTACAATAAAAAAGCAACTGCTGGATTTAAAGTGGGATGTACTGCAAGGGTTATTATTTAGGAAAACATATTGTCCTGTAGTGTTGTCCAACTGACCTGTATTATCTGCCTTTACTTCAGTTCAGTGAGGGTCCTTAGTATGGAAAATCTATGGAATATGTACTTGCATTAATGTATAATTTATGCAATGAATATAGTCTTGTTATTATAACCTACTTCTAACGTTTTACACATGCTTATAACCAATTGTGTTGATAATCAGTAACAAAGAACTACACTTATATTTTTTACATAATGCAGCTTTAAGGAATAAATTAATGATATGTTATATTAGTATTATCAGTTGAACGTTTCTATGTGCAAAGTGAATATCATATTTTATTCATCATCAAATATAAAAAATAATTTTTGTAGGTTGTTCCAAGTTCTGTCACTTTCTTTAGACTTTTTTTTATCAGACGTCTATTTTCTTGGTCAGATGGGGAAGAAACTGTAAATATAGGCATGAGTCTGACATAAAGAAAAGAATGTTGGTATCAGTACTACAAACAGTTAACAGAATGGAATATTTTTTATGCTACTGTTCGTTTAACATCTAAAAAATAAAAAAGAGAGAGAGGAAAAAAATGATACAACGTTAATCTGCTGTAAAAGAATAAACATTGCAAATCATTAAAATCATTTCTAAAATGCAACAAAGGTATCTGAATGAATCTGTGAGCCTGTTGTTATTTCCTGCACTGGCTGTGCTGCAATGCACATGTGCTGGTAGTGAATATCCTGACAGCAAAGGAAGCAGATGGCCTCATCACTGCACTGCTGATCCCTAACTGTCCAATCAGCAGGGCTGGGCGAGTGCCTTGACCAGGCAGTGCTGTTAATACAGCATAGAAGTTGGAGATCTGATGATCCCCAAACAATTATTGTTTATAGATTCTGGGATAAGTAAAAAAAAGATTGCATAATTTTGCTTGTGAACATGGGTCATAAAAGATTTCAAATACACACTAGAACCAGCAATGTGTGAATTAGAGAAAATTGTTGTATGTATGGGAAACCACTCAGAATTTGGAAAATAGACAGATGACCAACATTCTAAAAAAATTCCCTGTAGTTACTCCTGCATGGTGCAGTATAGCTAAATTTTAGCTATACTGTTCGGAATAAATTTGCTTTATTTTTAGCTTAGTAAAATGCAACTCATGTCAAAAATATAATTTTTTCTTTATGAGTTTTAGTACACAAGATGCTATATCCATTAAATCCCAACTCCAGCTGCCTATTTCCATATTGAATTTTAGGTTAAATATGATAGGATTAAAACCTCTTTTTTCCTATTGATATTTGTTAGTGAATTCAATGGAGAGACTTTCCTGTACAGTAAAACCTTGGATTGCGAGCATAATTCGTTCCAGAAACATGCTTGTAATCCAAAGCACTTGTATATCAAAGCATTTTTTTTACAGGGTATAAAAGAGAGGAGAGGCACCTCTAAGCAGGGCCGGCCCTACCATGGGACCCAATGGTACCATTGTACCAGGCAGCACTTTCAGGGGGGCAGCAAATTTCCTGCCAGCACGCCTTCTTATTACGCCAGCTCAATTCTCCACTCCACTGTGGGGCTAATTGCCGCCCGACCGCTTCTCCCGTTCCGCTCTCCGCTCCACTGTGGGGTTAATTGCATGAATAGAGCCATAACAGGTCCTTTTTATACTCCTATATACATGTATAGAACCATGATAGGTCCACTTTAGTTATCATGATATAAAATAATGGATGTGGGGGCATTTTGGTGAACGTAATTTTTTTTGGGGGGGGGCAGCATTTCATTCTTGGTACCAGGCAGCACAATGTCTTGGGCCGGCACTGCCTCTAAGTGTAGCAATAAGTTGCTATATGTTGTACCTTCATTAAATGTAACCATATTGCTACACTTAGAGGCTCCTCTCTTCTCTTTTATACTCAGTTGTGACATGACGCTACTCTTATATCAAGACATTGCTTGTATATCAAGGCAAAATGTATTAAAACATTCTGCTTGTTTTGCAAAACGCTCTCAGTATATACATATCATAGATATGCTGCTGTGGCCAGACACGAACAACCTTACCTGATAGATAGTAAAGCAAATCAGACAAATGGCAGCACTCCCACACAAAGCAAAAGAAGCTTTATTGTATGTAAAAACAATCCACACGGGAAGGGGAACAAAGGCAGATGCATTTCACGCGAAATCGTGCTTTGTCAATGCTATATGGAGATGCAAGTGCTGTCTCAATATATATATGTATGTAAATACGTTTCAGAATTGATTTCAGGTGTATCCAATTCCACACATTTCCTGTTTCAAGTTCCCGTCATGCACAATCAAATTAAACAACATTGATGTAATGTGAATGATGAAAAATCAATAATAAAAAGAGGGAAAAAAAAGAAAACTATAACACAATCATCATTCTAAAATAATAAAACACATAAACAAACTAAAACCTAAAAACTTTTATATAAAATAATAGTATAAAAATACATGAAACTGTATACATTTCCAGGTATTTACACCTATATTTATATTCATATTCATATTTCCATTGATTTCCATATGATGTCCTCTTGACAGATCCCTCACAGTTTCATGTATGTTATACTTATAAATGTTTTTAGTTTTTTCATGTACTGTTTTATCATTTTAGAATGATGCTCGTTTTCTTTTTTCTCTCTTTTTATTATTGATTTTGCATCATTTACATTACATCAATGTTTGATTGTGCATGATGGGAACTTAAAACAGGAAATGCGAGTGTGGAATTGGATACACCGGAAATCAATTCTGAAATTTATTTACATATACATATATATATATATATATTGAGACAACACTCGCATCTCCATATGGCATTGACAAAGCATGATTTCAAGTGAAACGCGCCTACCTTTGTTCCCCTGCTCGTATGGATTATTTTTACATGTTTTGGATACAATAAAGCCTTTTTTTTGCATCGTGTGGGAGTGCTGTCATTCGTCCAATTTGCTTTTTACAGTGACAGGGCGCACACCCCACGGTTGCAGCATGCTTTGAAGCTTATGGTCTGTGTACATCACCTGGGAGCAGCGGTTTCTTTGCATTACCTGATAGATATTGTATTGCAATACATTTAGCATTTGCAAATCAGCACAGGGATGTTACAAGCATTGAAATGTATAATACTCTTGGATATCCTTGTGCAAAAGTGAAGCCCATTTTTTAGACACCTGCAAAAGTTTTTCGCTTAGCAACTAATAAGATGCTTCCTTAATTTTGTTTTATCCTGTTACTATTATAAGCATGATCTATTACTATTATCAGCTTGAATGTGATCTGTTGCTATTGCTGTTTTTTGTAATCAACATGCATTATGCCTTTTGTTTCTTTAATAAAAGTCCTTCATTTTAAAATATATCATAAACTATTGTGTTTAGAAGGTGTTAGAATATTGAACTTTGTTCCATTCTACCTAAGTAAAAATGTGCTATTAGCTATAGTAATTACAGCAGGTCTAAAAAAAAAAACTAATTTTGCACTTATGTTCTTGTGTTCATACAGAAAATATGGGACGCCCCCTATCAAAATCGAAAAAACAACGATTTGGAAAGAACAGCGATTCGAAGCAATATCCCGTACGTAGCCCTGATCGAACTATTTATGTACCAGATCCAACATCCAATAACAAGCAAAGGCCAGTAAGTAGATAGCCAAGGGAAGAAAACATACCTTAGCATGGCTTGCTCTTCACCTTCTCTTTTTTTCCCCTTACATCAATCCAGTATCTTCCTTGGGGATAATAAAAATCAGCCTTTGGCTCCGCAGCTGTTTTTGTGCTTGCATTTAAAACTTGTAAGTTCAACAACACCTAAAGAGTCATTCTCTGGCCTATGGTAACTGCTTCCAATGAGCTTTTTTTAAACATATTCTTAGTTTTCAAATTGTATTTTTTTGTCTTGGTCCAGGCAGAAACAAATGCAAACCTATTAAGAGACTATACATCTGATATCTTTTGAATTTAACATCCAATGGTTTAAGGTTCCAGTGGATGGAACGATTGTAGTCTAAGCAGCTTGATCTATGTGTTTATCTAGTACTGATGATCAAATCTCAAAGATGATTTAAATTGTCACTTGGGTTTGACGCTGCCACATTCATGGAATTTTGTGATTAAAACCTAGCCAACAAAAAATGAATTTTCTTCCATAAAATCCAGTATTGTTAGCCTTTAATGAATCGACCTGTATCATTACTGATCAGTTCATGAAGCAAAGTAAGAAATCCTTTTGAAGCAGAACTCTAGTTGCATGATACAAGGTTCTCATAATACTTTGTGGTGATCCACCAGCCACCTACTTGCAGGGACAAAAGGAAAAGGAAAGGGGTACGGAATCTACAGAAAGACACTGATTCCTCAATATCTAAACTAACTAAAATGTCTGCAGTCATGATGGTAGGTTAGGGATTAACGTTAGGGCCATACATATTGCTGGAGCCTGTATATACTGTAGTTCTAAGCCAATCTTGTAAGGCTATATAGTTGTCAGAGTCAGTGCCTGTTTGGGATATTTTATACCATAATCCCATACTGGAAAGCCTAAAAATACCTTCAATTATTTGACTGTCAATTGACGGTAATAAAGAACAAATAAAGCAGTAATTTTGGCAGTCTGTTCTGGAGCAGCAGCGTTTTGTCAGAAAAAAAGCTGACAGCTCCTAAACTCTATTAGGCCTCATTTCCACTGGCGTTTTTACAGCCACGTTTCTGAGCGTTTTTTACAGCTTAAAAACGCCTGTCCATGTTATTCTATGGCTTCATTCCCACATAGGCGTCTTTGAGCTGCAAGTGGCATAGACATTTTTGAGCTGTAAAAAAAACGCGGGACCAGGGCGTTCTGAAGCTCCAGAGTAGAGCTGTAAAAACGGCAGACGTTAAAAAAACGCTCAAAAACGCGCGAAAACGCTCAAAAACGTGCAAAACCGCGCGAAAACGCTCAAAAACGCGACCGCAGCATCTTTAAAGCTGCAGCTCACAAAAAAATTATTTTTTTTTTTTTTACAAAATAAACATGGACAGGCGTTTTTAAGCTGTAAAAAAGGCTAACAACAGTGGCTGTAAAAACGCCAGTGGAAATGAGCCTTAAACTCTCCTAAACTCTGCTAAATGCCGGTGTCCAGTGATTAGCTGGTTGTTAAAGAGTGGGCCCGGGAAGCCAGCCACTGAGTCCTTAACAACAGATGAGTCATCTGCTTTCAGCAGGGTTCCCCACTGACAGCTAAATACTTAAAAAAAACATTGCCGGCAATAATATATTTTTTGCAAAAAACAGTGGGAGGGTCTCTCCCTAATCCATACCAGTCCCTTTGTATCTAGTATGGATTTTAAGGGGAACCCTACGCTAAAAATTTTCTTAAAAGTCGTGGGACCCCCCTAAAACCATACCAGATCCATAAGTCTGGTATGGATTTTGAGGGGAACCTCCCCATGCCAAAATTTAAAAAATAAATGACCAAGCACCCCCCTCCTGAAACATACCAGGCTCTGCCCTCCCCCCAAAGCACCTTGTCCCCTGTCTGTAACTCCACACAGTAATGCGAGGCTTTCTCCCAGGTGTGGATTGTCGTGCTTGCCCCCTCCCTTGGACTACAGGAGAATCAGGATGCTGAATCCTGAAAAAAAAAAACACATAACACAAAAGCTATAAATTAAGTTGCAGTTCAGTGAGTAAAATAAGTATTTGATCCCCAAGCAAAACATGACTTAGTACTTAGTGGAGAGACCCTTGTTGGCAAGCACAGGGATAAAATGTTTCTTGTAGTTGGTTACCAGGTTTACACACATCTCGGGACGGGAGGGATTTTGGTCCACTCTTCTTTACAGATCTTCTCTAAATCCTTAAGGTTTCTTGGCTGTCGTTTGCCAACTCGAAGTTTCAGCTCCCTCCATAAATTTTCTTTAGGATTAAGGTCTGGAGACTGACTAGGCCACTCCATGACCTTAATGTGCTGCTTCTTGAGCCACTCCTTTGTTGTCTTGGTGGTATGTTTTGGGTCATTGTCATACTGAAAACCCATCCATGACCCATCTTCAGTGTTCTGGCTGAGGGAAGAATGTTCTAATCCAAGATTTTCAAATCCATAGCTCCGTCCATTGGCCTCTCAATGCGGCAAAGTCAGCCTGTACCTTTAGCAGAGAAACAGCATAAGCATCACACCCAAAGCATCATGTTTCCACCTCTGTGCTTGATTGTAGGGATGGTGCTTTTAGTGTCATAGTCAGCATTTCTCTTCCTCCAAAGAAGAGTTAATGCCAAAGAGCTCAATTTTGGTCTCACCAGACCACAGCACTTTCTCCCAATCTTTCTCTGAATCATTTAGATGTTCATTGGCATGATTGTACATGTAATATATTGTGAATGGTGCTGCGCTGTTGTTACAGCAGCGCAGCACCATTCACAAATCACAATATCTTGCATAACTCTTGGTTCCGAATTCATCTGTTGGTGCTTTAGTGATAGCATGGGAGTATCCTCTTTCTATGATTGTACATGTGCCTTCTTAAGGAGAGGGGACTTGCCGTGTTTGGAGGAAGAAAAATGCTGACTATGACCCTAAGAACACCATCCCTACAGTCAAGCACAGAGGTGGAAACATTATGCTCTGCAGCTGTTTCTCTGCTAAAGTTACAGACCAAATTTGCTGAATTGAGGGGCCAATGGATGGCGTCATGCAGGGGTCAAGTCCTGGGGAAAAAAGTGTGGGAACTCCCACCCAAGATCCACTCCCCCACCAAAAAAAAAAAAATGATACGCTCATATGCATAATTACTAAACCACGTGGTTTTTTTTTCGATCCACTGTACCTTAGTAATCCTTTATGTTACTGGCCGCTTCCTGTATATGGATTCATCGGGTAGTGTGCCGGTATTCCGTCACTTCCTCAATGCAATGTCTCCTGGGAGCTTTTGTCATTGTTCCTAGGAGACATTGCGGAGGTCTGCCGTGAGTTATCGCGGGATTTAGAAAGAACTTTAAGCAAGTTCTTTCTAAATCCTGCGATAACTCGTGGCAGACTAAGGTTCACCTGCCCCTGACAGTGACTCGAGCTGGGCATCGCCGCTTAGTGAAGGATTGGCTCGGGTGGCTCGGCTGCTCGAGGCTGCTCTAGTCCTGCAAAGGGAACTGCGTTCCTGCTGTTAAAAAAAGTGCAGGGACTCCGTTCCCACGCGTTCCCACAGGTCTTGAGCCCTGGCGTCATGTATGTAAAATTCTTCCCTCAGTCCAACACTGAAGATGGGTCATGGATAGGTATTTCAGCATGACAATGACCAAAAACATCCTGCCAAAGCAACAAAGGAGCAGCTTAAGAAGAAGCGCATTAAGGTCATAGGGTGGCCTTGTCACTCTCCACACCTTAATCCTATAGAAAACTTATGGAAGGAGCTGAAACTTTGAGTTGCCAAGCGTCAACCAAAAAACCTTAAGGATTTAGAGAAGATCTGTAAAAAAGAGAGGACCAAAATCCCTCCTGAGATGTGTGCAAACCTGGTCACTAACTACAAGAAACGTCTTACCTCTGTGCTTGCCAACAAGTGTTTCTCCACCAAGTACTAAGTCATGTTTTGCTTGGGGATCAAATACTTATTTTACTCAATTTATAACATTTGTATTATGTGTTTTTATGGATTTTTGGTTGATATTCTGTCTCTATCATTTAAAATACACCTATGATAAAAATCTATAGACCCTTCATTTCTTTGTACGTGGGCAAACTTACAAAATCTGCAGGGGGTCGAATAATTATTTCCCCCACTGTATATTATTATATTACAGTATAGTATATATAGTATTATTGGTAGCATCAGCTATCTCCTTTCTTGCACTGTTAATGTGATTACCATTCTTTTGTGTGCTAAGGAAGGAAAGAGATGGGTATACATTGTAATGGAGACATGCTAACCAGGTTACATGATGCTAATAAGGAAGTACATTTTCTCTTGAGAATAATGTCAAACAGACATTTACAGCGGAAAATAGAATTTTCAGCTCAGCTCAGTGTGCAGTAGTGTTCCTCTTTAGTAAACTTCTGGTAAACACTTCATATGACCAGAAAAACAGACAACGTATATAAGAAGCGGGTGTGGTTCCTGGGCTATACAGTGCCGTTATGGTCTCAGCTGAGAGTGTGGTTTAACTGTAGAGTTTTGGCACATGTTTCTATTATTAAGGGCTGGAAGTGTGATTACTAGGGTTTGACTTGTATTTTATACACTGTTCAGTTTTAAATTAGTTTTTGAAGCAGGCACTCATTTATCAAATAAATACTTTAGTAGCTGCCACTGACTGTTTCTAAACAAAATCCACGCATGCTCAGAATCAAGTCGACGCATGCTTGGAAGCATTGAACGTCGTTTTTTTCAGCATGTCGTTGTGTTTTACGTCGCCGTGTTCTGACACGATCGGTTTTTAACCGATGGTGTGTAGGCACGACTGATCATCAGTCAGCTTCATCGGTTAACCGATGAAAACAGTCCATCGGTCAGTTCTCATCAGATGGACTGATCGTGTGTACGCGGCATTAGGCCCCTTTCACCAAGATGTTCTGTCTGTGATGGATAAAAAATAGACAAACAATGTATTCCTATGGGCAAGTGGATATTAGCAGGGGGTCATCCGTTGACATCCATTGACATCTGCCTTAGTTAACAGTCGTTTTTTTTTTTTTAAATGGAAGAAAGTCCCCATTTTTTTTCTGTTTAAAAAATTGAAGCAAACCTAAATGGATGCCAATGGACAAATGGTCCATTTTTGCATCCGTTGTAGGAGCTAACCCTTCCCGAGTCCTAACAAACGATGAATTATCAGCCGAATGTAAAAACAATTGCCGGCAATAAAGAAATTGTCAAAAAAACAGGGTCTGGTATGGATTTTAAAGTGGAACTTCACTCTCTCAATTAACATTGACTATTTTTAATCCTTATGCTGCTAACATTAGTAAATAGATAGGAAAGTATTATATTTACTTCTGAATTGAATACCGTTTTTGGCTTGTGGTTCCCAGATGCAGTGTAGTTCCGCTTTAAGGGAAACCACCTGTCAAAATTAAGAAAAAAAAAACAGTGTGGGTTCCCCCCAAAATCCATACCAGGCCCATATCCATACATGCAGCCTGACAGGTCAGGAAAAGGGGAGGGGGATGAGCGAGCACCCCCCCCCCCCATGAACCATACCAGGGCACATGCCCTCAACATGTTGAGGGGATGTTGAGGACATGTTGATGGGGACAAGGGCCTCTTCCCCACGGCCCTGGCCGGAGGTTGTGGGGGTCTGCAGGTGGAGGGATAATTGGAATACCAACGCCCCTTATGTGAATGAGAATGGGGTACATTTGTGTATATTTTTATATGCTCGAGGACTAGTTGCCAGGATTTTTTCTTAGAAGGATATAGGGTACGCCAGGACAGGAAAAACAATAAGGAACAAGAGCTTGAAGCTCGAATAAACGTATATAAATAAAATACAAAGAAAATAATTTAAATTACTTAAAAATATAGTAAATAATAAACGGGCAATGGAATTCAAGCATGGGAGATAAGGTGTTGAAGATGAACCTGAGTTCCCCTTACAACATTCAACTAATTCTCTCCAACACATGCACATTTTCCCATGAGATGTTCAGCAGGGGAGAACTGGGCAGGGCTTTACCTTAAATTCAGTGCAGCAGGGATGAAATTGTCAGATAGCAAAATAGAAAAGTACTGCACGTTGTGTTTGCTTTTTACAGACATGCACTTTTAATATATATGTTCTCCTTGAGAAAATATGGACATGTACAGTATGGCCATTGCCATCAGTTAAATCCTTAAAATCACTATTTTCTATTTAAAAAAAAAACACTGCCTTTGCAAAAAATATTTTTAGCATATGTTAGGCATTTCCCAGCACAAAAGAGGAACTTTTTTGTCTCACGGAGGAAGTATATTTTCCATTTGCTTTGCAATATTTAATTACGAAAGCATGATGTCTTCTTAGAGACCTAATGCTTCTTACCAGAGACAAAATACCCTTTAAAGGTTTTCACCTAGGGTTAAAGTACACAAAATTTGATATTTTATTGGAAAGGAAGGATTTTGTGTGAAATGCTTTCACATCCTTTTAACCAGCGAGCACGCAAAGTTGGCAACATTAGCTGTCAATATATATCCCAAATTTGTGTAAGGACCACTGCATCTAATGCCCCGTACACACGATCGGAAATTCCTCCAGCAAAAGTCCGATTTGAGCTTTGGAACGGAAAATCAAACCGTGTGTAGGCTCCATTGGATGTTTGCTGTTGGAATTTCCGCCAGCAAAAGATTGAGAGCAGGTTCTCAAATTTTCAAAGGAAAAAATTCCTATTGGAAAATCCGATCGTCTGTAGCAATTCAGACGTGCAAAATTCCGACGCATGCTCGGAAACAATTCAACGCATGCTTGGAAGCATTGAACTTATTTTTTTCGGCTCGCCGTAGTGTTGTACGTCACTGTGTTCTTGAAGGACAAAAGTACAGAGAACTTTTTTGTGACCATGTGTATGCAAGCCAAGCTTGAGCGGAATTCCGATCGAGTGTACGGGGCATATGAGGTTAGATACTGCAGTTCATGTTCATTGTAGCACAGTGTATATCAGAGACAGAAAACAGAGGATGCCTTCCTAAAATGCTAGCTGTCTGTCCTTCTCAAGATTCAATAATGCCTTTTTCCAGAACAAAATATGGCTTTTAAATCATTCTTTTGGATCTTTCTCTTCCTTACATAATATTTGTTACTGTATAATAAAGAGAGTAGAGTGATAATATCATTAGTGGATATTTGTCATATGCAGGCTATACATGGGTCGAATTCCAAAGGAACTTTCTTTAAAAAATTAGGCATTTTGTGCGTTTTGTGATCCGATGGTGCCACCATTGATTTCCAAATTAAACCAACCAAGCCTTTAGTTTCACCTCATGTTGCTACAGAAATTTTTTTTGTGGCCAGGAATCTTCTTTTCTTTTGGGGCATTTTCCTTTTCTTGTGCTTTTTTGATTATATTTCTCACACGATTCTCCCATCATTGATTAGAAAATCGTTAGCTTTTCAAAAAATGTGCAACGTGCCTGATTACTCAAATTCGATAGCTGTTGCTGTGGCCCACAAATGGTACAAAATTCGAACAAAAATTCTTAGACAAGATTCTCGAAAAATAAAATTATTTCGGAATTCGACCATTCAACCAATGTATGTCCGGTCTTAGTCTACATTTCCTGTGGCCTTGGCTGCACAGCTTTGGTTAGAAGGTCTTGGATAAAAGATATGTAAAAGGCACTGGCTAGAAGGACTTCTGTTTGGAAGGGATGTGTTGGTCAACACCTGAACATTACATATACTTGGAGGTGTGTTTGGGGTCGTTATCATGTTGCAATACTGCCCTGCGGCCCAGTCTCCGAAGGGAGGGGATCATGCTCTGCTTCAGTATGTCACAGTTCTTGTTGGCATTCATGATTCCCTCAATGAACTGTAGCTCCCCAGTGCCGCAGCACTCATACAGCCCCAGACCATGACACCACCATGCTTGACTGTAGGCAAGACAAACTTGTCTTTGTACTTCTCACCTTGTTGCCGCCACACACGCTTGACATAATCTGAATCAAATAAGTTTATCTTGGTCTCATCAGACCACAGGACATGGTTC
This sequence comes from Rana temporaria, assembly GCF_905171775.1. Classification (NCBI taxonomy): domain Eukaryota; kingdom Metazoa; phylum Chordata; class Amphibia; order Anura; family Ranidae; genus Rana; species Rana temporaria. The sequence goes on from NC_053493.1 coordinate 323,087,568, forward strand.
CAGTAATCCATGTCGTTAGTCTGCTTGCCTTCAGCAAACTGTTTGCGGGCTTTCTTGTGCATCATCTTTAGAAGAGGCTTCCTTCTGGGACGACAGCCATGCAGGCCAATTTGATGCAGTGTGCGGCGTATGGTCTGAGCACTGACAGCTGACCCACCACACCCCTTCAACCTCTGCAGCAATGCTGACAGCACTCATACGTCTATTTCCCAAAGACAACCTCTGAATATGACATTGAGCAAGTGCACTCAACTTCTTTGGTCGACCATGGCGAGGCCTGTTCTGAGTGGAACCTGTCCTGTTAAACCGCTGTATGGTCTTAAACACCGTGCTGCTCAGTTTCAGGGTCTTGGCAATCTTATTATAGTCTAGGCCATCGTTATGTAGAGCAACAATTATTTTTTTCAGATCCTCAGGGAGTTCTTTGCCATGAGGTGCCATATTGAACTCCCAGTGACCAGTATGAGAGAGCGAGAGCAATAACACCAAATTTAACACTGCCTTGCTAAAGAATCTGAGGGTAAAGGTCATGGACTGGCCAAGCATGTCTCCAGACCTGAACCCTATTGAGAATCTGTGGGGCATCCTTAAATAGAAGGTGGAGAAGCGCAAGGTCTCTAACATCCACCAGCTCTGTGATGTCGTCACTTTTATAGCCTTTGTGTGAGAAGCAGCATATAGATCTATCAGTAACTAAATTATATTAGATATTTCTGCACTGGTGACCAAGGCAAAAAAAAAAATACTCTATCAAATTATTTCCATTTGTATTTGCATGCATGTCATCATGGCAGTTATTTCATAATTACTGTATTGCAATATTATGTATTTTTGAAATGAATGCAATTCAGCCTTTATTAAAGAGCAGAAGGCAAAATGCAGTGACAAATAACAATCCATTTCTTATTGATCCACTAAATTGAATACAATTGATTTTCTTAGTGTATGCCCATCATTTCCCTTTTCTTTCTTTTGGTAAAGTAACCTGGCTTATACTTAGACTGAGCATATGTTTTAAAAAATGTAATGATGAAAACATTTACAATAAAAAAAACACATTTTACCTTAATACTAGACCCCTTAGCTATGCATATAGCTGTATGTCTAGCAAGTACTTTTCACATAGGAAATCCTTTGTATATTTAATTTTAGTTTGAACTGACCAGGCGTGTGCCATTTTTATTTTAAATAAAAAACTGCTTTATTATACTTTGTGAAGCTAAGTAGAGACTTAAGAGGTGTCATCTAAAATGTGTCTATGAGTGGGTGGACAGTCTGACTCCCTTGCTTAACTTAAAGCAGTAATGAACCCAAAAGCTAACTTTCTTTCCTTTATTTTCACCTGGTGATATACCCAGTAAGCAGTAGCAGTTACAGGGATGAGACAAACCATTCAAAGCTGGCAGGGGGTGCTTATAATGATCAGTTTTATTTATCTATGTAAAACCTTTATCCCAAAATGAAAAAAATATATAACTGCTTATAAAGTGTTAGTTGGAGTTTGGCTTCCATTTGTTAGTGTATTGACATTTTTTAGTACATCTAACACTCTCCTCCCCCCAGACTGACAATGCTGCTGTCCAAATGTGCCGCCTGTTCTCCTTCATCCAGAGTGGGGGCACTCTAATACAGGAGGTGAATTATTTGCCAGATGAATGGGTTAAAACCGAAGGAAAAATCCTAAAAATAAAAACGAATGCAGCCACCATATCTAATGATTGGTAAACTGCAATATATTATATTTTTGGTTTTGCGTTTATTACCGCTCTAAAGCTTAATGGGATACAACTGGGATACAACTACCTTCATGTATTGTAGAGGCTCTGGTCAATAGGTTACACTGCTGTGTCCTAGTGATATGTAAGCAGTCAACAGAAATTCCCCCATTAGGCAGTGCATTGCCTTTTGTGGACTTACTACGTTTAAAAATGTTTGGAGCCCTGCAATACTCCAGATTCTGTGGGCAGGTCTATTGTCCAGGGCTCGGTGAGCAGACTTGTGATGTCAGTAGACTCCCCACCCACCTCTACACTCCCCTTGACCAGGCATCGATATTTCTTACACTGAACTTCTGCTGATCTTGTGGATTATGCCTCATGACCACTAACATCCAGTCAAAACCCAGAAAAGTCACCACATGACTTCAGCATGCTCAATCATGCTGAAGTGTGGAGCAGCCAATCCTGGGAGAGCTGTAGAAGAAAGGAGGGGAAGATGAAGTACACAGAATTCCTCTCTCACACTCATGCATGAGATAAGGAAATCACCTGTCACTCACCGCAAGGAGGAAGAATGGACACCTATTTCTCTGTGAGTCCCTTTTTATCTTACTGAAAAAACATAAGAGGATTGCTAAGAGCTAGATTAATTATTCGTGGCAAGACTGGGCACAGATGAAATGACATCCTCTGCTAAAACAGATATGTGTCTTAATTAAAAAAACTTTTTGGGGGTTTACATCCACTTTAATTTACATATTATAGCCAAACAACCTTTAATAATTTAGTTTGGTCAATGTTGGCTTAAAAAAGCTTACCGCACACTATTATTCTATATGTTATTAAATTAAGTCATACAGTTGTGCTCATAAGTTTACATACCCTGACAGAATTTATGAATGTATTTCTTTGCCATTAATTTGAGAATATGAATGATAACACAAAAACATTTCTTTCACTCATGGTTAGTGTTTGACTGAAGCCATTTATTATAAATCAACTGTGTTTACTTTTTTTAAATCATAATCATAGCAGAAACTACCCAAATGACCCTGATCAAAGTTTACATACCCTGGTGATTTTGGCCTGATAACATGCACACAAATTGACACAAAGGGTTTTGAATGGCTATTAAAGGTAACCATCCTCACTTGTGATCTGTTTGCTAGTAATGAGTGTGTGTGTATAAAAGGTCAGTGAGTTTCTGAACTCCTGACAGACCCTTGCATCTTTCATCCAGTGCTGCACTGACGTTTCTGTATTCTGAGTCATTGGGAAAGCTAAAGAATTGTCAAAGGATCTGCGGGAAAAGGTAGTTGAACTGTATAAAACAGAAAAGGGATATAAAAAGACATCTAAAGAATTTAGAATGCCAATCAGCAGTGTTCAAACTCTAATCAAGAAGTGGAAAATTAGGGTTCTGTTGAAACCAAACCACGGACAAGTAGACCAACTAAAATATCAGCCACAACTGCCAGGAAAATTGTTCGGGATGCAAAGAAAAACCCACAAATAACTTCAGGTGAAATACAGGACTCTCTAAAAACATGTGGTTTCAAGATGCACAATAAGGAGGCACTTGAAGAATGATGGGCTGTGTGGTCGAGGCACCAGAAGAAAGCCATTACTACGTAAATACCACTTACAATACACCAAACAGCACAGAGACAAGCCTCAAACCTTCTGGCACAAAGTAATTTTGAGTGATGAGACCAAAATTGAGCTGGTTGGCAACAACCATAAACTCTACATTTGGAGAGGAGTCAACAAGGCCTATGATGAAATGTACACCCTTCCTACTGTGAAACACGGAGATGGATTGGGGATGTATGAGCTACAAAGGCACAAGAAATTTGGTCAAAATTGATGGCAAGATGAATGCAGTATGTTATCAAAAAATATTTGAGGAACATTTGTACTCATCAGCCAGGAAGATGCGCATGGGATGTACTTGGACATTCGAACATGACAATGATCCAAAACACAAGGACAAGTCTACTACTCGTTGGCTACAACAGAATAAAGTGAAGGTTCTGGAGTGGGCATCTCAGTCTCCTGACCTCAATATCATTAAACCACTCTGGGGAGATCTCAAACGTTCAGTTCATGCAAGAAAGCCCAAGAATTTACAGGAACTGGAGGCTTTTTGCCAAGAGGAATGGGCAGCTTTACCATCTGAGAAGACAAAGAGCCTCATCCACAAATACCACAAAAGACTTCAAGCTGTCATTGATGTTAACCACTTGAGCCCCGGAAGGTTTTACCCCCTTCCTGACTAGAGCAATTTATACAATTTGGCACTGCACTGCTTTAACTTGGGTCCTTTTTTCCCTACAAATAGAGCTTTCTTTTGGTGGTATTTTTTGCAATATAAACTAAAAGATACAAAAAAAATTGAAAAAAAAGTGATGTTTTCTACTTTTTGCTAAAAAATATAATAAACTCAATTATAGTCAAACATTTAGGCCAAAAAGCTTTCAGCCACATGTGTCAGGTAAAAGAAATTTAATAAGCATATATTTATTGGTTTGCGCAAAAGTTACAGCGTCTACAAACTAGGGTACATTTTCTGGAATGTACGCAGCTTTTACCGTAGTTTATGACTGCCTATCTCATTTCTTCACAAGTGATTAAAAAAATGCCCAGACGGCAATTTTTTTTTGAAATTACCCCATTTTGGAAAGTAGACACCCCAAGCTATTTGCTGAGAGTCCATGGAATATTTTGTATCAAGTTTTGGAAAAATTACAATACAGTACAATACAGCGGCCAGAAAACTTAATCAGGGACTCATCAACGCAGACAACTTGATTGGGAGTAAAAACAAGGCTGCAAATTGTTGGTTGAAGTGGTTTACGAGGGGCCTAATTTTGTGGAGCCAATCCTATTCAGGATCACCTCCTCAAGGACGACAGAGTTCATTAAAATGCATGAACCCAAAGATCTGGTCCTGGTCATGCAAGCGAAGAATATGGGCATATGGTGAATTGGGTCAGTGGACCAATATGACCACAACTTTTTAGTTATGCCCATGAGGAAGGATAGGCCCAGAAAGGTCTTAAAAGGTCTTAAAATTGGAAACCATAATATGTTTCCATTCTCTGGCTAGGGTCAAATGGGGATTAGCGGCAATTAATTGACCAGCATACAAATTGCTTGGGTTCACAATAGATCTATAGAGATCTTCCGTGAGAAACAGTGAATAAAAATCAAGTGACGTGAAATCAACTGTTTCCACCTGAATTACGGGTTGGCCAGTAAATGGGGGAAGTATGGGTAGCTGCAGAAGTAGTGGTCTCCCAATTGAGAAATGCAGCAGGAAGGGCAATATGGGCGCGACTGCCCTGTCTTTGACTTCTTGGTGGCTGCAAGACACACCAGCTTGAACTGCACTTATGGGACTCGCCACGTCAACACGTGATACTGCAGTGCTGGATATACGACCAGGATGTACTAGGCCAATGGTGCTTGCCAGTTCACCAGAAGGAAGAGCGCCACTAGTACTGGCTCTCAGCTCTATACGAGAGCCCTGCGGTTCTTGCACCTTAACAACAGTAACAACTTGTAAGTGACAGTGATCGATTGATACTGCACTTGGGTGGGCTGGGCGGAGGGGTTAAATGCAGGTCCTAGCAGATATATCGACTGTTCCCACTAACGCTGTGTTTTTGGGAACCCTAAACTACTGGGGATGCTAGTATAGATCTTATCAGAACAAAGATATTGATCCATTCAGACACTATACTACTAAAGGAGGTGTAAGGTTGCTTGCGTGGGTGTTAGTGCTAATGGCACTAATGTAATGCTGCCTGGGGCTGACGCTGACCGTGGCACTAAAACCTAAGTGATGTCAACCACCGGGTGATCAGGGGGTTAAACCTTTATTAGGTAATATACGGCATGTACCCTGACGCTATAAAAAACAAACTAACTAACCAGCATCACCCGTAACACTAATACGGTGATCACTGGTGAAGAGGTGATCAAGGGGTTAAACCTTTATTAGGGGGGTACCCTAACGCTACCTGGGCCTACTATTAACTGCCCTAATGCTGATTAGTGTCATAAATGACACCAGTACAGTGATAAGGGAAAAATCTGAAAACTGCACTTGGTTACACTGTGACAGGGAGTGTAGCGGGTTAACTGGGGGGGAGTGATCGGGGAGTGACAAGTGTGCCTACATGTACTGGTGTTAGTGTAGTGTTGGTGCAACTCACAGTTAGATGTCCTCTCTCCTCTCTCTGGAACCGAAAAGAGTTCCACGAGGGGAGATGACATCCCTTCCCCTGCCTGTGTTTACACTTACAGGCAGGGGGAGCATTTCATTCGTCAGAACCAATCAGCAGGTCCAGGCCCGAAATCATTGGCCTGGACCTGAATATTGATTGGTTCTGTATTGAATCTGATCGTTGTGGGCATGGCGGGTTTGGTGATTCACGCAGTGGTAACATTCTGCTGCCTTATATCGACCTGAGCCGGTTGGAAACCGGTAAAGGGGGCAATTCACGGTATTAAGAACTGGGGTATGTAAACTTTTTATCAGGGTCATTTGGGTAGTTTCTGTTGTCATTAGGATTTAAAAAATGTAAACACAGTTGATTAATTATAAATGGCTTCAGCAAAACACTATCCATGAGTGAAAGAAAAGTTTTTGTGTTATTCATTTTCTCTGAAAAATGACCAAGAAATCATAAATTCTGCCGGGGTATGTAAACTTATGACCACAACTGTATATACGGAAAAACCACTACCATCATTTATGTTGGGGATTTCCTGTCCTGGAGGTGGCTTAAAATTGAACAAACAACTACTGTCCATCCTCTTTTAGGTACTTCATAAATAGTACTGCACAAAAAGAAAACCTTTAGTATCTTACAAAGGAGAGGCATCAATGACTGTGTATAGGTTTGTCTGAGTTCAAGTTTTTATTAAAAGATATTTTGGCCTGCTGATAGCCACATAAATCCCTGGGCTTATCCTATGTTCAAGGGATAATATCATCAAGGGAAACCTATCCTTAAACAGACTTTTCCACTCAGACCTAATGGACTGGATTCAGAGACAAATAAATTGCACCTCTCTAAGTCCCAAACTTGTTTCTCAGGTCATCCACAGTTCTGGGATTAACAAAGGGCTCATCCTGCTCATCCAATAAAGTACTAAACCACACTCCATAAAAGCCACCATATTAGATTTAATCAAAAGTAGCCAATTTCTGAGACAGTCCCCACCCTAATCTACATCTTACAGATTACGTTTCGCCCTGAAAGGGTTTATTCGTTGCTTGGCTGGGTGTCATCTTAAATCTAAGCATACTCATTGCTCCTGCTTAACCAGATATAGTTTGGAGTATTTTCGTTTCAGTCAATACTCTCCATCTGTATGACAGCCAAGATTTACATTTGTTCAAAAATATTTCTAATATGAAATAATGTGTATGAATTTGCTTGTGTCTGTCTTTGCTCATGGTGATGAAGAAATTAGCTACTAACTTTGTGGTGTGTAAAATGTTCATTCTTGTGTGTTGTATCTTATTAATCATAAAAAATGTTCTTGTAGTCATCAACCGCTGGAGGCCTTCTGCCCGGACAAAGATTTCCACAAGCAGGTATACCTTAAGTCTGAAAGAAAAATGCATTGCTACATTTACAGATTCTGAATGTTACATAATTTTCTCATTTTTGGATTTTTGTGGTAGAACCGGAGGAGACTGGGAATATTGTTGTAGCTTTATACCCATATCAAGGCATCCACCAAGATGACTTGACCTTCAAGAAGGGTGAAAAATTGAAAGTAATTGAAGAGTAAGTGATATTCATTATTTGATAAATATATAATTTTCATGCTTCTAAACTTCTTTTCTAAAATGATTAAGTTTTCCAAAGCTGGTGTTTACCTTTTGGGTAGGCATTGATAAAACAGCTCCCATTCACTGTTTTAATAACATTTTGGGCCAGTAGGCTTTTCTTGGGAAGTCCAGAATTCATGGCTCTGTCCCCAGACATTGGACCAAGTAGAAAAACTGCACACCAACATCAGTCCAACAGGTTTATTGAAAGACTGCCACCAGGACTATAACAACGGAAGCACAATGTATGTGTGAAAGGTCGTCACCCCCTTGATCCATTGTTATAGTACTTGTGGCAGTCTTTCAATAAACCTGTTGGACGCATGTTGGTGTGCAGCTATTTTTTCTACCTGATCTCCATGTTCACGGTTGCGAGCCAGAGCTAGCACTCAGCCCTTCCTTTCTGGTGGATTTTCATACTCACCTGGAGAGGCGATCCGTTTCATTGTCTCAGACATTGGAATTGCCTGCTGTTGAAAAACCCTCATAATGTCATACATTTGGTAAGTTATGAGACCTTGCTATACAAGTCCCTGACCTATTTAATAAGATGGTTAGTGATTTAACCCCTCAGCATGTACAAAAGTGATGCAAGGAGAACAGAGAATCATTCACATTGTTCTGCATATTGTTGTGATTCAAACATCAGAAAACACACTGGAGCCAGTCTGGGTGGAATCCAATGAAGATGCTGATAATCAGAGCTTTTTTTCTCAGAAAATAGGTGCAGGAACTCAACCACGACCCGTTCAGATTTCACAAACAGTAGAAGGGTCTTAAAGGGGCATTAAATACGAGGATTGCATTACATACAGAGCTGTCATTTGTAAACACAGAAACCAGACTTCTGTGTTTACAAGTGATTGTGGTGAGCAGGCACCAAAGGGCCCGAGCCAGAGGTGGTGGAACTGAGTTCCCCCAAGTTCCCCCTGAAAAAAAGCCCTGCTGATAATTATTAAATCATAAGTGGAAACAAAACACAGGGAAGATATATAATAATGGTGTGTTATATATCTAGGTAATGTTAAATTGTACTGTAAGCCTTGAATTAAAGAGGAAGTAAAATCTTATTTTTTAACTAGTACCTACAGGTAAGGCTTACTTGTAGGTATTGTGAATATCTCCTAAACTTGCACAGTTCAGGAGATATTCAGAGTGCATGCAGCCGGTGACATCATCGGCGCATGCGTTTTGAAGGTCTGGCTTACCGTGCCGGACCTGCAGAGCCCATGCTGTAAATGGCGGCTCCCGAAACCCGGAAGAAACACCTGGGAAGATCTCAGCCGTTTCAGCAGTGTGCAGGAGCCGCTGGAGGGCTTTGTTCTAAGAATTTCATATTGAGCTATTTTTTTATTTATTTTTCTAGACCGCTTTAACTATATTCATAAAGGTAGCATTTTTTACCTGTTTACATTGCAAGGCTTCATATTCAAGTTTTATTGGCGTGTCCCTTTAATTTTAGATTAACGTGCATGACATTGTTGATATAGATATCTAGGATATGTTCTAATAATAAACTTATCATAGACGTTTATTAAAACTGATGCTTTACATGTGGGGTAGTGCTATATTAATAAAAGTCAGAATCAAATCACAAGATTGAAACTCAGAACTGATGTCTCATATATTTATATAATATTCAAGATGCACTGTTGTGTGGAATACACCCAGCAGCTGTCTATAGCCCCTCTATATCATGCCCATCTACATACAGCATGATATATATCTACCACATTTCTTCTCCCCTCCTTTATCCATGATCACCCCTTCTGTGAATTGTTACATATTCCTTTCTTTGGTGCTAATTTTTTTGTGAGAAGAGTGTTGGTCTTCAGGCTCCTGATCGACACTTTGTATTGCCCATTCAGGGGCCGGGAGCACATCATACTTGAAAAGGAGAAACAGCTGCTGTGGGAAGTAGAGTGATTCCAGCAGCGCTGAACACCTTGTCAACTTCAACCCCTTAAGCCTCATACACACGGGCCAAATTTTGGGCTCATTAGAATCCGGATGACATTCGGCTGTGTGTACTGCAGCATGTCTGACAGAAGCCGGGCCAAACGGGCAGCACTGAAAAAGGTTTTGCCGACTGGCTCCCGGTCTCCAGAGTGTTCTGGGGGAGGGGGCCACCCCCCTGTCAAAACACAATAGAACAGCAGGTGGAGATAGCTGTAACAACATTGGATTGTTAGTACCTGAGCTGTCAGGTTTTTTTTTTTCAGACCGCTGGGTTGAACGAAAAAAAACTAGCAGTGTGGACTAGGCTTTTCTTGCCCAGATTCAATGTTTTGCATTGCACAGGTCAAACTTGCCTAAGGTTGTGTAATGGTTTACGGAAGAAAAAATAATTGTACCTTACACAAGAGCAGAATGTGAGGCTCCAGCTTCCAACCTAACCAGCATGTGGGGATCCACCCTCCAATACAACCCTGAACCAGCCATGATCATGGCTTTGTAGTGAATGGTATTGGAGCGCATAGAACCCATGCTGCGGTGGAGCTACATGCCTTTTTGCGAGTCAATCCAATCTGGTAAGCATATTTTGAGTGGATGGTGAAGGCACACATAAGTGGTGTTCCCTTTCTACTTTACAACACAGGCTTATGTGGATGGGACTTTACTATTTTTAGAAGTAATTCATTTGCATTTATATCTACTTGGCATTATAGCTTGAACTATCATATTTGGATTCCATTGATTGGACACTTTTTTGTTTTTATGCGTTTGATCTATGTTTCTCATGTTTGGTTATTTAGGGCTGTACTTTTTTTTTTTTGTGCCCACCTCTTACTGGTCAATCATAGAGGCAGTGTATATGGACAGGATCAGGCAGTAGGATGTTTTATTTTTATTTAATACTGTATTAATTTTTATTCATTTTTTTTTTTTTTGTTATAGTTACCTATGTATCATGTAAAAACTTGATAAAAACCATTTTTACATATGATATATTGCTGAATTGCCATGTGATAGTGTCTTGATTTAACTAATCTGAGTTTTTCCTACAGGCATGGAGAGTGGTGGAAAGCCAAATCCTTGGCCACAAAGAAAGAAGGATTCATCCCAAGCAACTATGTAGCCAAAGTTAATACACTAGAGACAGAAGAGTAAGTTCCAATGTGTTTTTAAGTGATCAGTTAAGAAGGGAGCTAAAACCATGGGTATTAAATTGTACTATTAATTTCTCAGATGGTTTTTCAAAGACATTACAAGAAAGGATGCAGAAAGGCAGCTGTTGGCTCCTGGAAATAATGCTGGCGCTTTCCTGATCAGAGAGAGTGAAACCCTGAAAGGTTTGATATCTTTTTCATTTATTTATCCTAAGCCAGCAGTCACATTTCTTTAGTTTCTATTGGTCTTAGTTAATTAGTTACCAGCCAGAAGTAAAACACAGGAAAAATTAAGATATTTTATTACAACATTGGCTAGGTAATATACCAAGGAAATCTCTTTTTTTTTTTTTTTAATAATAATATGGTTTTAAACCCACTTAGTTTGGTAATGGTTTTCATTTTAGAAGACACCCTGCTGCCTTTTATCTCAGGGAAGCTTATATCCCCAACGGGTTTCAAGTGTCTTAGGCCCCATACACACCATAGAATCCATCCGCAGATAAATCCCAGCAAATGGGTTTCAGCGGATAGATCCTATGGTGTGTACACGCCAGCGGATCTTTTTCCGCGGATAAATCTCCCCTGGCATGGATTTCCAGCAGATGGATATTTGCTGACATGCACAACATATCCATCTGCTGAAGTCCATCCCAACGGATGGATCCGCTGGTCTGTACAGACTCACCGAATCCATCCGTCCGAAGGGATCCCCCGCATGCGTCGCAATGATTCAACGCATGCGTGGATTTCCTTATATGACAGCGTTGCGCCCGTCGCCGCGACATAATCGCGGCGACGGCGCGACACGTCATCGCCAGAGGATTTCGGCGCGCATTTTAATGCGATGGTGAGTACACTCCATCGCATTAAAATCTTCTGAAATCCTCGAGAGGATTTATCCGCGGAAACGGTCCGCTGGACCGTATGCGCGGATAAATCCTCCCGTGTGTATGGGGCCTTAGGTTTGATAGGATTTGGAATAATTTTGCTTTTGTTGTCTGTCATTTACAGCCTGCAAATTAGGTAGTACCCGTCAGTGGCTAGGGACAGTAGTTAGAAATAGTTAGACGCCTAAGGCTTTACTGTTGACTTTAAGGGCCTATTCACACCTTTGCATTTTAACATATATCAATTATTGTACATAGGGTAGTCATGGGGAGTTATTTACGAAAGGCAAAACCACTTTGCACTACATGTGCACTTGAAAGTGCATTTGGAATTGCAGTCACTGTAAATCTGAGGGGAAGATCTGAAATGAGGGGAAGCTCTGCTGATTTTATCATCCAAACATGTGCAAGCTAAAATGCTTTTTTTTTCCCTTGCATGCCCCCCTCGGATCTACAGCGACTGCACTTGCAAGTGCACTTGTAGTGCAAAGTGGATTTTCTTTTAGTAAATAACCCCCTTGGTTTTAAATTGTGCTAGTTCACACCTAAGTAATATGTTAACCTACACATTCTGTTTTTTGACGCACCAGCATATGTTATGCATTACCTTTTGGGTGGGCAATAGTAGAACAGCTCTCATTCACTGTTTTAACTCCTTGACGCTGACTGTACACAAATATGCAGCCCCACTGCGCTGATTTTTTTTCCGCGGGGCAGCATATCTGTGTATCTCCCTTTATGCTGGGAGCACACCACACAGTGCACTCCCAGCACAGAGACCGGCCTCTCCGCGGGAGACCTAGGCCAGTACTAACAATCAGGACCAAGATCTCCAGATTAAGGGTCACCTGATCGCTATGATAGCCTCTGATTGGCTATCACAGTGATCAGTTACTTGGAAGCCGGCCCCCGTGTTTTCCTCTGTGAATGGAGGAGAGAGATACTTAGTATCTCTCTCTCTGCTTGCAGATAAAAATAATAGTAAAGTAAAATCAAATAAAATAATACAAAAAATACCTAGATCAATGTTTTATCTAGGTCAGTGCTGGGGTTAGTGTCAGGGTCAGTATTGTTTTTATTTTTTTTTTACTGGATTTTTTTTTTTAAATACGGTAGTATCTTATGAGTACAAACAACAACTAACGTACACATGTGGTTAAACTGCAATCGTCAGGAGCAGGAGAATTTATTTGGGGTTGTTTTCCTGGTGGTAGGTTATGGTAGTAGCAATAAATATACAGCTAAAGTTTAAAAAAAATATTTCTTTACTATTTTGGGCTAGTTTTCATTTGGTAATAAAAAAGCCCAACTTGTCCTGAAAAAAAACACAGTATAATCCACCTGGATGAACAAAGTAGTTGTGATGATATGTACAGTTTTACTAACACCTGTCAAAGATGCAAAATTGTGCTTAGGAATTTAGATTTGTTTACCCTTAGCCACGAAGGGGTTAATAACATTGCTGTTAAAGTGGTTGTAAACCTACATTAAAAAAAAAAAAAAAAAAACCTGCAAGACAAAGGCATAAAGAGCTAGTATGCATCGCATGAAATACTTACCTTAGATTAAAACTGTTTCAGAGGTCCCTGTACACCGATGTGACTGGTGACATGTCTCCCGGAGTTATTTCCGGGTTTGCGGGCTCCGGCGCTTTGATTAGCATGTCACCGGTGACGGCACAGGCCCTTTAGAAATGGCACAATTCCAGCCATTTCTTCAGTGCGCATGCGTCGAACCGTGTGGGTTTAGGAGATATTTACAGTACCTACAGGTAACCCTTATTATAGGCTTACCTGTAGGTACAAGTGGTGTAACAGGGTTTGCAACCACTTTAACACACATGAACTGCACTTAATATTCACGTAACAGAATGTGATCTGAATGTGAATGTGTCTGAAATAACTGGTTGAACGGATTATGAAGATACAAGCATATTTACTTGCTTTTGGGAATGAAAAATTTCAGATAATTGATACATTTATTTTGAACGCTTTGTTAGAGAATTCTATTTGAAGCCTAGTCAAATTTAATCAGCCGCAAATTTAAGTCAGGTAAATTTTCCAAGTCATTTGGTCGATGTTTTACTGTTTTACTTTTACCACTCAGAGCATATCTGACAAAATTCCTGGTTTTATCTCACAATTGCCAGCTTTTAATACTAGTGTAGACTGATATGAGTCTTAGGTCAATGGAGCCAAACTATAGGACATTTACCTGATGAACACGTGTAAAAAAAAATTGTTTCAGCCACAAATATTATGCATTGTTAACCACTAAAGAGCCGCGCTATAGACGAAAGACGTCCACAGCGCGGGTCTCAACTGCTGGGTGGACGTCCCTTTATGTGCATTCCCCGCACGCGCCGCTGGGGGCGCACAGCGGGGAAACACTGTGCCCGGCGCATCGCTGAGATGCCGATGCGCGTGCCTGGCGGCCACGATGTCCGCCAGGTACCCGCGATCGGCGGTGACAGAGCAGGGACGTGGAGCTCTGTGTGTAAACACAGAGCTCCACGTCCTATCAGGGAGAGAGGAGACCGATGCTGTGTCCCTTGTACATAGGGACACAGCATCGGTCACCTCCCCCAGTCAGTCCCCCTCCACACACAGTTAGAACACACCCAGGGAATACATTTAAGGCCTTCCTCACCCCCTAGTGTTAACCCCTTCTCTGCCAGTCACATGTAATTAGTGCATTTTTATAGCACTGTTTGCTGTATAAATGTGAATGGTGTCAAAAGTGTCTGATATGTCCGCCGCAATATCGCAGGCCTGACGGAAAAAAAAATCGCAGATCGCCGCCATTACTAGTAAAAAAAAAAAAAAGAATCATAAATCTATCCCCTATATTGTAGGCGCTATTTTTTTTCGCAAACCAATCAATATACACTTATTGCGATTTTTTTTAACAAAAATATGTAGAAGAATAGGTATCAGCCTAAACCGAGGAAAAAAATATATTTAAAAAAAAAATTGGGATATTATTATAACGTAAAAAATATTGTGTTTTTTTCAAAATTTTTTGTCTTTTTTTGTTAATAGCGCAAAAAATAAAAATCGCAGAGATGATCAAATACCACCAAAAGAAAGCTCTATTTGTGGGAAAAAAATTATACAAATATAATTTGGGTACAGTGTTGTATGACCGCGCAATTGTCATTCAAAATGCGTCAGCGCTGAAAGCTGAAAATTGGTCTGGGCACGAAGGGGGTTTAAGTGCCCAGTAATGAAGTGGTTAACAACTGCATTTGTTTATAAATTATTGTAGCTCTTTACATGTATTTTTTCTTTTTTCCCCCATTTGCAGGCAGCTACTCATTATCAATAAGAGATTTTGATCCCAAGACTGGCGATGTCATCAAACACTACAAAATCAGAACTCTTGACAATGGTGGTTTTTATATATCTCCTAGAATTACTTTCCCATGTATTAGTGACATGATCCAGCATTACCAGAGTAAGTAGCCTCTTACATAGTTACATTGTAGACAAGGTTGAAAAAAGATACAAGTCCATCAAGTCCCACCTATGTGTGTGATTTTATGCCAGTATTACATTGTATATCCCTGTATGTTGTGGTCATTCAGGTGATTATCTAATAGTTTTTTGAAACTATCGATGCTCCCTGCTGAAACCACTGCCTGTGGAAGAGAATTCCACATCCTAACCACTCTTAGGCCCCGTACAGACGACCAAACATGTCTGCTGAAACTGGTCTGCGGGCCAGTTTCAGCAGACATGTTCGGTCGTGTGTAGGCCCGAGCGTGCAGGATTCCAGCAAACATTTGCCCGCCGGGCCTTTTCCCAGCGGACAAATATTCCTGGACTTGTTTTAAAACAGTCCGCTGGAATCCTGCCCGCTCGGACATGTTCGGTCGTCTGTACAGACCTACCGTACATGTCCGAGCGCCCGCCATCCCTCGCATGCGTCGAATGACTTTGACGCATGCGTGGAAGCATTTAACTGGCAGGCCCGCCCACGTCGCCGCGTCATTGTCGCGGCGACACCGCGGACACGCCCCGCGTATTGTTTACGCGTGGCTTTCTGTACGATGGTTATTACAGCCATCGTACAGAAAGCCCCGGGCAGACATGTACGGTGAAAACGGTCCGGCGGACCGGTTTCATCGTACATGTTTGCTGGTGTGTACACGGCCTTACAGTAAAGAGCCCTCTGCAAAGTTTAAGGTTAAACTGCTTTTCTTCTAGTTTTAGTGAATGTGTCTCATTAAATTCATGGAAATGTTTTATCCCTATTGTGGGGTCACCAGTACGGTATTTGTACATTGAAATCATATACCCTCTCAAGCGTCTCCTCTCTAGAGAGAACAAGTTCAATGCTCGTAACCTTTCCTCATAACTAAGGTCCTCCAGTTCCGTTATTCATTTTGTTGCCCTTCTCTGGACTCTCCCTTTCCAGTGCATCCTTCCTGAGGACTGGTGCCTAGAACTGGACAGCATACTCCACTATACCTCTACTATGGTGGAATCTGTGTTGATATATGTGTAAATTACTACAATAAAAATACAGTTTTATAATGGTAAGAAGTGTAACTGATAGATTCTAGACCAGTAACTGGCAGATTCTAGACCAGTGTTTCTCAACCTTTTTTTTTCATGGCACCCATTGAGAATGTGCTAACTCTTGAGGCACGCCAGTGTAAAATATGGTCCCTTATTACATCAGAAGCCTATTCCCCTTCACATCAGGTTACTTATTCCCCCTTCCCTTTTACATCAAAGTCCCCATGCCCCCTCCCTCCTTCACATCAGCGTCGTTAATCCATTTCCCCTCTTTCACATCAGAGTCCTCAGTCCACTCCCCCCTTCCCCTCCACCTTTCACATCAGAGCCCTAAGATACCCCTCCTTTCTCAGATGAGAGTCCAACCTCCCAATCCCAAGGCAGATTTCAATTCCCTTCTGAATGCTGGGGCTGTCTTGAATACCGTCTACCCTGGACTAGCTTAATGGGTTTCCATGCTGCTGATGGCGCACCAACCTGCACTGTTGCAATGAGAAAACACCAGATGCAGCACAGCATTCCTGATGAGCCGAGATGGCACACCAGAGTGACTCTGCACCCTGGTTGACAAACGTTGCACTAGACTTTCAAACCTACCTTATGCTATAGAGCACAAGTGCCTGTGTATGTGTTCGCGCTATGAAGAAAGGTCTTACGGTATATTCAAGTCAACAACGCATTACCTTTATGACTTACTTTCATCTTAGTTGGTAACTGCTTTGTTAACTTTTATTAACTTTTGGTCATAAAGTAACAAAGACTTCTATTAAATTCTTACCTGGCAGGAATAATTTTTTATATTTAGATAAGCCATTCATACACGAACATGGCTTGTTTGTTTTTATTGTAAGCTATAATGACTTTCTTTAAACTCCAGCCGAAAAGTCTTCATTAGTCTTTTGCAATATAAAACAAAATCAAACATCTATGCTAAGTAACCTAATCGTTGCCCTATGGTGACCTCAACAGGTCCAATGACATAATTTTATTATTAGTGTACTGTTGTTGTTATTATTTTGTTGTATATATTTTTCAATCTTACACTTATTCTTGGTTTATATTTCTCATTTTAATAGAACAAGCAGATGGTCTGTGTAGGAAACTTGATAAGCCATGCCATTCTCCCAAGCCACAGAAACCCTGGGACAAAGATGCCTGGGAAATTCCAAGAGAATCAATCAAACTGTTGAAGAAACTTGGAGCTGGCCAATTTGGGGAAGTCTGGATGGGTAAGCATGCAGACAAATTATGATTGTGGCTCTAGGTCAGTCTCTCCTATAAATCTATAGGTGTGCGTTTTAGGGTTGCCAGGGTTGGCTATGCAGATCAACACAGCTCAACTGAAGTGCTGTGAAGAAGCCCTTAATAGCAGGAGAAGGACAAAGTGTAGTCCTACAGATGATAGGGGCTTTGTAGCTGTGACTACAACAGCCTACACGTTTGTGGGACCTGAGAAAAGTGTGTGTGCCACTCAGGCTCGATTGAGAGGCGCAGCTGCTGCTAGAATGCTGGCAGGGGATGGAGCCTGTCCTGACTCCTGCAAAGGTTCAAGAAAGGAAGGGTGACCTCTGGAAGTCACACATCTAGGGTGTCTTGCTGCAATGAATGGAGTGGCAACCTCAGCCTGGACTCCGACCAGGCCATGCCCCCAATGCATTTCATTTCGCCCCCTGGAGCTTACTCATGGGGATAGAAAAGTCATGCGTATAATACTCCCCATACAAATGAGTTCACAATCCTCATTCCCATGCCCCCATATATTGGGGGCATGGCCTGGTCGGAGTCTAGGCTGAGGTTGCCACTCCATTCATTGCAGCAGGACACCATAGATGTGCGACTTCCAGGGGTCACCCTTCCTTTCTTGAGCCTAAGTGTTTGTATTAGATGGGCAGTAAATCCATTTGATTAGTGGATAATCTGTCCACTGATCCCCGCTGAACAGGTGGATAACAGGTCCTGTCCACTCCGGATGAGCGGTTGGATGTCAACAGACCACCTGTCCATTTCCAACTGGCTATCATCCGATCCAATCTGCCAGATGGATGGGGAACAGATCTCTATCCGCCTGATTTTAGCAGACAGGATCGGATTGGATGTCTGCAGGCATCAATGGACACATGCCCGTTGACATCTACCCCTCCATAGAGAGCAATGGATGGTCCAATCGGGTCCACCTGAAAAACTGACAGGCGGAGACAATTGGTCCATCCATGTCAAAGGGGCCTTATGTGTTTAATACACATTCTGCTATAGTGTAACATATAGTATACCTCTGCTGAAATCACCTGCCAGTGAAGTAACAAATACATTATTCATTACCTTAAAACAAAGCACAGGTTTGCTTTAAAATAAAAATAGAAGTTCCACTTTTATAAACTGCATCCCTTCTTGTTTTCCCTAGTGAGTTCTTTATTTAGCAACCTGCTATAAGCTGCTGTTACAATGTAGACACAATGACCCCTGTAATTGTGAATTGTACATTGTACAAGTATTCATTACTTTAAAAAGGGTCCTGCTCATTGTATAAGATTGTTAATGATAATTGCCAATATGTAAAAATATTTGAACATAATACAATAGAAAAAGGACAGATTTATGAATGGATATTTATGCTTTCCCATAGCTACCATAAGATTTAGTTTTAGAATGTAAAAGGCCAAAGGTTTATGTACATTCACAACCCAGGAAATGACACGGGCAGTTTTTGCAACAGCTAGAAGCATGAGTTTCAAGATGTTTCCTCTTGTTGACATTAAAAAGCTTGACGTTCAATTTGAGAGGTTAGTCTGTCCAAATGAATGTAGAAATTGGGGATAATGATGCCATATGTGGATTTCATTGTGTTTCCTCTCATATGTCAACAGACAATTATTGTATTCTTTATAGGAAGCGTTTTGTAGTTATGGTAACACATTAGCAGTGTGTTATGGAAATAAGTCCGATTGCTCAAGTACATATATATTGTATTTTTTATTTTTATTGTCAGTTTGGATTTTCCAGTGCTTTATTGTCAAAGACAAGCACATATAAACACTTTTGGTGCGAGTCAGTACTGACTAGACAAGAAAATGTTATTTATTAAACAATGATGTGTAAAGAGGTTATAAATGCCAAGCTATGGCTGTATTATCAATTATTTTACATGGTGCATCATGTGCGATCAGACTCTACACAATACGATCACATCTCAGACGCTAATGCGGCTCTTCTCCACCAAATTAATCAATTGTACCAGCAACAGGAATAACACACACAAGATACAAAATTCTTACTTCATTAAAATAGTCAGTGCTTTCAAAAGTTCTGTGCCTAGCAGGAAACATCTCAGAACAGAACGTGTTCCTGCTGGATTTTTTAATATGCCTTCCTATATCTTTATTATTTACATTTTTTGGGCCATTGGTGGTTCTAACACCCCGTACTAATAAATAATATTTAGTATGTCAATTTACTTAAGCTCAGAACTTGTTTAAACCAATATATATCCATATAAAATCTCACAATATGATTGTTACGTCACTATTTTAAAGGCTGATCCTGTAAAATACTGTTCTCTAGAAGTTCAGTACCCCCTGGGTTACCTGACATGTAGACAGGTGACAAAAAGACAACTGTGCATGGTAGCCAATCAGCTTCTAATTTCAGCTTGTTTTATTAAACGTTGACAATTGTCAAAAATTGGAAGCTGATTGGCTTCTATGCAGAGCTGCACCAGATTTTGAACTTTCCAGTTTGTGTAAATCAACCCCCTGAGGTCAAAACATAGGTTGCAGTACAATACATTTGGGTATGGTCTTGTTGGGTCTGGAGGGGGGAGAGGCACATACTTTCCTTTAGTGCAGTGCTGAAGGTGGCACTGAATTTGATCCACCTAAAAAGCACTCTATAGGCTGCTGTAATGAACAAAAGATTTGAGGATTTGGCGTGCACTTGTGGCCTAACTCATTGAATTAAATCTAAAGGGGTATTGCTTTTAGGCTCAAGTACAGTAAAACCTTGGTTTGCGAGCATAATTCGTTTTATTATGCTTGTAATCCAAAGCACTTGTATATCAAAGTATTTTTTTACAGGGTATAAAAGAGAAGAGGCACCGCTAAGTGTAGCAATAAGTTGCTAAATGTTGTACCTTCATTAAATGTAACCATATTGTTACACTTAGAGGCTCCCCTCTTCTTTTTTTATCCTCAGTTGTGACATGACGCTACTCTTATATCAAGACATCGCTTGTATATCAAGGCAAAATGTATTAAAACACTTTGCTTGTGTTGCAAAACGCTCTCAATCCAAGATATTCTCAAACCAAGGTTTTATTGTAATTACTTTTTGTTAATTCATTCACATAAAAACCTTATGTGACACTTTAATAATCATCCATTTCAGGTTTCTATAACAATAATACAAAAATAGCAGTGAAAACATTGAAAACTGGGACCATGTCAGTGGAAGCCTTTATGCAAGAGGCAAATCTAATGAAGACTCTCCAGCATGATAAACTGGTCAGACTTTATGCTGTGGTCACAAAGCAGGAACCCATTTATATCATTACTGAATACATGGCCAAAGGTGAGTCCAATATCTACATGTGCATGGCAAGTATGTGTATATAATTGTATATCCTCAAAAGTAATCGCTAATATATATCTAAAAAATACTCTAAAGCATACACAAAGATGATACATATATTTAATACAACCAATTCTGAAGGATGCGCCACTCACAAAAATAACATTCACCACTTTGCGGATAGAATCAAATTGTGACCTTCACCCAAAACTGAAAAGGGTAAATCGTCAGAATTTTAGAACACCAATATAACAGAGGTCCAATTTAAGCACTTGATGGACCATATCTCTCCTAAATCAAGGTAACCACTTATAGAACCTCAGTGTTCTTTGATGCCATTAGAGCTTGTTGAGGGTGTAGGTCCACACTGATGGGTCAGACTTCCAGATAATTATTTTCAACAATGGAATCATACAAGGATACAGGGAAACTACCTATGAGTTTTGTTCTAAAGGACATCCTTAGGCCTCATATACACATTTTCTGCAGATTTTTGTCTTCAGATTTTCCAAAACCATATAATATGAGGTCAAACCTTAAGCCCCCGTACACACGGTCGGACCGAACCGATGAGAATGAACTGAAGTTCAGTTTCATCGGACCAAACCGACTGTGTGTATAGGCCATCGGTCTGTTTTCCTTCGGTCCAAAATTTTAAAACATGCTTCAAAACCGAACCGATGGACCGCTGCCCCATCGGACCAAACCGATGGTTAGTACAGAAAAGCATCGGTTCAAAACCCGCGCATGCTCAGAATCAAGTCGACGCATGCTTGGAAGCATTGAACTTCATTTTATTCAGCACGTCGTGTGTTTGACGTCACTGCATTCTGACCCGATCAGATTTTGGACTGACGGTGTGTACACACATCAGGCCGTACGGCCACTTCAGAGGTGAACCGATGAAAACGGCCCGACGGACCAGTCACATCGGTTTGGTCCGACCGTGTGTGCAAGGCCTAAGAGTTTCAATTTATATGCAATCAGGCAGGCCCTTGCACTACATGGTCTTGGTAAATCTGAATACAAAAATCTGCAGAAAATCTAATAGTGTGTATGAGGTCTTAGACGAAAAGTGAAGGATGGAGCCAGGAGGTTTATGATATCAAGCGTTGCATCTTACACAAGGTGCCAGCATTTTTTATTGATTTTTTATTTGCCTTATGCCATTTATTCCCTTCTTGCATAACTGCAATTTTTTAAAATAATTACTTGAAATTATGACGAACCAACCATCAGCTTGGACAAAGGCTCTCACCAGCCCCTACCAGCATGGTATATGTAGGTATGGGTATATGCAGGCCTGAGGTACACATAGTTTGTTTGTCTCTTCATTCCCCTTCTTCTCTTAAGTGGTCTACAGAGGGTACAGTTACTTGACTGTGCTTACCCATAAGCCCTGAGGTTTGTGAGCTACAATACCTTGTAAGCTGAATTTAGTACAGCATTTGTAATAGTGTATCTGAAAATTTGTAATTTTTAATAGTGTATCTGAAAATTGTCACATTTAAAACAACAGAAATACGAGGTGGGTCTAAAAAGTTGGTGAATCAGAAAACAAACAAAACAGAAGATACAAACAAATTATCTTTACTGGCCTTCAAAATATTCGCCATCCTTTACAACACACTTTTCACAATGTTCATAAAGCTGGAAACTGTCAGCAAAGGCCTCTTCATGAATTGATTGTAGAACCTCTGTCACACATTCTGGGATTGCCGCTATTTCCGCAAAACCTGCACCTTTCATAATGCTCTTTAGGCGGGGAAACAGAAAGAAGTACACACTCATCAGATCAGGGGAATATGGTGGATGATCAAGAACAGGTATGCTGCCGAAGAATTGACGCACACGAATAGCACAGTGCATAGACGTGTTATTGTACAGCAACTTCCACTGTATAGTCCTGTGCAATTTTGGCCAAACACGGCGGATGCGCTGTAGCAACCATTTTAAATCTTCCTTGTAGAATGTGGCATTCATGGTTTGACACACAGGAACTACCGTATTTGCCGGTGTATAAGGCGACCGGGCGTATAAGACGACCCCCTAATTTTACATTTTTTAAGATTTTTTTGCCTGTACTCACCGTATAAGACAACCCCCCTTCCTAGGCTTCCAACGCTTCATATTTCTTCCTTCTGGAGCCATATTCTTCTTCCTTCTTAATTTCAATAGTTTTTTATTTAGGTCATAACAGAGATCATAACACATTTCAGACATTTGAGCAATTCACATCACAGCGAGGTAGGCATCGAGTAGCACAACAAAATAAACGTAACCTCAGTGCTGACTAATGGGGTAAAAGAAATAAAAATAAAAAAACATCAATAGGGAACTATGCTGTAGCAATAATGGAAATTGGACTACAAATATTCAAACCCCTGGTGCCCAGTGCTCATTGCGAGCGTGAAAACCTGATTTGTCTCTAATAAATGTCTGGTAAGAATGGTCGACAGTCGACCGACATAACCTATAAATGTAAGTTTAAGTGAAACTGGGGACATAGATGGAGGTAGAGAGAAAAGAAAGAAGGGTGGGGAAGGGTTGAGAGGGAAAAGTAAGGTGAAATAGAAGAAGAAGAGGAGGAGAAAGAAGAAGAAGAAGAAGATGGAGCCATAGCAGGACCAGCAAATCTAATATGGTAGTCTAACCCGTCTTACAATGTAGTCGGAGGCCGTCATTGAAAACACAGACATTAGGAATGATACCATCTGTTCCAAAGTTCCCAATATTTACTGATGCCAGATCTGCCGCCTAATCCATAGTCAAACATTTGTTCGTAGGTACCGTGGATGTGGGTCGTTTGTATCGTTTCGGTCAGGCTCGGAGGCAACGGGTCCTTCCAGTGCCGGACCAAAACTAACCTGGCTGCTAGTAGTATGTGGGATAGTAGGATTCGTGAGTTGTAGGGTACCAAGTCCATTCCCAGGGAAAGCAATGCCATCCCTGGTTCCTGGTCTAGAGGCAGGCCCAACACTCGAATGATCAACTTAAACACCTGGTTCCAATACTGAGTGATTTTGGGGCACGCCCACAGCAGATGGTGCAGTGTGCCAGTGTTCCCACATAATCTCCAGCAAAGGGGGGAAGCCCCAGGGGCAAATTTCGATATACGGTAGGGAGTGAGATACCAACGAAGTAGGAACTTTTGATACAGCTCCCACAGATTGGCACTCCTAGTGGATGAGTATGTGACCCTGAGAGCCGTTTCCCATTGTTCTTCTAAATATACCTTATCGAAATCCCTTTCCCATGCTCTCATAGGGAGAGACTTCTGAAATACACATTTATCTTGTAGTATGGAGTAGAATAGCGAGATGCCCCTTGCTTTTGGTGACTTAGAGAGATAGTATTGGCGGACCTGCCACGGAAGCGAAATAGATGTTTCTTTGAAACCTTTCAGGAAATTACAAATTTGCAGGTACGTGTAATGGTCAGTCGGAGGCAGGTCTAGTTCTAGTTGAAGGGCTCTGAAGGTCTTGAGGGCGGGCCCTACGTGTAGGTCCGCTACCGTCAGTCTACCCCCGGGATCCCATTTGGTAAGTGAAATAGTAGGGATGAACAGTGATAAAGCTGATAGAGGGATCATTAGAGGTAAGGATCTTTGTTCAGGGGATGGGTGTAGTGTCAGGGACTTCCAAGCCGCAATAGATCCTTGGATCGTTGGGCTCATCGCGGAAGACGGGTGGGGCAGGAAGACGCTGGATAGTAAGTAGTCGTAGAGATCTTCCCCGGGGACCTGGTGGCTTTCCAGTACTGCCCAAAGACTAGGATTTGAGGAGGGGAACCATCCCTTCAGCTGGGCAAGGATAGAAGCTAAATGGTAATCTTTAATGTGCGTGTGGCCTATCCCCCCTACTGATCTATGTTTTATTAACCTGCTAAATGCGCATCGAGCCCGCTTGCCCCCCCATAAGAACTTATTAATCAGGGATTGTAAAGAGGAGAAAAAGGAGGTAGGGACCGGGATGGGCAGAGTCCTGAAGATGTAAATGAGTTGGGGAAGGATCTGCATCTTGAAAGCCGCAAGGCGGCCCGACCGGGAGAGTTCAAATTTCGTTAGATTGTTTAATTTAGATGGAATTGACTGTAGCAGGGGGTAATAGTTTTCTTTAGCTAGTTCAGACGTCTTGGGGGTAAGAGTTATACCGAGATAAGAAATCCCAGTGTCTTTCCAAACATACGGGAATCTTTCGGTTAAAGATTGTTTGAGCGCAGGCGGAATACCCATTCCCAAAACGTAGGATTTAGCGTCATTGACCTTATAGTAAGACACCGAGGAGAATAGATTTAGCGTTTCTTGGACTGAGTCTAGGGAGGATTCTACGTCTGTGAGCATGAGGATGATGTCATCCGCGAAAAGGCTTATAGTGTGTGTCGAGCCCTTGCTCCTGAACCCCCTGATCTTGGGATGCGAGCGAATGTATGAGGCCAGAGGCTCCATGAGCAAGTTAAAAATGAGTGGGGAGAGGGGGCACCCCTGGCGTGTCCCATTGGTAATATTAAAGGGGGAAGATAGCATGCCGGATATATACACCTGAGCTGAGGGGTTAGTGTAAAGCGCCATTATCGCAGAATGGATCTCGCCCGTGAAACCAAACTTGGTAAGGACCTTCTCTAAGTAGACCCAGTGAATTCTATCAAACGCCTTCTCTGCATCCAAAGCTAGGAGCAGAGAAGGCGTTTTGGTCACATTTGCTGCATGAATGATATTAATTAAACGTCTCGTCGCGTCTGCCGTCTGCCTACCCTTTGTGAACCCTGATTGATCCATATGGATCAGAGTCGGTAGTATATCGACCAACCTATTTGCGATGAGTCTGGCATAGAGCTTCAGATCGTTATTTAGCAAAGAGATCGGTCTGAAGTTCTGTGGCGTAGTTGGATCTTTCCCAGGTTTTGGAAGTGCCACAATAAGAGCGCGTAGCATCTCATTGGGGAAGGAAGAGGAGGAGGCAGCATTGTTATAAAAATCAGATAGAAAAGGGGCAAGATCAAGTTTAAAAGTTTTAACGTATTCCCCTGTGAACCCATCAGGGCCGGGAGATTTATTGATAGGTAAGGATTTGATCGCTTTAATAATCTCCGGGACTGAGAAGGGTGTATTAAGTTCATCCAGCTGGGCTGGTGTAACACGGGGAAGACTGACCTTGTCCAGGAAGGTGGATATCATGGACTCGGTGGGCTGAATCGTGGTTTGATCCTTCTTCAAATTGTAAAGAGAATTATAGTAACAACTAAATGCGTCCGCAATAGCTTGTGGGTGATATAATTTTTCTTTTGTGGTAGGATGTAAAATGTAGGGAATTTTAGTTTTGTATCTGATGCCCCGAAGGCGGTTAGCCAAAAGCTTCCCAGCTTTGTTACCGCTGACATAATATGACATCTTAAGACGCCTAGTTGCTAAGTCGAAATTGTCGAGTAGTACTATTCGCAAATCATATCTGAGTTGCGATAGTTGAGCCGATAATAATTGAGAGGTGTCATTTTTGTTTTGGGTTTCTAAGGTGTGGATTTTGGTAACCAGGTCATGTATTTGCTGTCTCCTCCTTCTCCTGGCCCCAGCTCCCATTTTAATAAGAACCCCCCTCATATATGCCTTATGGGCATTCCAAAGAGTCATAGGATTGGCAACAGAATTGACATTGCTAGAGAAGAAATTGGACAATTCCACCTGCAGCTGAGCCTTGGTGGTGCCACCCTGGATCAGCCTCGAGTTGGACCGCCAGACGAAGCATGAGTTCACGCCTGGCGAGTCAGCAACCGATAGCGTCACCGAGGCATGGTCTGACCAAGTGATGTCGTTGATTTTGGATGCAGTGATTTTGGGCAATAACCAATTGTCCGTGACGAAAAGATCCAGTCTTGTATAAATTCGGTGGCTTGATGAAAAAAAAGAAAAGTCCCTTTCTGATCCATTGAGACACCTCCAAGCATCGTAAAGTTCCTGAGCATGTAGGAGTGGTTGTAGCGAGTGGCGATGCCGGGTTGTACAAGACGTCGAGTCCATTAGTGGGTCAGGGGGAAGATTGAAATCTCCGCAGAGAAGGAGATAACCCTTTTGAACTTTTTTAGCTTTCTTAAGGACTTGGTGAAGGAATCGGATCTGATGGTTGTTGGGCGCATAGACATTGACTATGGTATATGTAGTGGAGGCAATATCACATACTAAAATGTGGTACCGACCTAGGGGGTCGGCTAGTTCGCTGTGTTTAGAGAATGCCACTGTGTCTCTTATTGCAGTAAGTACACCACCCTTTTTAGCCGATGAGCTCGCTGTGAAAACATGTGGAAACTTAGGGTGGGTACATGAGGGCATTTTCTGTTTGTGAAAGTGGGTCTCTTGTGCACATAGTACATCTCCCTTGTGATGGATAGCCTCATTCCACATAGATTTCCTCTTCACCGGATGATTTAAACCTTTAGTGTTGATCGTCAAGAATGTGACAGGCATAGGTACTTGTGAGCAAAAAGCGGTGCAGAATAAAAGGTGGGTACATCACTTACAGTTTGCGAGGCTTGCATGTGGTGAAGAGGAACCTCTAACAATTGGCACGGTCTCGAAGGTGGCAGGTCTCCGACTGTTTGAAGCGACGTGGCGGCTCCAGCTACGAAGAAGTGGCTCCAGGTGGAGAAATGAAGAAGAAGAAAAAGTTGAAGCAAAACAAACGAAAAAGACTGCAGGGGGGTAAGGTAGGTCATAATGACCTGGGTGTAGCGTGTACAAACGCTAACTCAGAGTGGGGGAAAAAAGAAAGTCTAGCTCAATAATTTACTCCTTAAACAGGGGTACAGCTGCGGATTAAATAGTGTATTTGCACTATCCAGCGGGCATTTTAGCGATGGGAACGGGCGTTTTTCGGGTTAACTATTTGCCAGTCGTTGCCTACCCGTGACGGGTCTCCCTTGTTTGAGCTTCTTGCGTCCTCCTCGGGGATGATGAGCCAAGATTTAAGTAGATCCAAACCTTTGGAAAGAGAGTCAACAACGAAGTCCCTTCCCTTATTGGTAATGATAAGTTTAGTAGGGAAGCCCCACTTGTAGGCAATGTTGTGGTTGCGGAGTGCTTTTGAGATGGTATTCAAGTTGCGCCTCTTCTGCAGTGTGTACTGTGACAAGTCCGCAAAAAACTGCAGATCTCTATGTTGTTCAGGAACAAGATCCTTGTTGCGGGCTGCTCTCATCAAGCGCTCCTTAATATGGTAGAAGTGGAGGCGAAGGATGACATCGCGGGGCACATTGTCAGGTAGATGGGTAGGTTTAGGCAGCCTATGGATCCTGTCCATTGTGACATCTAATGCCGATACGCCGGGCAGAATGGAGGTTATTATGTCAGTGACATGATCCAGCAAGTCTGGTTGTTGAACTGTTTCGGGGATCCCCCGTATTTTAAGGTTGTTCCTCCTTGCGCGGTCCTCAATGTCTGCGATCTTGGCCCTCACTGCTTCCATCTCCTCATCCCTGGCATCGTGGGCATCTACTAAGCTATTGATAGTGTTAGCGTACTCCCCCATTTTTGTTTCCACGTGATCCACCCTGGCAGACACATTATGCAGTTCCTTACCAAGCCCGCGTATACAGGACATCATATCACCATGCAGCGAGGTCCTAAGGGACACCAACATGTCCTTCAGTGTGGTGTCAAGCACAGGCTGATTCGTGGTGGGAAAGCGGTCGATGGAATCAGGGAGTTCCCTGGTGTCGTCCCCAGAGTCCAAACCTGCACTAACCTCTGATGTAGCAACCGTGCCATCTAGCTTAGGCCGTGTCTTCTCTGGGTTCCCTGATGCGGAGGAAGGGACAGGGGACTGCTTTCTAGCCGATGGGGAGTTACGTTTTGCTGTCTTGCTTTTAGGTTGAATCGTCTGTGGAGTGCTGGCAGCAGATGGTCCGGGAGAATCGGCACCGTCCTGCCTTTGCTCCCACGCAAAGTATTCTGTTAGTTTCTGGGGTCGCTGGGGACCCTTGCGTTTGTTCGTCATCACTGGATGGACAGTGGGGCAGCAACGCCAGGAAGGTGAGTTTTGATCGCCGCTGGTCAGGCTGTAAGTGGATGCTGTAACCCCGTTATTGCCGGAGCTTTACTCAAATGCGGCCATTCCGGTTTTCCCCCCCTTCCGGGGTATTAAGTCAGCATGACAGAATGTCCCCGGGGAGGAATGGAAGTGCTGGTCAGAGGGGGAGAGGGGAGAGGCCTCTGGGGAGTGCCAAAATGGCCGCCAGGACTCACCCAAGCCTGTAGACACCTTCAGGGGGCCGGAGGAAGCCAAACTGCGGGTTCCGGATGGCAGGCTGGGTGTCTCCGATGTGGTAGAGGGTGACTGCCTGTCGAGGGGTCCGGGATTGAGGGCAGAAACAGCTCCCCCTTAATGGTCCGGAGTCGCAAGATGGCCGCCGTGAGGGTCCCGATCGCTGCTCCAGCAAATTGTCCTAGAGTATGCCTCCTCTTGGGGCACAGCTGCGGGCGGGTCCCGAGGTGGTCGCCGCTCTTCCCAGCGCCGCGATCGCAGCACCGGAGCCCGGAGAGCCCCAGGCACCACAGGCCTCAAGATGGCGGCGGGTCAGCAGTGGATGGTGTCGGCCGTACCTTGTTTAGCACAGCGATCCTGCGCCCTAGAGAGCCGCCCCGGGCAGGGATCCACTCAGGGGGGACCCAGGATTCGGGTTGTTGGGTTTAGGAAGGTCTTCCAGCGATTGCCCGCACAGGATGGTGGTGGATGAAGTCGGGCCTGCCGGAGCCTCTCCAAAGCACGTCTCTCTCCATGCACGTCCAGCCACGCCCCTCTTCTTCTTCCTTCTTGCTAGAGTTGGAGCCAATCACGGTGAGCAATGTATTCTATTAATGAATACAAAGCCTGCTTGGATTGGCAGAGGCTGTAACATCATCAGCCCACGCCTCTCTGACTCTCAAAACCAATCTGAGCAGGCTACTGTATGTAGCCTGCTCGGATTGGCAAAGGTTCAGGCTCTGAATACCGAGCAGGCTCTGTATTCTTTTGAATACATCGCTCACCGGGATTGGCTAAGCGGTATATACTGTATGTAGCCAAAGCTACATACAGTATTACCGCACATCCAGCAGGCATCCGAGCAGCTGACCCGGCGTATAAGACAACCCCTGCTTTTTGGCCATTTTTTTTTAAGTGTAAAAGGTAGTCTTATATGCCAGCAAATACAGTAATTCCTTATGGATGATACTATCTTTTGTCAACATTGCCTTGACCATGGACTTTTGCAGGCTACTCTTTTAGGGTCACGGGGAAGACGGTAAACACCATTCCATCAATTACCGCTTGGATTCCATATCAAACTGGTAGCACTAGGTCTCATCCACTGTGGAGAGGGCATTTGAGAAAGTCAAACACATTTTCTGCTCATTGCTTCCGTCCCGTACACTTGCACCAACATTTATTGCGTCTCTGTCACTGTTTTCCCCAATTTTTAGCAGAACTTGATGTTTACTCATTGCTTCTTTGCACTGTGACCCTGCCTCTCACACTGACTACGTTTGACTGCCCGCAGCAGGTTTACCCTGACGGTCACATGTATTCCATGATAGGTGGCGCCTCACAACGTGTCTCTCTGGATAGCCATTTGCATGCACGTGCATGTGGCCCATATTGCCATTGAGATATTGGACCATTCACTGAACACACGTTTGTTTGTTGAAATGCATACAGTAATACATTAAACAATACTTTTTACATTTGTGTAATTATTACTTAAAAATTACCCTGTGGGTAAACTAAAAGTACCTATAAAAGACGTGCCTGGAAAACTGAAAATATATATTTACCTCACTGTTTGATTAAAGAGGAATATCCAGGTAAAGTTTCTCCTGAAACCAAAACTTTTTGGCGTGCCAATCTCCTATTTTTCCTGCAGTACTTCCTGGTCTCTCCCATTGACCCCTGCATCACCATTGTGTCCTATAGCGACTAAGGCCTCGTACACACAACCGAACATGTTTTCTGAAACTGGTCCGCGGACCAGTTTCCGCGGACATGTTCGGTCGTCTGTACGGCCGACCGGACCGGATTCCCGGCCGAGCGGACAGGTTTCCAGCGGACAAATGTTTCTTAGCATGCTAAGAAACATGTCCGCTGGAAGCCTGTCCGTCGGACATGTTCGGCGGACATGAATTCTATTAATGAATACAAAGCCTGCTTGGATTGGCAGAGGCTGTAACATCATCAGCCCACGCCTCTCTGACTCTCAAAACCAATCTGAGCAGGCTACTGTATGTAGCCTGCTCGGATTGGCAAAGGTTCAGGCTCTGAATACCGAGCAGGCTCTGTATTCTTTTGAATACATCGCTCACCGGGATTGGCTAAGCGGTATATACTGTATGTAGCCAAAGCTACATACAGTATTACCGCACATCCAGCAGGCATCCGAGCAGCTGACCCGGCGTATAAGACAACCCCTGCTTTTTGGCCATTTTTTTTTAAGTGTAAAAGGTAGTCTTATATGCCAGCAAATACAGTAATTCCTTATGGATGATACTATCTTTTGTCAACATTGCCTTGACCATGGACTTTTGCAGGCTACTCTTTTAGGGTCACGGGGAAGACGGTAAACACCATTCCATCAATTACCGCTTGGATTCCATATCAAACTGGTAGCACTAGGTCTCATCCACTGTGGAGAGGGCATTTGAGAAAGTCAAACACATTTTCTGCTCATTGCTTCCGTCCCGTACACTTGCACCAACATTTATTGCGTCTCTGTCACTGTTTTCCCCAATTTTTAGCAGAACTTGATGTTTACTCATTGCTTCTTTGCACTGTGACCCTGCCTCTCACACTGACTACGTTTGACTGCCCGCAGCAGGTTTACCCTGACGGTCACATGTATTCCATGATAGGTGGCGCCTCACAACGTGTCTCTCTGGATAGCCATTTGCATGCACGTGCATGTGGCCCATATTGCCATTGAGATATTGGACCATTCACTGAACACACGTTTGTTTGTTGAAATGCATACAGTAATACATTAAACAATACTTTTTACATTTGTGTAATTATTACTTAAAAATTACCCTGTGGGTAAACTAAAAGTACCTATAAAAGACGTGCCTGGAAAACTGAAAATATATATTTACCTCACTGTTTGATTAAAGAGGAATATCCAGGTAAAGTTTCTCCTGAAACCAAAACTTTTTGGCGTGCCAATCTCCTATTTTTCCTGCAGTACTTCCTGGTCTCTCCCATTGACCCCTGCATCACCATTGTGTCCTATAGCGACTAAGGCCTCGTACACACAACCGAACATGTTTTCTGAAACTGGTCCGCGGACCAGTTTCCGCGGACATGTTCGGTCGTCTGTACGGCCGACCGGACCGGATTCCCGGCCGAGCGGACAGGTTTCCAGCGGACAAATGTTTCTTAGCATGCTAAGAAACATGTCCGCTGGAAGCCTGTCCGTCGGACATGTTCGGTCGTCTGTATGACTCACCGGACATGTCCGCTCGGCCGAAAGCCCTCGCATGTGTCGAAGTGATTCGACGCATGCGTGGAAGCATTGACCTTCCAGGGTCGCGCACGTCGCCGCGTCATCGTCGCGGCCACGTCTCCGCATATCCTGTCCGCGGGGAATTTGGTCTGATGGTGTGTACAGCCATCAGACCAAATGATCTCAGCGGACATGTCCGATGAAAACGGTCCGCAGACCGTTTTCATCGGACAGATCCGGTCGTGTGTACAAGGCCTTAGGAGTTGGTGGAGGAACCATTGAGTACTGCGAGGGACACAGGAGATTGACATTCTTGGATGAGTCAATTTTAGAAGAACCTTCACCAACTATTTCTATTCAGTGGAGCAGTATAGGTAGCAGGAGAGATCAGAGCATACTTTCTGTCTTACTTTATGGGGGCATTTAGTTTAGCAACAGGGTTGTTTAAATGGTACATTTTTACAGTATCCATGCATACCTATGTTTCTAATAACTGTTTCCTTATTTAAGTATATATATATACTCTCTTGGTTAATAGGTAGCCTACTAGATTTTCTGAAGAGCGAGGAAGGTACCAGAGTTATTCTTCCCAAGCTGATTGACTTTTCGGCTCAGGTAAAAGATGCAACTTAATCTAATACAAGTACTGAATGGTGTCTATATGTTTTAACTTCATGGTGCTATTTGTACCCATGAGGATGATTTATAGAATGTGGGCGAAAGAAAAGAAGCAAACGGTTTGGGTTTATAGCAACTGTAATTTTTGAATTTACTAGCTAGCACTAAAAAAATAACTAGCAACAGAGACACTTCTCTTTTTTCCAGTTATTAAAAACTAACCACGTTAATTTTAAGTGTTATTGTTCACACGCACTGTATGTAAATCGCACAGGATGCTGTATTTACAAATTGGAAGATGGAAATATATTGGTGCTTTGCTGTGCTGAATATTTAATGCAAGTCTGTCACAATAGAAAATCAGAATGTTGTAGAGCAAACAAGGACAAAGCAAAAATAGTTTTTATATTATACATATGGTTTCCCAATAGCTCAGTAGCAAGATATTATTGGTTTTGCAATACAAAAAGCTACACGGAATCTGCGTGAGGTCATAATTCTTGACACCACATAGCTTTTTTTAAATTTGGAAATTGTAGTAGTTTAATTTACTTATTAGTATGCTATGTTGTTCACTGATGTGTTTTGGTAAAGGGGATGAGTCATTTAACTGTGTGTACATTTTAGCTTTATCTACTGAACTCTGTAAACAACAGGCTTTTTGTCATTACTTTAAAATTGTATTAGCTTACTCTTCCATATTTTGATTATCTTGTTTCTTATACAGATCTGAAATTGATCCATCTAGCGGACATCTCTTTATTAGAGATGTATGTGTAAAGCTGGCCATAGATGGACCGAATCTCGGCTGGCTCAGCAGGGACCGGCCGAGACACGATCCATCCGTGGGTAGGCTGGTTGTACTGAAGTTGATCTATCGTTTGGCTTCAGTACAACCAGCCTGTCAGGCTTTTTGATTACTGCTATAACCGCTAGCAGTAATCATTGTTTTCTGTCGGCAGGGAAGACTTCGTGCCAGGAGAACACAATAGCACTGCAGAAGGGATTCCCCCATCAACACTAACTGTGTTGATGGGGACATCAAGCGATTGCATCATCTATGGCTTGCTTTAAAATGTATGTAAACCCTAACATTTTTACTTACTCCCTTTTGGATAAGAGCAAAAAATACTTGATGGCTACCAGAACATTTGTGAGGCGATACCTTCTTGTAGTGCATCTGAAACATTATTATCAGCCCTGTATGAGTCCTCTATGTGACTATAGAATACTAATCCGCTATGTTATAGAGATAAGGAGAGGGGTACGTGTTCTGTAGTAGTAACACACTTCATGTCCCAGGGTGAGAACTCTGCTCATCCGTGCATACAGCAAAGTAAATAACAGTTGTTACTATAGGACAGGAAGTGTGTTGTTTCACCAAGTGAAAATGAAGGGAAATAATAAACAAATGCAGCCAGCACATCTAAGGACTGGTATGCTACAATATATAAAATGAGTGTTCTTAGGTTTAGGTGCATTTTCAGCATCCAATAGTTGGTGAGATAAGCTCAGTTATATAAATATTTTGTTTTGGTCTGTCAAATGTCAATCAAGTTCTACACTTGCACAGAGATAAAAAAAAAAAATAGTAAAGCAAGTTCACTGAGGAGTACTATTCAGCAAGAAGAACTTATGTATGTAATGAGCAAATTTGGACACCTCCAAGTAGGTGGGTGTAGATAGATAGATAGAACACATATTTTCAAAAATAAAAATGCAACCTTGGGGAGGGTGCAGTGAACAGGGTTTAAGCTTTTATTCCAGGCGCAGCTGTACTGTACATAGATTCTTGCTGAGAAAATGGGAACTTATTTGCTTATCTTTTTGTAATGCAGAAGCAGTGTTTACAAAAATACACGCTACTGCTTCTCATATACAGAAAGCCTCATAAAGGAAAGTGTCAGAACTAAAAAGTTTGACACAGCCATCGATCACATTGG
Source organism: Rana temporaria (assembly GCF_905171775.1). Classification (NCBI taxonomy): domain Eukaryota; kingdom Metazoa; phylum Chordata; class Amphibia; order Anura; family Ranidae; genus Rana; species Rana temporaria. The sequence goes on from NC_053493.1 coordinate 323,122,241, forward strand.
AATCTGCCCTGGAGTGTTATTTGTCATGCTGGGTACACAGCACACTACAGAACACTCTCTACAGAACACTCTACAGAACAGCCACCGGCTAAGAGCGCTGATCGGGAGTTGGTCGGCTGTTGGTTTTCCAGCATGCACATCTGACAGAAGCCGGATCAAGGGACTGACATACATAAGGGGAGAATGTCAGCCAGTATTTTTTGTACCAGCAAATGTCTTGCGAAATTCTGCCCGTGTGTACGGGGCTTTACACAATGCACACTTCCCGGTGCTCTCACTTATGTGTACAGCTATTTATAGTACATGAGGCCTTTTTCAAATTACATTTCAAGCTGAATTCCAGGAATTCAGACACTTTTTGACATCTGCTGGCTTACTATGGGTTAAGTCCAACAAGGTGCATACCACCTGGTGAACTTGTCTCTTTAATTTATATTTGACTTCCATCATGTTCATAGCCCCAGGAAGCCTAATGCCCTGTACACACGATCAGTTCATCTTGTATAATTAGTATTTTATTTTAAAAGAAAGTCAAAACAAATACAAGGTACATTGACAGTGGAACATCATTACTTAACATAATCCGAACAAAGTCGGGCATGCATCTGGGATGGGGCTTTGGAAAAGTAAGGGAGCGGAGGTCATCCGCCCACCCTGGACGTTCGGTCTAGTTGAGCAGGCGTCCCCCCCAACAAGTGGGGGGCGGGATAGACCCGAACCCCTACCCCCTGCAATGCTAATTACATTCCCAAAGTAACAGTGAAACAATTCTTGGAACAGCTAGGAGCGCCATGGGACGCCTAATAAATGTACATAATAATAAGACAGGGGGAGAAAAAAAATGGAACATTCCAAGAACATCCTGAGCGCCCGAGGCAAGGCTGGGCACCTGAGCACCACATGCCCACCTAACATTAACCATAGTCTGCAAAAAAAGGCAAAAACTAAATAAAAACGAAATAAAATAGTAAATTATTAAAAATTTAATTAAATTAAAAGAGAGACAGTGGACTGACACTGACTGAAAGAAGAGAAACAAGAGGGGTAGAAAAAGAAAGAAAAGCGAGAGAGCGAGAGACAGAAGGGAAGGTAGCGGAGGAGTCAGCCCCCACCGATGGTACACAAGGGGTATTGCAGAAATCAGGAGGTCTCCTGGTTAGCCCGTTGGCGATGCTCCTGGACGAGTCTCCCAAAGGAGGGATCCGCCAAAATAAGCAGAGCCTCCTCTAAACTGGAGGATAACGGGGCAGCATCGTGGATGTGTGCCTTCCACTCCCCCCAAACAGTGTTGAAGCGTTCCCGGGTATCCCTGCATTCCGCGAGCCAGCTCTCTGCCTCCATGATCTCCCCCACCTTCCCCAACCAGTCCTGTTCGCTAGGGATAAGCGAGCTTTTCCAATGAATTGGGATGAGACGTTTAGCTGCATTGAGGAGGTGGGGGAGAGCACTTTTCTTATAACGGGACAGTGGAATGGTAGGAACGTGGAGCAGAAAATGCTGAGGCAGGGCCGGGATATCCAACCCCAGGCCCTCAGAGATATGCTTACTGACCACATCCCAGAACGGCCGGAGCACCGGGCACTCCCACCAAATGTGCAGGAACGTGCCCTTCTGTCCACATCCCCTCCAATACACCTCAGAGGCTGTAGGGAAAATCTTTGCTAGCGTAGTGGGTACTCTGTACCACCTTGTTAATAGCTTATAATTGTTTTCCTGGGTTCTAGAGTCCACAGAGCTTGAGTGCGTTAGCTGGTATAAGTGATGAAGCTGTTCCCTGGTAAACTCTATGTGTAAGTCCCTTTCCCATTCCCTTACAAAGTGGGGAGTGGGGGAAGGCGATGCATCCCCCAGCATCCCATATAATGCTGAGATCGCGTGGGGCAGGCGTTCCGCCGCAGCCCACATGCTTTCGAATTCTGTCAGGGTAGACCTAATCTGTGCTGTCTTGTGGCTTTTAGTCATGAAGGTCTCAAGTTGTCGGTGTCTCCAAAAATCAAAGGGGAAGCTGCCAAACCTCTCTCGCAGGGCGTCTAATGATTGCAAAGCGCCCCCCTCCGTAAATTTTGCCAAACTACAAAGTCCGTCACCTACGATCAGTTCATCTGATGAAAACGGTCTGATGGATTTTTTCATCAGATATCCGATGAAGCTGACTGATGATCAGTCGTGCCTACACACCATTGGTTAAAAATCCGATCGTGTCCAACGCGGTGACGTAAAACACAACGACGTGCTGAGAAAAATGAAGTTCAATGCTTCCGAGCATGCGTCGACTTGATTCTGAGCATGCGTGGATTTTTAACCGATGGACGTACCCACAGACGATCGTTTTTTTCTATAGGTTTTTTAACCATCAGATAATTTTAAAACAAGTTCCTAGTTTTTTGACTGATGGATAAAAAAACGATGGGGCCCACACACGATCGGTTTAGTCTGATGAAAACGGTCCATCAGAACGTTTTCATCAGACGAACTGATCGTGTGTACGCGGCATTAGTGTGGCCAGAGGCGGATAAATGTCTCCTGAGTCTGTGAACTGATCTGGGGTGTCATTAACATTACTTTGACACCGGCAGCGGTTCACAGAGGGCAGGGTGAACTGCCTGCGGGAGAGATGCGATGCGGGAACCAGCAATGTAATCGCCCTGGTTCCGCATTGCATATGTGTGAACCTAGCCCTAGAGCTGCATCGCCTCCTATTCTGTTGCTGCACTGTTTGAGTAAGTGGCATTAGATTCAAACAACACACTGTAGTAATAATAGAGGCTCTATGGGTGGACAAACACACATACAGTAAGGGAAGAAGGACCTTAATAAAATGAAAGGGCTGTGGGGGAGCACTGCCAGCACCCCTCATAAAGTCTGCCTGCCACCCTCTCATAGAGCATGCCTGCCTACCACCCACCTCGCCAGTTGCCACCTCCTTGGAGAACCCCCACCACCCACCGCATCCCTTTACACAGCAACCAGATTAACACCCTCCCCGCTCCTTAAAGAGCCTTCCTACCTCACCCTTTCAATACCCACCTCATCCCCTTTTTACTGGGGCTCCCTGCTGTCAATCTCACCCCCACCCATCTCATGCCCCTTACAGAGATTCCCTGCCACCCCCCAACAACCACCTTTATTGGTGAACCCATTGTACTTGTTAAAATCTTTGGAATCCCTGAGAAAAATATAAAGATAAAGGAAAATTCAGACTATCGGCAGCTGCTCATAGTTAAAATAGTTAGAATGCTAGCTTTGGGTGATATGAATCTCTAAATAACAAACGATTAAATAGACACATGGAATAACTACATGGGATTTGTTTTACCTGCAAAAGCATTTGTATTTCTGTTTATCTAGTCCTGAGATTTGCACAGCCCTGTCTTGCTTGGACAGAAAACCTGATTTTTCTCTGCTGCAGTTAACTAACACTTACAGGTCTTTTCCCTCCCCAGCCTGTGACTGGACAGTGAAAGGAGAAGCAGCAGATTGAAGAGCTTGTCCCTCATTCTGCTCTGTCCTCCTATTAGCATGTCTCTTGCTAGCACAGGAGCACTTTTATCACAAATGATCAACTCCAATTGCTGCTTCTCCCACTCCCAGCCTGAACTATGTTGTGCAGGGGTTGCAAGAAGTTGATACCAATTCAAATTTAGCTACATAGATTGTTTGATTTAAAAATACTTTTTACAATGCTTTAGTTATTACAGAGCTGAATTAATTAGTGATTCTTAAGACTTAAGACACACATGCCAAATGACGGGAGACATTGTCAGGTTAAAAAAAAAAAAAAAACATTCAGCTCGTGTGTATGTTTGGCCGGCTTCTGTTGGAATTGCATGCTGGAAAACCAACAGCCCACCGACTCCTGATCAGCTCTCTTAGCCAATGGCGGAGAGCGCTAATCGGAGTGTTCTGGCGGGAACACAACAGTTCAGCAAGGGAGAACGCTATACTAACTTTGCATAGTTAGTACAATGGCTCCAACTGGAGTTGACAGTTTTTTTTTGTTCACCCCGCTGTATTGAACGGGAAAAAACTATTAGTGTGTACCAAGCTTTACATCTTTACATCTGCCTGAAGTTCCCGAACGTAGTTAAATCATGGTGTGTTTTATCTTCCTAAGATAAGATTAAGATTTTCCAGGAGCAGTCTTCATGTCTGGCCACTCTCATGGGGGCCATAATGATGGTGTCACCATCTCACAGCTGCATTGCCTGGCTCTTTGTTTTACGTTATGGAGACTCCCACGGTAGAGGAAGGCATCACTGACATGATTGCCATCAGATGCATTGCATTGTTTGTGGCACAGGAAACTGTTTACAGTAAAGACAACACATATGTCTATTTAGAGAAGTGACCAGAGTCTAGAAATGTCTCAGAGGATGCAAATGTGAGCTTCAGTCTTTTGGCGAACATCCAACATTTTACTCAGAACTCTGATACAAAGGAATAGCCGTTGCCTGACTTCCCATTCAATGGATCATTGTGCATGCTTGTGACCATACTGTTTAGGGTGCTCATGAAGATATATTTGTGTTTATATGTAAAATACTGTTAAACAACAATAGACTAGCTATTATGTCTTGTAAAAGTAGGAAGTGGAAAAGTATGCAAACTAAAATGAAACACAGCTCGGTTAAAATGAAGAAAAGTAACCTAGCTAGAGCTAGCTAAAAAAGCGGAAACTATACTGAAAGGTTGTTATGACCTTAATCTGGGTTAATAATTACATGACTGTTAATGATTTATAAGCAATTCAAAAACAGTATGTGGCCTGTGTGTGTATAAGACACTCTTGCTAAGGAAATGTTTGGCTTGTGGCTTTTGGCAATTGTCTTTGTGGCATTACCTATAAGCAGTCATTGGTTGCCATTTTGGGAACAATGAATGGTTTGAGCCATGTTTTCAGTATGTATGAGTCCTAGGCTACTCTATAGGTGTGATGGTTGTGCTGAATAAGATGGAGGGATCTGGTAAATCTTCTTGCAAGGTGAGTTATCAAACCAAGAGAAACCCTTTCAAGGTTTGGAAAGAATATCAAACAAAAATTCTGCTGATACTGAGACTTCAGGCAAACAATAACATAGCTGAAATATATAAGGGTTTATTGTTTTACTTGCCTCAGTATTTGTAATTCTTGTCAGTGAGGCCTTGTACACACGGTCGGACCAAACCGATGTGACTGGTCCGTCGGACTGTTTTCATCGGTTCACCTCTGAAGTGGCCGTACGGCCTGATATGTGTACACACCGTCAGTCCAAAATCCGATCGGGTCAGAACGCGGTGACGTCAAACACACGACGTGCTGAATAAAACGAAGTTCAATGCTTCCAAGCATGCGCCCATCGGTTTGGTTTTGAAGCATGTTTTAAAATTTTGGACCGAAGGAAAACAGACCTATGGCCTATACACACGGTCGGTTTGGTCCGATGAAACTGAACTTCGGTTCATTCTCATCGGTTCGGTCCGACCGTGTGTACGGGGCCTGAGTCTTTTGATTTATGCATCTTATATACTGTATGCTGCACAGCAAGAGAGGTACATTTATAACACAGCTCTCACAAAGTCCCTCTTTCCTCCTCATTTGTCCCTCATTTCGATCTGAACTATATATATATATATATATATATATATATATATATATATATATATATAGTTGTATATAAAATCCACTATTTATCTTTCATAATGTGTTTCAGGGTGTGAAACCTTTCATCCAGTTTCTACATTTCTGCATTGATAAATTTCAAAAGCCAGTATAAAGGAATAGTAGGGGTTTAAAAAAAGCACTTGCAGGTTTAACTAATAATTTGTTTGTATAATTGTTCTTTAAGGGGGCATTGCAGGGGGTGTGTCCTATGCGTACATATTTTTGCTAATCTGTGTCTCTCGTTCCTTTTACAAAAAGTTGGGAGGTGTGCTTATACCCCGACTCAACTTTGGGGTCTTGTAATAGCTTCAGGTCTCAGAAAACCCCACAAAAATTGTTATATCTACATTACAGTGATCAGTAGGTTGTAGAGAGTTAACAATGGTGTACTTAACAATTCCCACGCTATATGACAACATTTTCTTCAGCATTCAGAAAATTAAACCTATTATATTAATGGTCACAAAAGAAACACAGACAATAAAAATTGTAGTAAGCTTGGTGGTCATTATGACGGCCAGTATAGGCAGAAGATTAATCTGTCACTGCTTTTCTCTTAAGAAACCCCTGGAGAAACCTCAGGGTTCAATGGAACCCTAAAACGTGACTAGAGTAAAGATCCTCCACCAGAAAGTACGGATGGCCCCTCACCTCCTTACTTCGACCTCCAGGAGGTCACAAAGCATGGTAAGCTGATATCACAGATCCTGGTAACAAGGGTCAGCAGATGTCTGGTAACTCTGTATCCAAAAACTCACAGCCCAAGGTTTGGCAGCAATAGGACATGTAGAACAAATAGGAAAGAGATCTAGTGCTCTCTGTAGCTAAACCAGCATTTATTCAGGTAAAAAATTGATAAAATACACTCACATTGTAAGGCACTCTCAGCCGAGTGCTAAGCTCCAAGCAGTACACTCAAACAGTGTGAAACGGCCAGGTTCATCATGAGGCGGCGATCGCAGGTGATGTCACACGTTAACTCCTCCCCTCGTACGCGTTATGTCCCAGTAGGCGGGACTTCTTCAGCGTAGGGTCAGGAAATAGCGCTGAAGAAGTCCTGCCTACTGGCACGTAACGCGTACAAGGGGAGGAGTTAACGTGTGACGTCACCCGCGATCGCCGCCTCATGATGAACCTGGCCGTTTCACACTGTTTGAGTTTACTGCTTGGAGCTTAGCACTCGGCTGAGAGTGCCTTACAATGTGAGTGTATTTTATCAATTTTTTACCTGAATAAATGCTGGTTTAGCTACAGAGAGCACTAGATCTCTTTCCTCTTTGTTCTACATGTCCTATTGCTGCCAAAACTTGGGCTGTGAGTTTCTGGATACAGAGTTACCAGACATCTGCTGACCCTTGTTACCAGGATCTGTGATATCAGCTTACCACGCTTTGTGACCTCCTGGAGGTCGGAGTAAGGAGGTGAGGGGCCATCTGTTCTTTCTGGTGGAGGATCTTTACTCTAGTCACATTTCTGGGTTCACACCTATATGAAATTATTGGATTTTTTTCCTTGCACTTATTTCACTCATGGAATTTATTTATTTATTATATATTTTTATTATTAAGTAATCTTTTGCGCTGCACTTCTTTATATCACTTGTTACTTTGGGATGTTTTATTTGAATTTGTCCTAAGTGCTGGCTAGCATTCTTATTGTATAGTTTGTTGTTTATTTTTCAGCGCTGAATAACTTTTTACTTGTTTTCAATGGAACCCTGGTTGAGAGACTGGTTCCATAAGTAAGGCGCATACTGAGAAAAAAGTGATGGTAAACCAGGAAAGAGCAGAGTGATCATTCTAAGGTTTCATGTACACGTTTTTACAACCACTCCTGAACAATCTAACTTGCCAGATAGTAACAGATAGTAACCCATGTTTAAATGCCGTGTTTAGCGGTGTTTTGCCGCGTTTAGAAGTGTTTAAAAAGAAATAAATGTTAAATGTTCAAAAAACGCCTATAAACGAAGTCCTGCTAAATGCGGGTTACCGCGTTTAGAAGCGTTTGGCGTCTGAAACGTCAGAAACTTCGGCCTATAAACGCAACTGCCTAAAAATGACAGTAAACGAACCTGTGTACATGTACACATAAGATAACATTGAATGAGTTCAGGGGCAGTTGAAAAACGTATCCAACTGCCTCTGAACGTCCGTTTAGCAGCAGCAGTGTACATGGGGCCTAACAAAAATAAGTGTGTTGTTTTACATATGTAAGCTTACATGGATGTGAATTGTGTATCTGTTTGCCTAAAGTTATACTTTAAGTGCAGTCAACACAAAGTTCAGCCCCAATCTTCTCTGTCATTCATAAACCTTCAAGAGCAATATTATTGGTCAGTGTAAGGGGCTTGTGTTGTTTTTTTAGACAATGAGGCCTCGTACACACGACAGAGTTTCTCGGCAGAATTCACCGAGAAACTCGGTCAAAACCCGGATTCTGCCGAGAAACTCTGTCGTCTGTACACTTTTGGCTCGATGGAGCCGCCGAGGAGCTCGTCGAGAAAATAGAGAACATGTTCTCTATTTTCTCGTTGTTCTATGGGAGAAGGCGGCCCGCCGAGCTCCTCGGCGGCTTCATCCCAGAACTCGGCGAGGAACTCGACGTGCTTGGCACGTCGAGTTCCTCGGCCGTGTGTACGGGGCCTGAGACTAGATTTTGGAGAACATCAATGGTACTTGCTGTAACTTTTTAGTGTCTGTACTTAAGTTTTATTGGCACATTACAAAAGTATCAAATTCTGATAGACTAACTTTTAGGCCTCGTACACACGACCGAACATGTCTGCTGAAACTGGTCCGCGGACCAGTTTCCGCGGACATGTCCGTCTGTGTGTAGGGCCTAGTGGACCGGATTCCTGGCCGAGTGGACAGATTTCCAGCGGACAAAAGTTTCTTAGCATGCTAAGAAACTTGTCCGCTGGAACCATGTCCGTCGGACATGTCCGATGGTCAGTATGACTCATCGGACATGTCCGCTGGTTATGACGTATATCCCGAAATCCCGCGCATGCGTCAAATTGATTCGACGCATGCGTGGAAGCATTGAACTTCCGCGTCAGAGAACGTCGGTGTCATATACGTCCAGGGCCGCTGATAGGGCAGTACAGGCAGCCCTATTGTACCGGGCCCGGCCCCCAGCAGCTCCACAGGGGGGCCCGGGCAACTTGACAGTTAATTTCTGGCTATTAAAAAATAGAGCTTTCTAAACTTCACTCCGTCCCCCGCTACTAATTGCTTAAGAAAAGGGGGTGTAATTACATTTTCCTGGGCCCCATCAGGTCATCAGAGGGGCCTAGGTGGTGAGCGCAGTGGTCGGACTATTTTTTGTATTTCGGGCGGATGTACATAAGACCGCACCGCACATTGCTCTGCTTTTAAATTAGTCCCAGATGCCGATACGCACTGCCTTCACTGACGGAGTAATGCTACGATGCCTCCGTTCCACCTCCCGTCTTCATGTTCCGACTTACCAACTTGTCGAGACTGATGTGAGGCACAGGCTCCTCTGTGGCTGGAAAGGGAGCAAGAACTTGGACACCGTGGCTGCAGTACACACAGTGAGTGGAGCACAGAGGATAGACTCCTCACTGTATATAGGCGCTTACACACAGCATGGCAACTTATGATTATCAGCATTCTGATACTCATGCAGGGAGCACAGTCAGCATGTGCTCTGTAATGGATCTGTCACAGTGTGTCATATTGCTGTTGGGTGCTTACTTTGTTATGGATGTGCTGGGTTATAGTTTGTAACACAGTACAGCCAAAGTCAGAACCCAAAAGCCATTGGACACTGACAGATCCATGACAGAACACATGCTGACTGTGCTGCCTGTTCATAATGCTGGTGAAGATGAAGTGAGATGCTGCTTTACACTTGTATTTGGGGGGCAGTAAACATGTGCCCCCCAACCACTCCCCTTTAATCACTTCCTGTCTAGCAACATACTGGTACAATGCTGGATTGTAAGGGTGATATCTTGATCATCGCTACAGCAATGATCAAGATATCATTTTTTAGCCCCAGCGATTCTGCACAAAGTAAAAGTAATCTTAGTGGCTAAGAAGCCCCTGGATTACTTTTACAGGCAGTCAGTGGAAGGGGGTTCCACCACCATCCTGCCACTGCCTTTACTGGGCTCTCCAATGCAATCAGGGGTCCTGTTAATGATGTGAGTAGCGGCATCCAGTTCCTGGGACACAGTGAGTGGAACTGAAGTAGTTCCTCCTACTGTGTGATGTCAGAAACCAGAAGAAATGACCGGCTTAAACAAGCATGTGATCAAACCGATCTACATTTGATCAGATGCTTTGGAGGCCAGAGGACAGATATGGGGTCTAATAGACCCGAGATCTCTCCATAAAGGGGACATGTCACTGTCACTGCAATAAAAGAGATACAAAAAAATGAAAGACACAGTGTAAAAAATTATTGTTAATAAAATACAATTTTACATTTTTTTTTAAACCGTTGCTGTCCCCCTGTACTGATAAGCCATAATAAACGTGTGTGCATATGTAAACAGTGACAAATCTGCAGAGGTGAGGGCAGGGTAGTGGCCTGGGGGGGGGGGGGGGGGTTAAATGCAGGATTAAAGGGGGCCCCATCAGGTAGGCTGTACGGGGCCCCATGATTTCTAACAGCGGCCCTGTATACGTCACCGCGTTCTCTGTCCGCGGGGAATTTGGTCTGATGGTGTGTACACACATCAGACCAAATTCTGACAGCAGACATGTCCGATGAAAACGGTCCGCGGACCATTTTCAACGGACATGTCTGGCAGTGTGTACAAGGCCTAAGGCCCTGTTCACACCTGAAAACTTCAGCAGACCTAAAACTTCAGCAGACGTGCCTCAACAGACGACACTAGTGTTTCTATTATATTCAGTGGTGTCCTTTCAAACCTGGGCATAGTGTTCCTTGAAGCCTGTCACTTAGGCTTCCAGTGACTACAGAAACATTGAAGGAATAAACTATAATATAGACGTTTACAGAAGAATTACATCTGTTGTTATTCAGATAGGTTGTTTCTAAAAGTGCATTTAGAAGTAAGAAAGTACAGTATAGACGAATTAAAATTGCACATACAGGTAGGTTCTGGGCTACAGGTTCTCCAGGCAGATGTTCTCTATGGCAATGTTATCCATTTTAAAAATGGCAAAGACATTTATACATTAATTCAGTTTTTTCTGTAGGATACCATTGTTATTTTTCACACAATGAGCTGGAGGTCTGCTGTATTTTATATATCATGTCTTGATTTTAAACTAGTATTGAGAAAGGGAACTACGAGATGATATATTTGCAACATATTTCAACAGAGCGTACTAAGAGGAAGTAACAAAGACCTTGTGCAAAACCAGCTGAAGAACATTGGTTCATACTCACATTCAGCTTAAATAGTTGTAAAGTTGTCAAAAATGGCCACTGGGACTGACTGTTAAATTGTCCCTTTTTCATTTTTCCCTTAAAGGGTAACTCTCCTTTTGTGGGGAGAAAAATAGCAAATAAAGAAAAAATAACATAGCGTATACAATTGCGACACAAGTCATATTGTAGCTGAATGTTATAAAAATGTACCATTCCTTTTCAATCTGCAGCTGCTGTAATTTTCTTTAAATGCAATGCAATATGGATACCTGGAGTTGTTCTGTACACAGAATGTGTACTGACCACTCCCCAGAAAAATAATTTCCTGCTTGTGTGATTGGCTCACCAATTTTCCCAGAAGTCTGCCTAAGATACAAGTCAGATTTCAGACATCCCCTGTAGGAACATGTCTAAAGGGATGCAGGACCAGCAGATTTCCTCATTAGTGCTGTGCAGGTGCACAGCTGATAGATAATTATGAAACCACTCCCATTAGGAGTGTACTCCTGGAGGTACCCCACCCCCAATGTATAAAATCTTTGCCAAATCTTTTGTTGTAGTTAATGAGGGGAGGTTTATTTAAAAAAAAAAGTCTAAAATAGCATTAAAACCAGACTTAGGTTGTAATCATTTGCCACTAAATAAAGTTTTGACTGGGCATACACTTTAAGCTGTACCTAAGCCAAAAAACTAAAAACGGAATGCATTTCAGCTTACCAGTCCTTATGCATTTTCTTTTTTCAAGCGTTTTAATTTTTTTTCCCTCCTTTTTTTTTTTTTTTTTTTTTTAATACAAGCTTTTTTCTTTTTTTTTCCATAAGCACTTTATTGATATTTCACATAAGTGCATTCTGAACAGAGAAGAATCACATAATCCAAAACTGAGATATACAGTTTACATATGTAGATAAAACCACAAATAATGTAGTACATTTGGTAATGCACAGGCAAGTAAAGTAGGGTCAACAGAAAAAAAAAGGAGCTTTCGATCAACAATTGGCAATACAGTAGTTAAAGGAGGTCAAATATTATAGCACAAGGGAACAGCTACAAGAATTGGAAGACTGGTTACTAAAAAAAAAAAAAAGGGCACACCTAGCAGGTAAATTATAGCTCAAGGGGCTGTGCTGACTCAACCTAAAGCCACTGGCAAATACCTATCTAAATGGGGACTGTGGAAGGAGGTCATGGGCAAATGTTTGATGTTTAAATCATCCCTAGATACAGAGAGAATAGTTCAGACGGCAGAGAATGATAAGACCAAGGAGGAAGAAAAGAAGAAGAAGAAAAAAAAGAGGGGGGATTATATTCAGAGGAAAACGCAAAATGGGGATGGGGTGCCAGGCCACCGGTGAGGTCCTTTCTCTTCTCTCCTCCCTGGTCTGGGTTCCCAGGCCACATTCAAGAGACCCATTTTGAGAGGTAGGATAAAACATCACATTCAACCACCTAAACCTTAGATTTCACTCCCAGAGACATTACCTCAAATCTGTAGCCATGTACATGGTCAACACAGTCAGAATGAGCATACCTGTGCATTGGAAATCTACCCATATTCCAATGATGACAGAATGGTTTCTCCATTTAGGTAGGATTTTAACAATGGAAGAACTGATCCATATCTGTCAAGACTGGCTGACTAAGTACTGATCCACATGGGCTTGCTTGCTTCATTTCAAATAAACAATTCCTTTCTCAAACCTTACTATGAGTACTATGAGCACCTCTCAACCCAATACTTACACTCAAAGTGGAGGTCCACCTGAAATTTACAAATACTGCAGCTGCTGACTTTTAAAAAATTGACACTTACCTGTCCAGTGCGCCCGCAATGTCAGCAGACGAGGACAAGTAATCGCTCGTTTCTCGGATGCTGCCGCCGCCATGCTCGGTGAGGGAATCAGGAAGTGAAGCCTTGCGACTTTACTGCCTGGTTCCCTACTGTGCAGGCACGAGTAGCGTGGTGTGCCGTCACTGGTCCCGCTCTCTCCTGGGAACAGTGTGTTTCCCAGAAGACAGCGGGCGGGGGTAATGCGAAGGAGAGTGACTCCCACAGGAGTCAATACCCAGAAGTGGTGCAAATATACCTGAAAGGTGCCAAATGTGACACCGGAGGGGGGGAGGGTTCTGAAAAGTGGAAGTTCCATTTTTGGGTGGAACTCCGCTTTAAGAGTACCTCTTGATACACCAACTGGTTAACCCAACTGTAGTAGGACTTGGTGTAGGGGGATTAACCGGCAGAGAATCCCCCCTTCCAAACCTTACCAATCTACATTTATAGACTACCTTTCTTTTCTTCCTAAACCCTGCCTTCTACCCTTTTTCTTTTCTTTCTTCTTTTTCCTTCTCTCTCCCCATCTCTCCCCATCTTCCACTCTAAAGTGCAATGTAGGCTGTAATGGTTCTTCTGTCCTACTGGGGGCTTTGGAAAATTCAGCGATCAAACACAAGGAGGAAACATACAGTAGATACTCTCGCTTGCCTTCTTTTTGTACTTATACTCATGAACACAAACTTCCTACAAAGATGTACACTATCTTTATATCAGTGCTTGCTGTACACTTATGTGCCTAGGAGCTGCACTCTTCTACTACTTGCTCCTCATTCCCCTCCTTTATATTACCTGCTCTTTCCCCCTCGCCCTACATTGTTTCCCCCTCTTGTTTTATTTTTTTATCCCTGTATGGGATTTATGAATTTTGTTACCTTAATGTACATTGATAAGAGTCGGTTCACACTGGGGCGACACGACTTCCAGCGCGACTTTCAGAGGCGACTCCGACACGACTTGAGCATGAACCACAGGGCAATCTGGGGCGATTTACAACACAACTTGAAGTCGTCTCCAGGACAGGAGACTTTCCAGTGGCCAATCAAACAACAATCAGCTCTAGGGGAGGGAGGGGGAGGGAGGGGGAGGGAGAGGTTTGCCTGAGAAATGTATGTTATCTTCCTGGAAAGTCGCTTCAGTTAAGACAGTGATCAGACTTGGATCAGACTTGGATCAGACTTCCATTGAAATCAATGGGTACAAATCGCCTACAAGTCGGATTGAAGTAGTACAGGAACTTCGTTTGAAGTCGGAGCGACTCGAGTCGTGTGTATTAAAACCGCTCCCATTCACTTGCATTGTTTTTCTCGACAGCGCGACTTGGGACGACTTGAGGCGACTTCAAGTCGGATCCCAAGTCGCCCCAGTGTGAACCGGCTCTGAGTGATTCGTATATGTGGTTTTAATTTGTATTGCCATTGTAAACATCAAACAACATATTTGTAAAAAAAAACAAAAACACATTCAAAAAAGCCCGTCAGCTTTTACTGTACTGTACTATGCTCACTCTGGATTTTTGGCAAAGTTTCCTTGATTTTAGTCATAAACTTGTTTTACCGGCTCATCAAACAACAGAACAGACAACAAACATGTGAAGGTAGTTTTAGCTCAGGTTTCTGTTTTCTCTCATACTGACAGGGAATGTTAAAGCTTGAACCAAGCTGGTCTAAACAAATTATTTTATTTTAATAATAGATGCACCCGCTGTGTGTGCTGTATAAACTGTATGTAGAATCGGCAACATACAGCATACAGTACTAGGTTCTGGCAATAGGCGTTTTTAACCCTCTTGTATGTTATTCTATTGTAACTGTACGATTTCCCTTTTATATTGTAAAGCACTGTGTAAACTGTTGGCGCTATATAAATCCTGTATAATAATAATAATAGGACTTCCTGTCAGCTGTCAGAACAAAATCGAGTCAGGTTGAGCACTGCTCAGCTATTCACAGGAAGCTTTGTATTTTACAAATTAATACAAGACTTCCTCTAATTGGCTGAGGTGGAGATCGTAACATCATCCGCCCACCTCTCCACCAATAAAAGCCTTGTGCTAATTCATAAAATGCTAAGCTTTCTGTGAATGTCTGAAAAGCTCTCAGACTGACTCAATTTTGTTCTGGGAACAGAATGGGAAGTCCACACACCACTGCCAGAACACAGCTGATGCTACATACAGCCGAAACAGTGCTCCCAGTGGGCACATCTGTTAATTAAGAACCAGCTTGATCCAAACAAAGTCACAATGCAAGGGTATAAGTACTATACATTCTGAATGGCACTCCAATACCCAGAAAATAGGAACATACCTGCACAATGGTTCACCACAGCCCACAGATCTGTATATTGTGCATTGTTTTGTATGTATTTGTCCCATCCCCCCACAGTTAGAACGCACCTAGGGAACATAGTTTACACTGCCCGTGACATTTATACAGTAATCGGTGCATTTTTATAGCACTAATCACTGTATAAATGTCAGTGGTCCCAAAAATGTGTCAAAGGTGTCCGATCTGTCCGCTGCAAAATTGCAGATCACTGCCATTACCAGTAATAAAAATAAAAATGCCATAAATCTATCCCCTATTTTGTAGATGCTATAACTTTTGCACAAACCAATCAATATACGCGTATTGCAAAAAAAAATAAAAAAAAAATATGTAGAAGAATCCATATCGGCCTAAACCGAGGAAAAAAGTTGTTTTTGTTTTTTTAACTTTGGGATATTTATTATAGCAAGAAGTAAAATATTATGGGGGTTGCACTTGAAATTACACTGAAAGTGCACTTGGAAGTGCAGTCGCTGTAGATCCAAGGGGGACATGCAAGGAAAATAAAAAACAGCATTTTAGCTTGCACGTGATTGGATGATAAAATTAGCAGAGCTTCCCCTCAGATCTAGCCCTCAGATTTACAGCGACTGCACCTCCAAGTGTCGCATGACTGCACAATTGTCAGTTAAAATGATGCTATGCCATATCGCAAAAAATGGCCTGGTCAGGAAGTGGGTCAATTCTTCCGGGGCTGAAGTGGTTAATTATGCTCATTGCTAAAAGTAAAAAAATTGCATTGGAGTGGTTACCACCTGCAGCCAGAGGGTGATGAATTCTGCTTTCTGCAGGTGCCATCAGTATCTGTTTTGCTAAATACATAAATTTAAAGTGGAGTTCCACCCAAAAGTGGAACTTGCCAGTGGCGGCTCGTCCATAAGGGCACATGGGTGCTGCCCCCTCTCTCCAGCCACCCCCTTTATGACCAATGGATAGATTCATGCATAGCACCGCTGCTTCCTCCGATTCAGGCGCCAGGTTCTTTTCGGGTTCCAGGCGCCTGAATTACAGCAGCGAGGGGTGTTTTTGAAGCACCTGATTAGAGCCACAGGCTCCAATAGGCTCCAAAATAGGTGAACTGCGAGCGCCATGCTTGGGCACAGTGGCATTTGATGGCACAGTGCCAGCATTTTATGGGCACAGTGGCTGCTATTAATGGGCACAGTGGCTACTATTAATGGGCACAGTGGCTGTAATTGATGGCACAGTGGCTGCATTTAATGGGCACAGTGAGGTTGCATTTGATGTTTTTTTTTTTAGTACCAGCCACCACTGGAACCTTCTGCTCATTTGTCTCCTCTCCCCGTGTCACCGCAGGGCTCCCTCCTCCTCCTCCCCCTGTCCCCGGGCCAGTAGGAGAGAGGTGTGGGCCTCGCACATGCGCAGTAGGGTTCCCTGAGTGAAGCCGTAAGGCTGCACTACTGGGTCCCCTCACCCACAATGGCGGCGGCAGCACCCGACAGCTAATAGAAACATCAGCTGAGGTGCCAACATCGCTGGACTCTGGGACAGGTAAGTGTCCTATTATTAAAAGCCAGCAGCAGCAGTATGTGTAGCTGCTGGCTTTTAATTTTATTTTTTTGGGCAAACCTACACTTTAAATAACACATATTGGAGTGATACCCCTTACTTCTCCTAGACAGTTTCATTAGTTAGTTTATAGAAGATGCCAAAAAAAAAACTCACAGTCCAGCTGTGGACAGCTTAACTGACTAGTGTACTTTTTGTACAATTGTCCTTTAATCAATTTACCCCCCTCCCTGATTGCAGTCCACCTGGACATACCTTTCTCCTTGATCCAACATTATTCATTGTGCATCCCTTTTCGGTCCTATAGGGAAGCTGGGCCCTTGGAGGCATTAGCATGGCTTACCCATACTAATTATTTTTTGTGTTTCAAATTGGAGACAAACTTGGCATGAAAAAGTGGTATTGCACATCCGAAACACTGATATTTCTGTCCTTTACTTGTACTGCTTTATGTGATTCTTTACATAAAAATATTTTCATCTATAGTGTTTGCTTTGTCCTACATTGATTGATGCAGTGCCATTGCTGCCACTAAATGGTCTGCTGCATCTGCTAGAGATAAGAGTGCAGGATGGATTGACCTGCTACATTTAAGGTTAAGTTTTAAGTTCAGGCTCAGTACTCCGTTCAATCAATTGATTAATCTTTTACAGATTGCAGAAGGAATGGCTTACATAGAAAGAAAGAACTACATCCACCGGGATCTCAGGGCAGCCAATGTACTAGTCTCCGATTCCCTAACGTGTAAAATTGCTGACTTTGGTCTGGCTCGAGTCATTGAAGATAATGAATACATAGCACAAGAAGGTATAGTTTCTGTATTTTGCCATGTTTGTAAAAATAATCTTTGTCTAAATGTATCTTGCCCATAGACAATCAGTTCTCTTGGCAGAAGAAAGATCTACAGGTGTCAATATTGTAGGTACCTTTCTCTGATGAGTGTGCACTGTAGAAATCCCTAACTCCCTTCCACAAAGGCAAGCAGAACAATCGTTTGATCATCTCAGATATTTCCCAGCATGCTGGATAGTTCCTGCAGCTGATAATGAGTAATTTTGATACTTGTACAGGCTTAACAGTCATTCACAAATGCATCTATATTCTACGTGTAGCGCCTGTTTACTTGTACCTCTATAGTACCGGTGCTAGTTAAATTTAGAGGGAGATCAGAGTGTAGTTAAACTCTGATCCAAATTGTTATGTATAAAATAGGGTCTCTGTCTCAGCTTGGCTGTGCTGTAGGCTCATTCTGCTGCACTGGGGTGTTCTTCCAACCCCAGTGCTGCAGGTGGCAGCAGTGGAGTAGAGGTTTGGGTGGTCTTTCCCAGCAGCCAATCAGGAGAGTTTGGCCTCGCTGTGCATGCTGGGAGGGGTATTTATGGGGCAGACGCCATTGGTTCTGGGTCTTCTTCTTCTTCGGAGTGTGGCACCCACCTTTAGGGTGACCACATCACGGCGCCCCGGCGTTATGGCCTACCTGGCCGGGGCGTGCGTGCTCCTGGTTCCTGGTTCTGGGACCATGTTGGCCCGGAGCATCTGAACAGAGATGGGGACCCAGTGAGCAACTGGGTTCCCACCTTTGAGGATCCCAAGCTGTATTTGCTGTTCGGTGGGGAGTCCGTCTGAGGAGCGCCATTGAGAGGCTGGTGGTCCAAAAGAGCCTTGACAAACCACAGGTAGCCAGACACTGAGGGATTGATCACCTGTCAGTCGGTACCTGGGCGACAAGTTGAAGGAGATCCAGGAGTAATTCATCTAAGGAGGATTATCTTCGTAACTACAAATCAGAGAGGACCTGTGGCAGAGGTATCTCTCTGACCTTCACCAAGGAGGGTCTGTGGCAGAGACTTTTCCACAAGTTCAAGTTCACCAAGGAGGGTCTGTGGCAGAGAAAAGGGTTACGCCTGAATCTGCTGTTTTCCCTTCTTCTTCATCTTTACTTTCCTCGCCACAAGTTTATTGTTTTTACCCGGCTGGGTAATAAAGAGCACAGCAAAGAGCACCTGTTGTGGACATTCCTTTACTTCTACCAAATGCAATACGCATCACTCACCCCTAGGAATTCGGGGGAGCCATGAGGTAAATATGCCACCCAAAACAACCAGCAGCTCCTTCGGGGGTAATGCTACATACGTATTAATAGTAATGTTCTAACTAATGCTACATACGTATTAATAGTAATGTTCTTACACACTGCATCCCATGAAGAATTCATGCATGTGAACTTATTAACAAAAAACATACATTCTCTTCATTACTTGCAGACTTCAAAATACATTTTTGTATTTAAATTACAGATCATTGAAGTAAAAAAATAAGTGTAACATGGGTATATCTTTTTGTTTTTAGGTGCAAAGTTCCCCATTAAATGGACAGCTCCAGAGGCCATCAACTTTGGATCCTTTACAATTAAATCAGATGTGTGGTCCTTTGGCATTCTCCTGGCTGAGATAATCACATATGGGAAGATCCCCTATCCAGGTATTCTGAAGAGCACTCATACAACCACATCTGTTACTTAGAGAAATCACTGTATCCAGAGAACATAACAAGGGCACACTGTCATGCCTTTGTTTTAGCGGTAAAGACATTATTTGCTGCTCCAACCACCAGCCCAGACTCCTTCTTTGTCCTTGCTGTAGGTTCCAGATAATGGTAACTATGGCAGGCCTGGCAACACGCGCTGTTTACTCTGGCAACACCTCTTTGTAAACTGCTTTGTGTGCTGTAGTGGCCAGTCCAAAAAAAATCACATTGTTTCCCAGCACACGCTACCTATTTAAACAGGGATTGTGTTACATCATCCTGTAAAGAATTCTAGAGAGTCTAATAACAATATCCCTAGTGTCACATACAATTTTGCATCCTTATCTAAAGTCAAATAAAGTGAAGCTGCCCATTAAGTGCAAAAAAAAGGTCAAGGAGGAATAAAAGTATGCACTTCATGCTTTCTCATTTCACCATATCTTAAAAAGCTATGGCGGAAGAGGCGATCTACAGGAAAGTGAATCAGGGTTTTCTGTACTTCTTTAACATAGATTAAAGTAGAACTTTACCCATAACAACTTGATAAAAATAATGTTCTTTAGCAAGGAACATACATTTCAGATTAATAATTATGCTACCAAAATTATTGTGTGCTGTAAATTGCCTCCAGCATGCTCCCGTTTCTTATTGCTGGGGACCGTCATTTTTCAGAAGCACAGAGCCCCAGCAGTAAATCATAAAGCGGAATTAAACCCATGAATTTACCACTTTCAAAACAGTTACATTCATTAGATGATGGAAATGCAAATTGTCACATTTGATTGTGTCCTCAACCAAAATGTCAAACCATCAAATGGCTGGTGTCATAACTGATCACATGTGCAACATCATGGCAGTTGCAGTTCAAACATAAGCAGATGTGCTTGGTTGTTATGGATTGGAGGGTTAAAGTGTAAGTTCATCTTTACAAAAAATCTGTAAGGTGAATTTACACTGGGAAGCCCTTCCCTTTTCACCCGGTTTTCACCCGGTCCCGCTAACTTGGAGTCCGGCGATCCCCCGCACTGACAGATCGTATCGCCGCTTTTCCGGTCCAGGGATTTTAAAACCCAGCGGCTTTCTCTCCTCTTCGCCTGCAGTGACAGGATGGGCTACGTGAGTTCTGACTGGTTGGCACCGATGGCACGATCAATAAGAAAGCTCCTAAACGTACCTCCTGATGAGGTACGTTTTGGAGATCAAGCTGCGGGGGATTTCTAAGCGTTGGACCGGTGAGGCAGGGACACAATGTCTCCTAGCTGGTGATCGCCACGCTCCAGGTCAGCGGGACTTGGGGTGGGAGGCAGGGAGGGAGGGGGTCCTGTGAGGTTTAACCTTACAGATTTTTCTGTAAACGTGAACATACCCTTTAAGTCTTAACTTCTATTGAAACAAAAGCCAAAAGGCCCTTCCGATATGCAAGTACACAGTTCATGCAGACAATAGGAACGATTTGCAAAAGCTAGGAGTGTTCACATCTGTATACTTTGTCTTATATAAATTTACAGTACAACCTGCTAGGTTGCCTTTTGCCAACAACTCAGAAAGAACCATACAAACAAGAACAGTATACATTTCACATGGAATATTACACCATAACCGTGTAACACAAAAAAATAGAGGCAGCCTGGTCGTAGAATCTTGATATGATTTGTGTCAGCTAGTGTACGTCTCCTTAAGTTGTAAGTCCTACTGTCTAAACCATTAAAGTAGAACTATAGGTAAAAAAAAAAAAATGTCCATTTTGGATAGAGCAAGGGAGGGTTATCACCTGACAGATTTTTTTTTCTCCATCTGTATCCCATCACTTCCCTTTCCATAGCCAAAACAGCAAGTTAAAGGAAATCCCTGCAAATTAAGGGAATTCCTTGGGGACACCCAGGTCACCAGAACTAGTGTCCCCATTGGAAGATTTCCCCTTTATTACTTTTCTGGGGACAACCCATAATTTAGGATGTTCTCTTACTTTCACTTTTAATGATAATGATAAACGGAACAAATAGAGAGGACAAATCTCCCTAAAGAGAGTACAGACAGCAATAAAAACTAACAAGCGTTCTAAATTCCATTCTATCGAAAACTAAAAAAATATTTATTTTGACTTTAGTTATACTTTAACATCGCAGTAACCTGTTGAGAACAAGTTGTGGAGGAGCGCCCCCTGGTGCACCCAACAAGCATTGCCAGATTTTTTCAAACTTCTGAGAATTCCTATGATGAATAAATGGAACCCCTATTGATGAATAGTGCTTTTACCCCGAGCCTCGTTCCTCTTGCTTTTTAAATGGTGGGCGAATAAGGGTCTGCTACGCATAGCAGGCCTTTGTGACAATCCATGAGGGAAAAATACCAAATGCCATTAGCAAAATGTTATAGATATGCCAAATTACGTCATTATGTGCAAACCCTGGCTCGTAAGAGTGACCTAGCAACATCTACTCCCATGGAGCACTTTTTGCAATCACTACGATAAACCCAGAGGCCATATATCTGCGATATATACGATGTTGATGAGTTCATCAACTAAATTAAACTATATGCTCCAATGGGAAGAAGATTTGCAGGAAACCCTGATTTGGAGGAGTGGCATATGATCGGAAACTGCTTCTCGATCACTTATCAACACATCTATAATAGAAGCTAATTATAAAGTGTTGCTTAGATGGTATTTGGTGCCGGCTAGGCTCGCCACCTTTGTACATGGAGCTACCCCCAAGTGTTTTAGAGGCTGTGGCCAGATTGGAACCACCTACCATATTTGGTGGACATGCCCTAAGGTTAGAAGGTTCTGGATCAGGGTCTATAATTTTATTTATTCTCTGACCCATTTGAACATGGTTAAATCAGCGAAACAAGCTCTTCTGGGTGACAGGGTTGTGGAGGCCTCTAAGGCCCAAAGGCGGCTGCTTACTTTCGTTTTGATATCAGCAAAAATTACAATAGCCAGAAATTTGCGGTCCGCTGTCCTGCCATTCGATCAGCTTAAAAGGAAACTGTCCTGGTTGATGCTGAATGAATGACTGATGGCACTAGTCCAGGACAAAATGAAGTTATTCCATAAAGTCTGGGATCCATGGCTTGGATATCTTACGAATGACCTAAGGACGTTGGCGACGTAGTTATGGTCTTACATGATGGGTCTTGGGGTGCTGAACGGTTGCTCTCCTATTTCTCCCTTTCCCCTCTTTACTTTTCTCTTTACCCCTCTTTTTTTCTCTCAAAAGTTCTCAAACACTGGTCTTCATGTTAAGGTGTTAGTAATAGCAGAATGATGGGCTTATGTTTTTGAGCCCGGGGACCCTTGGCCTGTTGGACTTGAGGTTCCTAGGGTGAGAATTGATATTGCTGTTAGACCCTGCGTTACATTCCATGAATGATGTATGGGCCCTTGATCGCGTTTGATAATGCATGATAATATGCTGAGATACTTTTGTACTGTTTGTATAAATCTTTTCAATAAACATAATTGAAACTAAAAGAGAGCAGCGGGTAACATGGAGGCTCCACCCCATCTCCATGTGCATCCTGCAGCCAGCCAGAGCCCAAAGCAAGATGTAGGCTCCACCTCGGTGTCCTGTCTGCAGCCAGCCAGAGCACCCGGCAACATGAAGGCTACACCTCCATGTCCCATCTGTAACACATTGAGTGGATGGAGGCGCCACATGCAGGGGGTAGATGGGGAGGGAGAAACTTTGGCAGGCAAGAGCAGAAATCACTGCAGACATGGTGGCACAGTGAGCCACAGGCGGGTCGGGTGAGGCACTGTCTGGGTGAGAGGCGGGCAGAGACCCAGACACATGTCTCAAAAACTGGACAGGTGGCAACCCTTTGTCCGCACCTGCAATTTGGTCACAAAACCGGGCACAGTGTCCTCATTCCGGGGACTGTCTGGTCTCCCTATTCTATACACTCTATGTAAAATAAACTGTGCGATCATTTTTGTGCCGCGGTCCAGCTTCAAGTATTTTGCTCCCATTTTTCTCCATCAATAGGGACAATGTCTTTTTCCCACAGGGGCCTGTATATGAGTTAACAGTTGTGTATAGGTTTCAGAAATAATATTTCCTCATATATATTTTTCAAAAAGGAGGATACTGTTAGACGCAGAGACGAATAATTGCTCTTACAGCTAACAGCTGAATGTACTAATAGTAAAAATTCAGTAGTAGTGGAAATTCCTCTTTCAGTTGAGCGTAAGATTTTAATCTTGAGTCATCAAAAATGTGATATAGGGTAGATATTTAACCCCTTCTGCCTCCCACCGTGTATGACCATTAAGCTTGGCTATCTCTGTGTAAAATCGATTCCGTCATATGGGTATGCTGTAAAGGAAGCCATTTATTCCTATGTTTAATACTCTCCCACAGTTTTTTAATAGGCGAGCTGTGGGGCAATATGATGGGACTGCAGGGAAGCCCATCTCCATATGAGATAGGCCAGAATATGTCATATATCAGTTCATTAATAGGCCTCTAGGAGGAATCTCATACATTGGGTGAGTCTCAACCTGTGAAGTGTTGCATTTGTGCAGCAAAAAAATAAGTTTGGGCATGGGGGACAGCCATTTGCCACTGATCTTTAGGGTAGTTAATTTTATACGTGCCACCTGGTTTTCCCAAATTAAGGTTCTAAATTGGGAGTCTATCTGTTGGAACCAGAATTTGGGAGCCTAAACAGGAGCATTATGAAGTATATACAGCAACTGTGGGGCCCAGATCATCTTAGTTAAATTAGCTCTTCCTATCACTGCTAGCGGTAATTTGCACAAAGCCTCACATTTATGTTTTAAGTTCTTTACAAAGGTTTCTTTATTAATCTTTTTTCAACAATACACAAAAAAAAAAAAATACTAATTATTTAAAAAACACTGATAGTACAAACAGACATAAACGTCTCAATATAACCCCAACATAAAATTTGACTAATATTTATATTAATTGTTATTCTTATAGTGGGATATCCCCTTACCCTATGTACATTGTCCCTAGTCCTATATTTCCCGAATTCTCCATCTAAATTAGACAAGATATCAGGTAATACTAGATTAGAGGGAGATAGGGATAAGAGAAGGAGGGACAAGACAGGGCCAGAGATATAAGAGAAAGAGGATAAGAGAGATACTGGGGAGAGGTGCCCTGTCCCCCTCATCCTCCCCCTCCATCAAGAGGAGGGGGGAACACAAAGGAATGGAAAAGAAAGAGGAAATGGGTATCCCCCAAAAATAGTGACCAGTCTAGGGGGGAAAAAACACCCAAAAGGTGATATCTAATTAAGTATATATTACTTTAAGAAGGCTTTCCCATCCAAGCCTATATATGAGAAAAAAAAGGGGGGGGGATATATTCCATACCTTCCCCTAAGAGAAAAAAAGAGAAGGAATATAAAAGAAAAATTTACACAGTGCAGGTGAGCCATATAAAAGGTGATATCTAATTAAGTGTATATTACTTTAAGAAGGCTTTCCCATCAAAGCCTATGGAAAAAGAAAAATGTTTTAAGTTCTGTAATAGCGGCTTCAGGTTTAGAGTTATATAGTCTGCAGGGTCCCTTGTCACTACAATGCCAAATTACCTAAAAGATGTGACTACCTGTATCCAGGACACAGTCAGGCAGAGCTGCAGGTAAGGTATCCAACAGCAGGAGAACCGATTTGTGCCGATTAATGGCAAATCTGGAGTAATCGCCAAAGTGTTTATTGAGCTGCATCACAGCTGTTAGACAACCCACAGTGTCACCCAGATACAGCAGTGCATCATCAGCGTAAAGTGAGATCTTGTCTTCCCCTTGCCCCGTCTGCAACCCACAATTTCTGGTGATGCCCTTATCATAGTCGCTAAGGGCTCCAATGCCAGGAGAAAGAGCACGGGAGGCAATGGGCACCCCTGCCTAGTGCCCTGAAATATCAGAAAGGCCTCCGACAGGGAGGCCTCCGACAGGGAGTCATTGAAATAAACCCTTCCCCTGGGCCAAATCTATTCAGGACTGGCCATAGATACTTCCACTCTACACTCTAGAAAGCTTTGGCAGCGTCAAGGGAAGAAATTGCTCTATTGCCTGGGTTCTCCACTGGGATTTGAATATTCCGGAAGAGCCTCCCTATACTTAACGCCGTAGATCATGCCGGGATAAAGCCAGACTTGTCTGTATGTTCCATAGCAGAGACTGGAGTATCTGTACATAGGATGCCAATAAGCAATACGCTCCATTGATTTGGGCTTCATGGCAGAGTGGCCAGAAGAAAGCCATTACTTTCAGCAAAAAACAAATGGCACGTTTTGAGTTTGCAAAAAGGCATGTGGGAAACTCTCAAAATGCATGGAGGAAGGTGCTCTGGTCTGATGATTAAACTTTTAGGCCATCAAAGAAAACGCTATGTCTGGCGCAAACCCAACACATCACATTACCCAAAGAACACCATCCCCACAGTGAGACATGGTGGTGGCAGCATCATGCTGTGGGGAGGTTTTTCAGCAGTCGGGACTGGGAAACTGGTCAGAGTTGAGGAAAAGATGGACGGTGCTAAATACAGGGATATCCTTGAGCAAAACCTGTACCATTCTGTGTGTGATTTGAGGCTAGGACGGAGGTTCACCTTCCAGCAGGACAATGACCCCAAACACACCGCTAAAGCAAGACTTGAGTAGTTTAAGGCAGTGTTTCTCAACTTCAGTCCTCAAGGCGCCCCTACAGGTCATGTTTTCAGGATTTCCCTCAGATAAAACACCTGTGGTAATTACTTAGGCAGTGAAACTGATCAAATCACCTGTGCAAAATAATGGAAAGCCTGAAAACATGACCTGTTAGGGCGCCTTGAGGACTGGAGTTGAGAAAAACTGGTTTAAGGGGAAACATGGAAATGTGTTGGAGTGTCCTAGTCAAAGCCCAGACCTCAATCCAATAGAAAACCTGTGGTCAGACTTAAAGATTGCTGTTCACAAGCGCAAACCATCCAACTTTGACACTGTGTGTGTCCATTGGCACACACAGTGAGGCTGGGTCCTACCCTCCTGCTCACAGGATTTGATTTACAGCAGCAGGAGCCAATGGCTCGGGCTGCTTGCCTCTCTGTTCTGTAAATTCAGGGAGAGAAGAGAGAGCTGCTACAGATGGGCACAGCCCTAGATGGAGTGAGGACTCAGGTAAGTATATAGGAGGTGAAAATGCAATACTGCCACTGGGACATTTTTTACCTTAACGCAGGAAATGCATTAGGGTTAAAAATGTCTAGCCTTTACAACCACTTTAAGATTTTAAATGTATTTTCTCATCATATGCTCAGCATGAATGGTCCAGATTTGTAAAACTTTGTGAAAATATTTAATAATCATTTATTAAAATTATTAAGATAATGTAAGGTTTGTGGTTTTCATAAATTTGGAGGATGAGTATAAAGTACATGGTGACAGTATCCCATTATTTGTATGATAGATTAAAATGAAAATGTGTCCATATCCCTTTAATTGTAGTTAGTGAAAATAAAAAGGATGACCATATCTCTATATTTTTAGGATGAGTAAAAAGGAAAAAAAGTTGACAGTATGCCATTATTTGTAAAATGTATACAAAATTACCAGCACCCCGTTATTTTTAAAATGGATGAAAAGAAAAAAGGCGCCCATCCCCCAAATTCATAGGATGCAACAAATTCCTATAGTGCAATAAAGCCAAAATCCAGTTACTTAGAGAGTTTGATGTTTTCTATTTTTTTCTTAGGAATGAGTAATGCAGATGTGATGTCGGCACTGCAGCGTGGTTACCGGATGCCACGGATGGACAACTGTCCAGAGGAGTTATATGATGTTATGAAACAGTGCTGGAAAGAAAAAGCTGAAGAAAGACCCACATTTGATTACTTACAAAGTGTTCTAGATGACTTCTATACAGCCACAGAGAGCCAGTATCAACAGCAACCCTAGATCATGGACAAGATTACTTTGATGTTCCAGAACTGACTGAGCAGGCTATTCCCTTTCTCTTTGGTTTATACAGCTGGGAAACCTGAACATACTGAATAACAATGGCCAGCAGTGTACATTAATCATGGCTATCGGATTTGTGTGGCTTCGAAAAACACAGCATGGCAATAACATTCCTCATGCTTGTTGACAGACTCTTGCAAGCTGTGAAAATGTACACAAAGACTTGTATATCTATTCTGCATCTTTTGGTATTTAATTGATGAAAGTGGTGCCTTTCTTAAAGTTTACTTGCGCAACAAGGAAAAAGCTGTGAGTTTATTCATGAGAATACAGATATCATATTACACAAAATAGACAGAACCACCTGATGTAGGACAATATAGGGATTCATGGGATCCAAATGAAAATTGCAGTGCCGCTCTTGGCTGAGACAGAGATCTCCTCGCCGGCTTCAGTGAAGGGAGCTGGCGTCAGTGCATCATTCAGAGGTGTAAGAGCATTATCAAAGAGAAAAAAGGGTTCCGGCATGCCGCTCACCAACCCAGTGCATTAGTATGTAGATGAATGTGGTTTCAGCCAGTGCCGCTCCAGCCATAGCCCACAACCCGACATGTTTCGCCTCCCCGCTCAACGGGGCTTGGTTACAGAGGTGGTCACCTTTCTTCTCTTTGATAAGCATTCATGTGACACAATTCTTTCTGACCAGATAAACACACCAGCATGTTTGAATGTACATAATTATTCCTGTAGAGCAGTACACGTGACACTGTGATTGTGCAAGGAATCATACTGCCCATTTTTCATTATACAGTTTTTTTTACATACAAAATCCAAGAGGCAGAAACACAAACTGTGCTGAATATTAACAAAGGCTTATCCAAGTAAAACATTCACTCATATGTCTATAGTGTGCTCCTGCTTTCTCATACTTGCTCTCAACTTTCCTATTAGAAATGCGAAGAACCCTTTGGGTTAACATTTGTCATGGGTGCTTCTCTAAAGTCAACTCCCTAATTGGCACCAAACTCTGCCCCTTGGGGGCTGTCAGTGGAGAAGTACAATGAGGCTGCCAGTGGGGTAAAAGTTAAAGCAGACAGGGCCGAAGAATTAGTGTAAGGGCAGCTGCCAATAAGATAAGTCAGCATAGTATACTGGGGATTAATACACAAGGAAGGCTGTTGATGAGATTTGTTCAATGCAAGCTGTGGTAACTAGATCCCTGTTGCAAGAGTACTGCTGATGTCTCCACAGGGAAAAAGAGTTGTCAAGGAGAAGGTATGAGTTACTTTTGGGCAAAGCTGGGAGTAGATGGGGCAAGCCAGTGCCACCTTTATAAAACTCTGCTGCTTCAGTGTAAAGAGTCATATCCACAGTAAGGCATGAATATCACAAAGGGGTAGCACCAATGAACATGTTCAACATAAGAGGAAGAGCATAGTATAGCAGCCAACCCAGTGAGGAGAAAAGTATTATATTGGGGCTTACTAGTCCTTAGATGTGGTAGAGAATTTGTTTTCTTCATTTATTTTTCCTGGTGGGTTATTCTAATCTGGGCTTACTCCTTTCATCTGACATGGATGACCTGGGTGCTGGTCACCATAGCCCATCTCCACTCTCAACCAAAAGTATAAAAAAAAAAGTAAGCCACGCTCCAAAACACTTAGCTGTTCTTTCGGTGTTTAAAAATTGTCAAAAAAATTTCATACATTGAGCTCTACACCCTAAGCAAATAGAGAATGTGAGATAACCTGTAAAGGGAACACAAGATCATCTCTGATCCCTATTCTCACTTCATGGCCTGTCAGTGTTTGTGTGCAACAAAGATTTTTCCCCAGTAAACATCTGGATCACCATTTAATGTCTATGGACACCATTACTGCACTTTCTTAATATGTCAAGAAGTGAAACAATTGGACATGCATAATGGTGGTAGCGAAGATGGAACCATGGATAAACATTTTAGAATATACATAATAATGGCACAGTGATAAGCAAAGATTCCGTTTCCACTATGCAGGTATGATAGATACATTCTAAAAGCATTCAAGTGTTAACATCTGTATTGTTCAATCAAGCCATATATGTAATCTATCATTTTTGATATACAAACCCAAGAGTGACTTTGCTGTTATAGAAATATCTTCCTTTTTTATTTTTCCCCTCACTTTAATGTATATAATGTGTGGTTTCTAATGTCATTTTTACCTTGATAATTATATGTATTAAAATGAGAAGCGTATGGTATGAAACATATACCCTTGCATACTGATTATATATAATGTTGTAAAAAAACTAACTTGTTTAATTAAAACAAAAACCTACCCAAACCCATGGCTCTGCTCCAGACTTGCTCCTTTCATTGGACATGGACAACCTGGGTGCTGGTCACCACAGCCCATCTCCACTCTCAACCAAAAGTATAAAAAAAAAGTAAGCCACACTCCAAAACACTTAGCTGTACTTTTGGTGTTTAAAAATTGTCAAAAAAACATTTCATACATTGAGCTCTCCACCCTAAGCCAACCTTCCTTGACACATTTCACAGGGGAAGTCCAGTTTTCTTTATCAGATCAAGATGGTCAGCTTTTACGCTGTGGTATTGATGTTAGAGAGTTGGAATATATAGATCATCCCACAGGTCATATACAGTATAGAAGAAAAAAATTCAAAAGGATTGTTGTACAAACATTAAAATAAAAAAAACATACCAAAAAATAAGTAAATGCAGCGCCCTGCTCCTGTTGATCAGGCGCTGCTTTAAATTTGGTGGGGTCTGAGCTGTTATTTGGCTCAGACAAGAATGATTAAGGGCAATTTAGCCTCTGTTCCAGCCGTGGCTGTGCTGGGAGTTCCACCATTGTTTGTCTGGGGGTGTCATTACCACCCCAGGCCAAGGGTGGCAGCAGCAAGGTCAAGGTGCATTGGGTATTCCTCTCGGCAGCGAATCAGTGGGAGTGGTTGCTCGCTGTGCATGCTGGGAGGGGTATTTAAGTGACAGACTCCATTAGGTCAAGGTCAACGGTCTGTCGTCCCATGCGCCTCGTGGCCCACCTGGCCTGAGGTGCGTGTCGTGAATCCTGGTTCCAGGACCACGTTGGCCCGGGGCTGTGACTTCGTTGGTAGGCCCAATAGTCTGGTTGGGGCCTGCCTTGCAAAGGTGATCCTGTGCTGTCCGTCCTGCGGGAGGAAGCCACTTAGTGAAGGAAGCCAGGGGAGGACCTATCCTGGAGGGGGCCATGCAAGAGGCTGGTACCTTGGGAGAAGGCCTGGAAACTTAATCGAAGGATGCACCGCACACCAAGAGGCTTGATAGTGTCGCCTGTCAGGTCTAAAAGTTCTACTAAAGCTAAGCTGGAGAGATCCAGGTGCTGAATCCTGTGGCAGAGGATTCCGGACCAAAGTGTCTCCTTATAAAGGAAGGTCTGTGGCAGAGACTGGACTTTACTTTGTGCGCCTTCCCGGTTGCTAGGCCAGTAAGAGGGACCTATCCGTATGAGCAATACCCACTCTGGCTAGAGTGGCGACGAGAATTGTTCGCTGGAAGCAGGAGTGTTTACCCTCCACCTTCTTTTCTACTGAAGTTCTGCAAAATAAACCCAAGAAAAAGAAGTACATTGTGTGAAATTCTTCAGACTCTCCTTTCACCCTGGACAGTGAGAACATAGAGGTAACATGACACCCAAAAATAACCAGCAGCTCCTCCGGGGGTTGTGCTACATAAAAAAAAATTGAGGTATTCCATCATTACAGTTTTGGGCTATTTAGATATCGCCCTTCCCCGAAACTGTAATGATGGAATACCTTTAATTGGTTTTTGTATGTTTTTGATTTTAATACATGTTTGTGCAGCAATCCTTTGAATTTTTATACATAAATATACAGTTTCCCAGGCACTTCATCATGTTTGCAGGATAGGATTGAGCTCCACCCAATCCCCCAAGGCTGGATTCACACCTATGCAGTTTTAGTGCTTTTTGCATTTTGCAGATTTGCACTATAGAATGTGTTCCATAGGAAACCATGTTAAAATGAGCTGTAGTGCAAATCTGCAAAATGCAAAAAGCACTAAAACTGCATAGGTGTGAATCCAGCTTAAGATAGCCCCATTGTGTAGCTATAAAGATTTCTTATACCTGCAGGCAATGTGACTTTTTTTCTGTCCAGAGATCAAAGACTAGCTTTTTGGATCCCGTGAAGTCCTCCCATAGCACATATCCAGGTTCAGCCTCTGATGGTTCAGTTGTTATTCTTAAAATATTTTATTCTGGGGGGAACCCAGTGGTGAGGTAATGGGTCAACAGTATTGAGTATTGCCAAAAGTCTCATGCAAAGTCAAACTTTCTTGCAAAACTTTGCTTGATCTGATTCGCCCATCCTCCCCTCCTCCTGCAGAAGACCGGTTTGTCACTACAAAATTACCAAATTCCACAGTCGACAGGCACTGTCACATGGAATACATAGCCTCTCGGGTGACCTTCTAAAGCAGCAAGGCAACCACATGATGAAAGGACTAGTTTCTATTTATCCTTGTTCCTAAAGCATCAGGAGAGTTTAAAGTGGTTGAACACCCTCCCCCACAACTTTTCGTAAATCAGCATAAAAAAACCTAATGAACACTGCTTGTAGATATTTTGTGATTGTATGCACTGAAGCCCAGGTAGCAGCCTTTACAAATCTGAGCCACAGATACCTGATGGCGAAAATCCCAGAAGGTTCCTACACCCCTGGTAGAATGAACTCTCACCCTAAAGGGAGGAGCTTTACGTTTCAGACTGTAGGCCTGAATGATTAATTGATGGACCCAATTGGCAATGGAAGCCTTGAAAGCTGCCTGCCCCTTCTTGGGTCCTGTTCATACAAAAAAGGAGTCTGATGCTCAAATCTCCGCAGATCTAGACAAATAAACCTTGACTGCCCGGACAACGTCCAAGAAGTGAAGTCGTCTCTCTTCCGCAGAACAAGGCTGAGAGAAAAGGGAAGACAAAATAATGTCTTGATTTAAATGAAAGGCCAACATCACCTTTGGCAAAAAGGATGGGACAGGTTGTAACACAACCCTGTCGTGGTAAAGGATCAAGTATGGTTCCCTGCATGAAAGGGCCACCAACTCTGATACCCTTCTAGCCGAGGTGATGGCCATCAGGAAGACAACAGCAAGTCTAATTGAATTTCCTTGATAGGTTCAAATGGTTGTTTCTGTAACACAGACGACACTAAGTTCAAGTCCCAAGGACACATAGGTGACCTAATGGGGGGAAGCAAGCAAGTTACCCCCTGCATAAAGGTTTGGATCAGTGAATGGGAGGCTAAAGGCCTTTGGAAGAATACTAGTAGGGCCGAAACTTGACCTCCGATTGTACTCAAAAGCCAAATTTGATTTCCACAGCTGACTGTAGAAAAAAAGAGAATTCTCCCAATCACGTATTTCAGAGGATGCCATTTTCCAGCTCCACACCAAGCAATACAAGTCTTCCAGACCTTATGACAAATTTTTCTAGTGACAGATTTTCTAGAATTCACTAGGGTAGACACTACTTATCCTGAGATGCCATGGTCCTTTGACGGCTATTGAAGCCAGGGTATTAAATTCAGAGACTGTAAATTGGGATGGAATATAGGACCTTGAGACAGTAGATCGGGGGGAAGTGGAAGCGTCCATGGCTCGTCTATTGTCAGTCTCACAATCTCCGGGAACCAGGGCCTTCTGGGCCAGGCTGGTGCCACCAGAATGAGTGGAAACCCCTCTTTCCGAATCCTGGGCAACAAATGTGGAAGGAGGGGGATCGAAGGGAAAGCATAAACCAGGGAGTACTGTCTCCACAGAACTATCAGAGCATCTGCTCCATTTGCCAGGGGATCCCTTGTTCGGGACAAATTGCTGTAGCCTGTCGGACCTGATGTCAATAGGTCGACCTCTGGCCTTCCCAAACACTGGCAAATTTCCTGGAACACCCCTGGGTGTAGGGACCATTCCCCTGGGCTGATCTGGCGGCTGAGATAATCTGCCTTCCGGTTCTCTACTTCCGGGATATGGACTGGCGATATAAATCGGCACATGTCCTTCTGCCCAGGCTAGTATGTGGTTCACCTCCTTTAGAGCTGAACAACTCATGGTACCGCCCTGGTACTGCAGTGGCATTGTCGGACTGAACCCTGATAGGGCAGTCCTGAAGCTCCACCGTCCAGGACCATAGGGCAAGATGTACTGCCCGTAATCGGTTTTGTCCCTAACCATTTCCCCTGAGCTGTGAGCCCTTCTAGTGTCATTCCCCAGCCTGAGAGACTGGCATCTGTAGTTAATACTCTCCAAGTTAGCGGGAGAAAGGATTTTCCCTTTCGCAGGTTCTGATTCTGCAACCACCAGTTTAGGCTTAAGCGTGCCCGAGGAGATAAGCACATTGGATAATCCTGAGCTTTTTCTTTTCTGATCCAGGCCAACAAGATGTCTTGTTATAAAGGCATGGAATGGAACTGGGCATAGGGTACTGCCTTGAAGGAGGAACCCATCCTCCCTAGAAGACTCATACAGAGCCGAATGGAGGGTTGTTTGGAGCCCCTTATCTGACGCACCTGAACCTTCAGGGCACAGATCTTTACAGGTGGCAAGAATACTCTTGCTTGAGCCGTATCTAGGATCAGACCTAAAAATTCTTTGAGCTCATTTCAAGGCTGACTTTTTGGTATTTATGATCCAGCCTAAGCTTTTTAAATACCACACTGTGGATATCATGCTCTATTCTAGAGCCTATAATGAGTAATTTTTGAGTAGGAGGTCATCCAGCTGCCTCTTGGTCCCTTCTTTGCTTCCTGGCTGCCCTATCATTGTAGTGTCCAGGATTCCACTTCGCAGGGTCCAGCGCCCGGAGGCCATACTGCAGGCAAAACATTGCAGGCTCTTGCGTTTATTTGCGAGGCTCGGGTATCATTTATCTAAACCTGTAAAGCCTGCGTCAAATGGATCCAATCGGTCAACCCCTTGATTAATTTAAGAACAGTTTGTGGGACTAGAGACCTGGACCTGGAGCTCAAACAAACTGTGCTATCCACCTTGCAGACACTGGTTAAAAAAAAAAACTGAAATGCTTCCTGTGTGGGAGGGGCTATATAGGGTATCACTTCCTGTCTGAAGACTTTTGGTTTACCAGTGTCCCTTCACCTGGAGAAGGAGTATAACCCAGTAGGTAACAAATATTAGTCTGACTGTGTCCCATGATGTATGAAAAAGAAACAAATGTTACAGGGGTGTTTACCCTTCCCTATGCTATCCAAATAAATAAAAAATCTCCCTAAACTATTTCTGGCTACATTTAAAAAATGTACCTGTTTTAACTTACAAATTCAACTTCAGAACAAACCTACAGAACCCATATTAGTTATAGCCCAAGATGGTGGGCTATAACTAACCCAAAATATTGGTATCTGCTGTATAAGAATAGTGTGTACAATTTGCGTAGGGAGTTCTTGCCTCCAATTAATGTTAAGATAGAACATTTAATCTTTAGCAATATGGTTTTACTTTTCGTCAATAAAGATAGTATTTTTAAGTTTGTTGTGAGCCTTGGGGTTCCAAAACATTCCTTATCCAGTCTCTTCTCTGAAGGTTTCCATGGGATGTGGGGTCCTGTGTATTTTATATCTGGGCCTTCTAGTTACCACCCGCTAGAGACCCTGTGATGTTTCTTTCAAGGTAGTTCACTCAGGAGACTGACTTCTACCAACAACTCTACAAGATACCTACTTGCGTGTGCAGATCTTTCCTCCTTTGCTTGGGGTTCTATTGGCTACTATCCCAGTAGTTCTGTAGTCAAGGTGGCATCACTGGAGGCTTCATTTGGAGTTTCTCCAGTAATAAGATAGGAAAAATGACGCAACTTATTTAGATTTCAGCGAAACCGATCTTGTGGTGGGTGCTGCTACAAGTTTTGCTCAAGGGAGATCCCTCATATGGGTGGGTGCAATGTTTTTGTCAAATGGTGCAGAAAAAAGGGACTTACTGCGCACATCCTCAATTATCTGGCTGTCACTTCCAACACCTGCTTTAGGGGAAATGAGTCAAGCTGCAGCTATGCAACTCCACATTAGTCTCTTAAGTCACCAAGGGGGGACTTGCATTTTGAAACTTCTGATAAGAGTCAACAAAAGTCTTTCACTGGGCAGAAAGCATCATCAGTGAAACCATTACAGACTTCATTGCAGCTTCTCAGATATTAAAGGATGGTCAATAAACAGGAACAAGTTAATCAAAATCTTCAGCAGATGGGGACTTCTAACAGATCTGATAGTTTACAACCTCAACTACCATCAGTGTTCTTTTCTAGAAATCATGACCCTTGCCCCCAATGCATTAGTCTACCTCTTTCTTCCAGTAACCCTATTTTTTAGGGTATTCCAGAAGAGCCAGCAGGAGAAGATTATGGCATTTGCCAGTCTGGCCTCAGAGGCCCTGGCTTCCACGGTTGAGGAAAATAAAATGTGTGATCTATTGCCACTCCCTCTAGCAGCGACCTAAATTCAGGGCAATATTTTCACCCATGCTCAGAAATGGGAGCTTGGAAACAGAAGCAGAAGTTGAAGGACCATGTTTTTTTTTTTGTTTTTTTTTAGATTGAGGCAACAGACTTGTGAGTCAGCAAAAAAAGTCTAGTCTACCAAACATTATATTTTTGGTTTGACAAGGTTTTTTCTTTCAAGCCGTTTGGATCAGTGCCACTTTGTGCTTTGCATGGGGGGGTTGATTTGATGTTCCAAAAACCTTTCAGCAGCAATCTAAAAGTCATGTGACAAGCATTCTGTAAATAAAAAAGGGAGGGGGTATATACACTGCGCTAAAAGTGGATATAGTGAAAAAAAAAAAAAAATTAAGAAAAGCTGTGATACTCACGTAAAATAAATATAAAAAAAGAAAAGTTGCGCCAATACAAAACAATGCATCAAAACATGTGAAAATATAAAAATACCAAGCTTATTAGATGATGCAATACATGGGTAATCACAAATAATAAAGTGCAAAAAATGTGAATCCGTGCACACAAAACTGAAATAAAGAGGAAAAAGAAGTCCAAAAAACAAGAATGTCAAGTCCAAAACATAGATAGAAAAAACAAATTGCGAGGAGGGTGATAGAGGGAAGATCACTCCTTGAGGGATACACCAAAAAAAAGATGGACACCCTTACCAGAAAATATGAACCTCCTGTAATGCAAGGTCATTCATGCCTGCAGATACAGCCCTCTGCGGGGTCTTGGTAAATCACAGATGTGAGTATCACGCAGCTCCCTTGCCAGTCCTCCATGTTGTAAAGAGAGGATCCTTGCCTCTGATAGACTATAGAGCCCACTCTCAGACACAAACCCGGCGTGCAGGGGGAAGAGAAAGGAGTACTCCAGATAGTGTGTTATCCTTAAAACACTTGCTCGATTTATTAAGAAAATGTTGAGGATCATAAAAATCCAGATAAAAAAAAAAAAAAAAAACATTTAAAAAATCCGGCAATAAAAAGTTACAAATGCCTGAATTTTGGAGAAATTAAACATTGCTGTGGTGAAAGCAAAACATGCAATACCCAGAAAAAAAAACAAATTTTAGCTTTCAAGTCATGGGTTATGCTGTAGACAAACTGCAGCCTTGGAAACCCACAAATGTTCACCTGGTAACTTCCTCAAAGTTGCCTGCCCAAACTGGAG
The DNA here is from genome assembly GCF_905171775.1 of Rana temporaria. Taxonomy (NCBI): domain Eukaryota; kingdom Metazoa; phylum Chordata; class Amphibia; order Anura; family Ranidae; genus Rana; species Rana temporaria. The sequence continues at coordinate 323,159,071 of NC_053493.1, forward strand.
ATGACCTGGCAAAAGGATTCATGCCATAAGAATTAAGTTTTAACAATTACAGCTGCATGAAAAACCACACCACTGGCAGCTCATACCCAGCGAACCCACTGGGAGAGAAAAGAAAAAAAAAAAAAAACAACAAACACGCACATTCGATTTTGGCACAGAAACCAGAGAAAGTCCAAAACTTACTGTTATTTGTATGCAAAATTTGCAGAGGACAAGCCCAAAAGGAAAAATTTGGGGGGTAAACTGGATCAAAAGATGCAGATGCATCAAAGAATGCTGTAGTAAGTGATAGGAAAATAAAGGCTCTTACCCACTTATTCCCATATCAGACCAGACCACCCAGAACAAAGGGGTAACCCCACTTTCCTATCACTTACTACAGCATTTGTTGATGCATCTTTGGATCCAGTTTACCCCCCAAATTTTTCCTTTTGGGCTTGTCCTCTGCAAATTTTGCAAAACCCTATAAAAAGTTGTTACGTGTGCTCACAGCAGCGATGTACCTCATAGCAATCAACTGAAGAAAAACTACCCTGCCTTCCTCAGACACTCTGTATGCTAGAATGAAAGCTGTAGAATAGACATGTGCTTTTTTGTTTTCAAATTGAAACATGTTTCAGATGTATCCAAATTATAATATAATAATTTAAACAAATTCAAAACAAAATTTTGGGTGAAATGTAAAATTCGAATAGTTTTTGAAATTTCTGGAGAGAATAACACAAACTAGAATAGAAAAAGAGTAAAAACAGAGCGAGGTAGAAAATAAAACAGAATATAATAGAAAATTATATATATACCGTTTTTTTCCGGCGTATAAGACGACCCCCTAATTTTCCAGGAAAAATTTTGGTTTTGGGATATACTCACTGTATAAGACTACCCCCTTTTTTTCAAGCCCCACTGTGCCATTACATGCCCCCACTGTGCCATTACATGCCCCCACTGTGCCATTACATGCCCCCACTGTGCCATCACATGCCCCCACAGTGCCATCACATTACTTGCCCCCACAGTGCCATCACATTGCATGCCCCCACAGTGCCATCACATTGCATGCCCCCACAGTGCCATCACATTGCATGCCCCACAGTGCCATCACATTGCATTCCCCCACAGTGCCATCACATTGCATGCCCCCACTTTCCCCCCCACTGTGCCATCACTCACGTTTTGCAGGCCGGTGACAGTCTCCGTCTGCTGCGAGCGTCCATGATTTCAAAGCCGCGCGCCGTCTTCTCAGCGTGTCCTGTGATTGGCAGAACACACATTTTCCCAGTAGCGCCTCTGTTCTATGTTCCGCCAATCACGGATGCCTTCTCATCTCGTCCGAGGATGAGAAGGCATCCGTGATAGGCGGAAAACAGAACAGAGGCGCTGCTGGGAAGATTTCTGTTCCGCCAATCACAGGACAGCGAGGACGTGCTGAGAAGACGGCGCGCAGCTTTGAAATTATGACGATCGCAGCTGCACGGAGACCGTACCCGGCGTATAAGATGACCCCCGACTTTGGATGCATTTTTTTGCATCCAAAAAGTCGTCTTATACGCCGGAAAATACGGTATATATAAATAAATACAATTTCATAACCATTACCCAATATCCAAATAGAAAAAATAGAATTGACTAGAACAGAAAAAAAAATTGCATAGAATTGCATTAAAAATTATGTCAATTCAAATTTTGGAAAATATTTGTTTTTATTCAAACAAAATGAATTCCAAAAACTATACAAGTTTACTAAACCAATGTAAATAACGAATTGAAACAAAATGTTCTCGTTTTGCACATGTCTAATGTAAAACTTATAGAAAAATTGATGGCTAGTCTTTATGACAAGTTAGAGGCCCAATACAAAATATGAGAGTTGAGGCATCTTAAAGACATGCCCTGATTAGACCCACAGCGACTGTTTACACCTTCGTGTTTGTGTCACTGCTCGAGTTGTGGAATGTTTCGGCACTCCTTCCTCTCTTCCCCCCAACCCCAGCTTTGCTTTTTTTATGGTTTGGTTTTCTTTCATTTTTCTATCACGAGATACCTTGCCCTTAAGCTCTTAGGATCTACTTGGTGAATTAAATTGAGTTTTGCTTCCATCCTTTGTCAGCACACTTCAATTGTCGAGATGTGACCACCTATTCTGAACGGACAATAGAGACCCATGTTGGTGTTATCGACAGCATCTCAAACCATCCAACTGCCATCTCAATGGAAAATTTTAGACACTTAGGACAAGCCATTAAAATTGTGATATACATACAAAATTGTAAAAACATTGTTTTATTTACATAAATAGGAACAAAAACACAAGCAACAAGTATACGCTAAATAAATACTCCAAAGTGAAGAGTGTCTGCTTTTGTCATTTATGAGACAAGGGTTTTTTCCTGGCTAGGCCTGTGGTTTCCCCTGTTTTTTCCAACGGTTTAGTCTTTTTTGGCGTGCCGCTCATGGTATTTCTAAGATTAGAAAACAGGCCCTTCTTGGGCTTTGGTTCACATACATCTGACACAAGCTTCCTGCTTTCATCCAGCTGGATCTGAAGATCTGTCACAGAAGCCTCTAGCTGAATGGCTCGTTCTGCCAGGTTCTGGAGACCTCGCACCTCCTGTTCCTGCAAAATGCAAGGAAGGGTTCCCTTCTGTTATTATAGTCTGGAACTAGATGGAAGATTAACACATTTGTATAATAGTAATAAAATAATCTTGTGTGAAACACACCCCATTTTCCAGAATATGGTTTACACTGCAGTAACTCGGAGCAGACAGATTTTAGTACATTAGTTAAGTCAGTGAGATTTATGACCAGTTATAACTGGTTACTAGGTACCAGTGGCGGCTGGTGAAGTTTTAGGATGGGGGGGCGCAATACCCCGCCCTTCCACATTTGGTCCCTCCCACTTCTCATAAGCCACACCCCTTATAGAATCCACCGCTCCGTCCCCTGTATTCCACTTGCTTCCACTCAATGTCAGGAGTATACAGCTCAGCGTCACAGCACCGAGTATACAGCCCCAGCATCACAAATCATGGTATATAGCGCAGCCTTAGGCCCCATACACACGACCGAACATGTCTGCTGAAACTGGTCCGCGGACAATTTAGGCTGTTCTCAGTTTCAGGTCCCATTTCAGTTCCAATTTTGGGCTGAATTCGGACCGGAAATGGACCAGAAGGCACGCAGGACTCCTGTGCAATTCACACCGGAGCTGCTCTGGAGATGTGAGAGCTGGCTCCATAGAGAGCCGGTAAGGAGCGACATGCAAATTGGATGTGGTGAAACCAATTTGCAATAGTGTGAACCCAGCCTTACTTTACTACAGGTTGTAGATTGGTTGTTACATGGCCCCCCTAGGCAAGGACTGGCAACCTCTACGTATTCTGCCTAAAAGGGTTGGGTTATCAAGCTTGGTTAAGGCAATTTACCCACAAAGTCTTTTACTACAGTGAAAGTCATTGGGGGTCATTTATAAAAGGCAAAACCACTTTGCACTTGTAGTGCAAAGTGCACTTTGACGTGCAGTCGATGTAGATCTGCGGGGGGACATGCAAGGAAAATAAAAACCAGCATTTTAGCTTGCACAGGATTTGATAAAATCCGCAGAGCTTCTCCTCATTTCAAATCTACCCCTCAGATTTACAGCAACGGCACTTTCAGTGCAATTTCAAGTGTAGTTTGCACTTGCCTTTCTTAAATAACCCCCATTTGTAAACCTACTCATTCTGCACTTGTTTGGGAATACAGCTGTAGTTTGATATTTTTAGCTATTAATCTAGCACTAATTTTCTCAAAGTTATACAGCAATGCAACATCGCTGAAGATAGTCTGGTAATATCTTGACTGTTATATTTAGGATCAAAGTTAATTGCTTAATACAAATGTTGGGAGCCGTCAATCTTGGGGTATGTAGGGACACCATTTGTAAATTTTTAATCTACAAAATTGTAAACATTTGTAATGCCTCCTTACCGCTGAGTGTCAGACTAAAGCCCTCCAAGTGACTTGGTGGGCCAAATCTAAAACCTGGGCTCTGGTTCTTGGTGTCTGGCTAGAACAAAATAAAGTTGGATCCCAGTCACTAAAGTCTTTACCTTTTAGTGCAAAACTCCATTCTTTAGGAGAGCGGGTTTAGGGCTGTAGGTCATCCAAAGCAAGGACAGGTACTCTTAAAGCGGGGGTTCACCCTTAGAGGGCACTTTTTCCCCTTAGATTCCTGCTCGTTTTCTCTAGGGGAATCGGCTATTTGTTTTAAAATATGTGCAGTACTTACCCGTTTACGAGATGCATCCTCTCCGTCGCTTCCGGGTATGGGCTGCGGGAATGGGCGTTCCTTCTTGATTGACAGTCTTCCGAGAGGATTCCGACGGTCGCATCCATCGCGTCACGATTTTCCGAAAGAAGCCGAACGTCGGTGCGCAGGCGCAGTATAGAGCCGCACCGACGTTCGGCTTCTTTCGGCTACGAGTGACGCGATGGATGCGACCGTCGGAAGCCTCTCGGAAGCCTGTCAATCAAGAAGGAACGCCCGCTCCCGAAGACCCATACCCGGAAGCGACGGAAGAAGATGCAGCTCGAAAACGGGTAAGTACTGCTCATATTTTAATACAAATAGCCGATTCCCCTAGACCGAACGAGCAGGAATCTAGGGGAAGAAAAAAAAAAAATTTAATAAATGGGTGAACTCCCGCTTTAAGTAGCAATAGCAGTAGGCTCTTCAAGACCAGCCTCTTGGTAATTACTGACTGAGAGCAGGGCAGCCAGGCAGATCCATGACCCTAAAGGGAACAGTCAGTTCCTCAAGCTGTAGTGTATCTCTCTCTCTCTCTCATATCAATGCACTCCTTGTCCCTCAGATAACTTGACCTGCGGGCAATAAATCCTTCTTGTCCCATGTCCAGACAACTCTACCCAGCTCTTCTGGCTCAACATTCTCCAGTTATCCTCGCCAACATGTAACTTAGGTCCCTAGGCCCTGGGCCCTGACACATGCACCAGGCTGAGGCAAGGCTCAAATGAAGACACACTAAATACACAGCCTGCCCAGAAGAATTCAGGAGGAAAGAACTCTGTAAAGATGCCCAACATTTAACATCTCCCAAATCATAGCTCTGAACAAGACCTCAGGTACAGGCGGTCCCCTACTCACAAACATCCAACTTACAAAGGGAGACAACAGGAAGTGAGAGGAAATCTATCCCCAGGAAGGGAAATTCTTTCCTATAAGTTACCATGGGGAAAGGTACCTCTACTGGTGCTTTATCACCAAGGCTTGTTTCCTCAACAACCCAACATTTTCAAAATCCAATTGTCATTGGGATAGAAAGTGAAGTAAAATCTTCTGAACAGGGACACATACAGCAAAACAAACGTTACAGGTGGGTTAACCCTTCCCTATGCTATCCAAAAAGCTTAAAAAATTGTTTTTTGGTTGGAGCTACATTTAAATTTGTTTTTACCTGTTCCGACTTACAGATTCAAATTGACAAACCTACAGACCCCATCTTGTTTGTAACCCAGGGACCGCCTGTACACCCTATGTAAAATAAACAGGTGCGATCATTTTTGTGCCGCGGACACCGACACTAGGGGTCCAGCTTCAAGTATTTGCCATTTCCCATTTTTCACCATATTGGTTCAGTCAAATATACTTAAGCCGGCCATAGAGTAGACTTTTGTTCAAAATTTCTCATTTTAAAACATTTGTTCAATTTTCTAATCATTTGTTGTGTCAATTTGAGGTTTGTTTTGACCACAGTGATGAGAAAATTTGAAGGAACAGGATGACATTTTTTGCTTGAACGAACAAGTTAACAGTATAAGTGGATTTCATTCCAAATTTTAATTGGAAAAAGGAATTCAATTTTGAAGTACGTTTGAATTACATTTGTCTAGTTAACAAATGTACAAAGAATTTTCACATTGTTCGTAAGAACATGCCAACACACATTAAAATGTAGTTAGTGACAACAGCATTGGGCAGTGTCCCTACACAAACAACTTGTGCGTTTAAAATAGTGTGTTGGTTTAATTCCAACATTCCCCCCCCCCATGTTGAATGTTTACAGTAGTTTACCTTAACTTTCAGGTGCTGTTTTAACATGTCATTTTCTTCAGCCAGTCTTCTCATGCGTAAACCAGTTTCATCTTTATTATTCTGTAATTGCAACTTCAGACCAAGAATGGTCTGTCAAAAGGAGGAATTTTTATCATTAGACAGGCTACATACATAACACACACACACACACACACACACACACACACACGCACACGTGTAGAAAAACAAAGAACAAAGAACAAACACTGGAAAACATTTTCTCAAAAGTTTTTCTGCCTGATATTTTTTGGGAATCAGAGCCCTTCAAACTGATCACAAGTAGAATTTCAGAATAACCATCACGTAGGAATAGAGAAATATTAAAGTTAATTTACAAGGACTAATGTATTTTATTTGCATAATGTTTGACATCCTGCAAGTTCAACAGGGCCAAGTGCGTTGCTGCCGATTTTCCTTTGTCAATACGGCAGCAGCTAGCTACCATAACCCCAGTATGCTCTTTAGTGTGCAGTCGACTTAAAGATAAGTGGTCTCTGCGTCGGATTTGCCACTTTTATCGGCGGCGGGAGAGGCGCCCCCCTCCCGCCGCATACTGAAGCTGCTGGCAGTGGCGGAGGCAATTGCATCTGCTCCCTGGCTTGGAGACAAGCGAGAGGAATAGGGCCCCCACCCATCTCCATATAATTGCAGGGCTGAAGCAATGTCAAAATTTTACTTCCGCCCATAGCTCTTAACCACTTGCCGACCAGCTAACGCCGATATACGTAGACAGAGTGGCACGACTGCGCAAAGCAATGTACCTGTACCGGGTGCCCGCAATCGTGTCACGGAGCTGCAGAACAGGGAGACGCAGATGAAAACAATTTCCCTGTTCTGCCTAGCGACAGGACAGTGATCTACAGCTCCCTGTCATCAGGAGCAATGATCACTGTCGTGTCACTTGTAGCCCAGCCCCCCCCCCAGTTAGAATAACTCCCTAGGACACAACCCCTTCATCGCCCCTTCCCTGCCAGTGTCATTTACAGTAATCAGTGCATTTTTCTAGCACTGATCGCTGTATAAACAATGTTCCCACAATAGTGTCAAAAGTGTCCGCCATGTCGCAATCACGATTGAAAAATATATAAAAATAAAGCTACTACAAAAAAAAAAAAGTCGGAAGTGATGTAATGCATTTGTATTTTCAGACAAAAACTGTACGGATTAAAATGAAAAACGTACAATCTGGTATCTTGCGAGAGAAAAAAAAAATTGGTGTTTTTCCTCTTCAGAAACTTTCAGACAGCTGTGTCCTAATGATCAAATTATCATAGAAAGCGAGTCATAGGATGTGGGAAGTTGGCCCGGGCAGCATGCTGTAGTTGGAAGAATCTAAAAGAACATCTAATTGGACAGATGGTACAAAGATCTCAGCCTGTCAAAGGTAAGCAGACCCCCCCCCCCCCGCATGATATCCCGCAACGTTATGCCATACCTGGCTCAGAATACAAGGAGAAAAAAAATGCATTTGGGGTTCCCCACGGGAGTATATGTGACCAGGTGATCACTGTTCCAACTTTAACACTCACTTCCCTCCACACCTGGAGAGTAGTTTTCATAGAAAGTAATTTTTAGATTAGAGCGAAAACCATAAAAACACTAGATTACTTTGGAGTTCGTTTGGAGTAGGAGCCAAGCAGCACAACCTCCAAGGCAAAGGCAGGATTGGTGGTTTGGGAGAAACACCAATGAATGGTCAACCAAGACTGCAGCCAAGTAGTTTTTAAGAACCTGGAAAGGTAGACCACCTAGGGATAGTGTAAATTTTAGAGTAAATCAAGCAATGAGCTAACATGAGGACTTTTATCAGAACAGGGTTTGGCAAAAGGATGAGGGGCTAAGGGGTGCAGTGGGAAGAACAGATTTATCCCAGAATAGTCCAAAAGGTGTCAACAACCACCAGCGCTGCCACTAAAAATGCTCCAAAAGAGCTCCTTTGCATCAATTATTCTTGGAAACATCTGCCCAAAAAAATAAATACCATAATCCTTCACCCTTTTCATTGCTTTCCTGAATTTTTTCATTAGTCTCTTATGTGAGGCAAGGGAAAAAATATCTTGGTCAGATGAGCAAGTAGTTTGTGTACAACGTTTTTCTATTGTGGAACCAAAATTATTTTGGAGTGGCCATTTCTTTTTATTGTAGTAAGACTCTTGCATGGCTGTTGCATTCGCATATGTAATACTTGGTATATCCGAGCTGCATTACAAGCAGCAGAGCTATTGTAGCTGTACTTTGTGTACTGGATGTACTGTAACAATTCCATGTTTAAGGTTTCTTTCAAGTGTGCAGCATAGCTAAAAAGGTATTACAAAGGGAGGATTTTTTTTATACAATGGTTAAAAAACGACAAAAATCTAGAAGATGCACCAAAAAGTGTTTAAAATCTTTGTTGTCCAGTATAACCCATCTCAAAGTTACTTAGCTCACCACTTATGGAGTTAATGGAGAATGGATATTTTACCTTGGCTTTTTCTTGGCCACGTTTGGTTAATGCTTCAACGGCTCCGGACATGGAATCCTTTTCTGAAGGACAACCAACAACATTAAACTAGTCATCTAAAGTGCAATCCACTCCTCCTACCAGAGTTTATTAAAAAAAAAAAAAAAAAAAAAACGCCAACTAAAAAAATAAATAAAAATTTCATGCAAAAAATATTACTCTGGGTTTATGAAAGGGCATATCTGAGAATTCCTCCACCCCCCCCCCCCCAGGAAATGGTTGAACGTGGCACTGTACCAATCCCCTCCTTAAATACTTACACACACACACACACACTTTCCATTGTGCAAAATCAAAGGTTTAATGAGAGGCCAATATAGTACAAGTATGTAGCGTCCCCTATGTGCAAGGTCATGCTTCCAACTCAGCACATACCCAATTATAATCTAAAGAAATAAGGATGACAGACAGCACAGATTTTTAAAGAAAAGGACTAGCATGGTTTTGCTCAGTGCACTAGATACGGTGGAAGAAGCAAGCATTTACGAAGAGTATTGGTGCACTTTAACGTTGCAAGATTTTTGTCTGGAAAACAAATCGGACAGTTTTGAGTTCAAAGTCAAAGTTTCAGTTCAAGGACAAGTTAAAAGGGAGGGGGGAAAAAAAGTTCAGATTTGCTATGTGGCCATCAATTGTAAATGCAATGAGAAAAAAAAAATTGTACCCTTAAAGGGACCCCATCGCGTGAGAATCATGGAGGCAGCCATTTCTGAGCTTTTCTCCTACAAATTCTAGTTGCTTGGCTGTGCACCTGCCTCCAGGTTTTCATCAGACCGATCCCCCACCGAACAGCACAACTCGCTTGGGATCTTCTCAAAGGAGATGGGGGACCCAGTAAGTCACCGGGGCCCCTTAGCAGCATCAGTTGCTCCAGGCCATGAGGGCCCAGGACCTCCACGTAGCATGTGCGGCCCGGTAGGCCATATCGCCGGGGCCGGTGATGTGTGCACACCCTAGAGGTGGGTGCCGCACCTGGAACCCGCAAAGAACCCCTAGCAATGGCCTCCGCCACAGAAATACCCCTCCCCAGCATGCTCCGCGAGGGAAAACTCCTCTAATTGGCTGCTGGGGAGAAGCGGCTCCGCCCGGACCCCTCTGGCGCCACCTGCCATCCAGAGATGGAAATGCATCTCTGGAGCACAGAATGACCCACAGGACATTTCAGGACTGGTGACAGCCAAATTTAAATAAATCAACATGGATGAGAGCAAATAAGTCTCTCATCCTACTAAATTTAACATAGCACCTGTACGGATGAGTACACAGGCGCTACACAAGCTACATAATTTCCCGTGATAGAGGTACTTTTAAGGAAGCCCGACATAATATAGGCGGTCATTACTAGAATCCTTCTGAAAATGTTATTGCCTGGCTGGACACCAGCACTCCTGTTCCAACCCAGAGTCTAATTTGAAACAATGAAAATGACGGTGCAAAATTGTATGCATGCCAGTCTCAGGTATGAGACCTCAAAGCAGGTTGCACAACTCCCATCAGGTCACAAGATGAAGGATTTATGAGGTGCAGAGAAAGACAAAGTCAAGGATTTGGAGTTGATTAGGCAACGCTACAACAATACAAAAAAAAAAAAAAGTACAATTGGTTTTAGGTTAATATATCCAGATTTAGATCCCTCTCAAAAAGAAAGAGTATGTACCTGTAATGGCTTCGTCAGACGTTTTTTTTAGACCAAGTGCAATCTCAAGTTCTTCTATTCTTCGATCCCTATCCTGTAGGGATAATGTAATCTTAGATATAAAGCCTTTGAAGCAAAATCAACTTTGTTTAAGAATGTCACATTATGCCATATGGAGATTGCAGAAACCATGGCTCTGCCAAAGGGTTTTGGGCTTGTGTCGGTAGCACCAGTTTGAGGAACTTTCTGAGATCATTGAGAATTAAATTGACAGATGCATATGACTTGCATTTGACCATCTCTTGACATGTTTTCAAGCAGGTTTTGCATACTCAAATTTGTAAGGGAATGCAAAACCCACTTGAAGTGCATAAACACAGGCCCAAGACTCTGCCTCCATGAACATTTCCTGTTAACTAATAGTTTTTACACTCCCATGACATTACAACATCTCCAAATGGATACAAAGGGTTAATTTACAAACAAAAATTAAAAATTTTGAGAGGCAGTCTACCTTGGAATGCTTATGGATATGGTAAAGTGGTGTTTACTTAAAAATTCACAATTGTGTGCTAATCTGATCCCAACCCCAGACTGTACAGATTTAGATCAAGAAAGCAGGAAAATGATGCACCGACCTCTACTTTCTCCTGTTCAACCTGGAACTCTTCGTATGGCACATAATTCTCCTCCAAGTCTTCCATTGCTTGACGGTATGCATGATTCTTTATGGCTTTCTGGTACATTTCTAGTCTGCTTTCTAGTTGCTCCTCGGTTGTTTCTTTAAAGTCTTCAAGCCTTTTACTATTTGAAAGCAGTACCAACATAAAATACCCCAGTCACAAAAAAAAAAACACACACACACACACACACACACACACACACACACACACGATTAAACAAAAATTACATTTACAGGGTTATACAGCCTTGTGTATATTGGGGTCTTTTTTTACTTGGCATACTGTAATAAGTTATACAAATCGGGGCAAGTATAAACCGCTCATTCCAGGATGTTCAGAAACCATACTAAATTTACAGCTACATTAGGAGAAAACCCCTTTTCTAAAATTTTAAAATCTGCTCAGATTTTTCCCTTTCAAATTCACATTTGGATCAAATACCTCCAAGTCTCATCAAGATGAACCATCTGCTGATACATGGCTTCCCCCATCTCCTTTCTGATCTGCAGCTCCAAAAGCAGTTTGTTTTGTCTTTCATTCATGAGCTTTTCCTTCAACTCTTCAATCTTTCGCAAAAGATCCTATTGGGCATTAAACAGTCATAACATCACAAAACAAAATTAAATGCCAACAGTTTAACTCCCATCAGTTAGACAAAAATCAGATTTTGTTTACCAATTTCAATCATATTTGATTTGAGTATGAGGGAGAATGTGTACCACTAGATATAAAAATAGTGTGCCAAGAACCAACACAGTAAGGCCTTAACCAATATGAAACATGGATAGGCAGAAGACCGGACTAAGACTGAGAATATTCTACAGTTAGACCTTGATCAGAGTGGTATCCATAAATGACCAACTGCTGCTGGCCATTATACAGCCAGAAAGAATACTTCCAGTATTGACTTTCTTTGTAGCTCAAGATGTTATGCAAGAAAATCCAGAAAGCTGTAAAGGAAGTCAATGCTAGAAGAAAATTAAAAAGCATTGAGATGACTTGTTAAATGAAGGTGATCAATGTTTCAGTTTGGAGAATGCCATGGTATTTTACATAAGTTATTCCATATCGTTGTCAAAAAGCGATCATTTGTCAGTTTGTTCAGCACATAAAGCGCTTCCTTATTTACAGTTTAAGTCGGAACTGTACCAGTAGTTTTGAGACTGTACTATGACTCCCTCAAGGTATAATATTCGTAACATGTAAAATACATAAGTGGTCCATATAGCGAGCTTGGTGTTTTATTTACTTTAAAGAGGAACTGCAGTCTGGGCACATAATTTGTAATGAAGACACCTTTGCCATTCTGAAGCTTCCCTCCAATCACTCTGCATATTTTATATATACTGATTCTCTACTTGCCAAATATGCTGCAGAAATCTCCCTTCACCAAGTCTGCCTGCATCCATTTTTAGCTGTGGGCAGTTGAAGCTGCTGCCTGTTCACTTCCTGGATTTACAGAGGCACACCTTCATTGGCCCTATTCATCCGCCCTCCCTTCCTGGCAAACTCACAAGAGTAAGGGAGCTGTACATGTCATAAGCCCAGGCTAATGACCAGACAAGAAACAGGAAGTGGGCTGTATAAAAAGGTATTTACTGGCAGAAAAAAAGTTTACTATCCAAAGTTAAAATCAGGACAGAAGATTTAATAGATGGAAAGATTAAAGAATTACTGAAGGTCCGCCACAAAATCACTAAGGACAAGGGGGCACAAAATCACTAAGGACAAGGGGGCACAAAATCACTAAGGACAAGGGGGCACAAAATCACTAAGGACAAGGGGGCACTCTTTACATCTGGAGGAAACAATTTCATTTTCAAATACAGAAAGGCTTCTTCACAGTAAGCTAGGAAAACCTCAAGAGCTGGTTCTGTCCAGCTCGGTAGATTGCTTTAAAAAGGTCTGGATTCTTTTGTAAATGTATGCAATATAAACAGATACAAATAGGTAACTTTGATCCAGGGAAGATCAGATTGCATCTTGGGGGATCAGGAAGGAATTTTTTTCCCCTGCTGGAGCAAATTGAATCATGCTTTGTTGGGAGTTGTTTGGCCTTCCTCTGGATCAACTGTGGGTATGGGATTGTTTATATAGGATTGTCAATCCCCCCCTTATTGGTTGAACGGATGACTTGTGTTTTTTTTAGCCAGACTATATAACCAAGTGGTCTGGCATGAAATGGCTTGTTAGACCCAAGCATTTACCTCTGGACTCATAACAGTCACGTCCATCTCTTCATCCTCATCTTCAGAAAGAAGGTCTTCAATAGATATATCACAATCAATCGCTGTGATGATTTTGCCATCTTTTCCAATTATTCTCGGCGCAATGAAATCAAAACTTCTGGGCTGAATTATCTGGACAACCTTTAAAACAGAAATGTTTTATAATGGCCAACACTGTCCTCGAGTTGCAAAATGCTGAGAAAATAAAAAAAATATATATATATATACGCACAGTATCTGCAGTCCAGGGGAAGACCAATTTAGATCCACTGTAATGCAACATTTAGAAGCTGGGGAGGAGCGTATGGCACGTATGAGAGAAGCATACTCTCCCCCCCCCTCCCTTTTCAACTACTTTGGTAACATTGCTGAAAAAGTTTAATAGGATATTAATGCCAGTTGCAAGACCTCACAGGCGACCAACCCACTATTTCTTTCTAAATGGTAATGCTTGGTTTACCCAGCAGAACCATATTGCACAAGTCAGTTGAAATATTAATTTGCTTTAGCAATTAAAACAGGGTACAGGTTGAAAGCTCATGGCATGCAACTTGAATTAGAAGTACCTCGGTTTGCCCTGTGAAGTTGCATCTGCAGGGTAAGGAGGCAAAAAAAATTTAGTCCAATTTACACCGTCAATAATTTGATCATATTAGTCCCATGTATCTTAAAGAAGAACTACAGGCACAATGTTTTTCTTCATTTTAGATCGAATGGGGGAGGATTATAACCCATGAGGTTTATTTCGACCATCTGTGTCCTATTGCAAAGATTTTCCTTCACTTCCTGTCCCATTGCCAAAACAAGTAGTGAAAAAGGAAATATCTTTTCTAGGGATGACCCAAAACTTGGACTTTTACTTTAAATAATGGTAAACAGGACAGAGGGCGAATCTCCCCAACAGGGGCACAGACCGCAATAGAACCAGACAGGTGTTCTAATCCCTCTCTACTCTATTAAAAAAAAATTGCCTTGTATAGTTTAGGTCAAACCATAGCTGATAAACAAAAAAAAAACAGTTCTATTCTTACTCAAATTCCACTCCAATACTTACTTGTTTAGCAACAGCAGAAAACTTCATAACATGTAAGGTTTCGTCATATGTAGAGGCACACTGATTGATGTTGACAATCATACAAGCCTTCCCCTTACCAGAAAAGAAGGGTTGGAATAGCCGCGTTAGCTTGCTTTCCCTGAAGGGAACATAGCTTGCTTTTCTAAAAGGTGTGGAAGGAAAAAAATAAAAATTCAGAGAATGCAGTCTTTGGGCACTGAATCACTATAGATAGAATTTTTTTTTTTGTAGCACCAACTGCCTGAAGGGGCCGCTGTAAATAACCCTTACTTATTCAGAAGCTGCCAGACCCAGAAGCACACTGACAAAATTCAGGCCAAGTCTAGGGGGTGTCATTTGAAGCTGCATATCTTGAACATAGGCAGGGAGGAGGGATGAGGGTGCAGGGTGTACAAAACACATGCAGGTGTTGGAGATTCTGTAAAAAAAATCCTGTTTCAACAGTACTGGACCATATAGTATTCTGAATAAAGAGGGGATAGCCAATTACCCTGAGACTCTATATGGGAAGTCAGTCTTTGTAGCAACCTCTGGTGCCTCACGCTCAAAGCACATATCTGGAAATATAGGCGAAAGGTCCTAATCAATGTCCAGGGGCAGCCCCCAACCAGCTCCCCTGCAACACTTGAGAAAAGTTTCTACTCTAGCCCAGGTAGTGTCCTCTAGCAAGTTTTAAGTCCAGCTCCCTTCAGGAGCTCAGCCATAGCATTCTGCTGAGGCCTAACTGCAGTGGCTCTTCTGTATCCCGTGTAGGCAGGTGCAGTCTACTTTCTCCACTGCAGTTAGTGCTCTTCCACAGTGACACTGCAGTTGGAGGGGATTTCAAGAGGAACAGTTCCTCTATGGTTTCCTGGGTCACTGGGGAAAGCATCCAATTGATTGCTGCCGGGGGGGGGGGGAGCCCGGGAGAGGGAGAGATCTTAACCCCTTCCAAAACATTCATCTTCTCCCCAGCCATACCTTCTAGGGATTGGCTGAGGTCTGAAAAATAGTAATCTCAGTAGCTGACCTTCCTACTTTATTTCTGGAATCTTCTTAAAGAGGCTGGCCAGAGCAAACCACCAGCAAACATGACCACAACAGATCCAAAAACTTAATTTAACGAACCTACGGCAGGGTGCTACACTTTATTAAACTAACCTAGTCAGGCTACAAGTTAATCAGTGCTGGCAACAGACATGTTGGTTGTTTGGTTGTAGCTGATCCCAAGCAAAGTCATCAAGCAGAATAGCTTAAAACCAGGCGGTGGGGGCCACACAACCTGGGTTGCCAGGAAGAAGGAACTTGGAAACTAGCCTGACCTCAGGTGGTAAATGCATTCTTTGTGGGACAGGGTGTGGGGGGGGGCTTGGCATTTACTTTAAGCAAGCTTTCAATGCCAAAATAGAAACATCTTAACATTTCTTGATGCTGCCACAAGGCATCATGAACTTACTTGGGGTTCTGACTGTGTTTCAGAGCTGCAATACATTTTCCAAGGATGAGCAGAGAATTATTTATGTTTCCTGCTTCTTTCAATCTGTCTCCAACAGTTAGTGTTTTATTGCAGCGCTCAGATCCAGCCAGGTCACAAAGTGACATTCTGCACAAGGGGCAAAAGAAAAACCAGTTACAATATGTTATAATTCAGCCTGCCTGCACTGCAGGCCATTCTGATTCTTTAGGGTGCAACTTTGGTTTAAAAGCCCTGAAGATCATTGGCCATCGTGGTTTACCCTGCACAAGTCTAAAGTAAAATATGTGAAAAAGAAGCAATATGTAGAGAACAGTGATTCAAAAAAAGAGAAGGAGGGGAAAAGAGGAAAAAAGGGGAGGGAAGAAAAAGGAAGCAGGGAGAAGAAGAATAGATGAGGGAAAAGGGGGAGAAAAAAAAGGAAGAAACATATGGATAGCACTCACATGGGCCACATCTGTAGTAGTATTTGAAAAGAAACAATATCTAGCAAGTGGACATTGATGGTCAGACTTTCAGGCCAAGGAAGTATGTTTAAAAAAAATTATATTTAATAACATATAAATACATAAACAATAATACAAATTAATTTTTACAAAAAGATTGACCACTGTATATTCCTCAGAAGTCGCCAACGCACGTTTCGCCGCGGGGCTTCTTCAGGACGAAGACGAGGAATGCAAGTTTAGCAGAAAAACAGAATTTATCTGTAATGATACAGTGTGAAGGGTTAATAACATATACATATAAGAACAAATCAAATTAAAAAGATGAGTATCTCGATGTATATTTACATGACAAATGGTCCTTCAACGGAAACATCCATGAGGCATATATGACACAAATAGAAGACAGCAAAGTCAGCGATGAATTTTGATAGACATTTTTCAAAAAGCCAGGGATCTGATTTAAGAGGTATAAATATAAAAAAAAATATATATATATAAAAAACACTAAATAAGCCCCTTATTGCATGGTATTCACTATTGTAAATGCGTGGAAACACATAACCAGATATACAAGAGAGAAAGACAGCGCAGAGTGAAAATTAAAGAGAAAAGAAAAAGTAGACCAAACTTGTCTAATACAAAGACACTGATGAAATATGGCAGTTATACTCTTATACCGCAATAGTCACCTTTTAGGTAGCCAATAAGGGTCAAACCAATGGTCCGTGGGTTCAGGGGCTGGACACCCCAACCAAGATATACAGCTCAAATAAACTATGGTCATAGAGGAAGAAAGGAGATAAATTAGTGGCCTATTGTTGACAGCCACTTTTACAATGGGACATGGGGATGAGCAGGGAAGGGGGTCTAGATTTACCTAGTTGGAGTGGTCTCAGGTTTACTGGGACAGCAGACAGTGGCAGACAAGCACAGCATATAAATCCAACTCAAGGACGCTTTAGCCAACAGCGCCGTCTGTAGACAGCAATATTGCAGTCAAAATAGTGGCCTATGAATAAAGCAATAAGGATATTATAAAGGGAGCCCCACTTATGACCACAGGAAGCATAGATAAATATACCTAAGGAGACATGGATAATAGCACTTACCACAGGGCAGCATGTAACGCACACGTCTGTGTCCCAGGGTGTACACGAGGCAACACAACGCTATTGCAGCTGCGTCTGCCTTTAATAGCCCACGTTTCCGCGTCCAACGTATGACGTCATCGGAACGCGCCGTATCATTAAAGCGTCGCATAAACAGGTCCCAACTTTCGACGAAACATCGGAACACACAATGTCGCCGTGGATCACGGCCAAGCTCAATCCCAACAACAGGGACACAGAGGCGCACAAATCCAGACACGGCCATAGGTTACACCAAGGCAACACCTCGCAAGGCAGGCCATAACTAAAGAACTCACGCAGCAGTAGGCGGGCAAAATGTAAAAACATAAGGTGGTCATAAATAGCACCATATCGCCCTAAGCTTGCCATCTAGTGGACAAGAAGGATAAACACACCCTATGCTAATAAATAAAGGCTATTTATTAACAGGACTTATTATTTAGAAATAAGTATATTTAACTTAGATTAAATACAGATAGGTGATTGTATAAACATGAAAAAAAAATAAATAAAAAAATAAAATAAAAATAAAGGAATAGAATAGAAGGAAAAGGAAGATGTGTTCACACAGAGAACAATGGACATTCCATGCAGAGCTAAAAGAAAGCTTAGGTTATGGGTCTAAATTGATTCCCGGATTTGTCCTCCTAGGGACAATTTTTGAAAACTTATATATAGTTATATTCAATATCATAATGTCTATTAATGCTTTCTAGAGAAAGCGCAAGTCCCTATCAACAGGGTTATGCTAGTCATACAGGCCCCCGGTGCATTCGCGAAGGGCCATCCAAACAGGCAAAATCAACAGAGAAACATCATCCAATTAAAATTGTTAATACACAAGCTGTATAAATGTGTACAGGAACATGTAGTTACACATTACTTCCTAAATTGGTATGGTGATCCCATTCCATTGTGTTGATTTGACAGCACATACTATACATTTTATTAATTGAGAAATAACAGAATAACATTTACAATACTTTTCTTGTTTATGATCCTTTCGATCATGGTTGAGATTGGAGTTCTAAATAACACAAGTCTGCAGCCAAACGTAAGCATTGCCTCTCCTAACTAAAATAAGTAGGGGAAGTAAACATAGGTATTAAGTGTTTACAGGGTTCATAGCGCCAACCTTATGGTGGGGTGCATAAGATGGACTAATGGGCTATCAGATGGCAAGATTATTGACCTTTATACATAAAGAAATGATTTAAAGCTCAGTGAATCATTCAGCCCTTGCCAAAAATTTGCCTTGAGGCGATAGATCCACTGAGTTTCACGCTGTAGGACTCTCTGATCGAAGTTACCACCTCTAGGGTCCTCAGTTATGCTGTCCAGAACCGCAAACTGTATTGAGGGGATTACATATTTATGCGTAAAGGCGACATGGTACCCCATGGTCTTAAGTAGACTATTGGTGATGTAGTACATATGGTCTTTGACCCGTTTCCATAGAGGGCGGATGGTTTTACCCACATAGAAGCAGCCACATGTGCAAAAAAGAATGTATATAACCCCTTGAGTTTGGCACGTAATGTGTTTATGCAGTTTATGTGTTTCCCCATTGGGGAGATGGATAGTCTGACCTTCCTTTATTAGGTGGCAGAAGTTACAGTGCCCACATCTAAAGAGACCCGGTGTTTCTGACATACCCGTTATAGGTTTGCAGTAATTACTCTTTACTAGCCGGTCTCTGATTGATGTAGAACGTCTGAATGTGATGCTAGGATTTTTGTCCACATATTTGGAAAGGATCACATCTGTAGTGATTAAGTGCCAATGTTTTTGAATAAGCTGACGAATTTGAGTGTGTTGGTCCGAAAATGTTGTGATGAAACGCATCACAGCATTTTCAGATTTTTTCTTATTTGCATTGCTTTTAAGTAATGTACTTGCTCTTTCTCGTCCAGCAGCCCGATTGTACGCTTTCTTTAAACAGGATCTACTGTATCCTCTCATGATGAGTCTGGTATAAAGCTTGTCTGATTCGTTTTTAAATCTCCCATTGTCAGAGCAGTTACGACGTAGTCGAAGGTATAGGCTGTACGGTATACTCTGTAGTAGTGGAGCCGGGTGAGCACTTGCTGCGTGTAAAAGAGTGTTACCCGCAGTGGGTTTACGATACAAGGATGTTTGTATGCTATTGGCTTCATCGACATAAATCAAAATGTCCAAGAAGGCAATAGCTGAATCACTATGATTCATAGTAAAATTTAAATTAAATTCGTTACAATTCAAAAATCTCATAAATGCATGCAAGTCCTCTACTGTACCCGTCCAAAACATCAGCACATCGTCGATGTAACGAAACCAGCTTAATATAAATGACAAAAAGTAAATGTTAGAATCAGACGAAAAAAAGTTTTCGCTCCCACCCCCCCCCCGCGTAACTAGGGGCACGCAAAGTGCCCATAGCGACCCCCTGTACCTGGAGGAGATGGGACCCATCAAAAGATTTTTCGTAAGGATATGGGAAAGAGATTTCAAAACGAAACCGTTAGTTTATCCATTTTCGGTCCCTTTTCAGCAAGGAAATTAGAAATGATTTGGAGACCCTTTTTATGCGGTATTGATGAATAAAGGGCTTCCACATCTATTGAGACTAACAGACAGCCGGCGGGTACTGCGAGTCCATCAATAGTTCTATTTTGACTGCAATATTGCGGTCTACAGACGGCGCTGTTGGCTAAAGCGTCCTTGAGTTGGATTCATATGCTGTGCTTGTCTGCCACTGTCTGCTGTCCCAGTAAGCCTGAGACCACTCCAACTAGGTAAATCTAGACCCCCTTCCCTGCTCATCCCCATTTCCCATTGTAAAAATGGCTGTCAACAATAGGCCACTAATTTATCTCCTTTCTTCCTCTATGACCATAGTTTATTTGAGCTGTATATCTTGGTTGGGGTGTCCAGCCCCTGAACCCACGGACCATTGGTTTGACCCTTATTGGCTACCTAAAAGGTGACTATTGCGGTATAAGAGTATAACTGCCATATTTCATCAGTGTCTTTGTATTAGACAAGTTTGGTCTACTTTTCTTTTCTCTTTAATTTTCACTCTGCGCTGTCTTTCTCTCTTGTATATCTGGTTATGTGTTTCCACGCATTGACAATAGTGAATACCATGCAATAAGGGGCTTATTTAGAGTTTTATATATTTTTTTATATTTATACCCCTCTTAAATCAGATCCCTGGCTTTTTGAAAAATGTCTATCAAAATTCATCGCTGACTTTGCTGTCTTCTATTTGTGTCATATATGCCTCATGGATGTTTCCATTGAAGGACCATTTGTCATGTAAATATACATCGAGATACTCATCTTTTTAATTTGATTTGTTCTTATATGTATATGTTATTAACCCTTCACACTGTATCATTACAGATAAATTCTGTTTTTCTGCTAAACTTGCATTCCTCGTCTTCGTCCTGAAGAAGCCCCACGGCGAAATGTGCGTTGGCGACTGAGGAATATACAGTGGTCAATCTTTTTGTAAAAATTAATTTGTATTATTGTTTATGTATTTATATGTTATTAAATATATTTTTTTTTAAACATACTTCCTTGGCCTGAAAGTCTGACCATCAATGTCCACTTGCTAGATATTGTTTCTTTTCAAATGTAGAGATCAGTGATATACCGTTCACATGCAAAGACTTACTCTGACACGGCAAGAACACTGGGATCATCACCATTGCTTAATTTTAGGAGCCGAAATGTAAATATACTGTGGCTGAAAAAAAAAATAAAAAAAAAAATAAAAAAGATTAATGCTACGATAAGAGAAGCAATTTGGAGGTACGTTTAGCTTTTATAAAAACACACCATTAAAAAAAAAAAAAGGGGAACCTTTGATAAATAAAGTCAGGGCCGATCCGCCCTATAGGCTCACTATGCAAGCCACTTTGGGCCCCGTAAATCTGCGGAGGGCCCCCCAAATTACTAGAGGCCCCGCCTGGTGAGAAGTAATTTTCTGCCCCTCACCCCGCTTCTTAACTCGCTGGCTGCATGGGAGAAGAGGTAAGATGTCATTTCCGACAGCAGAACACCCCCTCTCCCCGCTTCTCAACTTTAATGTGACGTGTCAAATCGCTTAGGGCCCCAGGGAGGTCAGGATCGGCACTGTATAAAGCATTTGGGAGCAAACTGAAACAAGGAGTGCCATGCTGCAATTTGCCAATTAGTCAGTAGTAGAAATGGGTTTGTTTTGGTGCTTTTTAAATTAAAGCGGAACTTTACTCTCAATCAGCATCAACTTATTTATATCTTTATGTGGTTGGCATTTTAAATAAGATATGAAAGTAAAATCATATTAACCCGTTTTAAAACTTTTTTGTACATTACTTCAGAAAGCAGTAGTAAACCCGCATTTTTATTTTTAAGGGTGGCTTTGGACAATTAAGGCTTGGAGAGGGAGAGAAGGCAGGCTAGTCAGTTAAAATTACAGTGAGATTATATACACATTATATATATATATACACACATATATATATATATATATATATATATATATATATATATATATATATATATATATATATATATATATATAAAAATAAATATTATATTACATATACACTGTATAGTTTAGATCCGCTCTTCCCAATTCAATTTACTGACAGGCAGGTGATTGTGCTAGCTGCAGTATTCTCACGTGGTGTACTGCCTGTGTCCTCTGCAGTGTGCACCCAACACTACGGTGTGTGTACTGTTATTGTCCTCTGCAGTGTGCACCTAAAGCTACGTGGTGTGTGTACTGTGTTATTTTTCTCAATGATTTTCATCCATATTGCAGGGACCAGACATTACATTAAAGCCGCAAGCAGTTTTAAATTACTTTCTTATAGTAATCTCATTTTGTGCAGGGACAGTTCTAAACACGTGCCACTTCACAGGCAGGCATACTATAGACACCCAGCAGGTACGATATTTAAAAGGGATATTTAATTTTTTTTCCCACTTTAAGCATCATTAAAATCACTGCTCCAGAAAAAACGACCGTTTTTAAAACTTTTTTTTCCATTGATACATGTTCCCTGGGGCAAGACCCGGGTTCTCAAACACGTTTTACGACAATAACTTGCATATTAGGCTTTAAAATAAGCACTTTTGAATTAGAACGTTTGAGTCCCATAGACGTCAATGGGGTTCTAAATGTTTGCGCGAACCCAACGGGTGGGGGGGTGTTCGGCTCATCCCAACTTAGGGGAAGTCAGAACCCTCAACCTCCGTGTGCCCCTTAAAGTAAACCATAATGGAAAATGGCAAGACTCCCACTGCTGGCCTCTTCTGAAACTACTTGTTGCCTGACTGTTAAGCTGACCCCAAAAAGTGCAAAGTGTGTTTTCGGACACTGCATACTTGAATTAGGTCAGTCACCACATTTTAGAGGTTTCACCTCACTTCTTACAAGTGCCTTAATATGATGGGGAAGGAATAAGCTATATTTCAATGCTAAATCGCTGAATATGAAAACTAAACAAATCTTACCTTCTACTAGACTGCTGGTTCATTTTAGTAGATGCCAGGCTTCGATTTTTGTTCCCAATTTGCAGTATCTTACATGCCTCCTCTGTACTGGTGATATTGAGCCACTTTAGATCTAAAAAAAAAATATTACATTTCATATACATTTTAAAAATCTATATCCATCCATCGTGTTACTAAACCCAGGCTTCACTGTATCTGGTCTCCCACAGTACAATGTAAATGCAATTTTAGTAAATATAAACTGTTTTTTTCATCATCAGCAGCATATAGCAGTCTTGTGGCTTCCATCTGCCTGGCTGAGCACTGGTTAAAGTTTGTAGGAGGAGTTTTCAGTCTCCTCTGACTGTCCTATGAGGCTGCGTGACCCCTGTCTGAACAGTGCGGATTGGCCTTGTGTTGATCACATGCACCCCCCCCTCCAAAAAAAAAAAAGAAAACACACAAACACACATCTAGCAATACACACCAAACTGAGCATGTGCAAAGTGCTTACTAGGGCTCTGCTCCATCAGCAGGTGGATGAAGGACAATAAAAAGGGGATGATCAGAGAAGACCGTATGAAACAGCCTTTACACAATGCGGAGGATTAACCCCTTTAGGTTCCATAGAGAGTATAACAAGCATGTTTTATTGCATATACAGACAGTTTATAGTTGTGGGTTTAGTAACCCCAACTCCTCATATTTTACTTAGCAGCTGCCCATCCATAAGGGGTGCAGGGATTCCAATAGAGGCGATTTTTTTTTTAAGCATGTGATTGGAGCCAGAGGCTCCAATAGGCTTCAAACAAAGGGTGGGCTCTGGGCACAGCGCCCCGAGTATTTGGTGGGCTTGATGCTTGCCACATATTGGGTAAACATTTCCATGGACGCAAAGCAGCAACATGTAAACACTCCCCATCTGATGCTTATTGTAGCAGTTGGCGGACAGCAGAAATACAGCTCATGCACGCTTTTGGCAACCAGCCCCCCACACATCTAAATTAAGCCTTACAGTAACATAAAAGTAGGCTAAAGTATGCACAATCTCATGTTTCTTCTCACTACCTGCTATAAAAATAAAAAAAAATTACATAAAAAACAAAAGCAAATATATACACACACAATGATTATGTGGCACTCTAAATTTTACTAAAATATGACAAACATTTGTATTATGCAAACAATTATAGGCTGTGACTGCTCGCATTATACCTCTTGTGATCATTTCTCATTTATATACCTTAATGTAACTTCTGAAAAAAAAACAAGGATTACCTTTTACATAAGAGATGCCAGCTTGGTCATCACATATTTTCAAGGCTGCCCTCTTTTGGTTTTTTGATGTGGGGAACTGATCTAGCAAGTCATAGACATACTCATTGTAGATTTCAAAGAACGATACCCATGCAGAGAACTGATGATTTTCCCCTTCTCCATCTAGAAAAATAAAAACCGCAACTTTATTGTACCCTGCATTAAAGACCATGTTTTTAACAATGTTTTAGACTAGAATATCTACTGTGCTTATTAAACAAAAATCTGAATTTTAAAAAGATACTAGCTGTCAAGATAGGAACTTGGTCTTGCTTTCCGAGTCAAAAAGCACAAAAAATGTAAATAAATACAAAAAAGTGTGCAGCAAACGAAGACTGTACTCCCGAATTGCATTTTTTCCTGAATCCCTAGTAATAAACCGCAGAAAGTACCAGGTACACTTACCGGTAGCTGGATTTCTGGGAAGTCTTACAGAACGGCACCCTGAGAGATGACTGGCTTCACCTGACAGGAAACACAATAAAAAATAAAAAAAAAGGGGAGGCTAAAAACCCCGCCCCTCCCCGTGCTCCTCAGTTTGAGATCAAGTATGAACCCACCAGTGCACGGGAAAAAAAACACAAAAATACAAACCAATAATGTATCACAAGGGTGGGAAGTAGGCCTGCCGTCCTGTAAGACTTCCCAGAAATCCAGCTACCGGTAAGTGTAACTGGTACTTTCTCAAGTCGTCTTCCAGGATGGCACCCTGAGAGAGAAGCAAGTAGCTTCAGGCCTACCTTAGGGCGGGACCACTGCTTGCAGGACCTTTCTACCGAATGCCAAGTCCTGAGGTGACAGTAGTTCGACTCTATAGTGTCTTAGGGACGTGTTCTGGCTTGACCACGTCGCCGCTCTGCAGATCTGCTCCACCGAAGCTCTGGCCCTTTCTGCCCAGGAGGTTGCCAGTGACCGCGTGGAGTGTGCTTTAACTTTTGAAACTGCCTTACCGGCTTGAATATAGGCTAGGGAATTCGTCTGCCTTATCCACCTAGAAATGGAGGACCTGGACGCCTGATGGCCTCTTTTCTGGCCCGAAAAATTAAATAGATGGGTAGAGCGTCTAAACTCACTAACCCTCTCTGAATAAACTAATAAACAACGTCTAACATCAAGACAATGAAAGGAAGCTTCCCTCTCATTCTGGGGATTTGAACAAAAAGGGAGAACTATCTCCTGTGACTTGTGAAATTTGGTCACTACTTTAGGAAGGTACAGGGGGTCCTGACTTAGAACAACCCTGTCCTCAAATAAACGAAAAAATGGCTCTTTAATAGAGAGCGCCTGCATATCAACTATCCTCTTGGCAGTCGTGACCGCCAAAAGAAAGGAAAACTTAAAGGTGAGTAACCCAATAGGGATAATGCCAATTGGCTCAAACGGAGCCTTGGTTAACTGATCCAAAAAAATCGAAAGATCCCAGGGCGGAACCCTAGAAATCTGTACTGGGGACATCCTATCTCTGGCTGTTAGGAACCTTCTAATTAGGGGATCCAGGGATAGACGTATATCTAAAAAATAAGACAAGGCCGCCACCTGAACTCTGAGTCCTAGTGGCTATCCCCTGGTCCACCCAGTCTTGGAGAAAATCTAGGATGACCGAAGTCTCCTGCTGGGATACTAGTCTCACCGAGCACCAGCGAGAAAAGACGCCCCAGATCTTGACATAAATACGCCTATCGACTGCCTTCCTACTGGCCAGAAGCGTGTCAATTACCTTCTCGGAACAGCCCTTCTCCCTCAGGCTCCGCCTCTCAAGCACCAGGCCGTCAGCTTGAAGAAGCTGGGGTCTGGGTGAAAGACCGAACCCTGCCGAAGAAGGTCTGCCCGAATAGGGAGAAGGAGGGGAGGCGCCACCGACCCGCGCTCTAGAGCCGGAAACCAGGTCCTCTTGGGCCACCAGGGTGTGACCAGAATTAGTCTGCCTACTGCTAGACTTAACCTCTGTAGGATTCTCGGAATCAGGTTCAGGAGGAGAAAAAGCATAGGCCAGGTGAAACTTTCATACCTGGGCCAATGCACCCACCCCCTCCGAGCCGTGTTCTCGGGAGAGGGAGAAGAATCTCCTCACCTTCCTGTTTGCCCTGCGGGCGAAGAGATCCACCTCTGGGCTGCCAAAGTGCTGACAGATCAGGCTGAAGACCTCTGGATTCAGTTCCCACTCCCCCTGGAGAATGGGCTGATGACTCAAGTAGTCTGCCTCCAAGTTGAGGGCCCCTTTTAAGTGGACTGCCGACAGGGAGGGAATTCTCAGTTCTGCCCAGCCCAGGATCTCTAGAGACAGCACCAGAAGGGTGCGGGATCTGGTGCCTCCCTGGTGGTTGAGGAAGGCCACCGTGGTAGCATTGTCGGAAAGAATCTGGACCTCCCGGCCCAGAATTCTTTCCTCGAATGCCTTTAGAGCTTCTCCGACCGCTAATAGTTTGCGGTAGTTTGAAGAGGCCCCCCTCTGGCGTTGGCTCCAGGAACCCTGGGCACAGAGCCCCCCACCCCTAGGCGCTGGCATCTGTGGTGATCCCGACGGGTTCGATCTGACTCCACGCAAGACCCATCTGCAGGTTCTGTGGAAGAAGCCACCAGCTTAGAGTGTGCTTCACTGGATCTGGGACACTGACCCTGACATCTAGGGATTCTCTTTTTCCGTCCCAGGAGGAAAGGAGAAAGAAAGAATTGGAGGGGTCTGGAGTGGAGCTGCACCCACGGGACCGCTGGGATACAAGAGGTCAATAAGCCCAGCAGCCTCATGATGTCCCTGAAAGAGGACTCCGTTCTCCCCACTGCCGACCTGACCGCTGCCATGAGACACCGAATCTTGTCCTCTGGCAAAAGGAGCCTCCTTTCCAGGGAGTCCATCAGAAATCCTAGATAAAGCTTCCTCTGCTCTAGAAGGAGCGAGGATTTCTCCTTGTTGATAATCCAACCCAGGGATTCCAAGGTAGTCATGACAGTGGTCAGGTCCGCAAGAAGGAGATCCTGACTCTGGTTGTACAGTAACAGATCATCGAGATAAGGAACTAGAGCCATCCACTGCAAATGCAGGAAAGCGATCGCCTCCGCCAGGACCTTTGTAAAGACCCTTGGACTGGAGGCCAGTCCGAAAGGGAGGGCAGCAAATTGCCAATGCTGCACTCCCTGGGCGGAGGTGATCGCAAACCTGAGAAACCTCTGATGACCCAGAAAAATTGGAATGTGGAGATAAGCGTCCCTTAAATCAATGGTCACCATGAATACTTCCCTCAGCAGAAGCCTCCTGAGGCTGTAAACACTCTCCATACGAAACCTCTTGTGAAGGACAGAGGTATTCAGGGGTCTCCGATTATCAGCCAAAACTTCCCTGACGGCTTTGGGACCACAAAGATATGGGAGTAAACTCCCAAACCTCTCTGGTCCACAGGGACTGGGACTATGACCCCCTGCTGTGCAAGCTCTGCGACGTTCCGCAGAAGGCCTGCTGACTTGAGGGGGTCCTTGGGCAAATGAGTCAGAATAAATTTCGGAGGGGGAAACTGCCAATTCTAGCTTGTACCCCTCTCTTACAATCTGGAGAACATGAGGGCTCTGAGTAATACTCTCCCACCTGGGAAGGAAATGGGAGAGTCTTCCCCCGACTTTCCCGTCATTTGGAATCCTTATCGCTTGGTTTAGTGTTGGAAAAAAGGATGCCCCCTTTCTGTTTGTCCTTCCCAACTCCCCAGCGCCTATTGTTAGGAGGCCTCTCTGAAGGATGGTTCCTACCCTCAAGTCCACCCTGGGGGCCTCGAAAAGTTATTTTCCTGTTCTGTCTAGGATTGGTAGGGAAACGTATACCTTTTTCTGAGGACCTAGTCAGAGCCTGATCTAGGCCTGTACCAAAAAGGAGGGAGCCCTCGAAGGGAAGACCACAAAGACGGGTCTTGGATGAAAGATCGCCGTTCCACATTTTGACCCACACTGCTCTCCTAGCAGAGTAGATGAGGGCTCCCGTCTTTGCGGTAGAACGCACAGACTCTACCGCAGCATCAGCCAAAAAAGCCACTGCACTGCCTATAATCTGTAGGGAGTCCAGAATCTCCTTAGACTTAGGAACATGGGAGACATGTTCCATCAACTTAGAGATACAAGAATCCGCGTTCTTTGCTACGCAGGTTGAGGTCAATGTGGGGCTCAAGGCTGCCGCATTAGCCTCCCAGGCCCTACGCAGAGGTAGTCTCAGCCTGCCGATCCATAGGATCTTTTAAGTTACCCGCATCCTCAAAGAAGAGGTCAGACTGCTTGGAGACCTGCGTGAGGGGGGGGGGGGGGGGGGGGGGGGGGAGTCTAATTTAGGTACTTTAAAGAACTTGTTCTCCTCTTCCTTAAAAAGGGACATCGGCGCTTCCAAGTTTTGTACCTTAGAAGCTTTTTCTCTGGTTCGGCCCACTCCCTAAAGGATGATGTCCTTAAGGGACTGGTGTACTGGAATAGCCCTTGGCGGAGACTTCACTAAGCCCTGGTACATTTTATCCTGTGCAGATACCTGTTCTGCTGGCTGCAGAATCTCCTCGGAGGCATAAATCGCCCCAAGGAGGCCCTCTATCTCATCAGCTGAAAAGATATACCTGCCTGATCTGCCATCCTGAGTCTGACAACAGGGACCCCAGAGGTTCTTGGCGGACTCTATAAAACCGTGAAGAAGGAGCTTTCCTGAGAGGAGGGCCCTGCGGTGGGGGGGGGGGGGGGTTCAGGCTCCTTGCTCCTAAGAGAAGTTTGAAACTCCCCAAGCGTGGAAAGCATCTGAGTCTGAACCTCGAGAAAGTCCTTCATAACCTGAGAGGTCTCTTTACCGGTTAATTTCTGAATGCACTTAGAACAGAAGGGCTTAGAGTGATCTGAGGGCAGTTTACTATTACAATAGCCACATCTCATAAAATGGCTAGTGTCTTTGGATGAACGACTAGTACCCCCCTGGGCAATGACATCCTCCCCTGAGAAAAAAGGGGGTACACAGAAATGCACATCAATTCTATGGGAAAACAGGGGGAAGAATCAGGGTCCCAGCCTATCGTACCCCCTGCTCAAACAGGCAGACTCAACCCCCGTGGTCTCCTCTGCAGCCATGGCCATGAGTGGCCGGTCCTCCCGTTCCATGCTGAGGAAGGACAAGTCGGGCGCCTCTCTCTCGGCTGCTGTGCGTCTCTGGTCAAGCCCCTGGAGATCTAGGATAGCCACTAGCCTAGGAGACTCCAGCACTCAGGGGGGTTCTTCCAGCTCACTCAGTGAGGCCCCCCTGAGAAGGAAGGGACCCCCCAGGAAGGAGTAAATCCTGCTGGACCCAGAGGCTACCCAGTGCTGCGGTCCAGCTCTCAGGAGGGGGGGGGGGGGGACCACCAGCCCCAGGTCATAAAGAATAAAAAATCGTTTCACTGTGGGGAAACAGTCAAGAACTGAGGAGCACGGGGAGGGGTTTTTAACCTCTTTTGATTGTGTTTCCTGTCAGGTGAAGCCAGTCATCTCTCAGGGTGCTGTCCTGGAAGACGACTTGAGAAACAACTGTTAAGCTTAGACACAAAATGGAGTGGTTAAGATGAATGTACTTTATTCAAAGGCCCTTTGCACAACTTGATAGGGGGTTTTAACTTTTCCACACCAAGACTAAAAGAAAAAACGGGTTTGGCTATAACTTTCAGCTGCTAGAATTACTAGTGGATAACAACGATAAGAGTCGCAAAGGATAGGTTCATCCTTTGGCTTATGTCACCCCCACATTTTGGATGCATCATGCACTAGACCCACCGCCTGCACCCCCCCCCCCCCCCCCCCAATTTTCACCCTCCCTGTTACAGCAGATAAGGGATCCTTTACCTACACTCGCTGTCACATTTTTAAATGGCATAGTGTGGGGCTCTGCCTACACATTCACAGAAATCTGAATGACAGAAGTCCCGTCTGTCACTGTGGCAGACAATGTGCCACAAGCAAGTCCATTCACACTACCTACAGCAGTTAACATAAATCCCATACAGGAGGTACAGGCAACAGAGCTGCATGTAGTGTTTGCAGGAGCCCGACATTGCACCTGGTTTCCTCCAATTGCGGGTGCAGGCTTCTGTGAAAAAACAAATATAAAAAATTCCCACCAAAAATATGCGCATTTTTTATTTCTCAAAAATGGCGATTGGAGCCTTCAACATTAAATCCTGCACAGACTGCACCTATTAGAAGAAAAAAAAAAAGTCTGGCCCAAGACATGTAGGCTGCTCCACCAAGATTAGAGGGCAAGCAAGCATGCCCATAGCAGCTCATATGCCCTTGGGTTCCCCCAAAAGAACACATTACAAAACATGTTTATACTTGCCTGCTCCTGGCTCCTCTAGAATTGCCCCAATAGAAAGCCTTTTTTTATGGGGCAGCCTGTGTGGGCTTCGCTTCTGGACCTTGCCGTCTGCTTCTATAGATTCAGAACGTGGTACTCGGCTCTGCCCCCTGCTGCAGATGGGCACATCGCTGGATCAAATGAGGCCTCAGGTAAATGGGGGTTGGGAGGAATACTGATGACTACATTTTCTACCTTAATGTAAGGAATGCATTAAGGTAAAGGCTTTAAAACCATGTTAAGTGGTAAGTTTGTGCAAGAGAAAAGGGTAATTTTTTTCCCTGTTCAAAAGATTTCAGGTTTTCGAAATCCGGATGAAACAATTATGGAAAGTAGGACACGCATTTCACAGCTTTGACTGTACAGTAGGCCAAGGCCACCCAGACAAGGCCAGATAAGCACACACTACAGCTAGAAATTAATGAACCAATTAGCACAGTAAAAATGGCTTATGGGGGGCGTGGTCGGAAGCCGACCTGAATGGCAGCCTAGTGTCTCTGCTCGCTCACAGCCCAAAACTACTAGGTAGATTTGGGGACCTTACCCTGCACTTTCATGGGCGGCTCCAGGACCACAAAGCACAGGGCATCATCTCAACCCCCTCTGGGCTCATCCACGGACCTCTGGTCCCATTTCCAGCCGTCGGATATGCGGCCGGACGACACCTCCAAGATGGCGCCAGACACCTCTACCTCCACTGAGGGACCCCAGATGCGGCTCTCCCCCTCGATCCCGGCCCAGCTCCGGACTCCCATTCCCAGGAGCAGCAATCGGAGGACGCCCTACACCACTCGGGAGCGGTGAGTTCCCCGGCCCCGTCCTTCCCCCTTTCAGAGGCCTTCTCACTAGGCCTCCCGGCCGCCATCTTGGGACACCCAGACCAGCAGCACTACACTCAGTGCTCTGCGGCCTTCCCGCAGATGCTGTGGACAGCGCCAGACACGGGACGGATCCAGGCTTCCCATCCCTCTTAGAGGACCCAGAGGACTTGCCGGCCCTCCTGGGCCCAGCTCATCCGCCCCGGCACCCGCTCTCAGTACCCGCGACAGGGAGCCAATGGACAGTTTGGGGGAGAGCTGCGGAGCCAGCCACCCCCCGTCTGGAATACAGGGTCGATTTGGGGAACCCTGCCTCTCTAACTCACAGGCAGCCACTGCGGCCATCAGTGCACAAAAGACAGGCCCCCCTCCTCCCTCTCTTACCCTGGGACACCAAGATGGCCCTCCAGCCGCAGCAAGCCCTGGCCTGGAATGGATCCTGGATCAGCCATCCTTCCTCTCGGATCCGGGGACAGCCCCCCCCAAACAGGCCCTGCTCCAACCAACCCCCTACCACAACCACCGGAATCAGCGCAGTTTCCACCCATGCCTCCCCAATGGTACTCCTACCTGCAAGCCATGCCTACTAAAGATGACTTTAAACAGTTAATAGCAGATGTGAAATCCACCTGTCGCTCAGATATTCAGGCACTACAATCGGGCCTCAAACATTTAGCAGACAGAGTGGAGATGGCGGAGGAGGAAATCCAGGAAACCAAACTAGCGTTCCATAGGACCCAAAGTGCAAAACACCGCTCCCTACTCAGGGATATGCAACACCACGTGGAGGACCTGGATAACAGGGGGCAAAGAAACATCCGCGTGCGGGGGATCCCGGAGCAGGAGAGCCCAGAGGACATACACGCCACCTTACAGACCCTGTTGAACAACCTGGTGGGTGAGCCTCCAGCCAAGCCGTTAGAAATGGACAGAGCACACCGGGCCTTGCGCCCCAAAGGGGCCACTTCCAAACCGAGACATAATCTGTAGGCTGAGCTCTTACCTCCTGAAAGAGGAAATAATGCGACAAGCCCGCAAAGTGACACTGGATGATGTTCCGATCCAGCTTTACCCCGATTTGTCCTGGATCACCTTACAAAAGCGTAGACTGCTTGAACCATTGCTACGTATCCTACAGGAAGAAAACATCACCTACCGCTGGGGTTTCCCGTTCAGCCTCTCGGCCAAACACCAGGGTACAACGGCCGTGTTGCGATAACCCGGAAGATTTACCAGTGTTTTGTGACGTCCTGGAGTTGCGTCCTCCCCAGCTCCCGGACTGGGATCTTGTGGCTTTGCCACCCCCTCCCCCAACAGTTTGGCAGAAGGTCCACCCAACTAAACGCTCTAGGAGGTGCTGAAGGGCCCAAGAAAAACCACCATACGCACCTAAGGAAGACCTAAAGAGCCCTGCAGGCTTTTGCCAGTCGGGCACCCTGCCCCAACACTTCTGCCAGTGACTTTGCCCTGACTACTGCCCAAGACCTGCCCCCCCCCCCCTTCCCAATGCCCTAGCTTTATTCTTGGTTAGCATTTTGAGCTCTATAGAGAGACTTTCCACATTCCACCTCCCCCCTCACCTTCAGCCCAGATTATTGGACTTGTACAAGGTCCGGTCGTTTAGCTTCTGTTTTAGGGTTCCTGTGTCCCCCCGAGCCACCCCTTGGGTGCTGGGTTGGTGGTACCCACAGGAAGCCGTCCTGAACTAGGCCAGTTGGCCCTCATAGGTCTTGACTAGATGTTTGTAGTTTGTTATCAGTATTACTCTAAACTAAGGTTTTCTTTTATTTTTTCTACACAGTCTCATCCCTTCCTCTCCCTTAATCGTCTGGCTGCATACAGGGCTCCTGGAAGTCCTCTGGTTCTCCTCCCGTGGGATGCCCGCTCCCACTCCTGGGTGCCCGGATCCTCTCCATCCACTTCAGGTAAGTAGGTTCCCCACCACCCTCACACTCCCCCATGGCTAGGATATTGTCATTAAATGTCCACGGACTAAACTCAGACAGAAAGCGGCACTTAGCGTTGAGGGCGGATGTCATTATGGTCATTATTTTTCTCTCATCGGGGCCCCACAAAAGGGCAGGCGTAGCCATACTCAAGAAGGGGGTCGCCCTTCACTAGCACCCACCTCTACAGTGACCCATCAGGCCACTATCTTATCCTCCGGGGTCTCTGGCAGGACCAGGAGGTCACTTTCTGCGCGGTTTATGCCCCAAATGTCCGGCAGCTTGGACTTCTATCCAAGGTTTATGCTCGCGCGGACCATGGGATTCTGGTGATTAACCTAACACAAAGTCCCCCCCAATCAGCTACCTCGGACCGCCACGTGGTGAACCCCAGGGTGTCCCCGGCACGAGTGCCTAGAGACTCGAGGCTATTCCGACAAATTTCCAGATGTTATGCCCTGTTTGATGCCTGGAGGGTTCTCCACCCTGGCGACCGACAGTACACCTACTCGGCCCCTCATCGAATACACTCCCGTATAGATTACTTTTTTGTTAACAACCCGGCGTTGCGACTGACCCGCGCAGCACAGATACAACCGATATCCTGGTCTGACCATGCTCCGGTCCTACTGACTCTGGATCTGGGCTCCCCCACTAGCAGACCCTATAACTGGCGCCTTAACACATTCCTCCTCCAGCACCTCCCCTCGAAATCCGAACTGGAGTCCACCTTAAATTATTTTGAAGAGAATGACACCCTGGACACAACCCCGTCCACGCTGTGGGAAGCTCACAAGGCGGTACTGAGGGGTAAATGCCTAGCTCTCCCTTCGGCCATGAAAAAAATGCGCAGGCCGCAAAGTCGATTACAGGACTCCCCTACCCTCTCGCTCCTAAAAAAAAAAATCACCGCCCTCAGAGCAACTCTTGGTGAGCTAGCGCTGGGAAAGGTGGAGAAAGCACTACTCAGGCTTAGGCAACTGTACTACGACAAGGGTAACAAAGCCCACTCCCTTCTTGCTAGGAAGCTACGAGACGGCGCACAAGCTACAACTCCACACCAGATTAGAAACAACTCAGGAATCCTGGTATCCCATCCTAGAGACATAGCCCACTCCTTTGCAGACTTTTACGAAACTCTTTACAACAATCCGGACATCCCCAGTAATACTCCCTCGCCTGACCTCACCCAGCGCATGCATGACTACTTGGAGCAGAGCGGAGTCTCCCAGCTCCAACCCTTGGACCTGGCCCCCCTAAATGCCCCATCACAGTAGAGGAGTTGGAGCACACCATTAAATCCCTACCATCACGCAAGTTCCCCTATGAATACTATAAAGCGTTTCTCCTCCTGCTCCCCCACATGTGCAAATTGTTCAACGTTATTTTTCACGACACTCCGGTCCCCGACGACATGCAACGATCCTTCATTACAGTGATACCGAAGCCAGACAAGGACCCCTCCCTCTGTGCCAACTACAGACCCATTGCCCTCCTGAATTTGGACTTGAAAATATTCACTAAATTACTTTCCATTTGTCTAAACTCTGTCCTCCCTTCCCTTATTCATAAAGACCAGGTAGGCTTTGTCCCGCTCCACCAAGCGGGGGACAACACTTGGAAAATAATTGACCTTGTGGAGGTGGCAAACAGGTAGGGCCGGCAGTCTCTGCTGCTTGGCCTGGATGCTGAAAAAGCTTTCAACCGCTTGGGATGGCCATTCCTGTTCGCCACATTACGCCATGTAGGGCTCAGGGGACCTTTCCTACGAGCTATCCAGCACTTATACTCTGGCCCCTCCTCTCAAGTTAGGACCCCCTTTGCCCTCTCCTCTGCATTTCCGGTGACCAACGGTACCAGACAGGGCTGCCCACTATCCCCCCTGCTTTACGCGCTGTGTGTGGAACCCCTGGCCACCACTATACGCAAGAACCCAGACATCAGGGGCATATTAGTCAGTGATCGAGGAGTTTAAAATTTCACCATTTGCGGATGATATAATCCTCACTCTCAACCTAGGACCTCCCTTCCAATCCTGCATGCCGAACTAGACCGATACCGGGTTCTATCGGGATACAAAATAAACGCATCTAAAATCGGAAGCGCTCCCGATTAATATCCCAGACTGGGAGGTAGCCCATCTGCAGGCAAATTTTCCATACAACTGGAAATCCTCCTTGAAATACCTGGGGATCCATATTATCCCAAAATTCACCACCCTATATCAACACAACTTCCCCTCCTTGTTCCGCACTATTAGGGCCCTCCTCCAGCAGTGGAAGAAACACCACATCTCTCTGCTCGGGAGGGTGGCGTCGGTTAAGACGACGATCCTCCCAAAAATATTATACATGTTCCAAACCCTGCCCGTACCGGTGCCCTATGCCCACCTGAGAAAACTCCAGACCGATCTGTTCCAGTATACTTGGAACTACAAGAGGCATAGGATTCCTCGCTCGGTGCCACAGGTGGTGCAGTCAGACGGAGGACTCGCGTTTCCAGACCTTGTTAAATATTATCAGGCAGCACAGTTGAAGGCGATAGCCTCCTGGTTTACCCTGCGCTCATATAATAAATGGATGGAAATAGAGAAGCTATGGCTCGCCCCGGTGCACCCAAACAATTTGCAGTGGAGCGCGGACGTAGAGGTGGAACCCGAGCGCATGTTGGGCCCCATGACCCACCTCCGGCGAACGTGGCGCAAACTGGTCCGCCAACACAAACTGGCGTTAGACAGCTCCCTTCTCACCTCCTTTGCCTGCAACCCCAAGATCCCGGATAGCCTTACCCATCGCATGACCGCACCATGGACCACACAAAATCTTTTCCATTTTGGGAACCTGGTAGACCCACTGACCCGCAGGCTGCACCTGTTTGCTGAGCTGCAGGCCAAATACGATCTGCCGCGCCAGGAGTTCTACGGATATCTCCAGATACGCCATCACGCCTTATCCATCGCACCAAATTTGCAGTTTTCTCCACCAACCTCTTTTGAAAGGCTGATCCTGGCGGGTTTCATGCAGAGGGGCCTGATCTCCGATATCTATAAAATTTTGAATGCCTGGTCGGTGGACACTATGGGCAAACATGCTTACATGGCTAAATGGGAGAAGGCCTTGGCAAGGAGATCTCCGTGGAACAGTGGCGGATGATCTGGGCTCAGGCAGCAAAAAGTTTGATCTGTACTTTGTACAAGGAGAACACATACAAAATCCTTTACTTTTGGTACATGACCCCTGACGTCCTCCATGCCATTTATCCTACTACATCCGAGCGCTGCTGGCACTGCCAGGGGTACCCTCCTACATATCTATTGGAGCTGCTCGCTGATTGCCCCATTTTGGAGTTCGGTTCAGCAGTTGCTGGCTCAGCTTCTTGAAAAGACGATCCCCCTTACCCCGAAATTCTGCCTACTAGGTCTATCCCCACTGAAAATCCCTGCCCCTTACAAGAAACTGACCCGACATGTACTCACGGCAGCGTGCCGTTTGGTGGCACTGCACTGGAAGCGCAGCTCCCCCCCCTCCCGAGGCTCTTTATGCCAGGATTAAAGATGCGGAATTGATGGAGAGGATGACGGCCAGAATGCAGGACAGACTGGAGGCCCACGATAAAGTCTGGGAGTTGTGGCACCGCCGGGAAGATCCACCCTGAACCGGTAAATGCAGCAGATAGACGACTTTTTAACTTCTCTCCCCCTTCTTTCTTCCCCCTTTTCTATTTATTTTCTCTCCTTCCGTTAGTCCCCTGGTGACTCACACCTATGGAGCAGTTCAAATTTGCATCTAAACGGTTATTTCTCTCAATGCACTTATTAAGCCTTTAAAAAAAAAAAAAAAGGCGTAGGCTCAGAGTTCGCAGCTATGGCACTTCATGTTAACACATGGAAGAAATGACAATGACGCTGATATTGCTGGATACAATTGTTATGACTTTATTGCTTACTATATACAGTTGACTGTCTTACATGCATATTTGTACTGAACAAAAAATTCTAAATAAACAGGTTATTGGAAAAAAAAAAGGCTTATGCGGGAAATAAGGTGTCCTTTATAAAGTGGTGGAAAAGCAAGAAAAAGACAGGTGGCAAGACAAAAAAATAAAAATGAACTAGGTGGATAAAGAAGGATACGAAGGGTGGAGGGAGGTGGTTACTGGAGCGGTTAAGTAATATTGGGAAGGCCACTAGTGGCAGCAAAAGTCTGGTGCACATCGTTATGATTCATGCAGCATGGAATCAAAAAGTCACCAGGGAGAAATCCATTTATGGCTGCCAAAATTTTGATATATTTGGGACACAATCATGTAGGGTGATGTCAATCTTGCCATGAACCATGCTCATGCAACTCGATTTTTTACTTCAAGCAGACCAAGAGTGGACGTTTTCCAGGCAGCTACCACTGTCTGCTTGGCAGCACGTACACATTGTAAAAAGCTTAAATTGAGCATTGGTAATGTCTGAAGGTCACAGATGCTGACTAGTTATAGCAGGTTCCGGAGAAAAAGATTTGCCCAACACTGGTGAGATCAAAACCTTGCAGCCCTGAAAGCACTCTAAAGAATAGCTTGGTACAGACAGAAATGTGTGCTGGAACCAGGTACCAGTGGGAGGAGACCATGTATGAGGCCTATAGCATGGCAACATTTACAGAGAACAGGTTCAACAGTGACACCGAGGTCAGACTCCCACTCGCTAACATAGGATGGAGGCCGTATGAAAAAAAATTTAAAAAATATTTTGGGGAGCAGAGTATTTTTAACCACAGTGATTTTACCCAAGCACATAATACCTAAAGACAACCACTAAGCCATCAAGGTGTTTAGTTTGGGAAAGGCAATTTAAACACAACATTCCAAGTTGAGAGCTTTATAACAGAACAGGTCTTCTCTTATTAACTAGCCCCAAATAGCCAGATTTTATTGTGCAGGGTGAAGACTTTTCAGGAACCCATTTGTCATTTTCCCATTGACTTCAGAGTTTACCCAATTATAACCCCATATATACAGTGTAACTTATATGGTCCACTACAGCATTATTACATGCAAAGTATTGATCTCACTGATGTTTAAAGCAGCATTTAAGGAACTGCTAAATACATGTGAACTTTCATCTGTCAGCTAGCTTTGAATTCACAAACTTGCCGTTAACTGTTGAGAAAAGCTCCATTTCCAAGTTCAACTTAATATTTTCCTTTGTTCCTCCCATCTTGATTGGTGTAAACTACTTATCCTAAGAAGCCAGAATCTTCAACACTACCAGAGCTCTCAATGTACAGAGTGAAATCTGAGAAGCTTTTTTGCAGTCACCAGATTGTGTGTAGGGAGAAGATTAAGGCTCAGTTTCCACTACTGCGAGTGGTTGTGCGACTTGACACATGATGTGGCATGACAAGACAAAATCCATGTATTTCAATGGTCCCCGTTCCAATTGGTGCGACGCAAAAAAAAAAAAGTTTTGTACCAATTTGTTTCCGACTTCGGTGACTTGTTCTCCCATGGTTCTCACCAGTCGCATGACATTGCATCAAAAGGCGTACCTCCTTGGCCTCAGTATTCTGCAGTGACATTTCGAGTCCTCAAGTGAGTAGGGGGGGGGATGAACATTTCCCCTGCCATGGTTCCCTCCCCTCCTTTTTTGCTCCCCCCCCCCTTTACCACTATTGGAGTTATTAGGATGTTCAACGTTCTATATATTTTCTACAGAACTGTCATACGCATCAGCTCCTGATGAGGTGGTATTTAGCCCTCGAAACGCATAGAGCTTACAAAGACGCATACCCCAATGACCGACTATCTGCGAGGACATTTATTCCTTATTAAAAACTTTTTATATGAATTTGTACATGGAGCGATAATTGGCAACAGTACCATTTTTTTTTATGATTCATGTCTACTCTTCATTGTATCCGAGTTTATGCAACTACAACCTCTACTGTAATAACTATTTTGGCTATATGAGGTCATGTCTATGGTTGTTAAATTACTTTTCTACATCCGGTTCCTTTTTTGTGCGTCATCTAAAGACCAAAACTACCTTTTATATTACATTTAGGGATGAGGCGTCTCTTTCACTGCGGTGCTTCGTCAAAAGTCCCAACCTTCCTGTTTTATCTCCAATGCAGTGGTCAGTGCTAAAAATATGCACCGCTGCTGTACCAATGACACTGGCGGGGAAGGGGTTAACACCAGGGGTGATCAAAGAGTCTAGTATGTCCCTAGGATGTGCTTGCTGTGTGGGGGGGGATGGACTGACTTAACAGAGATCCTTGTTCCTGCTTAGCAGGAACAGAAGATCTGCGTCCTTCCCTGTCAAAACGGCAATCTGCTTTGTTTACATAGGCAGATCACGATTCTGCTCCTCTGTGGAGCGATCGCAGGTGGCCATCGCGTCCGCCGGGCCTGCTGATCGGCTCCCCCCCCCCCCCCCCCCATGTCATATGGGCATGTGCGCCCCCACAGTATTTATTGCACAAAATGATGTACAGTGTTGCAGGAATAAGAGCTCGCTGCTCGTGGATTGCTTATGAGCTCAATTCAAAAAAGTGCATCAGCCACAATTTTATTTTAACCACTTCCAGACCTTAGGTGTTTTTCAGATTTGGTGTTTGCAGGACAAAAACTGTTTTTTTCTGCTAGAAAATTACTTAAAACCCCCAAACATTATATATATTTTTTTCTAACACCCTAGAGAATAAAATAGTGGTCATTGCAATACTTTGTCACACCGTATTTGCGCAGCGGTCTTACACGCGCACTTTTTTTGGAAAAAAATCACTTTTTTTAATTTAAAAAATAAGACAATACATTTGGCCCAATTTTTTTTATATATTGTGAAAGATAATGTTACGCCGAGTAAAATGATACCCAACATGTCTTGCTTAAAAATTCCGCCCGCTCGTGGCATGGCGTCAAACTTTTACCCTTAAAAATCTCGATAGGCGACGTTTAAAAAATTCTATAGGTTGCATTTTTTGAGCTACAGAATAGGTCTAGGGCTAGAATTATTGCTCTCGCTCCAACGATCGCGGCGATAACTCACTTTTGTGATTTGAACACCGTTTTCATATGTGGGCGCTACTCGCGTATGCGTTCGCTTCTGCGCGCGAGCTAGTCGGGACGGGGCGCTTTAAAAAAAAAACATTGTCTTATTTTTTTATTTATTTTATTACTTTTTACACTGAAAAAAATAAATAAAAAAATTTGATCACTTATTCCTATTACAAGGAATGTAAACATCCCTTGTAATAGAAAAAAGCATGACAGGTCCTCTTAAATATGAGATCTGGGGTCAAAAAGACCTCAGATCTCATAATTAGACTAAAATGCAAGAAAAAAATAAATAAAAAATAAAAAATTTGAAACTGTCATTTTTTCAAATGACAAAAAAAAATAAAAAATGTTTCTTTAAGAGGCTGGGCGGGACTGACGTTTTGACGTCACTTCCGCCCAGCAGAGCTATGGGGACGGGTGAAGGAGATTTTTCCTTCACTCGCAACCCCAGTGAACAGCCGACCGGTCCCGATCTCCGCCGCCGCTACCGACGGCTCCGGTAAGCGGCGGAGGGCCCCTCTCCCGCCACCGATAACGGCGATCCCGCGGCGAATCCGCCACGAAGACCACCGTTATCGTGTACAGGACCGCTCACACTAAAGATGGATACCTCGGTTGTGGCAGCAGCTGCTGCCGTTACCGAGATATCCATCTTTAAAAAAAGGACGTACATCGTCATGCGCAGGTCTGGAAGTGGTTAATAAATCTTTTACCAAACATTACGACACATCCTGGAATTTTCCTTTAGCCTTTATTACTGGCATAAAACAATCCAAGAGGACTTACCCATCATAAGGCATCACTAGCTCGAGACCCTCAGGAAACCCCCAGAGGCCGCCTGAAGCATCCATTATAGTCCAATGCCGTTAACTTACAGCAGTAAGGTGAGAGGCCAGCACACAGAGGTGTCGCCATACTGGACTGGCTAGGCATCAGCCATTTAGTCACTGGTTATAGTGAAGGGCATCACCGACACATCATTTGATTGCTTTATGAACCATTTCTGATGATTTCTACTTGTGCCTAAGGTGGCACATGGGACATTCCGAGTCTAATTCACCTTTGTTTTTGTTCTCACATTACGTTTTTCAACCATTTACTGTGCAATCCATATGGTGTTTTATCAAGTTACTGTGAGAAGCTTTACACATTTGTATACATTGTCTGCCATTTGCACTTGTTATTGAAGATTTCCATGAATTTGAAAATTTACTGCAACATTGTGGGTATATTTATGTAGCGCCCCCTTTACTTTCAGTAAGGGCACTACGCTAAAAGTTAGTGGGAGAATGAGAGAGGCAAGTTGCTCTCATTCTTGATTGTGTTCAATTTGGCTGTCTCCAATTCTGGATTGTCCTGTGGGTCAGTCTGTATGTCCAGAGATATGGTCTCATCTCTGGATGGCAGATGGCACCAGAGGGGATCCAGGCAGAGCCGCTTCTTCCCAGCAGCCAATGAGGAGTTGAGCCTCGCTGTGCATGCTG
The DNA here is from genome assembly GCF_905171775.1 of Rana temporaria. Lineage (NCBI taxonomy): Eukaryota > Metazoa > Chordata > Amphibia > Anura > Ranidae > Rana > Rana temporaria. Next base: position 323,200,737 of record NC_053493.1, read on the forward strand.
GGAGGGGGTATTTCTGGGGCGGAAGCCATTCTTGGTTCTTCGTGGGTTCCAGGTGCAGCACCCACCTTCAGGGGTGTGCGCACATCGCGGGCCCCACCACTATGGCCTACCTGGCCTGGGGTCGTGCGCAACGCGAAGTTCCAGACTTTGGGCCCTGGCCTGGAGCAAATGATGCCACAAAGGGGCCCCAGTGACTGACTGGGTCCCCCTTCTACTGAGGAGATCCCAGGCTGTATGCCGTTTGGTGGGGGATCGGCTTGAGGAGAACCCAGAGGCAGGTTGTCCAAAAGTGCTTAAACGAACTATCGGGGATCTGGTGACCGGGACATTGACAGGTACACCTCCACTGTCAACCGGTGACCCTAGCGCAAATTTACTGGGAGGATAAGCTCAACTATTTAGCTCATCCAAGTTCTAGGCCTGTGGCAGAGGCCCCATCAGAGCCAGGTCTGTGGCAGAGACCTGCTCCTCCCAGCATCCTTAAGTGACACTTCGGCTGCCGTGCCTGTGGCAGGAGTCTGTCCAGGGGCGCTTCACCCACTCTGGCTGGAGTGGCGATGAACTGTAATACTATTGCTGAAAGCAGGATTGCTTTCTTCTTCATCCAAGCCTGATACCGCAAAGTTCTTCACTTCATCAACCTTTTCTGTCTACCTCAAGTTGATGTTGGTCATGTTGGGCCAAGAAATAAAGTATTTAGAAAACCTTATCTACAGATTGGACATTCGCTTATTGCTCTACTCACTACCTTCACCCCTAGACAACACAGAGGTAACTTAAAGTGGTTGTAAACCCACTATTTTGACTTTTACCTACAGGTAAGCCTATAATAAAGGCTTACCTGTAGGCAAGGAGAATATCTCCTAAACCTGCACGGTTTAGGAGATATTCCCCTCGCAATGCGGGCGGCGCATGCGCAGGGGGAAATCCATGGTGATAGGACCGGCATCCGCCGGACCCTGCCGATTTTAAATCTCCCGCGCGGGAGTGACGTCATCGCCGCTCCAGCCAATCACAGCGCTGGAGCGGCGATACCCGGAAGACACGCCGGAGCAAGATGACATCCTGCTCGGCGTGGACCAGGTAAGTGGTTTTCACCTCGTTCCGAGGTAAGTATTTCATAATCGGCTAGTATGCGGTGCATACTAGCCGATTATGCCTTTTGCCTTGCAGGTTTAAAAAAAAAAAAAAAAAAAAAGTTTATGCGGTTTACAACCGCTTTAATACGCCGCTCCCAAAACAATCAGCGGCTCCTCAGGGGGTAGCGCTACATTTACATTTTTACAATTGACTGTCACTTGCACCTTATACTGTAGAGCTTTTCATCTTCATCCTACAGCACCACCACCATCCTACCATTTAGTATATGTACGGTGGTCAGTCAGCAAGTGGTTCATTCTGATGACACTGGGAATGCATAATGATCTCAGGCCAAGATTGTCAGAAAAGAACTTTAAAATTAGAGCTAAATACTAGGGTTGCACCGATAATTTTATTTACCAGCGATTTACTGTTTGGTCAAGTACTCGCTGATACCGAGTAACACAATACTCTTGTGGTGCGATTTAAGCCCATCCAAAATAAATGGGCTCAAATCTCACTGCAAAGATTCTTATTCGATTTGAACAGGAATGCTGTGCGATTCCTGTCCGAATCGCATGCACCTTCCCGCACGCTCCACCGTGAACCCAGGCTGAAGTTACCATGAAAAGCCTGGTTTCACACAGGAGCGGTGAGGGAAACTGCATGCAAGTCTGACAGGAATCGCACTGCATCACTGTTCAAATCACACGCGATTGTTTGCAGTGTGATTTGAGCCCATTAATTTTGAATGGGCTTAAATTGCACTACAAAAAACAAAGTATTGATTTCAGGTATTGGAGCATTTATACAAGGAGTACTCATGTAAATGCTTAGTATCGAGTCTGATATGGTACAACACTACCATACCTCCCAACATTTTCATATAGGAATGAGGGACACCTACTAGCAAATGTATGTTGGCATAAGACACACAGGTTATTTAAAAGGGTTAATTAAATCCACAAGGTTTTTTGTTTTACCACTACTATTCCTTTATATTGTGTAAATAAATTATTAGTGCTAAAGTAAATACATACATATAAATAGTGCTGACACCATGTGTCGTATTGCTGATAAATTTAGCAAGCAGTATAATATAAACATGTAGAATCAAATATATATAAATATATATTAATATAAATATAAATGACAAATGCAAAAGTACCTTTGTGTCAAACAGTGACTTAAAACATAAATGTGAACCGTTGCTGAATGCAACGACTCTATAAAGTGCAAAACGTGAACTGTTGAATGCAATACTCTATAATAAAGTGCAGTCCGTGCCTCCTTAACCATAAATGTCCGTGATGAAAATGGTTCAATAATGCAAAAAAGTCACTCCACGTGTAGAAGTCACGTGGAGTGTGACGTAACGCCGTAGGGAAATCGAGGCCAACAGCGCAGACCAGGAGCAGCGGAGGTCACAGTAAGACAGTGTGAATACACTGCAATCATACCCTGCTAGCTTTGTTTATTATAATTGTAAGAGTCCGATTTTTATTTTATCATTAAAAATTCACCGATAATACTACACTATAGTGGCCTTTTTTCCTCTTGCTGGGCTTGGGCGGGAGCGATCACCCGCTGCCCCCCTCCCCCTATTCCAGCTACCCATTTCAGGATACTGGATCGTGGATCACAGTGGACCATTCGTTTGGACACTCCACAGATACAAGGAGGTGGTCATTTAACCTATGTGCCTAATAAAAAGATCCGGGAGGTGAGAGTTTTGGGAGACAGGTGGAGGAGCACCAGCATGGTTCAATATTACAACTAAACCAGGGGAAGATCTGAAATTTGGACTGTCAGGAGGTTTTTGAGCCTCTCCATGGGATTACATTATCTATGTATTTAACTTTTTTGCATTATTGAACCATTTTCATCACGGACATTTATGGTTAAAGGGTCACTAAAGGAAATTGTTTTTTGCTGAAATGACTGTTTATTGGGTATAGAGACATAAAAGTTAACCGATTCCTTTTAAAAAGGATTACAAATTTAATTTAATCCATCATATAATGTGCCTCTAGTTTAACTTTCAGTTTTAAAGGTACATACATGAAGTTCCGGGTGAGAGGTGAGTCGGGAAGACTCACAGAACAAAAACAAACAAATCCAGGGCAGTGTTTTGTTTTTAAAATTAATCCGATTGGTTCTGAGGAGTTTTAGACATACAGTAATGACGGCTTAGACCACCGTGAGAAAGCTCCCAGTATGATGGTTATAAGGAAACAGGCAACCAGGAAGTGTGGACATCACAGCAGAATTACAGCTACTTCAAAGCAAAAACGAACAATGAGGACATAAAACCAGTACTGCAGTAAGGTAAAGGAAGCTATTTAGCTAAAAAAAAAAAAAAAAATTCCTATAGTGACCCTTTAAGGAGGCACGGACTGCACTTTATTATAGAGTAGTTGCATTCAGCAACAGTTCACATTTATGTTTTAAGTCACTGTTTGACACAGGAGTACTTTTGCATATGTCATTTATATTAATATTTATTTATATATATTTGATTCTACACATTTATATTATACTGCTTGCTAGATTTATCAGCAATACGACACATGGTGTCAGCACCATTTATATGTATGTATTTACTTTAGTGCTAATCATTTATTTACACATTTCTATTTTATGTTCGGTGAACGTTACAAGATTCAGCAGCTTTAGTTATTCATTGTACTTCCACACATTTATCTACATACTCACAGTAGCGCGAGAGATTCACTTTATATATTCCTTTATATTGACTTTTAAATTTTACAAATGCAGCAATTTAGAATTTTAAATGAAGTGTTTCCCAGAGCCAAACCTTTTTTGAAAGTGAAATATTCAACTATATAGATCAGACCAAAATGGAGGGACAAATGAGGAGGAAAAGGGAGACATTGTTACAAATCAGGAAGTTGGGAGCTGTGCACTACTAAATGCTTACTAAAACAGATCACTTTGCCATACAATATGAAGCTGTAATAACCAGCAGCCATTGATCAAATTTACCTTTTACATATGAAGCTTCATTACTAGAGGCCAGGTTACGAAGATTTCCTGAACTTGAAACAGTCTTCATGCCATCCTGCAATGAGTCATTAAAAACAGCAATGCAAAAAAAAAAAATTTGTATGCGTGTCATCAGCCCACGTGGCAGTACAATCTTCCCTATATGCAGCACAAAGTAAATTCTACAGCAAGCATTCCTGGTGTCAGGAAGAACGAGAGGCATGGGGAATGCTTGTCAAATTCGGATTCGTGATAAGAGCGTTATGCGGTCCTTGCACTACAATTTGATAGTTTCAAAAAAATCACAAATATGATCAAATGGAGCAGTGAAATCGATCACCATCACCACCATACTGAGAAATGGCGTTGTAACGGGCTCTTTGCTCTATTCCAGGCTTTTATTGAAAAATGTAAAAAAAAAAAAAAAAAAGTTGAAGGGCAATATGGCAAGTATCACAATTTAGAATACAGCAAAACCTTAAAGCGGGGGTTCACCCTATCGACGGGAAAAATTTTTTTTTTTTTTTTTTTACCTTAAAATCAGGCATTGTAGCGCGAGCTACAGTATGCCTGTCCCGAATTTTTTCCCCCCATACTCACCTTGTAGTCGTCCATCGAAGATACCGGGGAATGGGCGTGCCTCTGGAGACGGAGGATGATTGACGGCCGGCTCTGGCGCGTCACGCTTCTCCGGAAATAGCCGAAATAGGCTTGGTCTTCACGACGCGTGCGCATAGCCTGTGCGCAGGCGCCGTGAAGAGCCGAGACCTACTCCGGCTGTCTTCGGGGAGAGTGACGTGCCAGGGCCGGCCGTCAATCATCCTCCCTCTCCATAGGCACGCCCATTCCCCGCGGGAGCCGGAATCTACGATGGACGACTACAAGGTGAGTACGGGGTTAAAAAAATCGGGACAGGCATACTGTAGCTCGCGCTACAATGCCTGTCTCGATGGTAAAATCATGGGATTGTGGGTGAACTACCGCTTTAAGAAGAAGAAGGGAAACTGGGGGCAAGTTTTTGGACTTTTCAGGCACAGTGTGCTGGTAAGAATACAGTCGTACAGAGAGAAATTCTCTAAAATTAGATTTAATTGAACATAGAAATACAGTTCATATATTAAAAACTTGACGTTCCAACGGAACAAACTAGCTAGGCATTGCAATAAGCCTCCAAACCATAACAGGAGATAGTCAACCAATAATCAAAACATAGAAATACAGCATTTCAAGATTGAATGAAATACAAGCTATAAAGAGTAGATTGGATAATTAAAATATCCTGTGTGAGTGAAGGAGGTTCGGACATATACATAGACTGTAGGCTGCAGTCTCCCGGGAGACTTATGGAGTATACCCGCTGCCACTCGAACCACCAGAATCAATTTTGCGTCTGGGCTACAACCCCTTTTCAGGTCTAGGCCCTGGCACGGATTTCTGAGTACTTGGATACCACAATAGGGTTGGGAGCCACGGTGGGCCCCCCCCCCTCTCTCTAGCAGTTTAATACTCCATTTGAGATTTGTTTGCCCACAAGGGTTCATCTGTATTCATCTAGTGTCCAGCAGTCCGGACCTAGCTTTTAAGCCTCTAAGAAATTCATTTCTTCTATGCTCTATATTTATGATTATGATATGATCTACTGATACCATATCAAACTATACCCAAGAGACTCTGGGAACAAGCACTGTAAGACGCACAAAACCGGTCGAGTCATCACATTGCAAGTTCCACCTTTCAGACAGTATATGTCCGAACCTCCTTCACTCACACAGCATATTTTAATTATATAATCTACTCTTTATAGCTTGTATTTCATTCAATCTTGAAACGCTGTATTTCTAGGTTTTGATTATTAGTGGACCATCTCCTGTTATGGTTTGGAGGCTTATTGCAATGCCTAGCTAGTTAGTTCCGTTGGAACGTCAAGTTTTTAATATATGAACTGTATTTCTATGTTCAATTAAATCTAATTTTAGAGAATTTCTCTTTGTACGACTGTATTCTTACCAGCACACTGTGCCTGAAAAGTCCAAAAACTTGCCCCCTTCTTCTCATACGTATTAGGACGTGGCACCTTTTTATATTATTACGTATCCACTTGTTCACTACATGTGAGGATACTGTCTCCTTTTCTTTATACAGTAAAACCTTGGTTTAAAAGCGTTTTGCAAGACAAGCAAAATATTTTATTACATTTTGACTTGATATACAAGCGATGTCTTTATACAAGTAGTATATGAATAGTGCTACCGCACCGCCACTTAAGTGTAGAATAACCGTGAATGAAAAATACGTTTAATTATGCTGCTAAATATATATGGGTAAGTAAGTAAATACCTGTAGTGATATTGATAAAAGAGTGATCAGCGCATACAGTCCAATAAATATACATTAGTGGTTTTATCTATAACAAAATAAGTGATAAGTGACAATAATGTGCAATAAATGCAGAGGTCCTCTGATGAAACCACGTGATGGGGCGTAACCGGTAAGGATCTGATGGACCAGGAAATAGAAAGAGCCTGAACACCGCTGTCACTGCTGCTTTTTTTTTTGTTTTACTTTGATGCAAGTTTCTACAGCTTTATTTATTAAAAATCCCTTGCTGTACTTCACGATGGAGCGTCTCTTGATTTTACTGGGGCTCAAATCGAGGAGAGAACTTGTGAGGCCATCTGTACCCGTGGAGACAGGCAGTAGCTGGGAACCTATGTGGAGGAACCATCCCTGGACCTATCCACACTCATACAAGTCTGCATATACCTGCCTTAAGGTAAGCGCTCTGTGAGCACAGCACCTAAAAGATTTATACAGAAGATTGTGAAGTTCCTTTAAGATTTGGATTGCACAAGGACCCTCATCACTTATTTTTTGCCATTTTCTGTTCACTTATGTTTGCACTTTGGGACGAATAGCATTTATTGCACATTATTGTCACTTATCACTTATTTTGTTATACATTAGTGGTTTTATTATCTATATTTATTGGACTGTATGCACTGATCACTCTTTTATCAATATCCGATATACAAGTAGTGTCACGTCACAAGTATAAAAGAGAAAAGACGCCTTTCAAGTGTAGCAATATGGTTATATTTAATGAAGGTACAACATTTACCAACAAATTGCTACACTTGCTATACTCTTTATACTCTGGAGCTCCTGCTGTATTTTGCTTCTAATCCCCTTGTGGATGAACGTTTTATGGTTACACAACTTATCACAATGCTATAATAATTTATATGGACTATAAAAACGGAAGGACTTCTAAATACATGGTTGTGGAACAAATCATTTGAGTTTCCATTATTTAAGGGGGAAATTTGCTTTGATATATAGAACGTATAAGTGCTTTGGATTACAAGCATGTTTCTGAATCGAATTATGCTTGCAATACAAGATTTATACATAGGTTGACAGTAGTACAAGAGAACAGATACCGTAGCACACAATTTCTGAGCCAACAGTAAGAATAATAATGCCATCTAGTGGACAACTTTATTTTCAAATTTCATTTATAGTTTTAGGTTGCCACTAACCTCTTTCAGGCTGGATAGGAAAGCCGCTTTTGTGGTTTCCTCCTGCTTGACTTGTGCAGGGTCTAGCTTCATCACATCATTGCCAAGATAGGGCTTTAGATTCATCTTCGTATACTGGTGACCTCGGATATGACCAAAAATCACATCAAGTGAACGAGGAAGTATACCACCATCTTTTGGAGTTCCTGCAAAGGCAAAAAAGTTTGTTAGTGTATAAGGGTTCATGTGCAGGGTGCTCAAAAACACCTTTTACAGGCATTATATTTTCTTCCCAACCTGTAAAAGCACCTGTTAGCCTAGATGTCCATGCACACAGGTGTTTACAGGCTGGACAGAAAAGCTTTTTAGGCAGAAATTGTTTTAAAAGTGTGTAAACGCGCTTAAACCTTAGGTGTTTGCTTCAGAGTTCATTCCTTCCAATGGGCAGAATAAATTCTGGCCAATGAATACCATTCAAATGCTTAATGCGCATGCAACATGTGGCTTTAGGTGTGCTGACCTGCTTTTTTCCTGTCGGGAGTAAAGGCAGTCAAGAGAGAAAACCAAACGCCCAGTGTGCATGAGGCCTAATAGAAAGAAAATGCAAGACTTATCAGTAACTTGTTTTTGAGTATTCTTTCAGGACAACACCTGAGACTGTAGCTCCTGCCACCAGACACAGGAAACACATCAATCTTGAGATTTTTCTCTCCTTCGACCACTGACAGATCGATCACGCTAGAGCCGTAAAGAGCCGTACAACCAAATGCTCTATTGAAATTGGGGAGACAACACACACACACACACATTTTTTGGGTGCAGACTGCCACACCTTTTTCCATATAGCATGGTCTAGTATAAATTCCAAAATAGCGAAAAGGTCTTCCAACAACCAAAAGAGGGTTGTATACTCTCCACATTTTACCATAGATGGCTCTAGTAACCTTCTTGCAGCTGGCAAGAGTAGAAACTAGAGGCTCCAGAAACCAAATTTTTATGAGCTGCCATTTAGAAACCAGGTTTTGAGGCTTCCTTTAGGTAATGTAAAGCCCCCAGAAGAAATTGTGTGACAGGAAGAGGGGAGAACCATGCTCTTTTAGATTCAAAGGGTACTATAAAGATAACCAAAGTTCTTTCTTTCTGGATCTTCCTTAAAGCGGGGGTTCACCCGAAATTTTTTATTTTTTTTAACATTAGATTGAGGCCAATTGTGGGGACTGGGCGTTCCCATTTGATTGACAGCCTTCCGACCGTCACATACAGTGCGTCACGAGTTGCCGAAAGTAGCCGAACGTCGGTGCGCAGGCACCGTATAGAGCCACACCGACGTTCGGCTTCTTTCGGGAACTCGTGACGCGCTGTATGTGACAGTCGGAAGGCTGTCAAATAAGAATGCCCAGTCCCGAAGACCATACCCGGAAGAGGCCGGGTTCACCCGGAAGTTTTCGGGTGAACCCCCGCTTTAACTAGTTGCGGCCCGCTCACTGTCAAATGATGGCGGGCTGGGCGGTGCAGCTCTCGTTCTGCGGCAATGTCATGACGGCGTCCTAGAATGGCCGCTCAGCGATCATGGCCACACCGCGTTGCCAAGACACGGCACAACCCCGATATCTGTAGAGAGCCCTTTAACCATGTAATCGGCTGTGTCCAATCACAGCCGGTCACATGTAAACATGGAGATGCCGGTAATTCGCTTCTCCTCGCACTGACAGAGTGAGAGGAGAGGACAGCCGATTAGCGGCATCTCACAGGGGGGCATCTATTAATGTAATCAGCGCACTGATCAGTGCCCCGATTACAGTATAGCAATTGTCACCAGTGCCCACAAATCAGTGGTCATTAGCAATGCCAATCAGTGCTGGCCATCAGTGCCACCCATTAGTGCTGCCCAACTGTGCCCAGTGCCACCCATCAGTGCCCACAAGTGTGGACCTGTCACACACTATTCCTATTACAAGGGATGTTTACATCCCTTGTAAAAAAAAAAGTGAAAGTAAAAAAATACGTAAAATAAAAAATTAAAAACGCCCCTGTCCCCGGTAGCTCGTGCTCAGAAGCGAATGCAAGTCCCGCCCATGTATGTAAACGTCGTTCAAACCACATGTGAGGTGTCACCGCGTGCAACAATTCTAGCACAATTCTAGCACTAGACCTCCTCTAACTCTAAACTGGTAACCTGTAAAAAAATTCAAAGCGTCGCCTATGGAGATTTTTAAGTAACGAAGTTTGGCGCCATTCCATGAGTGTGTGCAATTTTAAAGCATGACACTAAGGTATCTATTTTCTCGGCGTAACATCAGCTTTCACTTAAATATTGGGCCAACTTTTACTGTTTTGTTATTTTTTAATTCATGAAACTATTTTTTTTCCCAAAAAATTGATTTGGGGGGACAACTCCTACACTTTATTTTGGCGCAGGGTTCCTCTTAATATCCATACCATACCCAAAGGGCCTGGTAATGGACTGGGGGGGGGGGGGGGATCCCATGCCGTTTTATCATAATTTTTATTTATATTGCTGGAAACCAGCAATACATTACAGCAGGGAGCAGATTTAAATTACATTTTTTCCCTTACAAATGTCATTTTGCTCCTCTCATTCATAAAATGATGTACAGCTGCCATGTAAGCAGCCTTACATAGTATGGGCCATGGCTCTCACAGCAGAGCGCGCTGTGATTGGCCAAACCATGCAGGTCAGGTGCATGTTTTGGCCGATCTCGCAGTGCATTGACTATCTCGCCGTTCATTATGGCACGTTCCATGGGTGCTCGAATGCCCCATAATGCTCGGTATTCAGCGAACAGCTGATGTGCGAGGCGAACCGCTGGCTTTTTGGAGATAATCAAGCATTTGTCTAAAAAAAAAAAAAATGTAAAACATTTTTTGATCACATGGTTTCACATATAATCATGGCACACGTGTTTGCACACAGTTTAAGATAAGGCATACATACATTTTTAGGGGGTTCTGTACACTTTTTGGTTCATCATAAATGGCATTAACATTTTTTTAGCAGAATTCAATTATTAAATCACACATTGTTTACAGTTAGGAAATTTTTGCTTTCAACGCATTGAATGTTGCGCTATTACAGACACAAATTCATTATACTAGATTATCTAGATCCCAGATCTCTCCCTAAAGTGGACCCGTCATCCCTTATTTCCATTACTAGGGATGTTAACATTCCTTGTAATATGATTAAAAGTGATGAAAGAATAAAATGCAAAACATTTAAAGCGCCCTCCTCCCTCCGTGTTTGCGTGCATAAGCAAACGCAAATCCCACACGTATATGCAAGTGGTGTTTGCACACCACATGTGAGGTATTGCTGCAAACATTTGAGCGAGAGCAATAATTATAGCGCTAGACCTCCAACTCTAAACAGGTAACCAGAAAAAAAAAAAACACTAAAAAACTAAAAGCATCGCCCATAAATATTTAAGTATTGGACTGTGTCCCCATTCCACAAGCACACGCAATTTTAAAGTGTGACATGTTTTGGCATCCATTTTGCAAAAAAAATAAAAAAGCGTTTGAAAACCGCTGTGCAAATACCGCGACAAAATTGCACCAAATGTCTTTTTACTCTCTAGGGCCTCTGCTTAAAAATAATCTGAGGGTTCCAAGTGATTTTCTACCAAAAATACAGATTTTTATTGTAACAAAAAAGTGCCAGAAAAGACCTGAAGCTGCAATGAATCTCAGATGAGGAGGTCATACCAATGAGTCCATTCTTTTAATATACAAAGTTCATTATAAAATGGCCTCACACTTCCATCTAAATTATATTTAGCAATACATATTTAAGCTTTACCATGTACAGAAAGTCACCATCTAGCGCTTTAGATGCAGAAAGACACTGAAGGAAAAAAAACATCACAACTTGATACCTTGTATTGTAAAGGTTTTCCCAGCATTGGTGACTCCATATGTGAACACAAGCCCATTCTGCCCTTGGGTGAAAGAATTCACTAGATCTTTCATTGTGCCATCGAAAAACTCTGCCTGTGCTGTATCTGGTCCAAATATCTGTAAAAGTTCAAACGGTAAACATCTACAAGGCAAACAAAAAGGCACAACACAAGGAAAAAAATAAAATAAAAAAATCCTAATGAAATGACTGACCTTTGTGAAAGTAAATTTGTGTACTGATTGTCCAATTCCCCTTTCAGAGTTTTTCATTGCAGAGGAGTCTTTAGGAGCACTAAGAGAAACCAATTCTGAGTTTTCAACAGTCACACAATCCTAAAAAGAAATGGAGAAAAGGAAACTGAAATAAGGAATTGATGGAAATATACACTTTGCTGTGTTTTGTATGTACAGCCCACACCACCATGGGATCAATTTTTCCAAATATTTTATTTTTTAGTAGGAGGGCATGTCCAAACAATAAGACAGAGGTACACAATAAGCAGTATACATAGAACAGTCATAACAATCGATACAAAAAAAGCTGAATATAAACAATCCACCACATTTTCCATTGTGTACATGTCCTGCATGCATGCAATACCTGCAATAGGCCTTAGGAGGGAAAATACCCAACGAGAAATCCATGGGATCAATTTTACTTAACACCATAACAAGTTTGTAAGATTGAAGACTGCTCTCCCCATTTAGGAAGCCCGGGAAAGAATCAGCCCCTCCCCCGCCCCAATACTAGTGCTGGAACATAACCCACATGGGAGATCCGGTCAGCTTTTAACACCTCTGGACTCATGACTTGGATGCTACCCCTGCCACTTCCCATATTATAATCATTTAGCATTTCACTTTAGGGCAGAGTACTTAAAGTGACAATAACTGATACCCTTTTTTTTCAATACCAATCCATTCACATCCACTAATTAACCCCTTTACGACTGCCCGACACACGTACGGTAACAAGAGGGTGGACTTTAATGCTCACATGAGTTGCTGGGTGCCTGATATTTATGTGCTGAGAGTGTGCTCACTGCATGCTCAGCACAAAGAGGGAGGTGTCACAGACAACTCAGTAGGGGCTACAGATCAGCAGCCACTGGCACCAGCTTCTGATTATGCAACAAACTGCTGATCCTTCCTGCCTCTTGGACATTCCAAACTATTTCAAGGGACACCATGGCAGTCGGGAAGGAGTTCATGGCCTGCAGTGGTGGTTGGTGCTCAAATTGTTTTTGGGAGGGGGGAGGGGGCGGGGGCACAAACAAACTGAAAAAAAACCCCAAAAAACAAATGACACCAGTGTTCCCAAACGGCGCCACCGTGCCCATCAAATGCCGCATCCCCCACCTGCCACTTACCTGTCTGGGTGGGGTAGTGGGTCACGGCGACAGTGTCCTCCACGTGCCTCGATGTCTTCTCCCATTCTCTTCTTACGATTGAATACCTGATCGGCTAAAACGACAGGCGCTGTGATTGGATGCCTATCAGGTAACAGACCCAAGCACTTGATTGGCCGAGAGGCGGTTCCGTGTTAGGAAAGCGAATATTCATTCGCTTTCCCAACAACGCCGAGTGAACTGCGAGCGCCCAGCATGGCACCCACACACCTTTTTGGATGCCCATTAGAGCCTATGGCTCTGATTAGGTTCTTCCAAAAAAATAGGCACCTGAATAGGGGGTGGCAGCAGCAACCATAGATAGATTCATGTAATGCATGAATCTACCTATGTTGATAGAGGAGTGACAGGAGAGGAAGGGCGCACGGGCGCTGCCTTATGGACGCACCGCCACTGATGGACCTGCAGGAAATTTCTTATATGCTTGTCTGCCTCTTTATCATCAAGCTCCCATACGTCTCCTTTTCCTCTTCAAACTATTTGGTTGAAATCAGCAGTGCACATTAGTTGCAGTCATGTTGCACATTACACATCCCATAGTTTATTGTTCCATCTCAGGAGTAATTTGGATGAGGCGAAGCAATAGAAAGTATTTTTCAGTTAAGAATACTGTATATACTTGTGTAGCGCCCCCTTACTTTCAGTAAAGGGGGTACGCTAAAGTTAGTGGGAGAATGAGAGAGGTAAGTTGCTCTCATTCTTGATTGTGTTAAAATTGGCTTTCGCCAATTCTGCATTGTCCAGAGATATGGTCTCATCTCTGGACAGCATATGGCGCCAGAGGGGATCCAGGCGGAGCCGCTTCTTCCCAGCAGCCAATGAGAGGAGCTGAGCCTCGCTGTGCATGCTGGGAGCGGGTATTTCTGTGGCGGGAGCCGTTCTTGGTTCTTCGCGGGTTACGGGTGCGGCACCCACCTTTAGGGTGTGCACATATCGCGGGCCCCACCACTATGGCCTACTTGGCCTGGGGTCACACGCAACGCGAAGTTCCTGACTCTGGGCCCTCCTGGCCTGGAGCAACTGATGCCACAGAGGGGCCTTAGTGACTAACTGGGTCCCCCTTTCTACTGAGGAGATCCCAGGCTGTATGCCGTTCGGTGGGGGATCGGCTTGAGGAGAACCCGGAGGCAGGTTGTCCAAAAGGGCTTGAATGAACCATCGGGGATCTGGTGACCGGGACATTGACAGGTACACTTCCACTGTCAACCGGTGACCCTAGTGCAAATTTACTGGGAGGATAAGCTCAACCATTTAGCTCATTTAGTGCTAGGCCTGTGGCAGAGGCCCCATCAGAGCCAGGTCTGTGGCAGAGACCTGCTCCTCCCAGCCTCCTTAAAGTGACACTTTGGCTGCCAGGGGTCTGTCCGGGGGCACTTCACCCACTCTGGCTGGAGTGGCGACAAACTATCTACTACTACTGAAAGCAGGATTGCTTTTCTCTTCTATCCAGGCCTGATACTGCAAGGTTCTCTCACTTCATCAACCTTTCCTACCTCATGTTGATGTTGGTCCGAGAAAAAGCATTCAGAAAACCTCTCTCGCTGATTGGATATTCATTTACTGCTCTACTCACTGCTATCACCCTAGACAACGATTAGAGGCAACTTAATTCGCCGACCCCAAAAACAACCAGTGGCTCCTGAGGGGGTAGCGCTACACTTGAATAGAATATATTTTTTTAAACCAGTTTAGCTTCACTTTAATGCTCTATGAAGAGGTTCAGTACAATTCAGGTTGGTGGGGAAGGAGGCAATATAGCAGCAATATTTCCTCACAGGCACAGGACAGGTATACACACACACACACACACACACACACACACACACACACACACACACACACACACACACTAGGGCACCAGTATCAATACTGTATGAACACAAATGTAAAAACCAACCTGAGATTCATTGTTTGCAAGCTCTGTTTTTGAAAAAGGTCTGATTCTCAAGTAGACTTTCAGTGGATGTGAAGTTTGTTCATTCTTTGAAAGGGGAAACAATACAAATGTAATTAACATTAATATAAAAAAGTTTGATCAAGCAAAGCCCAACATTATACAACCAGATTGTGGTGCCTGGCCAGCTTTAGTCATATCTATGGACCCTAGGGTGCACACAATTCAATGGTTTTGGATCTGCACACAATGGCTAGCTCCTAAGATACATTTGTGAATAAATCCTGGAATATAATTCCACCCCCCTCCCCCCCCCCCCAATATAAGACAATCAAGCTTCCACATGGGGCAGCAAGGTCACTGGTGGAAAAGTCAGGACATAGTCCTCCTTCCCCCCCATGCTCCTCACACAATTGCAATATAGAAATTAACTGATGTAAAACTTCATCAGCTACAGTGGTTCCATGACAATTGCAAAATATTGGGAAAACACGATGACACACAGTGATCTCACCATCAAAAACAACTGATCTCCTAATCCACGCAAAAAATGAGATGCTCCTAAAATGCATCCCACCATCTCCCCCATCCCTCTCCTCCTGGGAAGCACTGATTGACGCCACCCTGCCTAGGTACAGAATTACATATATGAATAGAGGATGTCAGTGGAAATATGACAAGGTATGGGCCCCATGGACCTCTACTTAAAGGGGAGTTCCAGCCTTTTCGTGTTTATTAAAAGTCAGCAGCTACAAAAAGTGTAGCTGCTGACTTAAGACACTTACCTGCTCCACGGTCCAGCGACGCGGCCGCACGGAGCTCCCCTCGTCTGCCGGCGCCTCCATTCATAGTGTGGGCACGTGGCAGCTTTCGGCTTCACGGCCGGGCACTTACTGTGCATGCGTGAGTCGCGCTGTGCTCTATGAATGGACAGGCGATCTCCTGGGACCAGTCACGTGGCCCTGGAGATCGTCTAAGGTGGGAAGAGAACTTGCCGAGGCAGTCCCTGGGCGGAAGGAGTAAGTGGGACAGGGAGTCCCACTACTACCGAAGCCTCCACCCCCCCCCCCCCAAAAAAAATGTAACAATGTAGAGTAAGATTTCCTATCATCTGTGCCCAGTCTTGCCACACAGTTAATCCAGCTCTAAACAATCCTCTTATTGTTCAGTGAAAGTTAACGGACTTCCAGATAAAACCCTGTCCAAGTCCATTCCTCTCCCCTTGCTGTGAGTGACAGGTTATTTACATATCTAGCTTGGACATGTTTATCATATTTTATGTTAATCATAATATGAGGTGATCCACAGGTCATTGTATATTACCAGGATTTGTTATGTGGGGGCGGGGTGTATTTCTCACTTTTTATACTGTGGATCACCTCATATGATAAACATAACATAACATAACATGAGTAGTAGAGTCTGGTACATTTTTTTCTTTTTAATAACCCTCTGCAGGCCTATGCCATATTGTGCTAGTATTGACATTATGGCCAACTTACCTGTCAAAGATGTCCTCCAGCGCTGTAGTGTGATCGATGCGGCACGTCTTAGGTGCTTCCATCTTCACCCATCTTCTGCCAATTGGCTGGACTGCAATGATATCACTGAGTCACATTGTCGCGGCACAGATCAGGGGGCATAAATGTACACAGAGCTGTGCATGTGCTGCTCAGTGTACATAACGGACAGGCAGGAAGAATCTATGACAGAAGAGACCCACAGGGTCTCCATCATAAATATCCTGTCTCACCAAATTGTCAAAACATGGCTTTGCTACCACTAAGTATTTTTTTTAGGGGGTTTGTCCGCTTGCCTTTTTCTTTGAGGGCACTTCTGCTTTGTGCTTTTATGTGCGCTTCACAGATCTTCTGATTTGTTTTTTTCACAGACGTGTATTTTCAGGTGTTGGGGTTAAAAAAAAAAAAAAAAGGGGGGAAAAGAAAATACACACTGCGCTACAATGGTGTGAACAATTCCCATTAGAGAACGTAGTTTTTGGACTGTATATGCAGTGTTAAGAGATTCAGAAACATCTCACTGGCAGTGAATGGGCAAGAATTGTTTTGATTTTTTTGGGGCAAAGCAGGCAGCTTGCAGTACACTATAACAACTAATCAGAATACTTTTAGTGAGCTGGTCAGTGAAGACAAAATGAACAAGTATGTGTATGGCACATCTCTGAAGTCTTCAGCCATGTTCTTTTATCAAAGTAGACCTGACCACAAATATGTTATATAGCAACCAGTCTAGTTGGTTTTCCACCCTATAGAAGCTGTGTGCACACCTACAGTTCTTATATCGTCTTAGGTTTATGGCCTTACTTACCAACACTGAAGAGTCATCTACAGCACTGCATATTGGTAAATCCAGCAGAGAACTTACTTCTGCAGTCAATACGGAACTGTCATCTTTGATGTCCATTGCACCTGCTGGAAAGCAAGAAAGTCAGAATGCACCATGAAGTTGAGCATTAAAAGCAGGGCTTTTTTTTCTCAGACAATAGGTGCAGGAACTCCGACCTTTACCCTTTGTTTCTGCTCTCTACCCACCCCTGAGCACCGTTCCTTGGTTCCACCTCCTACCAACCTCCCAGTGCCACCCCTTTTAGAGAATACAGAACCAAGTATCAATTTTGCTGCCAAGTCATTTGCACTGAATTTGTTAATGGTAAACAAGAAAGACAGTTAAATAGATCCCCTGCAGTGAGCAACAACAGACCCACCCCAACAACAGTAGACACCCCCAGCAATAATAAACCTCATCCCAACAAAAAAAAATCCCCCACACAACAATAGACGACCCGCTGCAAAAAACACCACCCCAGCAACAATAGACCCCCCAGCAGTGGAAAAAGATTTCCCAGCAGACTGCAACAATAGAACTCTCCCTCACCAGTAGATCCCTCCCAGCAAAAATTCACCCCCCCCCCCCCCAGAAACATAAGACCTCCTTCCTCTAGCAACAATAGACCTCCACACAAAAATAAACCTTCAGCAGCAAGCATCAATAGACCATCCAGCACACCCCAGCAAACCTTGCCATTACATTTATTGCTGAAGGTGCCGGAACTGTGTTCCGCCGCGTTCCCGCTGAAAAAAAAGCCCTGATTAAAAGTATGAACACACAAAATAGCACACTTATGTGATGATGACCCTGGGATTTTCTATTGCTGTGTTACAAGGGGCCATTGCTAATAGAAAAAAAGACTTCTAGTATATGCCGATACCATGGTTCCATTGTGTGTGAGTGTGTACATCTACACACCACACCACTAGGAGATCAGTAGCTTCCAGATACATTTTTATTCCACGTTATAGAATAGCAAATAAGCAGAACAGTTCCAGCATCCAACTGGTGCAATGCAAGGCCCCATACTACTTCAGCTCTCTGATTCAGAATGGGGTCAATTAACAATTTACGATTAAAAAAAGCTAAATACTATAGGAGAAAGGAATATTCTGACAAGGCAAGCAAATTCCAGTTTTTGGGGGTACAAATGACAGTTCATACAAAGCTACAGCATGCTCTGGCCGAACATAAAAACCCACCACACAAAGTCTAGATTCAGAAGCACAAGCAGAGAGGGAGTGATGAGCAGCTACTGCCGCCTTCATATCATCTGCCACCCACCTGACCTCATCAGCCTCCACTAATTCTATTGGCCTCCACAGCACACAGAAGGTATGTGTAGCCACACATGACTCAGACTTGTCTTTGCATTGAAATATTTATTTTCTCCTTCCATGCTAATTTTCTGTATGCTAGCAAAAATCTTGCACTGCCGTTGTCATTAACACGCCTTATTATGCATGTTAATGTATTAAAAAAAATTTGACAACAAATGTCAAATCAAGTCACTCGCGTGGCATCACACAGATGCAATGTACAAACATTTAAAACACAGGTGTAGCTGCGCTGACATGCAGTAATTTGCGTAGGTGTCAATGGGCCCTAAGAGTTCAGTCACATCTCGACGCAGCATACAGTTGTGCATTGAGGTGCGTTACATTGGGTGGCTCATTTATTTTGAATGGGATGTGAATGCACAGAGAATTATAACTGTTACTGTGGCGCATGACAACGCATTGTATAAGTGTTCTAGAAAGCAATAAAGGCTCATTTTAAATGGGCTCAAATCACATTGCATCACGCCAAAGAAGTGCAGGCAACTTTTTTGGAGTCACACTGCAAGCAGATCGCATGGTTGTTTTGTATCATGCAATCCGGTGCAGGTAAACCGCACTGTGTTTGAAATGCATTTGGGTAGTCATTAATGTTGTAATGACACCCGCAGTGGATCACAAATAGTGAGGTTGCAATGCAGTGTGGGAAACGCACAGGGATCGCTGCGTCTCCTGCACTGCATTTGTGTGAACCGAGGCTGAAGTAGACAGCCATGGAGAATCATGCTTGGATGCATAGGAGTTCCATGACAGCCAGGCGAGTGCAGGTGCACAGCCCTGACTGTAGACAGTACGGGTTCAGAGTCATGCGCCCACAAGGATGACAGATTGGGAGAAGCATCTGTAAGGCCGCAGTGTCCCAAGTTACATGACTAGGACTGCCTGCATGGGCATCCCATGCCCGTGCAGGTAAATACGTCTCTCTGTGAGTGTATGCTTTAGTGTACCTAGGTTTGCCATTGCCACCTCATCCCTTTAAACAAAACACATATTACGCACACAGGTTCTGTGGCTGATTAACCCCACGTTCACATTGGTCCCATTTGGCATGCAAATTGACATGTCAAATCGCATGCCAAATCGCTGGCTATTGCCGGCAATAGCACTGTCTGAATCGGTGTGGCGCCACACCGATTCCCAAAAGTAGTTCCTGTACTACTTTTGGCAACTTTGGGGAGATTTCAATAGACATCTGTGCAGGAACCCATACAGATGTCTCTGAAATCGCTTCCGAAGTGAGACAGACATGCGGGTTTGAAATCGTACAAGTTCGGGCTGTAATCGGATCTGAAACTGTGAATGGAGACGCACTGGACTGCATTTTCACAGCAGACGTTAGCAGAGCTGCGGTGGTGGCTCTTGCATCCATTTATATCTGACTACCTGTGAGTGACATCACATTAAGATACAGAAAAATGGAAAAGGCCTTATATGCCCATTGGACATTAAGGCTCCATTCACACTAATGCGTTTTTTGATGCATTTTGCAGAAATGCAGGGACATTTTTTAACCTGGGTTCCTATAGAACAGGGATCTCCAAACTATGGCCCTCCAGCAGTTGCGGAACTACACGTCCCATGAGGCATTGTAAAACTCTGACATTCACAGACATGACTAGGCATGATGGGAATTGTAGTTTCTGAACAACTGGAGGGCCATAGTTTGGAGACCCATGCTATAGAACATGCTCACATCAATGCATTTTTGTGCCTCTGCGTTTTTGGAAAGGACTGGGGACTTTTTTTCCAATGCAGCTTTTTGCATGTAATAGACTTCAATGGACCCGCATCCAAAACACAAGTACCGTGTTTTTACTGCAATTTTGCCACGATTTGCGTTTTTTTTTTTTTTTAGCTGTACATTCACTGTATAGAACTGGTTGCTAAGGAGGGGGCAGGGAAGCCGGCCACTGCGTCCTTAACAACCGATGAGTCATCAGCTGTCAGACTTGGGTCTAGTATGAATTCAGAGGGGACCCCCCCCCCCATTCCAAAGTGTAAAAAATGTCATGGGGTCCCCCCAAAATACGTACCAGACACTTATCTGAGCATGCAGCCTGGCAGGTCAGCAAGGGGAGGGGACGAGCGAGCACCACCCCTCTCCTGAACCAGTGTCCTGAGATTGATAGCTGAAATATGGGAAGGGGGATCGCTCCAACCCAAGTCCAAAAGGAGGAGAGGCGACTGGTGACCCTCACATTGGGCTCGAAGGGACACAAGCGGGCAGCGATGGACTTCACAGATTTCAGCACCCTGAAGTCCATCGCTGTCCGCTTGTGTCCCTTCGAGCCCAATGTGAGGGCCACCAGTCGCCTCTCCTCCTTTTGGACTTGGGTTGGAGCGATCCCCCCACCGCCCCCCTTCCCATATTTCAGATATCAATCTCAGGACACCGGATCGTGGAGATCAGTACACCATACGTTTGGATAATCCATAGATGTAAGGAGGCTGATAACATCCTTATGTGCCTAATACACAGATCCGTGAGGTGAGAGTTTTGGGAGACAGGTGGAGGATCACTAATATGGTTCAATATTACAACTAAACCAGGGGCGGACTGGAAATTTGGACTGTCAGGAGGATTTACCATCCATGGGAATAACTTCATACTTGATTATCTTCAACCTTTTTTTGCATTATTGAACCATTTTTTCATCACGGACATTGAGGGTTAAGGAGGCATGTGTTGCACATATTTATAGAGTTGTTGCATTTAGCAACAGTTCACGTTTCCTGTTTCTAGCAACAGTTCATGTTTGTTAGTTTTAGGTCACTGTTTGGCAGAGGAGCACTTTATATTTATATTTGATATTTATATTAATATTTATCTACACATATTATACTTTACACGTTTGTATCATATTGCTTGTGAAATTTATCAGTACTAGATCACATGGTGTCAGCACTATTTGTATTTATGTATTGACTTTAGCGCTAATCATTTATTTATATATATCCATTTTTATGTTCCCGAATGTTATCAGATTTAGCAGCTTTGGTTATTATTGTATCTCTACACATTTATCCACATACTCATAGTAACGCGAGAGATTCACTTTATTTACTAGGGTGCGGAACTGAATGGCGTACTGTACAGTGAGGTCGCCTTGATGCATGGGGTGGCTCATAAAAATCCTTTTAAAGAGACCAAGAAGTGCTGTGATATCATTGGTTACTGGATCAACCTTTTCCCACAGCAGAGAGGTCGATGCCAAAGCCTCTCCGGGAAACAGAGAAATCACATACAGTAACTTGAACTTGACAAAATTCTTGAGCACTGTAGGACTATACTTTCAGGGATCATTTCTGTAGGATTCAAAGGGAGGAACGTGCTCGAAAGTGTCCAAACTCACCTTCCACGATGATGAATTTTAGGGTTGTTGTCTCGTTAGGACTCCTGTTGGCAGTGCTGCTCTGTGCAGGTGCTGCCACCATTTGATGACTTGGTCATCTTTCTAGGTGGGAAGATGGCAGACAGGAGCTCATTCAGAGTGGGAAAAAAAATAATAATTCTTGAGCACTGTGCCTTTGGAGAAGTTGCTCGATGAAATATGCAGGTGATGGGGATTCATCTGTCATGGTTCAAGCAAACTGTCACGATCAGAGGATAAGACCACCTGGGACTGTGATCTAGCGGGCCAATGGAACAACTATACAGGTATACCCGGATACTGGCCCTCACAGATGCAGGAGCAGTGTGACCGCACGCAACTCGAAGATGTGCCAGAATTGGAGGATCTGAGGAGCCACCTAATCTTCACCAGAGCCACTGAAGGTGTGAATGTGAATATTGAGCATTTAGCACTGATCTTATTGTTTAGTTCTCTGCTTAGAGCAGGGGTCTCCAAACTTTCTAAACAAAGGGCCAGTTTCTAACCTTCAGACTTTTGAGGGGCCAGACTATGGTCAGTAGGAGTAGAAAATGTTGTGGCTTCTGTAACAATGCCCCATTGTTGGTATCAGTGAGAAGAATTGGTGTCAGTGGGAGGAGTAGGTGCCCCATCATTATTGACGTCGGTGGGAAGAATGGTGCCCCATCATTTGTCAGTAAGGTCTAGTATCCCATTTTTGGTTTTAGTGGGAGGAATAGTGCCCCATCATTGATGTCAATGGAAGGAATAGTGTCCCATCGTGGTGTCAGTGAGAGGAGTAGTGCCCCATCATTGGTGTCAGTGGGAGAAGTAATGCCGCATCATTGGTGTTAGGGGCAGGAACTATGCCCCATTGCATATGAATAGTGCCCCAAGGGCTGAATAAGAGCAAATAAAAGGGCCATTGTTTGAAGACCACTGGCTTAGTTACCAATGTGTGAGAGCTGCAGCAAGCCATTTTCCCTGCTGCTCAGGCCCCTCCAAGTCCCCCTTCCAAGTCCCCCTTCCAACTACCCCGCAGCACTGCCAGCTTTCTTTCTTTCCTCTCCTGCTAGCTATTGCGAGGCATGTGTCAGGATGGAGAGTCGAGGAATGTCATTCACCAGCCCCTTCATTTTTTGAATGAGTACAGTGAGGGATTGGTAGCGGTCTCTACTGTGTCCATTCAAAACTGAAGCATAGTAAACTGTGTTTGTGAAGGAACAGGAAGCTGCTTAGCACAGAGCTGTTTAAACCCCTGATATTTCACCCAAAATATATAAAAAAATAAAAATGTAATTGTAAAAAAATATTTAAAATAAAACACTACTGACACCGCTCACTGCCCTACTGATACCGTCTACTGCACTACTGACATTGTCCATGTTTTAATACATGTTATTAAAATGTTTGTTCAGATTCATTTACAATAGTGTATGTATGTAAACTTTAAGGGTGCACACACTAATGCAATAGACTGCGCACAACTATGCCTGTCAATACGTGTGTCTGGGGAAAAAGGATGCAGCTAGCTGAATCTTCAAGGCTTGTAACAGGTCAGTGAAATGAAGTCGTTGGATCAGCATGAGGTCCAATAAGCTAACATGTTCTGTATGAAATCTCTATTTCTCTCAATTAGGAGTGCACGCTCCAGTATTGTCAATGTTTTCTCGTACTAGCTTAGACAGATCATAATTCTGTATGTAATAGATGGTTAAATATCTGCTATGCACATACTTAAAGAGGAGTTCCACCCTAAAAATGGACCTCCGCTTAACCCACTCCTCACCCCCTTACATGCCACATTTGGCATGTAATTTTTTTTGGGGGGGGAGTGGGGGCTTCAGGAGAAGGGGACTTCCTGTCCCACTTCCTCCTTCCGCTTAATCGCCTTTTCACAGCCCCTCCCTGTAGGCGAGCCCCTGTCCAATCGGACGGCGCCGCGCCGCTCGCGCATGCGCACCGCCGTTCGCGCATGCGCAGTGGGTGCCCGCCCACAGTAAGAATGAAGACGCGTTGCTGGAGCAGTGGAGCAGGTAAGTGTCAGTTTATTAAAAGCCAGCAGCTACACTTTTTGTAGCTGCTGACTTTTAATAAACTCAAAAAATGGCTGGAAAACCCCTTTAATAAAAACCCCTGTTAGTCTTACTGGTAACGGTATTTCCAGGAACCTTCCAGGACAGTTACTTGAGAGATGATTGGCTCCACGTCTACAGGAAACACAAATCAGATACAATTTAAAAGGCCCCTCCCTTTCCTCTGACCCTCAGTTGTTTAGAAGATCAAGTAAACCTCCACCAAAGTGCACTCTGCAGAGGAAAAAACACAAAAACACCACCACCAGGTGAAAGTAAAAATAGGGTGGGAATATAGACGCTGTCCTGGAAGGTTCCTGGAAATACCGTTACTGGTAAGACTAACAGGGATTTTCCCCCCTCACCTTCCAGGACAGCTACTTGAGAGGATAAGCAAGATTCTATACCTAAGAGCCCTTTCACACTGGTGCTTTTTTGCCGCGTTTTTTTGCGGTATAAATAGCGCTATTAAAACGCTCCAAAAACGCCCCTCTCCATTGAAATGAATTGAAAACGCTGTAAAATTGCGGTAAAATCGGGGTAAAAACGCATATAGGCGCTTCCAGTGTGAAAGGGCTCTTAGGGAGGGGCAACAGCCTGAAGCACTTTCCTACCAAAGGAGAGGTCCTGGCTGTACAGCATCTAAACTATAATGTTTGACAAATGCATGAAAGGAGGACCAGATGGCAGTTTTAGAAATGTCTTCCCAAGATGCTCCCGCTCTTTCTGCCCATGACGTAGCCATGGATCTCGTAGAATGGTCCCTAATTCTAGAAGGAGGGATACGACCTGACGCTTTGTAAGCATCGCAGATAGCTTCTCTAATCCATCTAGCAATAGAGCTTGTAGACGCTTTGGACCCTTTCTTGGGGCAACTGAACAATACTAACAGTTGAGAGGAACTCATAAACCCACTGCATTTCTCTAGGTAAAGTAGAAGACATCTCTTTACGTCTAAAAAACAAAATCTTTCCTCCTCCGCATTTTTGGGAGAGGTAAAGAAACTAGGTAGGACTACTTCCTGGGACCTATGAAGGTTAGAAGATACTTTGGGTAAATAGAAAGGATCAGGTCTAATCACTACCCTGTCTTCTAGAATCCTCAGAGAAATGATCTCTACAGGAAAGGCATTGTAGATCAGAAATCCTTCTCCCTGACGTAATAGCTAAAAGGAAGGAAATCTTTAAGGAAATAAATTTCAGGGAAGCTTCATGCAGAGGCTCAAAATGAGCCCTTGTTAGAGCATTTAACACCAATGATAGATCCCAAGGAGGCACATGTTTGATGATCCTGGGAGCATGTCTAGATCTGGCTGAAAGGAACCTTCTGACTAAAGGATCTTCCTCTAGCCTTTTGTCTGAAAACACAGACAGGGCCACAACCTGAACCCTAAGGGTGCTCTCCACTCCCTTGTACAAAAAAATCCATTATACAGGAAGTGGAAAAATAATATAAACCGGAATTCCTTTGCCAGGAATTAAACGTTTTCCAAACTTTCCCATAGATTCTTCTTACCAACTTGCGGCTGTCCAGGATAGTTTGAATAACTTTCTCTGAACACCCTCTCAACTGTAAGATGCGCCGCTCAGCCTCCAGGCCCTCAAATGGAAGGTCTGATGGCTTGGATGCAGTATTGCATCCAAGCCATCAGACCTTCCATTTGAGGGCTTGGAGGCTGATGGAGTAGATCCTTCCGATCTGGTAGGGGACAGGGAAGATCCACAGAGAGGGTGTTCAGGGAGGAAAACCAACTCCTCCTGGGCCACCGGGGGGGGGGGGGGGATCAGAACCACTTCTGCCCGATCCTGAATAATTTTCCAAACTACCAGAGTTATGAGGGGAAAAGTAGGGAAGGCGTAGGCCAGAGCGAAATCCCACAGGAAGGAGAGAGCATCCGTCCCAAAGGAAACTGTCTCTCTCTCCAGTGATAAAAATGCCAGCAGCTTTCTGTTGAGACTGGAGGCAAAAAGATCCACTGCGGGAAGGCCCCATCTTAGCACAATCTCCTGCAACGTGCCTTGATGTAACTCCCAACAGCTGGAATTGACGCTCACTCTGCTCAGATAGTCCGCCAGCGTATTCTCTGAACCCCTGATGTGAAATGCTCTGATTGAGGGCACATTGATTTCTGCCCAGGACAGAATCTGCTGTGATAGCGTTAGAAGTGACTACGAACGAGCACCCCCTTGCTTGTTCAGGTACGCCACCGTAGTGGCATTGTCTGAAAAAAATAATAGGTCTTTTGAACCGACCCTCTATTGCAGAGCCAAGAAAGCTTTCCCTACAGCTAGTAGTTCTCTGAAATTTGAGGAACGAACTGCCTCCTCTGGCAACCAGGCTCCCTGGGCCTGCCAGCCCTGAGAGTGCGCACCCCAGCCCCACAGACTGGCGTCTGTAGTAACGTTTACTGGAGCATGTTGCACCCAGTTCTTCCCTCCCTGCAGGTGTTCCCGCTGCTCCCACCAAGAGAGATTGAGAAAATCCTCTCTTGGCAGCTGAACTAGCTGATCTAGAGAATCCTTCCTGCGATCCCAATGGCGCAAGAGAAACGAGTGAAGGGGCCTGGAGTGTAATTGGGCCCAGAGCACCCCTGGGATGGCTGCAGTCTCATTAATTCTAATAACTGCATGATCCGCCAAAGCGAGGTCTGTGGGAGCAATTTGAAGGCCTGCAAGGCGAGAAGTTGTTTCAAAATGTTCTCCTCGGGAAGAAAAATCTTCTGAGCAACAGAGTCTATTAGATAACCCAGAAAAAGTATGCTCCGAGAGGGTATCAGACAAGACTTCCGTCTGACTTTCCACCCCAGATTTTGAAAGGTCCGCAAAACCAACTGCAGATCCCAGATAAGGGACGATCGATACACTCTGTATCCGAAAAAAGGCCATGACCTTTGTATTCTGGGCGCTGCCCAGAGACCGAAAGGAAGGGCATTGAACTGCCAATGACTCGGCACGTCCATGAGAATCGCAAATCTGAGGAACCTTCGGTGGTTCTGGCAGATTAAAACATGAAGATAAGCGTCCTGAAGATCCAGGGTAACCATGAATACCTCTGGCCACAATAGATTCCTTACAGAATAAATGTTTTCCATCTGGAAACGTCTGTAGAGAATATATTTGTTCAGGATGCTTAAAGCGGTGGTTCACCCATAAAAACGACTTCCCCCTATTACACTGCCCCCCCGCATTACAATACGAATATGCCATTAATTTTTTTTTGGCTGCTGTACATACCTGGGTACAGCTATTCACCCGTGTCCTCCGGGTTGCGAGTCCCGCGGGAGTGGGCGTTCCTACCATGGCGGTGATTGACGTTTTGACTAAAAAATGAGCTCCCCCCCGTCGCGTAAGCCGCGTCACGACTGGTGGAAGGAGCCGAACTGCGATGCGCAGTATAGCGCCGACTCGCCGTTCGGCTCCTTCCGCCAATCGTGACGCTGCTTACGCGACGGGGGGAGCTCGTTTTTTAGTCAAAACGTCAATCACCACCATGGTAGGAACGCCCACTCCCGCGGGACTCGCAACCCGGAGGACACGGGTGAATAGCTGTACCCAGGTATGTACAGCAGCCAAAAAAAAATTAATGGCATATTCGTATTGTAATGCGGGGGGGCAGTGTAATAGGGGGAAGTCGTTTTTATGGGTTAACCACCGCTTTAAATTGATGACCATCCGGAAGCCGCCGGAGGCTTTTTTTGAACCAAAAAGACGTGGGAATAAAATTGGATTTTCCGGAACAGGGGATATGACCCCCTTCTGTTTCCCACATGGAAACTAGATTCAACATGGCTTGCCGTCTTTCTGGTTTCTTGGCAGACGAGTAAGAAAAAAATCTCTGGGGGGGGGACTTTTGAATTCCAACCTGTAACCCCTTTCCAACATTTGAAGAATAAAGGAATTGTCGGAAATTTCTGCCCATTCTTTGATGAAATGGGACAAACTTCCCCCTACCCCTATCCTGGCGTCAGTGGGGATTTTTGGAAGGGGCTGAAGGAGTAAAGAGAGTCCCCCTTCTTATGCTTATCTTTGTTAAAAGATCACTTTTTCTTTGTTGGTTCAAAACTTAACTTTGTTTTGGAAACCGCAAAAAGGCTTCTTATTCTGTGGCTTATTCTTTTGAGAAGGGAACCGTTTACTCTTAGAGGAACGAGCTAGGACCTCCACCAAGGAGGAACCGAATAAGAGCTTGCCTTCACAGGGAATGCCGCAGAGCTTGTTCTTGGAGATAAGGTCCCCCTCACAAGACTTAAGCCAAATCGCTCGCCTGGCTGAATTAATGAGAGCAGAAGACTTAGCTGCAGCTTTCACAGAGGCTGCAGCTGCATCAGAGGCTACTGACTTGGCAATGAGTGGAAGGGACTGCCTAATTTTCTCTTTGGGGGTGTCGGATGAAAGGAGATCATCCAGACGCTGAACCCATACATCCAAATTCCTAGCCACACAAGTGGATGCTACAGCTGGACCCAAGGATAAAGCTGAAGCATCCCAGGCCTTACCCAGCAAAGAGTTGGCCTTCCTGTCCATTTTCTCTTTAACTGCTTGCAGACGGCCCACCGCAGTTTTACTGCGGCACGTTGGCTCGGCTTCCCAAAATCACGTAATATAACGGTTCTTTCAAGGGGAGAAATGACTGATCGTATGTTCATACAATGTATGAACAGTGATCTGTCATTTCTCCTAGTCAGTCCCACCCCCTCTTAAGTTAGAACACACTTAAGGGAACATAATTAACCCCTTGATCACCGCCTAGTGTTAACCCCTTCACTGCCACTGACATTTTTACAGTAATCCATGCATTTTTATAGCACAGATTGTTATATAAATGCCAATGGTCCCAAAAATGTGTTAAATGTCTGAGGTGTGCGCCATAAGATCGCTGTACCGATAAAAATTGCAGATCGCTGCCATTACTAGTAAAAAAAAAATATATATATATATTAATAAAAATGCCATAAAACTACCCCCTATTTTGTAGACGCTATAACTTTTGCGCAAACCAATCAATAAATGCTTATTGTGATTTTTTTTTACAAAAAAATATGTAGAATACATATCGGCCTAAACGAAGGAAAAATGTTTATATATTTTTGGGGGATATTTATTATAGTGGGTGCTCCCTCCTCAGGCCTGTCCTCAAGCTCCATAGGCGAGTGGAGATCGGCCGGGGGAAAAAAAAGGCTGCAGTCCCAGGCAGCATGTCCTCAGTGTACTCCGCAGTGTTCCATATGAACACGGCGCCAGAAAGTGCATCACGTGACTTCCGGCGCCATCTTGCCGCATCACCGGAAGTCCTCCGACGCCATTTTGATACACCTCGGTGAAGCCAAGGCTTCCATCAGTACTGGATGTTGCCAGAGCAGGGGGTCTGCCAACCAGTTACCAGACCTAGGAAAAACAAAAAACGTGTCGGTGCTCCTGGAGGGTCTGGAAACAAAACAACTGAGGGTCAGAAAAAAGGGAGGGGCCTTTTAAATTGTATCTGATTTGTGTTTCCTGTAGACTAGAGGGCAGAGCCAATCATCTCAAGTAGCTGTCCTGGAAAGGTAAGGGGGAAACAAAGAACTTATACTTATCTGCTCTGTGCAATGGTATTGTACAGAGCAGTCTCATCTCCTCCTTCTAGGGTCCCCCACCAGCGCTCTCCACTCATCCTCTTCTGCGAGTGCCCTTATAAACCGCCCCCCCCCTCTTCTGTCAAAACGTCAGTCCCGCCCAGCCTCTTAAAGAAACATTTTTGTCATTTGAAAAAATGACAGTTTAATTTTTTTATTGCATTTTAGTCTAATGAGATGTGAGGTCTTTTTGACCCCAGATCTCATATTTAAGAGGACCTGTCATGCTTTTTTCTATCATAAGGGATGTTTACATTCCTTATAATAGGAATAAAAGTGATCACATTTTTTTTTTTCAGTGTAAAAAGTAATAAAATAAATAAAAATAAATAAGAAAACAAAAAAAATATTTTTTAAAGCGCCCCATCCCGACGAGCTCACGCGCAGAAGCGAACGCATACGCGAGTAGCGCCTGCATATGAAAACGGTGTTCAAATCACACAAGTGAGGTATCGCCGCGATCGTTAGAGCAATAATTCTAGCCCTAGAGCTACTCTGTAGCTCCAAAAACGCAACCTATAGAATTTATTAAACGTCGCCTATCAAGATTTTTAAGGGTAAAAGTTTGACGCTATGAGCGGGCGCAATTTTTAAGCGTGACATGTTGGGTATCATTTTACTTGGCGTAACATTATCTTTCACAATATGTAAAAAAATTGGCCCAAATTTTTTGTCTTATTTTTTAATTCAAAAAAGTGAATTTTTTTCAAAAAAAGTGCGCTTGTAAGACCGCTGCGCAAATACAGTGGGACAAAAAATATTGCAATGACCACTATTTTATTATCTAGGGTGTTAGAAAAAATATATATAATGTTTGGGGGTTTTAAGTAATTTTCTAGCAGAAAAAACTGTTTTAGTCTTACAAACACCAAATCTGAAAAACACCCAAGGTCTGGAAGTGGTTAAACACTTATCAAGCCTGATTGACTCTGGAAAAGTAATTTTCAGAGTCCACACATTCTGGTAAGCCTGCATCTATACCGGTGGTGGGACTCCTTTCTATATTTGGAACTCCAATTCCATTCACATTTATTTCATCACTGAAAGTTACTGTTTCAAATCACTCAATTCCAGTTTGAGTTGGTTGTTTTTTGGACTTGATATTCACTTATCACCATTTGGACTCTGTTTATTGCTTGACGTGTTTTTTTTTCCTTTCCATGTGTATTTATTTATTTTTGTTTATGCAAATTTTTGACTTCATTGTCACACTTTGTATCCGAGCGCTGCACTCTTTCATCCATATTTTGTTTGTTTGCTTCTCACTTTTCAGTTGCCGTGTTCAGCAGCTTGATACTTATATGCTTTAGCAGCGCAGTAATTCACACCACACCAAATTATCTAGAGCCCCAGAGTAGAGCAAGCATGTAGATCATAAAATCCCTAATCTATGTTCAGTTAACACAGTGTTTCTCAATTCCAGTCCTCAGGCCCCCCCAACAGGTCAGGTTTTCAGGATTTCCCTCAGATGAAAAGGCTGTGGTGATTACTAAGGCAGTGAAACTGATCAAATCACCTGTGCAAAATAATGGAAATCCTGAAAACCTGACCTGTTGGGGGGGCCTGAGGACTGGAATTGAGAAACGCTGAGTTAACATGTCAGGCATCAGTTTTCAAAAGTAGTACTCAAGTAGAACCCTAGAGGTAGCCTGACAGACATTCAGTTACCTCACCTAGATTTTGTTTTAGACTCCAAGCCCCACCAGGGATAAAAGATACATCCGTGAGATGCATTGTCAAAGCAACCATTAATAATCAAATGGACTGCTCTGCAGTGGTAAAGCTGAGCTAAAACGTACCTTCCTTCAGTGGTCCAAGCCATCTGGCCTTTTCACACCAGTGTGGTTTTAAAATTGTGTTACTTCAGTGCAATTTCAAAGCTGCCTGATCAGAATGATTTGATGTGCCATTTCATTGCAACTTAATTCAACAGAAGTCAATGCAAATTGCAATAAATCACAAATGTAGCGCAGGAACCTTTTTAAAAGTTGCTGTGACTTGAGTCACAACCATTTGAATGGCTCCATTGCCAGCAAAGGGATATATCATGCAATTTTGACCAGTCAACATTAGTGTTAACCCATGGGCTCACTCTTTTGTATGTAGGGATGGTGGCAATGAGGTAAACCAAGCTGTACATGCACACCTCAGTTTACATATCAGAAGACAGCAAGCAGGTATATTTTAGTCACATCTCTTCAGTAATAAATTCTCAGCATTTGTGACAAGATAGTTCTGCTTTTCAGCCAATCTCCTCCCTATAATGTGCTCATCTTTGTGGAGAAAGGAAAAAACCTTATAGGTTTCACTGATGTTTGATCACATTACATGAGAAATCGTAATTCTGTATTCAGAAACAGAAAAACCTGACAGATTATAGCTCTTCCTAATCTGTTCAAAATATTTTCAGCAACTTTGGAGTTGGTGAAAAGCTGGATGCCATGTAAACCAGTGGTCATCACTCCTGTCCTCAGGGCCCACTAACAGGCCAGGTTTTATGTATTATCTTGGGGAGATGCAGACTATAATACTGCAAACACTGAGCAGCAAATGATATCACCTGTGATGTATTTCAGTTATCTTGCAAACCTGGCCTGTTAGTGGGCCCTGAGGACAGGGTTGGTGACCACTTAAGTAAACCATTTCAAGGCATGTAGTGAGGGCAGCACTCTAAAAAGATGAATACAGCATGGGTCAGTTGTAGTAATGCTCAAGTCTTATGCCACGTACACGATCATTTTTCAGGTTGTAAAAAAAAAAAAAAAAAAAAAAACTACTTTTTTAATGTCATTAAAAAACGATTGTGTGTGGGCTTCAGAGCATTTTTCAGGTTCTGAAAAACGGCCAAAAAATGTCTCAAACATGCTCCATTTCACGTTTTGCGGGTTGTAAAAAATGGTCGTGTCGGCTTTAATGACGTGAAAAATCCACGCATACTCAGTAGCAAGTTATGAGATGGGAACGATCGTTCTGGTAAACTACCATTCGTAATGAGTAAGCACATTCATCACGCTGTAACAAACAGAAAGGCGCAAATCGTCTTTTACCAACACGAAATCAGCACAAAGGGTGGCATCATCTGAATGGAACTTCCCCTTTATAGTGCAGTCGTAAGTGTTGTACGTCACCGCGCTTTGCTACAGAATTTTTTTTCCCCATGTGTAGGCAAGGCTGTTTTAACGATCAAGTTGAAAAGAACATATTTTTTCTAGAGCCTGAAAAACTTTGTTTACAACCCGAAAAATGATTGTGTGTACGTGGCATTAGAGAAAATTTTGTAGGTTGATTTTTTACATCTCTAAAGGCAGTGTTGTATGGACCAATGCATTTTGAAGGGAGTCCAGTGCCCCCCCATCTGGGCTTTGAGTTGTGTTATGTCAAAGTAGCACACTGAACCAGGATGAAATGGTCAAAAGAATGCAATATGGGTTAAATGCTTGTTCAGAGAGCCCACTTTCCTTCTTTTTGGATCCCTAACCATTTCATCCCAGTGCAGTGTGTTACTTGGTCTTATTCTAAATGCATATTCTAAAACTGAGGAAAGGGACTGGTAAGCCTCTAAACACTACTGTGACTCACTTTGGCCAATAAACTCAACTGGATCCTATTAAACTTAGTTGCCGCTTTCAGTTTTTGAACATTTTTGCAACACATTTGAGTTGAGATTAGTTTTGTTCACTACTTGTTTCAAATAAAGTTAAAGAAACTGGAATACGATGGTCACTTTTATTCAAAAGGTGGTATTTATGCATCAGCAATGGTCACTTCAACTTCTACACCAGGTTCGATACTGATGGAAGTAATCTGCTTCACAATCTCAGAGGGACTGTGTAGATCAATCAGACGCTTGTGGATCCTCATCTGGAATCTATCCCATGTCTTGGAACCCTCACCACAAGGGGTTTTTCTTGTAGTAATGCGCAGAGTCTAAACAAAAACAAAATTGACTTAAAAATTATCCATCATAAGCTTGCGGTATAATTTATACAGATAAAGATTCTCTGCAAAGAGGGCATCAACTGGACTCCAAATATACTGCATGTCAGAACGCTAGAATTTATACACAAATGCACAGCCTAGCAATTTTAAAACCAACCACCATGTATGTAAAGTGGGTTTAGCTTTGAATAAATTGGGGAAGGATCATTAGACCCCATCAATCAACTCGCTGTCCCATCAGGGAGAGATTGCCATTAACTGTTCTAGACTGCAAGAAAATCTTTAAAGTGAAAGGAATGTTAGTTGCCACCAGACCAGGTGTCTCCATCTGAAGATTCCCCAAGACAGACACTACAATTTTGGAAGTCCCACCAGTTTTCCTACAAAAATGGTTTCCATGTCAACTAGATGGTGAACAGCAGACAACTTAAGACATTTCAGTTGCTCAATATCACACAATTTTAAATTTGCATTAAGAAAGGGTTGCAAAGGCAAAAAAGGTTTACCTTAAAGTACAAAGGCAAAATTTTCTTCAATTTGGATAGAGTAAGGGAAAGGCAGATTTTTGCCTATTGGGGAGACGTACTTTCACTTCCTGTCTCATAAGCAAAACAGGAAGTGAAAGGATCCCCCACCCCCTATGAGAACTAATGTCCCTAATAAAAAAAAAGATTTCCCCTTACTTTCTTGTAGACAACCCAAAGTTTGGGATTTTCTTGCATCACTTTCCATAACCGCAAGAGTACAAACAGAGGGATAAGCTCCCCAACAGGGGCAGACAGTAAAAAAAAAACAAAAAAAAAAACCAAGTGGTCTACTCCATCTCCATTGTCCAAATGGAAAAAAGTTTTGCCTTTTAGTGATACTTTAATGCATTCTCTGCATTAAGGAAAAAAACAGCATGGCTACCTGCCCACCCTTAAACACTTACAAGTCCTGTATCAATCTAGTGCTGTGCCTGGGGCTTGAGTTCTCTATTCCTTCTCACAAGCATCAGCAGCATAGAGCCATTGGTTCCCGTTTCTGTCATTCAAATAATGTTAAGGCGCAGGGCCAAGCACTATGGATACACAGCCTGGCTTGGAAGTTGGGAGCAAGCAAGCATATCTGCCCACAGAGCAAAGCGGCCTTCTATGAGAGCAGACACAGAAGGGGAACCTACAGCACCAGTGGGGGGGTACCTCAGAAGGTCTGTGGGGCCGCTCTGTGCAAAGCCATTGCACACATCATTCGTGTTACTTTAACAGGCTTTACCACCTCCAATATTGTTTTGCCACTTGCTGACCAGCAATTTTCCTGTGCGTTGCTAGACCTCAAATGTCCACATTGGGATGATGCCTATAGTACTTTAGAGTCAGTGCTCTTGCCTTTGACAAGGTGCAAATGGATCAGTCCATACAGGACTGAATGCTCAGTGAAAACCAATGTCAGAGGCAAAAGATCCACTAGCCACACAAAGTGCAGACCCATATGTATGAGGTGAAGTGAATGGCAATCTAAGCCTGGACTGCACCCAGGTCACACCCAACATGTTACTCCACCCCTTGGAGCTTAATCATGGGGAGCAATCAAGCTACCTGTATTTACTGCCCCCCACCAGTGTCATGTTCTCTTTCCTTTCAGGGCCCTCACTGTGTCAGGCACTAATGTGACTAACATTCATGTAGAAGTTACATTATCTCATCACCTAGCTCCATTTCCAGCATCTACAATGCCACACTATATCATACTATGCAAACATTTGCTGGTAGGCAAGTCCAATCTTTTAGGCAAAAGACTGAAGACCCCTTTCACACTGAGGCAGTTTTAAGGCATGTTTGCACTAGAAATAGGTTCTAGATAGTGCCTCAAAACTGCCTTTCATTTCAGTGTGACTTCACACAGGGGCAGTGCACTTGAAGGTCAGGGAAAGTCTTGCAAGCAGTATCTTTGGGTACTTGGGGAGCACTGAACACCATGCCCATTGAACTAAATTGGCAGCACTTCCAAATCACTTCTGCCACAACACAGCGTTTTAAACCTCTTTGGGGTCTAAAGCACCCTGCACTATTAGCAGTAAAATGGCTCAGCGTGAAAAGCGGCCAAGTCTTATAGCCCACTGGCAATTTTTTGAGGCCTACTTCTGTCTTAAGAGATTAACGACCAAACTCAAAAAACTTATTCTACTATACATTCCTGTCACCATCTTAACAAGATTCTCACTCCACACTAAACTGAGGAAGAAATTAGAACTAATTTTATAAGTATAAATCCTGTTGCACACCATACATTTAGGCTAGGTTCACAGCGATTGCCGCTGCGGGTCTGTAGCTACAGCCGTAACCAGCCACACAAAACAAGAGCACTGCATTGTGGTTTCCATGCAAGCCACATTTTCAGAAAAGGTGCAGGCTCCTGTTCCCTGCATTTTCTTGAGGCATAGCACAAGAGCAGCCCAAGTGTGAGCTTAGCCTCAATACAACAAACATTTTCACCATATCAACCGTTACCTTGGTGGGCATGCGCACAGGTCCCTTCACCTTCAAGTTCTTCTCCTTTGCTCCACGGATCAGATCAGCGCAGACTAGGAGACAAAATAACCATTAGTGTGCCATCATAGCAAGATTTACTATACCTCACACATTCTATGGATATTAACCCTTGTTAAATGATACAAACGCATGTTAACTTGTTGCATTTCCAAGGTCAGCTCAGAATAGCGTATAAATCAATCACTGTACATCATTGAAAAAAAATGTCATCCTCATTGCCAACCAGATCATAATACATGTGATAAAACGTCATTACCCCAGACAAGATCTAAGCTACAAAAGCAGCTTAGTAGCAAAATATTTGCCAGAGGTATGCATCCAGGATTAAATCTCTTGCGCAAATATGTGCATTCACAACACATTAAGCGTCTTACAAAAGGTTTTTAAATGTAAACATACCCTTTTCCAGAGATTTCACATTGCGGCTGGTGAGTGTAATACGGATGCGATGGATGGCAACCTCTGAGTCAACAGGTGCTTTTCCTGCGTCTTTAAATGCCTGTGGGAAAAAGTTCACATTAGTACGATTCTTGCAAATCATGTCAGGTAAAGACAATAAAAAGCTTTTGGCACTTCAGAACCAATTACTGTTTTAAAGCATTCATTGCACTTGCATCATTCTCATACTGGGAAACTTTTGGACAAGCATCAGCTTATCAAACTTACAAATCTCCCATTTTAAAGAGAATCTGTTCCCACACTGGATGTTAGATTTATATCCTCATGGCAACTAATGCTTTAAAGCGGTGGTTCACCCTAATAAAACTTTTTTTATAGCATTAAATTAGGCATAGTAGCGCGAGCTACAGTATGCCTGTATTGATTTTTTTAGCCCTGTACTCACTGTGCAATCGTATAGATAAGATTCCGACTCCCCGCAGGGAATGGGCGTTTCTTCTATATAGGATTGCACAGTGAGTACCGGGCTAAAAAAAAAATCAATACAGGCATACTGTAGCTCGCGCTACTATGCCTAATTTAATGCTAAAATGTTGTTAGTGTGGGTGAACCACCGCTTTAAAGTCATAGTGCCCTACCTGCAACCACATCTGTTGATTGTCTGCATCCCATCATATCCTATAGAAGGTCAGTCTTCTGTCAAATGCAGACTTATGCCTGGCCCTGTGGAACCACCAAGGGCCAGTTGTGGCCTCCTAGGTTCTCACCATACAAGTTGAACCACGGCTCCAAAGTTACCTTTCAGTTGGTTTTCGAACAGCACAGAAACATTGGTGTGTTTACATCAGAAGGCCAACAGGCTGACAAGATTGTGTTCTCCATAGAGAAAACCTGAGATCACTGCCTGTTGTAGATGGACGATGAAGGTCTCCTTGATGACTATGGTTGCAGGAGGTAAGCAAGGGCTTTTTTTTTTAGGGGCCATTCACACCAGTCAGGTCTATTGTGGTCCATTTTGCTGTGTTGCAACAGCCCATTCATTTGAACTGCTTAACATGCTACAGACCAAAAGTCAATGTTATGGATTTCCAGTAGCGTGGTACAGCACACTAAAAAGCAGATGAATTGGGGGTGCCAAGAACATTTACCAATGACGGTAGCATGCCATTGCATGTTACAACAGCTTAGCATTTTTCTTTGGTCTGTGCCCTGTGAGGGAAATTCATTCCATGGGAGAGAACAAATTTTGGGGTACCAGAACAGAAATGGAAGGCAAGCCTTCCAATTGACACTTTATGACAACCAGTAATTCCCTCACTTTAGGAATTCTAACTTCCTGCGAGGTGGTGAAGGGAAATCTGATAGGACACAGATGGCAAAAACTGACAGGTGTTATAACCCTCTTACACTATTGCTACTTGTTTACTAGTAAAATAGTCCATTTTACTAACACTAGTCCCTTAACCTAGACTGCTGTACTGATGAGCATAACAGAAAAAATGCAGGGACCAGGGAATCAGTGGACCTTTATGGCTCATTTACACAGGTAGCAGTAAAGCAGGAGGTTGAGTCGCAGCTTACCAACCACCTAAAAAGCAATGCTGCTGCAATGCCTTTGTAGCACAAATGTAAATGTTGCATCCTAGTGAATGGGGTGACACCAAATACAATATGCACTTTGGAGCAGTGTGGTTGGCATTTTGATTGTTAAAGCAGGCAATGTCACACTTTCCCACCATGGACTGCTTTCCAGAGGGGCAGCAGTATAGCCACATATTAGAGAGGCATGATTCTGGCTAAAATGAGAATCAATCTTTTACTTACAATAAAGATCACTATTCTCAAGGCACAACATCTTAAGACATACAAGTAAACTTTACAGTTTCATTTTTTTAATTAAAGAGCATTGCTTCCAAAAACAAAATTGTGTTTGAAAGACTGCCGCGCAAATATCGTGTCACATTAAAATATTGCAACCACCATTTAATTCTCTGGGGTCTCCGTCAATATATAATGTTTGGGGTTCCAGGTAATTTTCTAGCAAAAAAAAATACTGTAACTTTTGAGCAACAAGTGTCAAAAAGCTTTAGTCCAAGCCCTGGTTCACACTATAGCAAACAGACATTGTATGCGATTCGCACCCACACTCTGCTGATCACATGCGATATCTGCATGGTCCGGGTCCATGCAACAGAAGCCCAATAAGAGCTCACACATGTCCATTGTGTAGGGGCAGTGCATTTCACCATCATGGTTTAAAGTGCTTGTAAAGGCACAAGTTTTTACCACAATCCAAGAAGGATAATGGCTGTTTAAGGGGTTGTAAAGGTAAATGTTTTTTCACCTTAATGCATCCTATGCATTAAGGTGAAAAAACATCCGACGATACTGCCCCCCCCCCCCCCCCCCGTTTTACTTACCTGACCCCTCGAAAGTCCCGTGCGCGTCCACGTGATCCTCTTCGGTTCCCAGCCTGGCCATTGATTGGCTAGGCTGGACGGAGTGATAGCAGCGCAGCCATTGGCTGGCGCTGCTGTCAATCACAGCGGATGCCTTGGCACGCCGGGGCCGAGTGATAGTCGGTGGCTATGTCCGCCGCTGTATCACGGAGCGCATTCGCAAAAGCTTTCCACCATGCGAGCTCGCATGAAGGTGGAACGCTTTTGCGAGGAGGACCCGAGACGCCGCCGAGGGACCCCAGAAGACCGGATTCGGGGACACTCTGCAAAACAAGCTGCACAGTGGAGGTAAGTATAACATGTTTGTTATTTTAAAAAACTAAAAATTCTGCCTTTAGGCTGCATTCACACCTAGGCGACAAAACGCCTGAAGCGCGATGCTCGATATGCTGGAGGGGCGAATTTCCATTGCTGTCTATGAGATGGTTCAAATCGCACGCCGAAACGCCTGAAAACAAGTCCCGGACCTTTTTCAGGTGGCATTGGCGTTCGGGCATAGACAGCAATGGAAATAATTTGTGAAAAAAAAAGTTAAACAAATTGCGGCAAAATACGCCGCATACGCAGCGTTACAATGTGAATGCAGCCTTAGTGTTACTTTAACAGCCAAAGTGCGCAGCTAAAACAAGCAGTGCTTTAGTGCCAATGCTGCCCCAGTATGCAACTGGCCTAAAGCGTTACTAAACCCACAGCAGTAAAATCAGTCTATATCCAGTAAAGCCTGATTGTTATACTCACTGTAATCTAAGTGGTTAATCTCCACATTGAATAAAAGGCTGTTTGGTCCCGTCTTACCTAATCCTCCACTTATTTTACTGTGCCCAGTCTATCTGCTGATGCACAGAACCTTGGAGTCACACTGCACATGCTCAGTTTGGCATGTAGTGCTACAGTTTTTTGGAGAGTACAAGTGATCAGCAAAGGGCCAATCAGCACTGTCCAGAGGGTCAGGGGTCATGAAGCCTCATAGGTCAGTCAGAAAAGGAATGAACACTCCAATCTTTAACCAGACACCAATAGAAGTCACAAGACTGCTATACTGCTAATGAGAAAAGGTGTTTACTAAAATAATTGTATTTCCATGTTCAGTGTACTGTGGGAGACCAGATATAATGAATGAAGGGCCCTGGGTTTAGGAACACTCCTCATTCTCGTGTGAATTACAGCATATACACATACAAGGGCCATGGTTACCCTCATAAAGTGTTCTATGCAGACTATCCCATTGAGATCAATTGACAGCAGCTCCCAGTCCCAAGCACTGACGACATTCAGGGCCATGCACCCGCATCAGACTGAACAGCACAATTGATATGAATGGGAATAGATGGGACACCTGTACATCCCCATACAGGGAGTCCTAACCCTCACACACACACACACACACTACTAATCCTAGGTCAATGACACCGCGTTGTAGTCTATGAACCCTCGCCTTGTAATATCGAAGCCAAGTGCTACTAGGCCTTCACATAGCACATGACTGAACAGTCCGGATACAATGCAGTCTGTTCCCCACTGAGCACACTACAGGACTATGGGCCAGCCCGCCAAGACACACACGTGTACAATGGCGGGCCGTGTGAGAAGGGAGGGAGTAGCAAGCCGCCACACTCACCATGACTGATCACCTTCCTGGCCGACTTATTCGTGAGACTTGCCGAGCGAACAGCGGTGAGCCAGGAACAATCAGTGCGTACACCCCTCTGGCTGTACTCAAAGAGAACGAGGCCTGCTTCCGCCCTGATATTTATACAAAAGAGGCGGGCGGTCTATGGGAAATATGTCATTATAGTTGCGACGAAGAACCAGCGGCCGCCATCATTACTGAGGGAAACACTACCACACTGCAGTGTCCGACCTAGTACAAACTACTCCCCATACACGAGAGTTTGATTCAAAGTGAACAACATGTCGTTATAAAACTGTAATATCAAGTTATTATCCACCTGTAAAATGCATGTTGATTGGTGATGTACATGAAAAAAATGTACATGTCCATAAGAAGTACTGACTTTCCTGCATATAAATGTACATCTTCCACATGATAGCTGCCAACTGTCTGTGATTTGGAACAAAGTCCCCCCTGTCCTCATTTGGGTCTTGACTTATATGGTTGTATATAAAATGTACTATTTATTTTTCAAAAAGTGTTTCCCAGTGCTAAACCTTTCATCCAATTTCTATATTGCTGCATTTGTAAATTTCAAATGACATCAGTGGCGGTGCGTCCAAAAAGGTGAACAGCGGGCACCATGCTGGGCGCTCGAAGTTCACTCAGCTATGTGTTAGGAAAGCAAAAGAATATTCGTTTTCTTAACGCTGAACCACCTCTCATCCAATCAGGTGCTTGGGTCTGTTACCTGTCACCTGTTTGGCTGAAACGTCAGGCGCTGCGATTGGACGTCTATCAGGCGTCCAATCATAGCAGAGGACAGGAGAAGACATCGATGAGCGTGGAGGACATCACAGCCATGACCCGCTGCCCCTCAGAGACAGGTAAGCGCTGGGCAGGCGGGGGATGCACACCGACAGCATTTGATGGGCACAGTAGCGGCAATTGATGGGCACACTGGCAGCAATTGATGGGCACAGTGTCAGCAATTGATGGGCACAGTATTGGCAATTGATGGGCACACTGGCAGCAATTAATGGGCACACTGGCAGCAATTAATGGACACAGAAGCGCCAATTGGTGAGCATACTGGCAGCAATTGATGGGTACAGTAGCGGCAATTGATGGGCACACTGCCAGCAATTAATGGGCACACTGCCAGCAATTGATGGGCACAGTAGCGGTAATTGATGAGTACACTGGCAGCAATTGATGAGCACAGTAGCGGCAATTGATGGGCAAAGTTGGACGGCAATTGATGGGCACACTGACGGCAATTGATGGGCACTCTGGCGGCAATTGATGGGCACAGTAGAGGCAATTTACAGGCACAGTGGCCGCAATTGATGGGCACAGTGGCCGCAATTGATGGGCACAGTAGCTGCGTTGGATGGGCACAGTGGCTACAATTTTTTTTTTTTTTCGTTTGTTTGCGCCTCCCCAAAAAATTTGAGCACCAGCCGCCACTGAAAGACATTATAATAGAATAGTAGTGGTAAAAAAGCACTTGTGGGCTTAACCAATCTTTTTGTATAACTCTACTTTAAGGGGGCGTGGCAGGGGGCATGTCCTATGTTGACATACTTTTGCTAATATGTGTCCCTTGTTCCCACCTCATAAAGTTGGGAGGTATGCATCCACAATGTTTTAGTTATATGTTATATTATTGTTTTTTGTTTTTATGTTTAAAGTCCAATTAACGTTTCAGATAATATTAGCTAACTCAAAAGGTCTTCTCATTGAAATCAGCCACTGTCTCCTACCAGCAGTTGCAGAGTGGGGCCTTTGCTCTCTCTGGCAAAGCAGTGATCTCTCTGTAGAGGTCCAACATGCCCCCTGCTAAGTTAGGCCACAATCACCCAGCTTGTAAGCAATGCTATTAGACCAAATTATGGAGGTAACCTTTGTTGTACGCAATATTAGGGATGAGCTTTGAGTTTGAATCGAACGTAAGTTCGACTCGAACATCGGGTGTTCGCCTATTTGCTGAACAGCTAATTTTATGGTTCGTTCGTGGAAAAATTTGAGTGCCACGTAACACCCCATAATGCACTGTGAGATCGCAGTGCATTGCTGTATGATGATTGGACAAAGCATGCACCTGACCTGCATGCTTTGGCCAATCACAGCACGCTCCTCAGCGAAAGCCATGACTGGCCAAAGGCAGGGTGTCTTTGGCCAATCATGGCTCAGGGGGACTAAGTCCACGCTCCACACTATATAAGGCTGCTTACACAGCGCTCATATAGTGTGTTATAGTGGACGGCAATAGAGATTGAGCTAGATTAAGCAGGCAGGTTTGTTAGTGGCAGTGTATTTGAGATATAGATATACATACAGTATATATTAGGGTTGTCCCGATACCACTTTTTTAGGACCGAGTACAAGTACCGATACTTTTTTTCATGTACTCGCCGATACCGAATACCGATACTTTTTTTTAAATGTGTCCCCAAATGCAGCCATGTCCCCCACAAATGCAGCCATGTCCCCCACAAATGCAGCCATGTCCCCACAAGTGCAGCCATGTCCCCACAAGTGCAGCCATGTCCCCCACAAATACAGACATGTCCCCCACAAATGCAGCCATGTCCCCACAAATGCAGCCATGTCCCCACAAATGCAGCCATGTCCCCCACAAATGCAGCCATGTGGCTATACAATAAAATCTATACATGGGGTGCAGTGAAGCCTCCACTGATCAATATAATTCAATGTCCATGTTGTGCATAAGTCCTCCCCTCCCCCTTTGCATTGTGATGTGTTATCTTGGTAACAGGGTCACTTTAATCCCATTCTCCTACACTTGTGGTATATACAGCTTCATCCCCCCTCCACCCTCTTCCAGCACTGACACCGCAATGTAAAAACACACACTCACCCGCTCAGCTCTCTTAGCACGCTGGCCTCACCCAACAATCTACAGCTGGCTATAGGCTCAGTCAATAACAAGCCTGTCTGCTTAGATAGACACAGCTCAGTCCCATGCATAGGCAGAGTCAAGAAGAAAGACGCACAGTGTATGGTGCGGCTCAACGGGGGAGGGGCTATACATGACGCGGCGGGGGAACACACAGCTATTCAAATGAAAGCTGTATTGTTCCCCGCGCTTATCAACTAGACGGCGGTGGCGGGGGGGGGGGGGTCTTGGCTTTCTCTTTGAGGACTGCTCGCCGCCCCTCTCTCTCGGGCGAAGCATCGGCAGCATTTGCGCGAGTACAAGTACTCGCGCAAATGCTCAGTATCGGTCCCGATACCGATACTAGTATCGGCATCGGGACAACCCTACTATATATATATATATATATATATATATATATATATATATATATATATATATATATATATATATTAGGGCTGTTACTTATTACAATTTTCGTGTTCGATTAATCGTTTTTTTTTAATCGATTAATCGACTTATTT
The DNA here is from genome assembly GCF_905171775.1 of Rana temporaria. Taxonomy (NCBI): domain Eukaryota; kingdom Metazoa; phylum Chordata; class Amphibia; order Anura; family Ranidae; genus Rana; species Rana temporaria. The sequence goes on from NC_053493.1 coordinate 323,244,650, forward strand.
CGATTAATTATAACGCACCTACAGATCCAACTAATTTTAGCTGATCTCCTTGCATTGCAACTCTGCATTAGTCAGTGGTAAATGTGGTATACACTATATACAATCACCCAACACTAGTTAGTTTCCACAATCCATGACTTAACTTCACAGTTCACACAAATACGTTTTAAATTCAAACTGTAGCACTGACGTAAGTAATTTTTTCTTATTAAACTTTAGGAAAAACATAGAAAGTTCATTTAAAACGGGGGTTCACCCTAAAAAAAAATTCTAACATTACATTGAGCTCACTTCCGACATTGACAGTATGCTGATCGTTTTTTTTTTTTTTTCCGTACATACCGTTGTATCGTTATTTCCCCCCCCCCCCCCGGCTTCCGGGTAGTGAATCCCGCGGGAGTGGGCATTCCTATGCACAGGCTAAGTCATTGACGTATGACAAAAGCTTCCCCCGGCGCATACGGCCGCATCACGAGTTGCCGAAAGAAGCCGGACTGGGAGTCAGCTCTATACGGTGCTATACGGCACCTGCGCACACAGACGTTCGGCTTCTTTCGGCAACTCGTGACGCGGCCGTACGCGCCAGGGGGGAAGCTTTTGTCATACGTCAATCACTTAGCCTGTGCATAGGAACGCCCACTCCCGCGGGATTCACTTCCCGAAAATCAGCATACTGTCAATGTCGGAAGTGAGCTCAATGTAATGTTAGAATTTTTTTTAGGGTGAACCCCCGCTTTAACTTTAATTATATAACTTATCTAGTATATTCACTGTCAGTCACTTTATAGTAGGCAAGTAGGCATCACTTTAGCCAGTCACGCAGACATACCAGATTGTTTACATTTTCTGGAAGCAGACATGATTGCATTTTATTGACAATATACCCTGAAGAACTGAACAGTCTTTCGCACGGAACAGATGTTGCCGATACACAAAGAATTGTCTGCGCAAAACTGCTTAGGACAGGAAAACGATGGTTATTTTTGCCCCCTTCCCCTGATGGAGCCTGATGCATCCTCCTGCTCCACAGATGCAAAGGTACCTCAATCCAATGGGTGCAGTTTTCTTGTATCCAGCAGGGTAAGTCTCACTGTCTAGGCTGTCCGCTGACGTCAATAATTTTGATCGATCAAAAAAATGTAAGATTAATCGAGGAATTAATCTTTAATTTCCCCAGCCCTACTCTTAAACCAAGGTTTTATTGTATTTGTGGCATAGAAGAAATAATGCATACATACTGTATGAGGATACTTTGGACAAGTTTGTAATAAAGTGGAAGGAGTGGTTGACATTCAAGCAGTCAGAAATGTACTTTAGGCGTAAGGCGTAAAAAAGAAAAGGGTAGAGGGAAATAAGATATGAAAAGGAGGAATGGGAAAATAAATGGGGAGTCATCAACCCGTTTATGTAAGGTAACTTATATTTGTAAGTAATCAGTCTGTGTGGGATAATTTGAGAATTGAAGAAGGGGGACCTCGAGGGAGATGGGGGGAGATTGTAGAAGGTATAGAATTTTTGGATTGTGAAATGATGTAAATGGTAGATTCTTTATACCTTGGAAAATAATTAAGAAAAAATAGAAACAAAATATTGAGTTTGGAAGTTGTATTAGGGCTCTTTCACACAGATGCGATTTGATGTACTTTTGTGCACCTTAAAGTGTTACTAAACCCAGTAATATAAAAAAAAATAGTAAATCCGCCCCCCACAGTGCCCACAGGTTATAAAACTTATTTTTACATTAAAATACTGCCACTATATAACTTTTTGGCTGATCTATACCACGGTTACATGATAAACTGTGGATTTTTCACTGCAGCCAGTATACACACCCACATGTGTGATGTCAATATCATGTGACCTGGCTAGCTCTGAGAACAAGAAACTGTTCTCTCCAGCATAAAATACACAACTGAGCATGTGCAGGTCGGCTACTCTGCCTGTGATAGCTGGCTTTCCCCGGATAGACAGTGCAGGAGGGCGAGGATCTGTGCATACAGGATAAAACAGCCTTTTTACACAATGCAGACGATTAAACCCCAAAGTATAACAAGCATGCTAATTCTGCATATACAGACAGATTTTACTATTGTGGGTTTAGTATCACTTTAAGGGCCCATTTTACACTTTTGATGCCATTTAAATGTGTTCCCATTGACTTACAATGGAAGGTGCCTTTTTGGTGCACTTTTGAAAAACTGCACCAAAGATGCAGCATACAGATCTTTTCAAACCGCAGCATAAAAATATTAATCAATTGCGGCATAATTATTAAATAAATACAAATTATGTTGATTATTTTGAAGAAAAAAAAATCACAGCTGTACTGTAGTCACCAGGTTTCTTCAATTAAAATTTTAAGTAGCATCTGACAAAAATGACTTAACGCAACGGATATATAAAAACAAATCTAACCACATTTGGCTAGAGTTGGCGTTAAACTAAAAAGCAAGATTTTATTAAACTCATTTATGCCACAACCAGATGAACAACACATGCCTAACTATGCTTCATTAAAAGAACACACCTTACAGTGTCCATATTTTACTAGCAACCCACATCAGTATGGAAAGTATTAAAGGGGAACAGTTAATAAATTTTCATTTAATTTACAATTATATTTGCAACAATGCCTCTTGTCTGTGTGTAACAAACATACATTTAGTATAAGAGCCGGTTCACACAGGGGCAACCCGACTTACAGCGCGACTTTGCAAGGCAACTTCAGCGGCACTTGGAGCAACTTACAACACAACTTAAAGTTACCTCCAGGACAGGCGACTTTGGCCAATCACAGAATAATCAGCTCTGTGGGAGGAAGGGGTTTGCGTGAGTAAACTATGTTCTCTTTCTGTAAAGTTGCTTCAGTTAAGACTGTGATCCAACTTTGGAGGCAACTTCCATGGAAATCAATGGGTACAAGCTGCCTACAAGTTGCCTAGAAGTCGCCTTGAAGCAGTACAGGAACCTTTTCTGAAGTCGGAGCGACTTCAGTAGTGTACATTAAGACGGCTCTCATTCACTTCAATTGAATTTCTCATGTCACGCGACTTGGGGCGACACAAGTCGGATCCCAATTCGCGGTAGTGTGAACCGGCACTAAATTATTTTATTACCAAACCCAGCAACCAAATAAAGGCTCAACAAATATTACAGGGATTGTCAATGATGTTCTTTCCCTTTGTGAAAACTGTACTTTGCATGCTCTCCTAACCCCCCACACTGGTGCGTTTTTCTTCTTATTTCCCTTCATCCGACTACTCCTGACTTTGGAGAATTCCATCTCTTTCTAATTGTGCCTGTTCACACATGTGCGCTTAGTTACCCTATGCTCTACACCGCTCTACACCCTACGCTTAGTAAAGTCGTTTTTAGCGTATTTAGCCTGCATTCACACCAGAGCAGAGCACAAGCAGATCATATGCCTGATGGTTTTGAAGCATTTTTTACCCCCATGCGTAGCACAGGCATTTTTGCACATGTATCAAGCTTCAGGAGTTTGTTCCTGGGCAGGGCAAGGAAATGAGAGCATTTATATAGAAGAGGTATTATTTTTTTTAGGCAGAAAAACAACCACAAAAAAAAAATGTGTATTGCACATTTACAAGCATTCCCAAGTCAATGAGATCAAAAACTCCCAAATATGCTAAAAAAAATACCTTGTGTACTTTTTTTGAGCGTAGGGCATAGAGCACAGGGTGACCAAGCATACAAGTGTGAATTAGCACATATAGAAAAAATAGGATTTGGCATAGTCAAGTGCATAAAAAAAGGAGAATAATTCTCAAATGCAAATGGGGGTGTGACAGACGCAGCATCAGACCCTGACCACCTTGTGACAAATACAGTGCCTTGCGAAAGTATTCGGCCCCCTTGAACTTTGCGACCTTTTGCCACATTTCAGGATTCAAACATAAAGATATAAAACTGTATTTTTTTTTGAAGAATCAACAACAAGTGGGACACAATCATGAAGTGGAACTAAATTTTTTGGATATTTCAAACTTTTTTAACAAATAAAAAACTGAAAAATTGGGCGTGCAAAATTATTCAGCCCCCTTAAGTTAATACTTTGTAGCGCCACCTTTTGCTGCGATTACAGCTGTAAGTCGCTTGGGGTATGTCTCTATAAGTTTTGCACATCGAGAGACTGAAATTTTTGCCCATTCCTCCTTGCAAAACAGCTCGAGCTCAGTGAGGTTGGATGGAGAGCGTTTGTGAACAGCAGTTTTCAGTTCTTTACACAGATTCTCGATTGGATTCAGGTCTGGACTTTGACTTGGCCATTATAACACCTGGACATGTTTATTTGTGAACCATTCCATTGTAGATTTTGCTTTATGTTTTGGACCATTGTCTTGTTGGAAGACAAATCTCCATCCCAGTCTCAGGTCTTTTGCAGACTCCATCAGGTTTTCTTCCAGAATGGTCCTGTATTTGGCTCCATCCATCTTCCCATCAATTTTAACCATCTTCCCTGTCCCTGCTGAAGAAAAGCAGGCCCAAACCATGATGCTGCCACCACCATGTTTGACAGTGGGGATGGTGTGCTCAGGGTGATGAGCTGTGTTGCTTTTACGAAATTTTACAAAATGAGGGCCCACCGGCAGTGGCAACCCAAGTGTGCCATGTTGGTCATCCCTTGTAATAGCAATAACATTGATTTGAATAACATTTTTGTAAAAATAGGTATCAGTAATTGTTATCAGCGAGTACTTGAGGAAAAGTATCAGTACTCATACTCGGTCTTAAAAAACTGGTGCAACGATACTTTTAATAAATAGTTTTTAATCATATGGGGATGTTGCGCAATGAGCGTTTCTTCTTTTTATTGTTATGCTCCACATTACCCAGTTCGAGCATCTATAGTGAAGAGTTTAAATGATATCTCTAAACAAGGATATCAGAGGGCAGCTGGAAAGTAAAGATGCCATATACCCAGAATGAGGGGTGCGCTCACCAAGGTGATTACAGACCTGGATAAGGTCCAGGATTCCTGGTAAGAAGCCGATTATGCTCATCTCAGTGGGGAGCACTTGGTGGTGATCACTTACAGCATTAAGGAATTTCAAATGCATATCACCTTTGATGATGCAGGCGTTTCGCAAGATTTGGCGACCCGTCAGAATTGGTAACGGAAGTGACGTTCCGTCGCCGCCATCTTCCTACACCACGCACTGGTCCATAGTAAGGATACTCTGACATGGGGGAAACCGGACATCTTTTTACACCCACCAGAGTTTTCAATCTTACACTTATTTTTAACAGGAAAGTGAGTTTATATAGTCAAATACAGTGCTTAAAAGTCCATCTGACTGGTACTGGTTAGATATTGAATTTTAAAAGCAGCGAACTTCTGTCAGATTACCAAACCTGTGAGATGAGCAGGCTTGCTTTTAAAATTCAACATCATAACAGTCATACGTAGTTCCAAGTACTGGATTTCAGTATATAAACTCACTTTACTGTTAAAGATAAGTGTAAAATACAAAACTCCGGTGGGTGCAACAAGATGTCCGCTTTCCCCTTCTCAGAGTATCCTTACTATGGAGGAGTGTGGGGTGTAGCAAGATGACGGCGTCGGAACGTCACTTCCGTTACCAATTCTGACGGATCGCCATATCTGACGAAACAGGGCGTGTGCTAAAAGAGATCACCTGGTCAACTCCTTCCTGTGTCATGACCTAAAGTCTGTCCAGGAAGTAAGGCAGGAGTAATGGAGCAGTATGTTTAAACAGCCATGGTAAGTGTGTGTAGAATAAATGAAAAGCCGTTTTATTTTTGCAAAATAAGTGCATTATTGCTATATTGGTACATAGGGGAAGCTGGAATTCAGAAAAAATAAAAAGGTGAACAAATGATCATACAGTACATTGATTCTGTTATGTCTTTTTGCACTTCATCTTTTCACTCATGATGGCACTGATAATATGAATTGTTATATTAATCCCTTGATTAGAAGTCATGGATGAATTTTTATTTTCACTATGTGCACTTTATTATTACCCTTCTGTTAAGCACTAGAGCTCTCCAATCATCAAAGATCATACTACTGTTGAATGCAGAGACGCCACTGCTTCCACACATAAGCAAAGGTCATTCTTTACAGAATGCTGGCAGGGAACAGGCTTTTCTACTCTGTGGCTGCTTTCTAAAGAAAACCAAATACTTTAAACACCTTTTAATTTGATGCACCTGGAATGTATTTAGTGGTTTTAAACTGAAAAGTTATTTTGAGCTTTAATCAGTATGGTGGCTGGCTGGCTGGGTGGCAAACAAGAGCCTGGATTGTTCAGGGATGGGGAAAGCATTACACATTTTATTCATTTATTTTACCACGTTAGTTAGGAAGTTGAATTCAGGAAATCTGACATTTTAGGGCATGAGGGGTTAGTAAATAATGTGCTTCCCCTGGAGAGAATACGGTTTCCACAGGTCGAGGATAAGGTCAGTAAAAGGGCATTAGGCGGAAACAAGCATCAGTCTTTGTATAAATGAAAAACCCATTTGCAGGAAACTTTACAATGTATACTTCACAGCTGCTATCTGGAGAAACAGCCCAGGAAGCTAAGAACAAAGCCAGCCTGAGAATATCAGCACATACAATATCTGTATATTGTGCCACTCTGCTTTTCGAAAATGTGTTAAAAAAGGATATTCAGATAAAGCAGAAAACCTGTCTTCAGACACTTGCAATGGCCTGTATAAATCTCTTTAATGGTAAAGTGACACTGATTCTGCTAAATCCCATGGATGATGGCTACTCACTAGCTCCCAACTATCCATGATTTAGGAGCAGTGGTCTCAAAGTACCGGCCCGCGGACCGTTTATAAATGGCCCGCAGGCAGGACGGGGGGTGCCGCGGAAGTGGGGGGAGTAGATTTTCTTCACATGCAGAGTAGCGCAGGAAGCGCCTGTCATAAGTTCACTTCTCTGTCATGTCATGCTGCGGCTGCTCCCCGCCCCCCAATTGGCCCCCCCTCTCTTCTCTTCCATCACCATTTGCTTGTGACATCATCTGGGATGGACGAGAAGAGAGGGGGGCCGCCGGGGGGCGGGGAGAAGCCGCAGTGTGAGATGACAGAGAAGTGAACTTATGACAGGCGCTTCCTGCGCTACTCTGCATGTGAGGAAAACAACAACAAGTAAACGCTGACCTGTGCCCCATGTACCCTGATTGTGCCCTCATGTTCCCCATGTAACCTGATGTGCCCCATGTACCCTGAATGTGCCCAATGTACCCTGATTGTGCCCCGACGTGGCTAATGTGCCCCATGTAGCCTGAATGTGCCCCATGTACCCTGATGTGCCCCATGTACCCGGATTGTGTACCAGGTACACTGACGTGGCTGATGTGCCGCATGTACCCTGATGTGCCCCATGTAGCCTGAATGTGCCCCATGTAGCCTGAATGTGCCCCATGTAGCCTGAGGTGGCCCATGTGCTCTGATGTGCCCCACGTACCCTGATGTGCTGGGCTCTGTACCATGATGTGCTGTGTCCTGTGCCCTGATGTGCCCTGTACCCTAATGTGCTGTGCCCTGATGTGCCTTGTCCTGATGTGCCGTGCCATGTCCTGTACCCTGATGTGCTGTGCTCTGATGTGCTGGGCTCTGTACCCTGATGCGCTGTGCCCTGTACCCTGATGTGCGCTGTACCCTGATGTGCTGGGCTCTGTGACCTGATGTGCAGTGTAGTGGTCAGTGTGTAGTAGTCAGTGTGCAGTGTAGTGGTCGGTGTGCATTGTAGTGGTCAGGGTTAATAATGCATCCATTGACACCAGTGCTGGGGGTAATAATGTGTCCGCTGACACCAGTGCTTGGGTGATCATGCATCCGCTCACAACAGTGCTAGGGGTAATAATGTGTCCGCTGACACCAGTGCTGGGGGTAATAATGTGTCTGCTGACACCAGTGCTGGGTGATCATGCATCCGCTCACACCAGTGCTAGGGGTAATAATGTGTCTGCTGACACCAGTGATGGGGGTAATAATGCATCCGCTCACACCAGTGCTAGGGGGTAATAATGCATCCACTCACACCCGTGCTAGGGGTAATAATGCGTGCGCTGACACCAGTGCTGTTGTTTTTGAAGTTTGAAATTTTGCATGCAGCCCCCCATGGGATATGAAAACTTGTCTTGTGGCCCTCAGGTAATTTGAGTTTGAGACCCCTGATTTAGAGAGACTGTCCCTGATTTGGAACAAAGTCCCTCTTTTCTCCTCATTTGTCCCTCACTTTGGTCTGATCTATATAGTTGTATATAAAATGTACTTTTTATCTTTAAAAAATTGTTTCACAGTGCTAAACCTTTCATCCAAATGACTGCATTTGTACATTTCAAAAGCCTGTAGTAGTGGTTATATAAAAAAAAAAAAAGGGGGGGGGGGACTTGTGGGTTTAACTAATATTTTTTTTCTATACTTCTTTAAGGGGGTGTGGCAAGGGGGAAGGGGCATGTCCTACGCCTACTACTTTTACTAGTAGGTGTCCCTCGTTCCCATCTCAAAATGTTGGGAGGTATGCTACTCTTTCCTGAAGACTCTCATGGCCATTCTGACACTCCGCATGGTAAAGCCCTGTTTATACCATCATGCTCATGTAATGCATGGAATGATTGGCACCTTACCAACAGATGCTGGTGGAAAGTCTTCATGCATTTTTCAGGCATTTTGCAGTTCATTCAAATGAATTAGTTTTGTTACCACAACTCAAAGTGGTTGTAAATGCAGAAGATTTTTTATCTTATTGCACTCTATACATTAACCACCTACCGACCAGCCGCCGCAGTTGTCACTTCACCTTTTGGCCACTAGGCGTGGCGTGCCCAGTGCCAATGCAAGCGAAATTACCTCTGGGCACCCGCGATTGCTCTTGACAGAGCAAGAAACGGGATCTGTGCGTGTAAACACACAAATCCCAGTTCTCTCAGGGGAGAGGAGAGAGATTGTGTGTTCATACTAAGTATGAACACCGATCTCTCTCTTCCCCTTGTCAGTCCCATCCCCCATACCATTAGAACACACCTAGTGAACACAGTTAACTCTTGATTGCCCCCTAGTGTTAACCCCTTCCCTGCCAGTGACATTTATGCAATAATCAGTGCATTTTTATAGCACTGATCGCTGAATAATTGTCAACAGTTCCAAAAATGTGTCAAAAGTGTCCGATCTGTCCACCACAATATCACAGTCCTGATAAAAATTGCAGATCACCGCCATTACCAGTAAAACAAAAAATAATAAAAATGGCATAAATCTAACCCCTATTTTGTAGACGCTATACATTTTGCACAAATCAATATACGCTTATTGCGATTTTATTTATTAAAAAATGTAGAAGAATACATATTGGCCTAAACTGAGGAAAAAAATAGTTTTTTTGAAAAAAATGTTGGATTTTTATTATAGCAAGAAGATAGTGTTTTTTTCCCCAAAATGTACGCTCTTGTTTATAGCGCAAAAAATAAAAACCGCAGAGATGATCAAATACCACCAAAAGAAAGCTCTATTTGTGGGGAAAAAAGGACATCAAATTTTGTTTGGGTCCAGAGTGCAATTGTCAGTTTAAGCGCCGCAGTGCTGTATCGCAAAAAATGGCCTGGTCATTGAGCAACCAAATCTTCCGGGGCAGAAGTGGTTAAGATAAAAAAAAAAATTCTCATGTGTGCAGCAGCCCCCCTAATATTTACCTGAGCCCCAGCACAACTGCCTCGACTGTCTGGGACTCTCCCTCCTGATTGGCTGAGCAGTGGCCCCATCGGCTCCCGCTGCTGTCAATGCCAGTTAGCCAATGAGAGGAGAGATAGAGGGCGTAGGGCCGAACCGTGTCTCAGTGTCTGAATGGACACACAGAGCTGTGACTCAGCTTAGGTGACCCCATAGCAAGCTGTTTGCTGTGGAGGCTCTCGTCAGGAGGAAAGGGCCAGGAGCACCAGCAGGAAACCCAAGCAGTGGGGGATCAGGGCTGCTCTGTGCAAAATCACTGCACAGTGCAGGTAAGTATAACATGTTTGCTATTTAAAGTAAATTTTTTTTTTTTTTTTAGTGTCACTTTAATGAGCAGTACAACACATAGGCACCAAGAAGAACAGTGTGTACTAAAGCTGGCTATACACGATGGATGGATCTCTATTTCTGGCTACTGTATACTGACAGCTGGTACCTGTGGCTTTCAGAAAACTCAAACAGTGGCTGCATTTTATTGTTTGGCCAGCAGAGCCACCCATGACTCAAATTTCCCTTTGTGTACCAGCACAATCATAAGGATTCCCTTAGATGCTGAACAGTTTTCAATTATATTCGAGAGAGTCATTTGTAAAAATGTGTGACTCTTATGCCCGTTACACACCATCAGAAAATTATACGAAAAATAGCGCTTTCAGAGCGATCGTACAATAATAGGATCATTAGTACAGAGCTTTTGAGAGCCGATCAGGACAATTAATCCGATATTATTTGATCAGACATGCAAGAAAATATTTTTCGTAACATTTTTGTTTAAATCAGTACAGTTGTCGTTCGAAAATGCAATACAAATGCATTACATCACATCAATTTTTATTCGGTCATATTAGAATTTGTGACTTTAGTAAACTCAGATTTGATCGGAGATTTGCATGCCAAAAAAAAAAAAAAAACGATCATTCGTCCGATAATCTCATTGTGTGTACCAGTGAATTTTGTGCAATTCTTGGATGAGTGGTTCAATCCGATAGGATGCAGCCACAGTTTACCCCCCTCGACACCTTCAATTTTTAGATGCCGTTCATCAGGAATCCACCAAAATGTACTTTGTGTATGGCAAGTTCAAAGCGGAACTAAATCCTCCTACAGCTAAGCAAGTTGCCATCTTAGGCTGGCCATGCATTATACATTTTTTTTTGTACAGCTTTCCTTTTGATTTACCAAAACCATATAAATGTGAAGTCAAACCTAAACACTTTTAATCACTTGCCAACCAGGCTAAAAACATTGGGCCAAATTCTCAAAAAAGCTGCCTAACTTAACTTTCAGCAGTTAAGTTACACAGGCGTTAAATTTCTACCTAAGTGCCCGATCTTCAAAGCACTTACCTAGAAATTACACGCCGTGTAACTTAAGTGCCTCCGTCGCAAGGCGGTCCTCCTCTCCGGGGGGGCGATTACAATTTAAATGAGGCGCGCTCCCGCGCCGGCCGTACTGCACATGCGTGTGACGTAATTTTCCCGACGTGCAGCGCGCAAACGTAATTTACGCCGGGCTTTGTGGATTGCGACGGGACAATAAAGTTGCGACGGGTGAAAAAAAAAAAAAAAAATGACAGCGCCGCTCGGCATGCATTCCTGAGAGGGAGAACTCCATGCCAATTTTCAAAGAAAAGACCGGCATGGGTTCCCCCCCCCAGGAGCATACCAGGCCCTTAGGTCTGGTATGGGTTGTACGGGCGCCCCCCCCCCCCCCCCCTACGCCGAAAAATCGACGTAGGGGGTCCCCCTACAATCCATACCAGACCCGTATCCAAAGCACGCTACCCGGCTGGCCAGGAATGGGGACGAGCGAGCGCCCCCCCCCCCCCCTCCTGAGCCGTGCCAGGCTGCATGCCCTCAACATGGGGGGGTTGGGTGCTCTGGGGCAGGGGGGCGCACTACGGGCCCCCCCACCCCAGAGCACCCTGTCCCCATGTTGATGAGGACAGGACCTCTTCCCGACAACCCTGGCCGTTGGTTGTCGGGGTCTGCGGGCGGGGGCTTATCGGAATCTGGGAGTCATCAAATAAGGGGGCCCCCAGATACCGGCCCCCCACCCTAAGTGAATGGATATGGGGTACATCGTACCCCTACCCATTCACCTGGAGGCAAAGTGATAGTTATTAGACACACAACACAAGGGTTTTTAAAATCATTTATTAGTCTGCTCCAGAGGCCCCCCCTGTCTTCTTTAGCTCTAATACCAGGAGGGGCTTCTTCTTCCGCTCTCCGGGGGTCTTCTCCGCTCTCCGGGGGTCTTATTCTATCTTCGCCGCTCTCCGCTGTTGACTCGGCGCACCCCGGTTCTTCTCCAGCTGTCCGGTGCCTTCTCCTTCAGCGCTGGCTGCCTGCTATCTTCGTGTGTTAGCTCAATTACTAGCAGGCAGCCAGCGCGGTCTTCTGTGACGTCATCTTCTTCTCTTCTCTTCTCCCTTCTTCCGATGTTGACTCGACGCCTCTTGTCACTGCAATGATGGAAGCGCGCCTTGCATCCCATTTATATAGGCATCACCGTCCCATCATGCTCCGGTAGGCACCCACCACGTGGGTACCTACCGGAGCATGATGGGACGGTGAGGCCTATATAAATGGGATGCAAGGCGCGCTTCCATCATTGCAGTGACAAGAGGCGTCGAGTCAACATCGGAAGAAGGGAGAAGAGAAGAAGATGACGTCACAGAAGACCGCGCTGGCTGCCTGCTAGTAATTGAGCTAACACACGAAGATAGCAGGCAGCCAGCGCTGAAGGAGAAGGCACCGGACAGCTGGAGAAGAACCGGGGTGCGCCGAGTCAACAGCGGAGAGCGGCGAAGATAGAAGAAGACCCCCGGAGAGCGGAGAAGACCCCCGGAGAGCGGAGAAGACCCCCGGAGAGCGGAAGAAGAAGCCCCCCCTGGTATTAGAGCTAAAGAAGACAGGGGGGGGCCTCCGGAGCAGACTAATAAATGATTTTAAAAACCCTTGTGTTGTGTGTTTAATAACTATCACTTTGCCTCCAGGTGAATGGGTAGGGGTACGATGTACCCCATTATCCATTCACTTAGGGTGGGGGGCCGGTATCTGGGGGCCCCCTTATTTGAGGGGACTCCCAGATTCCGATAAGCCCCCGCCCGCAGACCCCGACAACCAACGGCCAGGGTTGTCGGGAAGAGGTCCTGTCCTCATCAACATGGGGACAGGGTGCTCTGGGGTGGGGGGCCCGCAGTGCGCCCCCCTGCCCCAGAGCACCCAACCCCCCCATGTTGAGGGCATGCGGCCTGGCACGGCTCAGGAGGGGGGGGGGGGCGCTCGCTCGTCCCAACTCCCATTCCTGGCCGGCCGGGTAGCGTGCTTTGGATACGGGTCTGGTATGGATTGTAGGGGGACCCCCTACGTCGATTTTTCGGCGTGGGGGGGTCTCCTTACAACCCATACCAGACCTAAGGGCCTGGTATGCTCCTGGAGGGGGAACCCATGCCGGTTTTGATTTTACAAATTGCCGTGGAGTTCTCCCTCAGGAATGCATACCAAATGCCGTCGCTTGAATGGGCTTTTACATGGTGTTACTAACTTTCCACATTGTAAAACCAGCCCTAGTTTTGCGCAAGCAAATCGGAACTTACGCAGAAATCACAATGCTTAAAAGCTTTGTGGATCTGCTTAAGTCCTCATTTGCATACTCAAAGCGGCATTTCAATGAGAAATGCCCCAGCGGCGGATGCGGTACTGCATCCTAAGATCTGACAGTGTAAGTGTCTTACAGATGTCAGATCTTCTGCCTAACTTTGGAAAAAGCCTTTTGAGGATTGTTTCCAAAGTTAGGCACAGAGATAGGCAGGCTGAACAGCAGTTCCGCCTGCGTATCTCTTTTGAGAATTTGGCCCATTACTTATAACCCCCATACATTCGTTTTTTTTTGTTTATATAGCAGAGACCCTAGGGAATAAAATGGCGATCATTGCAATTTTTTATGTCACACGGTATTTGCACTTTTTTTTAATGAATTGGCACCAGCCTTTATGTTTTGGTTTTATGTTTATGGGTGATCAGTTCACTTGAAAAAGGGGCAGCTTTTTCTGAATTTTGTTATACTAATTTTATTCGTTTGGTGCCATGACGTACGTGTGTGTGTGTGTGTGTGTGTGTGTAATTTTATATCATGCTTTTTTTTTTTTTTAACTGCCTTTCTTGCCACATTTTTTAATCTGTTTTTGCAGAACCACATTTTTTCCAAACTGTCTTTTTATTGCTCCCCCCCCCCTAGCCTGTTATATTCCTCCAAACTACCTTTTTTAAATCACATCTTACATTTTTTTTGAACTGCACTTTTGCATAGAGGTTTTTTTTTAAACCACTTTTTTTTCTGAACCACATAATCCTGATCTGCATCTTTTAAAAATATATTTTTTCACCCCACAATTTTTTTCTGAACTACATGTTTTTGAAACTTTGTTTTTCCCAAATTGTGCTGTTTAAACCACATTTTTTTCCTAACCACACATATTTTTTTTTTTAACTACTTTGTAAACCTGTGCATTTTTTTTTAACTACTTTTTTTTCTGCTCTGCTCTTTTTTGAATTGCTATTTTTCCAAACTGTACATTTCCTAACAATAGGCCTCTAGCTTTCCTTTTCAAAGAAAAATGTAAGTTTGACAGTTCGCTTCCTCCTCATTGCACTTCAGTTAATATTCCCAGACAATCCTGACAGTTGTAGCTGTGTGACTTTCTTTCGGCAAAGTTCATCCAGCTGTATGTGCTGGCACTACATAGTGCCAGCACATACCATTGTTGCCACTGCAATCTGTATTACTCTTTTAGACTCCTCCACCGTGCTTGAGTAACAGTGGCGCTCACTTTCAGCATTGGGAAGCGGTTAATGATTGCATGAGAGCAGGGGTGTATCTGCCGTGAGGCAAACAAGGCGTTTGCCTTGGGTGGCGATGCCTGCAACGGGACGATGTCTGCAGCTGCAGACATCACCCTAGCATTGTTTTTTTAGAGCCAGAGGTCGGCTCTCGTAATAGCAATCAGAGTGGCTTACCAACCGCTCAATTACTATTACAAGCAGTAGGGAGACCCAAGCGGTGCATCCGCTGGCTGGACAACCAAGCAAAGCTGGCATTGGCTTTGATCAACTTAATAACTGTAAGCAAGAGGCGATTACATCACTTCTGATTTACTTGGAAGTCATCAGCACTAGTTTTAAAAAATTAACCAAACTTGGCATTTGAATGCTTTTAACCACTTCCATACAGGGCATTTTCACCCCCTTCCTGCCCAGACCAATTTTTAGTTTTCAGCGCTGTTGGACTTTGAATGACAATTGCGCAGTCATGCAACACTGTACCCAAATGAAATCTTTATGTTTTCCCCCCACAAATAGAGCTTTCGTTTGGGGGTATTTGATCATCTATGCGGCTTTTATTTTTAGCGCTATAAACAAAAAGAAGAGCAACAAATTTTGAAAAAAACACCATATTTTTTTTACTTTTTGATTTAATATCAATTTATTTTTATGTTTTTTAAATTTCCTCAGTTTAGACCGATACGTATTCTTCTACATATTTTTGAAAAAAAAAAAGTGTGCAGCAGCCATTCCTCCTCCAGGTAAATGGGTAGGGGTACAATGTACCCCATACTCATTCACCTAGGGTGGGGGGGGTCGGGATCTGGGGGCTACCTGCCCGCAGACCCCGACAACCAACGGCCAGGGTTGTCGGGAAGAGACCCTCGTCCCCATCAACATGGGGGAAACGGTGCTTTGGGGTGGGGCTCAGTGCCTCAGCCCCAAAGCACCCACCCAAAATGTACGTAGTTTGTCGTCGTTGCATGGGCGTGCACAATTTTAAAGCGGCTGAAATTTTAGTCTTATCTAGGGCAGCACAAAACAAAAATACACCACTGCATGAGAGGAAGCAACAAATTCACCCTCGGCTGTGTGTGTGTGTATATACACTGTATCTTACTTTTATTCTTAGCTTTCTGAAGGGAAATCACTGGTCTACATATGATAGAGATCTGCCCTGCTGATCTCTATGAATATATAATTGATGCCAGATTTTTAGGGCCAGTTAACATTAAAGGTACCTCCTGGGCAAGCCAGAAAAGCTATAGCTGTCCATAAAATACATTTCCAATCCTGTAAATGTAATAGCCATAACAAAGAAAAATAAAACAAAGTGTAAAAAAAAAATTTAAAAACCAGACTTATGAATTTGCATTGTCTATGTTGTGGCTTGTTCAATAATATTTATATATATATATATATATATATATATATATATATATATATATATATATATATATATATATATATATATATATATATATATAAAAAAAAAAAATATACAATAAATTGTGAGTACTTCTTGTAACCGTGTGTGTGATTGCAGGCTCTTGGGTCCCGCTGATCACTCATTTGAATGACAATAAGTAGACCTAACTTGATGTGAGTGCATGACCCTAGGTCACTGTGAGGTCATCCATTTCCACCTCGTATGCTTTGATCACTGCTAAACCATCTTGACATCTTGCATTTCATCATCAATAGATCCCTACAATTTGTCAGCCGTCTTCAACCCTCTTGTGAAACTAGTATTATAAAATAAAAGCGTTTCCTATATCTGATATTTTTTCATGGAAGTAGTAGCATCTCTGGGGTAGATTTAAAATACATGGCCAATTTAGATAATTTATTAGGCAAATAATTATGTAAAAACACGACGTCTGACCATTTTGCCTTGCTTTTAAAATGCCCAGCTATTCTAAACTCCTTTTCTCATAGCAGGAGAAAAACAAACAAAAAAAAAGCGCGTAAAGCCATGTTTTGCATGCCCATTTATGTACCTCCGTGCATTTAGCGCTAATGCATTCTATTGGCCAGAATATTAATGTATTCCAGAAGATTTACACCCCTTCATGATGACGTGATTGTGCTCTAAATAATAAATAAAAAAATAAAAAAAAGAAGAAGATACTATAATAGATCAATATAAAAAAAAAAAAAAAAAAAAAAAAAGGATAAAATTTCTTGCCCATCACCTGCCAGCTGTGCCACACAAAAACGCCTGTCAGTGCCCCATCAGTATTGCCCTTCAGATACCACTCAGTAATGCCTGTCAGTAGCTCCTCATCAGTGCCGCCTGTCAGTTTTTTTTTTTTTTCAAAATTGTCAGGTTTTGTTTGCATTTATAGCGAAAAAATTAACTGCAGAGGTGATCAAATACCACCAAAAGAAAGCACAATTTGTGGGAAGAAAACGTAACATTTTTGTTTGGGTACAGTGTTGTATGACCGCGCAATTGTCATTCAAAGTGCGACAGCGCTGAAAATTGTCCTGGGCAGGAAGTGGGGAAGTGCCCGCTATTGAAGTGGTTAAAAATTATGATTTAAAGCAAGCTTTTTTTACTAGGGATTTAAAGTTACATTATTGATAAAGAACATTAAAACACTCGCTCCAAATGCTGTAAAATAATTTTTACTTACTTTAAAAAATGTGTGCAGATCCTCCTTCTCCCCCCATCCCTGTAGCTACAGTTTCCTACAGATTGCAGTGAACAACAAAGTGAAAGAACAAATCCCTGGACACATTTTAGACGTGCATGTTTCAGAAAGGGAGCTGGCCACTGGATGTTGTAGACTTTAGCTATGCAGTCTGCCCATCAGTTGTTTGACTACCATTCTCAGACCTTCTTCTGGAATACTAATCAAGGCAGCCGATCAGCACAGCTAAATCAGCACCATCCAGTTACCACTAGGGAGGAAATTGTTCAACGCAAGGAATGTCAGAGATGTGTTCTGTTACTTGTGCTCATTACTCTTCGTCATTGGCACTGCTCTCAGTGCATTAGAATGAGTGGCTACAAAGGGAGATATAGAGAAAGCAGAATAAATTGTAGATATGGGCATAAAGGAAATAATACAGATGGAGATCTCTGGAAGGATTATGGGGACTAAATGTACATTTAATTTTAAACAAATAGGATGAAACTATTATGAATTGAAAAGTCGAAGTTCTACTTTGTGTTTTTAACATTTCTAAACAGTAGCTACCCAAAAGTTGATGAAAGCTTCATACAAAAACACTTGGGCCCAGATTCTTGTACATCGGCGTATCTCTGCGGCGGCGTAACGTATCCGATTTACGTTACGCGAACGTTAATGATGTCCAGCCCCATTCACAGACGACTTGCGCAAACGACGTAACTTTTTCAAATTTCGACACGGGAAGGACGGCCATACTTAACATTGGCTGCGCCTTATAGCAGGGGCAACTATACGCCGGGAAAAGCCCAACGTAAACGTCGTAACTTAACTGCGTCGGCCGCGCGCACGTTCGGGAATTCGCGTATCTAGCCAATTTGCATACTCAACGCGGAATTTGACGGAAACACCACCTAGCGGTAAAAAAAAAAATGCAGTTTAGATCCGACGGCGTAAGAGACTTGCGCCTGTCGGATCTAATGGATATCTATGCGCAACTAATTCTAAGAATCAGACGCATAGATAAGACGGGTCGGAATAGGACTTACGATGGCATACATGGCGCTGCGCCGTCGTACGTCCTTTAAGAATCTGGGCCTAGCAGTTCACACCTCTCATACAAGTTGAAGTCCATGAATTAGGCTTTAAAGGGGTTGTAAAGGTACAATTCCCCCCCTAAATAGCTTCCTTTACCTTAGTGCAGTCCTCCTTCACTTACCTCATCTTTCGATTTTACTTTTAAATGTCTTTATTTCTTCTGAGAAATCCTCACTTCCTGTTCTTTTGTCTGTAACTCCATACAGTAAGAAGAGGCTTTCTCCCAGGTGTGGAGTGTCATGCTCACCCCCTCCCTTGGACTAAAGGAGAGTCAGGATGCTCTCTACGTTGCAGCTAGAGAAAGGAGCTGTGTGTTCGTGGGTGTCCTGACTCTTCTGTAGTCCAAGGGAGGGGGTGAGCACGACACTCCACACCAGGGAGAAAGCCTTGCATTACTGTGTGAAGTTACAGACAGAAGAACAGGAAGTGAGGATTTCTCAGAAGAAATAAGGACATTTAAAAGCAAAATTGAAGGGTGAGGTAAGTGAAGGAGGACTGCACTAAGGTAAAGGAAGCTATTTAGGAAAATAAAAATAAAAAATTGTACCTTTACAACCCCTTTAAGGTTTACAAAGCTTTTTTTGCAACTATATTCCATAAGTTCAGCACTAAGAGCTATGGACAGCACATGTCCTAGTTTGACCTGGCAGTCATAGGGACACGTTCATTAATGCACAAGATAAATATCATATACTGCACTGTATGTGCTCTATGCACAGTATGTGCTGTTAAATTGCCTCCACACAATAATGCATACAGTATATAGGAGATTGTGTTCCAGTAGTTATACCGGGGGTACAGCCGTCAGCCATAACCCCCGGTATTAAAACTTTCAGCTGATGTTTCTCTACCCCATTAAAAGTGATACGAGCAGCTGAATAGCAGCTGGATCACTTTTACAGGCAGCGGGAAGGGCCCCCCCCTCTACCACCGCCCGCTGGTGCCTCTCCCATGCAGTTGGGAAGCCCGGCACGTCCCAATACGGCCCGCTGAGCATAGAACTGATCAGAGTCCGAAACCTCGCCCATCATCTCTAGGAGACTGGAAGCAACAAGCATTTTGTCACTTAGAGTTGGGAGAATTTAAACAGCCGTTTAAAAGCACGATTTAGGAGATCTAGGTCTGGGAACCAGCTTTATTGCCATCACAAGGGATGTTTACATTTCTTGCGACACCAATAACAGTGAAAAAAGCACCCATGCTCACGTGCAGAGGCAAACACATACGTAAATGGTGTTCACACCACACATGGGAGGTATCACTGCAAATGTTATAGCAAGGCACAAGAATTCTAGCTCTAGACCAGGGATATGCAATTAGCGGACCACCAGCTGTTGCAGAACTACAAGTCCCATGAAGCATAGCGAGACTCTGACAGCTACAAGCATGACACCCAGAGGCAGAGGCATGATGGGACTAGTTTTGCAATAGCTGGAGGTCCGCTAATTGCATATCCCTGCTCTAGACCTTCTTTGTAACTCTAAACATTTTTAACCACTTGCGTCCTGCAGATATACTGTGGCAGCTCAGCTCTATTGCGTGAAATGATGTACCTGTATGTCATTTCATGCAATAGACAGTGGGGGTGCATGCTGACTGGACAGAGCGGGAGCCAAGCAGTGTGTCCGGCGGACCCGATAGCCACCTGCGATCGTTCCTAGAGAGGCAGAACGGCGATCTGCCCATGTAAACAAGGCAGATCGCCGTTCTGACAGAGAAAATGGAGATCTTGTGTTACGGCTCAGCGGGAACACCAATCGTGTTCATCCAGTCAGACCATCACACACACACACACACTTGTCAGTTGCAGGAACGCAATTTCCTGAAACATGTCAGGCTAAAAAGGAGAAAAACGAATCTTACTAGAATTTGTAATTGCTCATTTGAGAATAATTTTGCTCCGTTATGTTAAATGTACTGTACAAACCATGTTTGACATCACATACATACATGCTTTTAAACAAATTGTTTTCTAAATAAATAATATTTTGTGATACATCATTTTTCTGTCTGTTCGCCCATAAAGTCCCAATGTACCAGGGGGTACTTTTGCCCTTTTTTTAATGGAAGATTTAGCTGCTTAATTACCGGGCCATTTTTTGCTATCCAGCACTGCGCCGCTTTAACTGACAATTGCGCGGTTGTGCAATGTTGTACCCAAACAAAATTGACGTATTTTTTTTTCCTTTCTTTTGGTGGCATTTGATAATTTCTGCGGTTTTTTTTTTGCGCTATAAAAAAAACAAAAAAAAAAAAAACACCAACAACCCACACAACATAGATTTTACTTTTTGCTATAAAAAAAAAATTCTCAGTTTAGGCCGATTTGTATTCTACATATTTTTGTAGGAAAATAAATTGCAATAAGCGTATATTGATTGGTTTGCGCAAAAGTTATAGCGTCTACAAAACTATGGGAAAGATTTATGGCATTTATATGGCTTTTTTTTTTTTTTTTTTTACTAGTAATGGCGGTGATTTCCGATTTTTTGCGGTATTGCAACGGACAGGTCGGACACGCGACACATTTTTGGCACCCATTGACATTTACGGAGCGATCAGTGCTATAAATAGTAATATATATTACTATGTAAATGTCACTGGCAAGGAAGGGGTTAACACTAGTGGGTGATCAAGGGGTTAATTGTGTTTCCTATGGTGTGTTTTAATTGTGGGGGGGGCACTCACTATAGGAGAGGATAGATGGCATTTTCTACTTTGTAGAAAGACACGATCTGTCCTTCTCTCCTCAGACAGCATGGGGATACACACACACACACACACGGCTCTCCTGGGCGAAGCCGTACATGTACGGGATCTCGCCCAGGAGACATTCTGCCGCAGTATATCTGCGTGAGCCAGTCGGGAACCGTTAAAAAAAAAAAAAAAAAAGTTGCGTGACTACCATGTGACAAAAAAATAAATAAAAAAATTGCAATAATCACCATTTTATTCTGAAGGCATCTGCTAAATAAGAAAAATAAATAAAAAATAAAATGTATCTATATCTCTCTAACACACACACACACACTGTCAAAAATGTCAGTGGATTATGCTGGGTGTTTTTTTAGGGGTTAGGCTTGGCCTCTTAGTTTCAGTGAAGGGAACTCTTAAGGTGTCATCATACCAAGACATTTTGGATAATTTCAGGCTCCCAACTATGTGGGAACATTTTGGGGATGGCCCTTCCTGTTCCAACATGACTGCCCACCAGTGCACATAGCAAGATCCATAAAGACATGGATAAGTGAGTTTGGGATGGAGGAACTTGACTGGCCTGGAGAGTCCTGCCCTAACCCGATAGAACACCATTCGGATGAATTAGAGCAGAGACTGAGCCAGGCCTTGTTGTCCACCTCAGTGCCTGACCTCAAAAATGCACTTCTGGAAGAAGAGTCAAACATTCCCATAGAGACACTCCTAAACCTTGTGGACAGCCTTCCCAGAAGAGTTGAAGCTGTTATAGCTGCAAAGGGTGGACCAACTCCATATTGAACCCTACGGACTAAGACTGGGATGCCATTAAAGTCTGTGTGCGTGTAAAGGCAGGCGTCCCAATACTTTTGACTATATAGTGTCTATACTGTATACGAGTGGCTTCTGCATGTGAGCTCAGCAAGAAGGGGTGCATTCAATTTTTTTCCCTTATTTATTTTACACAGATCTCATATTTACAACAAAATGGAAGAATAAAAATAAAAGGGGGGGGAGTGAATGGGACTGGAGGAGTCAACAGGGGGTCAGAGGCGGAAGTCGCTGAGGGACAGATGACAGTTGCTAAAGAAAAAGATAAGCAGATTGTTAGAGTTTACATACAAAGTAATCAATAAAAAAAAATAAAAACTCTATATCTACAAGCTCTACACTTGTGATCATTGGGAAACATCACCCCCTCAGAAGTAGAAATTGCTCATGGAACCCTAGGGCAGTGGTGTCCAAACTTTTTTCAAAGAGGGCCAGATTTGATGAAGTAAACATGCTTGAGGGCCGACCATTTTGCCTGACATTCTTTAAACCATTAAAATTTGGTGCAAGTGTGTTTGTCCGAGCTCTAATACACTGCCCAACATGAATTATCTTGCCTTTGTGGCTGTGTGTGGTGAAGAGATGAGCTTGGGCGTGTTATTTGGATATACCGCATTTATCAGCTTATAATACATACCTTCACTTTAAAAAAGGAAGTTTCAGGAATAAATAAATAAGAACTGAAGCAAAATAAGGGTCAGTGCCCATCAATGCAGCCTCACAAGTGCCATTAATGCAGCACCCACTTTGCAATGAATGCAGATTCACCATTGCCATCAGTGCAGCCCAATTCATGCCCATCAGGAGGGGGCGGGACGAGCGCCAGACATACAGAAGCGGCCTCTTTATTTGAAAGTCCCGCCTCCTATGATGGACAGAAGTTGTCCAATGGCAGCGCAGGAGACAGGACTTCCTTTTACACAGGACGCAGTGTAACCAGGAAATACTCCTCCTGTATGCATGGCTCCCGTCCCCTCCAAGGCAGCCAGCATATCTATCCTTTGTGGTCCCCAGGGATTCGTGGGGGCCACAAAAGATATACATGTCAAAATTACCAGACGGGCCGTCCGAAACTGGAATGTGGGCCGTGATTGAACCCTGGATTAGAGGATTTGAGTTCTACGATCCTCTAGGAGAGTTTCTAGTTAGAGATTTTCTATAAACAAGGTACATATACCACAAAAAAAAAAAATTGCTATTCTTATTTTCATATCTATTAATGGGTCAATCATTTACTTGAAATGGCTACCCATTGCAAGCACTCACAGACAGTTTAGAAAAAAATAAAAGTATAAATGGTGTTCATACTCACACGGTCACTATGGTATTAGTTTTCCGTATTCTGCAATAAACCTGGCCAATCCTGCTGTTCATCTCCACCTTCTGTCCATGTACCAATTCAGCTAGGGAATTTACAGCTGTGGTGGCAACTTTGCACATGTTCAGTTTTCAGTGAGTTTCCATGCTGAGCATTTACACTCTATGACATCTGAGCAGCATATGTGACTGTAGACTCGCACATGTGGGCATATACACAGTAGTAAATTACAACCCGCTCCCTCCCTTCTATACCCACCAACCACAATTTGGGCGAGATATTACATGTAGATTAATGGAGGCTTCACATCCCTCTTATTCCAATACACAGGCTGGAGGGGTGTGACAGCCCGCGACTAGCAGAAATCTACCCACAGTGCAATTGCCAAAAAATAAAGATTTGATTTCAAATATATATTTGTTTAACAATTTTAAAAAGTTGATATTAATTTTTACTCTGTATTCCAAAGGCATTTTATTTTTTTGTTTTAACATATGACCAGCAGCAGAGGACTAGAAGCTCCTCCTGTTTACATTTTCCTGCAGACATGCTGGGAAAAAAAGATCTGGGTTATGCGACAGCTGTACATCGGAAAGATACACCTAGATTTTTATTTATTTTTATTAAAATTACAGTGCCATCATTCATATACATAAATAAAAAGGGACAAATGGAAATTAAACCATGTGTGTTTCACATCAATAGCCGCTGAAGTTTTTTTATTTTCTTTTAGAACCCTGTAAGGCAAAAGGCTTAATGAGCTAGTATGCACCACATACAAGCTTATTATGAAATACATACCTTAGAACGAGGCATCGGTAACTCACCTGGTCCACGCCGAGGTAGCCGACATGCTGCCTCGGCGTGTCTTCTGGGTATTGCGGCTCAAGTGCTGCGAGTGGCTGGAGCCGCAATGTCGTCACTCCCGCGCATGCACAGGAGACTTCTTTCAGGCAAGGTCCGTCATCTGCCCAGGCCTTAAGCAGAGAATCCCCTTTGTGCATGCGCCGCTGCAGTCAAGCAGCTCATTGCAAGGTGAAGTTTAGGAGATTTTTTTTTACCTACAGGTAAGCCTTATTATAGGCTTACCTGTAGGTAAAAGTTAAAAAAAAATGACTATACAACCTTTAATATATTGCAGCTTACCAATCCTGAGATGTGGCTGCTTGAGTTTTCTGTTTTTAGTCTCTTATTTCCACCTGCTTATCCAGAAAGTAAAATTTTGTCTTAGGCAGGCCATAGACTTCAAATTTCTTTCAGGTTGCAGGAAAGAAATTTGCACGATTCCCCCCATCAACACAGACAGCCAGCCATTGTATTCTTTTTGGGAGCTGGCAGGGAAAGCGGTCCTCGCCGAGGGCAGACAGTGAATAATCGCTAGCAGTTATAGTGGCAGTTTGCTATAATCACAAGTGAAACCAGCAGGCTGGTTGTACCCAAGTCGATCAACTTGGTACATTCATCCTGCCCACTAATGGTTTGAGTCTTAGCCGTTTCCTGATGAACCAGAGATTTAAATTGTGTATGGCTGGCCTTAGGGTGACCATTAAAGAACAAAGGAGCCTCCCTTGGACAACAGCACCGTCTAGACCAGGGGCCTCAAACTGGCGACCCTCCAGCTCTTGCAAAACTACAAGTCTCACGAGGCATTGAAAGGCTACAAGCATTACGGGACCCGTAGTTCCACAACAGCTGGCGAACCACCAGTTTGAGACTCCTGGTCTAGACTGTAGTGTTAGACTAAGTGACAAAAGCCTACTTCCAACGAACACTCCTTAAAGCAGAGTTCCACCCAAAAGTGGAACTTCCCCTTTAAGTACTGGGAGTGTCATTAGCATTGTATTGACACCCACAGCGGTTCGCAGAGGACAGTTTGAACTGCCTGCGGGAGATGTGCGATGCGGGAACTCACCTTCCAGGATGGCATCACATGAGAGGATATTCAAGCAAAATCAGCAGGCCTACCTTGGAGTGGGACCACTGGCTGCAAGATCTTCCTGCCGAATGGCAGGTTCTGCCACAGATTATACCTCCACTTCATTCTGACTGATGAAGGTATCTTAGCTGGATCAAGAGTCTGAGCAGCAGGCTTGCTCCAATGTCCCCGAGTTCTCCACTTCAGATGCAGGATCTATGTGGAGTGTTCTTAAAGATGGAATCAGAAAACCTGTGAATTTAGTAGGTTAATAACGTTTGATGGTCTCAACTATCTAGCAATTGTGGCCTAACACGTCTGAACCACTTCTTGAGGACAAAAAAAATAAAAAAAATAAACACACCACGAATCAAAGACTTGCTCTGTGACACAAGGTTGTTCCCTGGGCTCAGAAGGCTGGACAGGCATGTGCCCAAGCACACCAACCTTATGACTTCCGACATCTGAATGCTGGCATTCAAGCCGTGAAAGTGCTCTATATACCCAGACTCCCTATACACAAATGCATTCAAATTAAGCAGAAAGGAGCTTGGTAAACACCAGATTGTACCTATTCCCTAAATATCCCATGTCCTACCCGATGTCTGAAACCATAATCCTCTCCAACACCATTGGGTGCCTTTTGAGATTAAGGAAGGATACATTAGGCAGAACCCTACTTCAGGAGATTAATTCCATAGCAGGAGCAGAATTGTTTTCTTACGATCAGTTCTGCTAAAATGGCGATTATGAAGCATACAAATAGAACTGTAAACCTATTGAGTTAGGTACAAGCAGGGCTTTTTTTCAGCGGGAACGCAGTTCCGGCACCTTCTGAACTGACTGTATGTAACAGCAAGGGATGCTGGAGTGTGCTGCAGGGTATTGATGCTCACTGCTGAGGATCTATTTTTGCAGGGGGGTCTATTGTTGCTGGTGGGGGACCTATTGTTTCTAGTGGGGTCTTATGTTGCTGGGGTGTCAGTTGTTGCTGAAAGAGATCTACTGTTGGGGGAGGGGTCTATTGATGGCAGCCAGAGAGTCTATTAATGCTGGCTGTATGGAGATCTGTTGATGCTGCCAGGAGTCTATTGTTGCTGGCGGGGAAATGTTGTGGGTGGTCCATTGTTGTTGGGGGGGGGGGGGGGGGGGGAATCTATTGTTGCTGGCTGCAGGGGATCAATCTTACTGCTTTTCTTGATATCATTACCAAATTCCATATAAATTACCTAGCACCACAAAATGATACTTGGTTCTATATTGTCTAAAAGGGGTGGTACTGGGAGGTGGGTAGGAGGCGGAGAGACAAAGGGTGACTCGGAAAGGGGGAGTTCCTGCACCTATTGTCTGAGAAAAAAAGCCCTGGGTACAAGGGTCAGAAAAGTTCTGATATTGCATCTTCAGGCAATACTCCTATATACAGCAGATCTTACTTAAAAAAGGTGCGCATCACCTTCTTCCAGTGTGCTACAATCCTACCGGGTTACAAGCACAGGAAATGCCTCTGGCATGCCTGAATGTAAGGGACTGAATTTTCTGACATATGACGTTTCTGCGACCAGAACTCCTGGCCCCTCCATGTACACAGGAAATTAGTTTGTAATAAAAGTGATACACATTACTAGTATTACAAATATAAGAGATTACCGTATTTATCGCAGTATAGCGTGCTCCCGCGTATACCGCGCACCCCTAAAGTTGCCCCCGAAATTCCTGTAAAAAAAAATGTTATATGATTTTATTACTTACAGTTTTGGTGTCTTCCCAGCGTCCATTGTCCGGTGTCCGTCTGCGGCCTCGGTGGTGTCCTCCCGGCTTCTCCAGCGCGCGCCTCAAGTCGAGTCCCTGCTTCCCGCGCTCAGTTCGAACGCCTCCGCCGACATATACCGAGTGCAGTACACTCAGGTACATTCGGCAAGGCTCGGCTTCGCTCACGCTCTGACGTTTATGCATGAGCACGAGCGAAGCCGAGCCTAGCCGAATGTACCGCACTCTGTATATGTCGGCGCAGGATTTCAAACAGAGCGCGGGAATCGGCTATCGGCGTATATCGCGCACCCATGATTTTCCCCTTATTTTAAAGGGGGAAAAAAGTGTGCGATATACGCCGATAAATACGGTATATAGATTGTGCAAATGCACAGCACCAGAAAATAAATGTAGACATAAAAAAAAAAAAAAAAGAAGGACATAAGGGCTCTTTCACAGGGGCGGCCCGTTCAGGTCCGCCTGACAGTTTTTTTGCGGACCTGAAGGGGCGCTCCGTGCTCTTCTATGGAGCCGCGGATGTCAGCGGTGACATGCCCGCTGACATCCGACCCGCCAGAGTGTGTCTGAGGAAAAACCTACTTTTCCATCCGTCTGGCAGATCGGATGAACACAGACAGACGGTCCGTGTTCATCCGATCCCCCCCATAGGGGAGAGCGGAGAAAAGACAGGGCGGTCCCTGCACAGTGT
Organism: Rana temporaria; assembly: GCF_905171775.1. Classification (NCBI taxonomy): domain Eukaryota; kingdom Metazoa; phylum Chordata; class Amphibia; order Anura; family Ranidae; genus Rana; species Rana temporaria. Next base: position 323,272,155 of record NC_053493.1, read on the forward strand.
GCGGGAACCGCCCTGTCATCCGCAGGCTCAGCGGGGATCAACAAAGCTATCCCCGCTGAGCAAGCGGAGGTTCACGGGGGCTTACATTACTGATCCGCCCGTGTGAAAGGGGCCCAAGCATAGACTATAATGCTGTACATTTCTGAACGGCAGCTAAATAGACCAACACCAAAAAGACACGGCATGAACTTCAAAGTCGTGCATTTCAAAAGTGAAACAACTATGGCCATATAATAAAATATAAATAGGACAACGCAGACGGTTTTCAGTGTTGCGTATTCTTTTGTGCAGCCAAAACGTACAAACAAGACAAAATAACTCCAAATAAAAAATACACAAAAAACTTTAACGTTGTGCATTACTCATTAGCAACAAGGTACAATCATAACAGAAAGGCACCGACAAACTTCAATGGTGTGCGTTCCCACAGTGATCCCTTTGAGTTTCCCGCACCACATTGCAATCATACTAGGTTTTCAATGTGCATCCCAAACGCAGTGCGTTTTTTTCTGCACCAGATCGTACAATACATAAAACGTCCATGCAATCCAGTTGTGGTGCAGCTCCAAAAAGGTGCTTGCACTTCTTTGATGCGATTTGAGCTTATTCAAAATGAATGGGCTCAAATTGCACGGCACAGAATCACATTAAAGTGGTTGCAAAGGCAGACGGTTTTTATCTTAATGCATTAAGATATAATACAAATAAACCAGTGTAGCAGCTCATCATACTTACCTGAGCCCCATCTCTATCCAGCGAGGTGCACAAGTGCCTCCGGGACTCTCCTTCCTGGTTGGCTGAGACAGCAGCGGCACCATTGGCTCCCACTGCTTTCAAAGTCGGTTAGCCAATCAGGAGGGAGAGGGGGTGGGCTTAACAGTGGCTCCATCGTTGAATGGACACGAAGCTGCTGCTCAGCTGCCCCCATAGCAAGCCGCTTGCTGTTGGGGCATTCGAGACCAGGAGCACGGCGAGGGAGCCGAGAAGAGGAGGATACAGGCTGCTCTGTGCAAAACCATTTCACAGAGCAGGCAAGTAGAACATGTATGTTATTAAAGACGGGTTTTGGCGTGCTCGAAACCTCACATGACTGATCCCACCAGGAAGCTGACTGCACAGCGCCAATCACAGGCTGTGAGAAGTAGACATGTGCACTGCCAAAAAATTTGTTTTTTTCGTTTGTTATTTTCGTTTTTGCTTTTTTCTTAAATTCGGGACATTTTCGGATTTCCGAAAAAGCAAAATATTTTCTTCGAAATTTCCAAAATTGAAAAATTCCAAAAATTGAAAAAATTCGAAATTTTCTAATTTTTCAATTTTCTAATTTTTCAATTTTCGAAATTCAGAAATACAAGAATTCCATATTTCGAAATTTCTGAAAAATTCGAAATTGGAAAAGTGAAAAATTCAAAGAATTTTTCAATTTGCGAATTTCGAACTTCGATTTTTTTTCAAATTTCGAATTTTCGTATTTCCGAATTTCGAAAAAATAAAAAATAAAAAAAATTATAAAAAAAAAAAAAAAAAAAAAACCGACGTTCGAAAATTGAAACATTTTTAAATTTTCGAATTTCGTAAATCCGAAAAAAAAAAAATCAATTTACGAAAATTCGAAACATTTTTCAATGGTCTAAATTTGAAAAATTCTAAAATTATAAAAATTCTAAATGTGAAAAAAAGTGAAAAAAAAATCGAAATTTGGAAAAATTCGAAATTTCGGAAGTCCGAAAATTCGTAAATAAAAAATTTGTAAATACGAAAATTCGTAATTAACGAATTTCAGAATTTTCGTAAAAAAACTAATTAGAAACAAAACAAATTGCACATGTCTAGTGAGAAGTTTCCCGGGTTCACAGCTGCAGGAAAAAAACGGGAAAAGGTCTCACTGCCTGTGATTAGCACTGTTCACTGTTGGCTTCCTAGTGGGATCGGGCATGTGAGGTTTCAAACACGCCAGAGCCCATCACCATTTGTATTTTTAAAAGAAAAAAAAAAAAAAAAAAAAGGAAGACTTTAGTATCACTTTAATTGCACAGGAATGGGGTGCAGTTCTTGGAAAATGTTACATTGCAGGACTACACCACAAATGCAAGCCAAGCTGTAAAACTGCAGGCTCCGCTGTGTTTTTACAACCACCTGCTCTCCCCTCTGAAAGAGCATCAAGGCAGCCCATTTTGTTAGGCCTTCAATGCACCTGATTGAGAGATAGATATAAAAATGCAAACACAACACTACAATGTAGAGAGCAATCACATTGGCTCCTTGTAATACACTATAGTGCAGGTGCTTTTTGGTCTAACTGTATGAGCATCTGTGTGCCATTCGGGAAAATGAAAAGCACAAACAAAACCTAACAAATAGACAAAATTTATTTTTTATAAAAAAGTATACAAATGAAGATGCAGAAGAAAATCTAACTTTTCCCTCAATAAAATAGAGCGAGTCACGTAGACACAAGGAGACATCACATAGAAACAATTAAGCCTTTTAAAAATGAGTAAGTCTGGAGACACACCTATGCACTTTTAGTGCTTTATGCACTTTGCAGATTTGCACTACAGTCCATTTACAATGGTTTCCTATGGAACACGTTCTGCAGTGCAAATCTGCAAAAAGCACTAAAAGTGCACAGGTCCAGCCTGTATATCAGCAATATAGAGCTTTGAATGTACTTTGTAATTTCCAAATGCAGCGCACACAATTCTTAAAATGGAGGTTCACCCTAAAAGTTAATTTTTAACATTAGATTGAGGCTCATTTTGTCCAGGGGAATCGGGTGTTTTTTTTTTTTTTAAATCGAAGCTGTACTTACCGTTTTAGAGATAGATCTTCTCCGCCGCTTCTGGGTATGGGCTGCAGGACTGGGCGTACCTATTTGATTGACAGGGTTCCGACGGTCGCATACATTGCGTCACGATTTTCCGAAAGTAGCCAAACGTCGGTGCGCAGGCGCCGTATAGAGCCGCACCGACGTTCGGCTTCTTTCGGCTACTCGTGACGCGATGTATGCGACCGTCGGAAGCCTGTCAATCAAATAGGAACGCCCAGTCCCGCAGCCCATACCCGGAAGTGGCGGAGAAGAGCCATCTTTAAAAACGTTAAGTACTGCGTCGATTAAAAAAATAAAAAATAAAAAATAAAAATAAAAAAAAATTCTGGTGAACTCCCGCTTTAACACATTCTGAAGTAAATTATAAAATTTTCTTGTAATCTACCAAAACCATATACGGCAATCTGAGGTCAAACTTAAACGCTTTCAATTTGTATGCAATCGGGCAGGCCCTTGCACTTCATAGACATAAATTTAGTGCAAGGGCCTGCCCAATTGCATACAAAACTGAAAAAGGTTTAGGTTGGACCTCATATTATATGGTTTTAATAGCTTGAAAGGAAATTGGATAAATGCATGGCCAGCCTTGGTGTCCTAGTGACAATGACTTGATAAATCTAAAGGAAATTGCACAAGCAAAAATTGTATAAATGTGTTGCGAATATTCCTGGATATTCATTTAAAATGATTATATGTCATTTGCATTTTCAGAAATGTGCACATGAAATCTATTTACAGATTGCCAAAATATGCATGCTGCAAAATCCAGTAAGCTCATTACAATGAAACCTCCAGCTGTCACTTGTAGCCAATGAACAAAGCTCAGCTCCATTGAAAACTGAATTGTGCATTTTATTTGAAAAGCATTCCAAGTGATAATCCATTCCCTGTCTCTGCATTGCTATGCTTCAAAAGTCATAAAATAAGTTAAAGTTGTAACACCAGCCTATGATAGGGAGGAATCATAGAGGTTAAAAAGCAATGTAGTTAGCTCAATGGTATATAAGTGCACCAGACTAGAAACCTGTGATCCCAAAAAATCTACAAAAAACACATTAACAAGATACCCAAAGTGACATAAAAACAACATAAATAGCAGCCAAAACATGACACCAAAACAAGCATCCGATAATCCTGGACTTGACCCCCATCACAATGTCAGGCCCCTTTCACATGGACATTCTCAACTGGTCATTTTTTAATGGGAGAGCCCCTATAGGTGGCCACATGTAAGTGGATGGTTTTACTAACACCCAGGTGCCGCCATGTTTGTTGGAGGGAACTCAAGAAGTTTGTGCCCAGGTCTATTTTAGGCGGACGCACATCTGTTTACAACCTACCGCCCAAAGGAGTAATTCCGTTTTCCCTCCATCACAAGATGGAAAAAAAAAAAAACAGAATGGACACGGTGGAGAATTACTTAAACTGGAGAGTGCAAAATCTGGTGCAGCTGTGCATCATAGCCAATCAGCTTCTAACTTCAGCTTGTTCAATTAAGCTTTGATTATAAAACCTTGAAGCCGATTGGTTTCTATGCAGCGCTGCACCAGACTTTGCACTCTCTAGTTTTAGTAAATCAACCCTGAAATGTCACGTGCGCAGCATCAGTTTCTGTTCTAAATGGACTCAGCAGGGGAACAAGTCTAGGATCCCATGCTGGGACAGATTACAGGGCTCCCATGTGAAAGGTGCCTTGAGTCCAGATCTTCCTTCTGTGGTCACTGCTATTCTCAGGACACCCATGGTCAATGGCCTCTAGGCTGCCTCATGGACAAAGTTAGGATCCAGAAGGGTAAACTGCACATGGTGAACTCCAACCCGACAAACAAACATACATACATAGCAGCAAAAAAAAATATAGCATTGTGAACAAGCATCTGAATAACACCGGACTTGTGCACCATTACAGTGTACAGCACAGATACGGTCTAGTCTTATTGGGGACATCCTTAGTCATTCACCTCTGGGCCGTCTTATGGAAAATGGTGGGAGACATTAAAGGAGCAGATTAGAGCTCCAACCTACCGCTCCCATCACCATCTTCACAGAAATTCTAGAGGTGTCATGAGGTGAGGTCTTACAGGCAGGTTGTACATGCCAAGGTTTGACAGTCCAGATTGTCACAAATGCAAGGACATTCTTGGATGTTCCATCAATTTGGAGACTCTGCTCAATTTTGCACTCTCCAGTTTTAGTAAAGTATTGAGTTGAGGACTGTGCAGAGACATGATAGAACTGTTATCAGGCTGACCATAACATCAGAATGCACATGGAGCTCCAATCTCCAAAATCATGATCAGGAGAAGCGGTCTTCAAGGAACTGTGTGCAAAGCCTGCATCAAGTTGGGGACATGGGAGGACTGTTATCAGGATGGTCATAAGAGCAGTCTGCACATCGTGGACGTCCAGGAGAGCTTGGACAGTCCAGGTTGTCCACCACGCAAGGACATCTTTGGAGCTCAGGAGTCCCAGCATGTTGGGAACTGTGCCGAGTAGCAGGGACTATGGGGACACAAGAGGACTACACATGGTTGAGCTCCATCCCCCCCAACTTGTAGTGCATGTAGGATCATTCCTGGAGCTGAGAAGTTCCATCAAGTTGGGGACAGTGCCAAGTATCGAACTATGGGGACATAGGAGGCCTGTTGTCAGTCTGCAGATGGTAGGTACCCAGGGTGGTCAGGAGGAGACATCCTGCAGGCAGATTTGGGTTGTCCCCCATGTAGGATCATTCCTGGAGCTGACAGGTTGGGAACAGTGCTGAATATCAGAGGCTAGAGAGACAGGTGAGGACTGTTGTCAGTGTGCATATGGTGGGTACCCAGTGTGGTCAGGAGGAGGTTTGGTCAGTCCAGGTTGTCCTCCCATATAGGGACACTCCTGAAGCTGAGAAGTTCCATCAAAGTGGGGACAGTGCCGAGTATCAGGGACTAAGGGGACATGTGAGGGCTCTTATCAGTCTGTAGATGGTGGGTCCCCAGGGAAGGAAGGAGTCCTGCAGGCAGGTTTGGCCAGTCCAGGTTGTCCCCCCATGCAGGGACATTTTTAGAACCAAGAAGTGCCATCAAGTTGGGTGACAGTTTTAGGGACTATGGGGACGTGCAAGGCCTGTAGTCAGTGTGCAGATGGTCAGGAGGAGAGGTCCTGCAGGCAGGTGGTGTGTGCTGAGCTGGGACAGTCCTGGTTGTCCCCAATAGAGGGCGATTTCTGGGGCGCACTCTGTTGAGGACTGTGCTCATGGACCATAGGGCTGTCCTCCTGGGGCCCACCCTGTTGGGGACTGTGCTCAGGGACCATAGGGCTGTCCTCCTGGGGCCCACCCTGTTGGGGACTGTGCTCAGGGACCATAGGGCTGTCCTCCTGGGGCCCACCCTGTTGGGGACTGTGCTCAGGGACCATAGGGCTGTCCTCCTGGGGCCCACCCTGTTGGGGACTGTGCTCAGGGACCATAGGGCTGTCCTCCTGGGGCCCACCCTGTTGGGGACTGTGCTCAGGGACCATAGGGCTGTCCTCCTGGGGCCCACCCTGTTGGGGACTGTGCTCAGGGACCATAGGGCTGTCCTCCTGGGGCCCACCCTGTTGGGGACTGTGCTCAGGGACCATAGGGCTGTCCTTCTGGGGCCCACCCTGTTTGAGACTGTGCTTAAGGACCATAGGGCTGTCCTCCTGGGGCCCACCCTGTTGGGGACTGTGCTCCGGGACCATAGGACTGTGCTTAAGGACCATAGGGCTGTGCTCCTGGGGCCCACCCTGTTGGGGACTGTGCTCAGGGACCATAGGGCGTTGCTCAGGGGCCATAGGGCTGTGCTTAAGGACCATAGGGCTGTCCTGGGGCCCACCCTGTTTGGGACTGTGCTCAGGGGCCATAGGGCTGTGCTCCTGGGGCCCACCCTGTTGGAGACTGTGCTCAAGGATCATAGGGCTGTCTTTCTGGGGCCCACCCTGTTGGGGACTGTGCTCAGGGACCATAGGGCGTTGCTCAGGGGCCATAGGGCTGTGCTTAAGGACCATAGGGCTGTCCTGGGGCCCACCCTGTTTGGGACTGTGCTCAGGGACCATAGGGCTGTCCTCCTCGGTATGGATGAGGTCGATGGCGTTGATCAGTTCCTCGGCATTGGGTCGCTCCTCGGGCCGGGCAGCCCAGCAGTTCTGTACGATGTCCCTGGTCAGCTTGCCCTCCTCGGTCCCCAGGAAGATGTCCCCGATCTCCGGGCGCAGGTCATAGGCCACCACGGCGTAGAGCACACACTGGCGGTCCCCGGTGTAGGGCAGCTCCCGGGTCACCATCTGCCACAAGGTGATGGCGAAGGAGTAGATGTCCGCCTTGGCGGTGACCGGCTCTCCGCGGAGCAGCTCCGGTGCCCGGTGGGTGTAGGTGCCCCCTAGGTGGCGGAGTTGAGTATTGCAGGCTTCCCCGTCGTGCTCCCGCATCCTCTGCGAGCAGCCGAAGTCCCCGATCTTGCACAGGTCTCCCGAGGCCAGCAGCACGTTGGCCGGCTTCAGGTCCAGGTGAACCACGCCGCCCCGGTGCAGGAAGCGGAGGCCGTCCGTGATGTGCCGGGCGTAGCGCAGGCAGCAGGCTTTCCCCAGCGGGGGGCTCCGGCCGTAGATGCGGCGGTGTAGGGTGCAGCTGCCGGCGTACTCCATGATTATGGTGCCGGGACTACCGGTGTCCCCGGGGCATGAGGCGCTGGCGGCCAGGACGCGGATCACGTGCGGGTGACAGAGGCGAGCGGCGTTCAGCTCACCCCAAAAGCTCTGCCGGGACGCCAGGCGATTCTTGCTGCTGCGCTTTACCTTCTTCAGAGCCACGGTTTGCCCGCGGTAGGTGGCCCGGTACACCGAGCCGAAGCCCCCCGAGCCCAGCGGCTCCAGAATCCGAACCTGCTCCCAGTCTATGCTGCACCAGGCCAGGCGGGGAGGGAGCCTGCGCGGGGCCGGGCGGCTGCAGAAAGCGCTCCCATCACCGGACTTGTAACGGCTCAGCTCCAGAGGACTGCTACATGGACGGAGGTCTATGGAAGGGGACAGATCCCGGGGGAGGAACCGCTCAACGGGGATTGGGGACGGCATAGTGAATGGAGCAAAGCCGAAAGACGGTTACGGGGGGCGGGGCCCTCTATATACACACGTGTGCCCGACACCTGTCTACACTATATGCCTCATATACATCTGTATACTGTGTGTACACTGCTACAGGAGGCGGGCCCTCTATATACACACATGTCTGACACCTGTCTACACAATATACCTCATATATATATCTATATACTGTGTGTACACTGCTACAGGGGGCGGTCCCTCTATATACACGTGTGTCTGACACCTGTCTACACTATATACCTCATATATATCTATATACTGTGTGTACACTGCTACAGGAGGCAGGCCCTCTATATACAAGTGTGTCTGACACCTGTCTACACTATATGCCTCATATACATCTATATACTGTGTGTACACTGCTACAGGAGGCAGGCCCTCTATACACACGTGTGTCTGACACCTGTCTACACTATATACCTCATATATATCTATATACTGTGTGTACACTGCTACAGGGGGCGGTCCCTCTATATACACGTGTGTCTGACACCTGTCTACACTATATGCCTCATCTACATCTATATACTATGGGCCAGATTCACGTAGGTGAGCGGCGGCGTAACGTATCGTAGATACGTTACACCGCCGCAATTTTTCATCGCAAGTGCCTGATTCACCAAGCACTTGCGATGAAAACCTACGCCGTCGGCCTCCGGCGCAAGGCGGGCCAATTTAAATTAGGCGCGCTCCTGCGCCGGACCTGCTGCGCATGCTCAGTTGTGCAATTCCCGTCGTGCTTTGCGCGCTGTGACGTCAGTTTTTCGAACGGCGACGCGCGTAGCGTAAATCCGTATTCCCGGACGGCTTACGCAAACGACGTTCATTTTTAAATTTCGACGCGGGAACGACGGCCATACTTTAGACAGCAATACGTTTACTGACTAAAGTTAGGGCACCAAAAAAAAAGACTAACTTTGCGACGGGAAACTAGACTAGCGGCGACGTAGCAAACGCGAAAAACCGTTGTGGATCGCCGTAACTCCTAATTTGCATACCCGACGCTGGTTTACGACGCAAACTCCCCCCAGCGGCGGCCACGGTACTGCATCCTAAGATCCGACAGTGTAAAACAATTACACCTGTCGGATCTTAGGGATATCTATGCGTAACTGATTCTATGAATCAGGCGCATAGATACTCTGAGAGATACGACGGCATATCAGGAGATACACCGTCGTATCTCTTTTGTGAATCTGGCCCTAAGTGTACACTGCTACAGGGGCGAGCCCTCTATATACACGTGTGTCTGACACCTGTCTACACTATATACCTCATATACATCTATATACTGTGTGTACACTGCTACAGGGGGCGGGCCCTCTATATACAAGTGTGTCTGACACCTGTCTACACTATATGCCTCATATACATCTATATACTGTGTGTACACTGCTACAGGGGGCGGGCCCTCTATATACACGTGTGTCTGAAACCTGTCTACACTATATACCTCATATACATCTATATACTATGTGTACACTGCTACAGGAGGCAGGCCCTCTATATTAGGGTGACCAGATATCCCCAGTTTCAGGGGACAGTCCCCGAACCAAGACTGTCCCCGGTTTTGTCCCCGGATTGGATTTGAACAGGGGCTGGGGCAATTTCAAAGAAAGTCAGTGCAGAATTAAAAATAAAAAAATTCTGAATAACACCCCCACTCCGCTGCTCCTACTAGTTTAGGGGGGTGTATTTTTTTCCATTATCTGTGCCCCTTTCTGATGATCATGTGCTGGTCGGAGCGGAGGGAATATTGCATGCCCATTCAGCTCCGCTCGCATGTTCTTCTGCCTTGGCTCAAGTCCCGGCCAGCCGCCTACCTGTTTATCTCCTTGCCTTCCCTGGCAGAGTGATCTTCCTCCACTCCCCACCCAGTAGTAGCCGGGGCCCGGAGAGTGAGACTTGACTTGAATTTTTTTTTCCTCAGTTTAGACCGATACGTATTCTTCTACCTATTTTTGGTAAAAAAAAATCTCAATAAGCGTTTATCGATTGGTTTGTGCAAAATTTATAGTGTTTACAAAATAGGGGATAGTTTTATTGCATTTTTATCTATTATTTCTTTATTTTTTTCGTGACTGCGACATTATGGCGGACACATCGGACAATGTCAATTTTGACATTTTTGGGACCATTGTCTTTTTCACAGCAAAAAATGCATTAAAAATGCATTGTTTACTGTGAAAATGACAATTGCAGTTTGGGAGTTAACCACTAGGGGGCGCTGAAGGGGTTAAATGTGACCTCATCTGTGTTTCTAACTGTAGGGGGGCGGGGCTGGACGTGTGACGTCATTGATCGTGTTTCCCTATAACAGGGAACACACGATCAATGACAGCGCCACAGTGAAGAATGGGGAAGGTGTGTTTACACACAGCTCTCCCCGTTCTTCAGCTCCGGGGACCGATCGCGGGACTCCAGCGGCGATCGGGTCCGCGGGTACCGCGGTCAAAGAGCTTCAGACCGGGTCGCGGGCGGGCGCTGGGTACTTAAAGAGGACATACCTGTACGTGCTTGTGCCCAGCCATGCCATTCTGCAGACGTATATCTGCGGGAGGCGGTCCTTAAGTGGTTAAAGGGGTTGTAAAGGTAACAAAAAAATTCCCCCTAAAAAGCGTGTCGTGCTCGCCCCCTCCTTTGGACTACAGGAGAGTCGGGACGCTCTCTACGTTGCAGATAGAGAAAGGAGCTGTGTGTTAGTGGGCATCCTGACTCTCCTGTAGTCCAAGGGAAGGGTGAGCATGACACTCCACACCAGGGAGAAAGCCTCGCATTACTGTGTGGAGTTACAGACAGAAGAACAGGAAGTGAGGATTTCTCAGAAGAAATAAGGACATTTAAAAGAAAAATTCGAAGGATGAGGTAAGTGAAGGAGGACTGCACTAAGGTAAAGGAAGCTATTTAGGAAAAAAAAAATGTACATTTACAACCCCTTTAGGACCCCTTTCACACTAGAGCGTATTGCAGGCGCTATAGCGTTAAAAATAGCGCCGGCAATCCGCCCTTAAAAAGCTGCTCCATTGTCTCCAGTGTGACACTGGAGCAGTGCGCTAGCAGAACGGTAAAAAAAGTCCCGCTAGCCGCATTTTTGGAGCGGTGTGTATACTGCTTCTCTACTGCTGCTGCCCATTGAAATCAATGGGACAGCGTCGTGGTTGGGTTCCTGTCCCTATTTTCAGAGAAAAAAAGGTCTGTATACATGCAAACAAAAACGCACAGCATGGTCCGATAGATGGCAGCGGGTGACGTCACGTACTTCCCGACCGAACGTTGCGTCCCAAGGGCGGGACTTCTTCCGCTGAAGAAGTCCCGCCCTTGGGACGCAACGTTCGGTCGAGGGCGGGACTTCACCCGCTGCCATCTATCGGACCATGCTGTGCGTTTTTGTTTGCATTTGATTCCTAGCACTGGATATAGTGCTTTTTATATTTTATGCTATGTGGAGCTCTGTTTTGTCTTTTATACCCATCGTTGAGCACGGCATGGTTCTAGCGCAAGTGGAGGATTTACTGCTGATCTAAGATTTATGGTTGAGAGATATGCTGATAGTGGTCCGGCAGGACCTTGATTTCTGGTAAGCAGCTGCATGATTGGTGGTGGATTCACGTCTGGTGCCTAACAACAGCATCTCTGCAGTTTTCACGGGTGTTTTCCCTGCTATTTGGACTTACCACTTATTTTTTCATTTTATCCATTTTGGACTTCACGGACTTCACTTACCACTTCTGTGGTTTATTTTTACTAGCAATATTGTGGCCACGTTTTTTTACACATTTACTTGTGGTATTAATATCGGAGGATGCCTTTTGGGTTACAAAATGCTCCAGCCACATTCCAACGCACCATGGATAAGACCCTTCGGCCTCATCGAGCTTATGCTGCTGCATACCTCGATGACGTTGTCATCCACAGTCAGGATTGGGAATCACACTTGCCAAAAGTTCAGGCTGTGTTGGATTCCATCTGGAAAGCCGGGTTTACAGCCAATCCAAAAAAATGTACCCTTGGGCTAGAAGAGGCGAAGTATCTGGGGTATACCATCGGAAGAGGTCTAATCAAGTCCCAAATAAACAAAGTTGAGGCTATTCAGGATTGACCACGTCCCCCCAACAAGAAACAGGTTTGTGCATTTTTGGGGATCGCGGGTTATTATCGCTGCTTTATCCCCCATTTTGCCTTACAGGCTGCTCCCCTGACCAATTTGACCAAAGGGAAGGAGTCTGTCATGACCAAATGGACTCCCGAAGCAGAAACAGCTTTTCAGGCGTTAAAGCAGGCCTTATGTAGTCAGCCAGTTTTAAATTTGCCAGATTTTTCATGGGACTTTGTGGTTCAGACAGATGCATCAAATGTGGGCTTAGGAGCTGTACTGTCTCAGATTATCAAGGGGGAGGAACACCCTGTTATGTACCTCAGCCGAAAGTTGAAGGCCCATGAGGAGAATTATGCCACCATTGAGAAAGAATGTTTGGCGGTGAAATGGGCTTTGGATTCTCTCCGGTACTACCTTGTGGGTAGACAGTTTGAACTGGTGACGGATCATGCCCCATTGAAGTGGATGGCACAGAACAAAGAGACCAATAGGAGAATAAATAGGTGGTTCCTGGCCCTCCAGGAATTTAGTTTTGTGGTAACGCATCGCCCTAAAATGCTAAAATGGGGAATGCAGATGGGTTGTCCCGAGTGCATGCCTGCCTGGCAACCTGTGTCCCAACCCTAGGGTTGAAACAAGAGGGGGGGGTATGTGACAGGAAGTCAGGTAAATCTGTGGGTGTTGTCACAGATGGGAGATACACTTCTGTCTTGTTTAGACAATACACCAATTGTTATTAGGCGTCGGCTGCAAATGTAGCCAGAAAAGGTCTAAGGGCGTTAGAAGACTTCAGCTGTTCAGAATGAGGCAATTAAGGCCTCTATAAGTAATCAAGAGGATTACCACTGATTTGCTGCATCCTGAGGCTTTCTGAGTGAAGGAGAGCAGTAGCTGAAAGTCTTCTGAGGAGGTGAGATGGAGATTGATTTTCCTGTGTGATAAAAATCAAAAAAAGACTATTGTTTTTCTGCTGTATGACCAGCAGTGTCTACCCAGCACTAGGCTGTGCCAGACTCCATAGATAGGTTCTTGTGTGGAAGGTAGACACCCAAAGTGGCCAGGGTTTATTTTATGTTTGATTTTGTTTATGCTGTTTGGATGCTTGCACTTGTTTCCAGCAAGATGGAAGAATAAACCAAAATCTTTGTTTTCAACCGTCTTCGACTGCCTGTCTGTATAAATTCAGTGTGTAGTGAACCCATCCAGGGGGTCACACACCCCGCTACTGAGCTAACCCCTTACAATATGTATACATACATATAATTTGTACATGTATATATATATAATGTGTATATATATATATATATATATATAATGTGTGTGTATATACATGTATATATAATGTGTGTGTATACATATATATATTATGTAGGGGGACTCGTTATTTTATGAACATTAACCACGGCGTCTGTCAGTGTACTGAGCGGTGATAATTTATCACCGCTCAATAAACTGACATCTTGGTGTTTCTGTGAATTTCTGGTACTGTAATCTCGTAAAGTCTCACGAGATTCCAGTATCAGGGGCCGTTCTCCACTGTTAGAAGCGTTGGTAGATCACTTCACTCCTCCAAGAAAAATCTCCTCAGTGAATGCCGGAGAACGAAGCAGTGAATAGATTTTACTGCTTCATAAAAGGACACCTTTGTGTGAGAAAACGTATACAAATTCCATATGGGTAAAGTGTTGCATGACCGCGCAATTGCCATTCAAAGTAACATACAACTTAGTTTAGGCGGCAATCTCACATGTGTAGCATGAGACCAAGTATTGCCTATTTTCTATTTTTTGCATCTAGACAGTAGTGTTGTACGAACAGTTTGGGCCGAGCATGAATTCGGGCCGAACATTGGCTATTCGCCCATTTGACGAACACCCAAATTATCGTAGCTTTGGAAGCCCTGGTTGGCTGAAGAAATGAAAGCTTTGCCCAATCAGGGCACAGAGAACTGTCAGAGATATGATTGGAGAAACTTACGGTGACTTTGCCCAATCATGGCTCATTGGCTCCAATTTGCAGTGTGATATCGGAGGAAAGAGAGATAGAACAGGGCTCTGTTCAGTGCTGATAGCGAGTTAGTGTGCTATAGTGGGCTATTGTGCTTCTATTGTCAGTGTAGAATATCAGTTTAGTTTGAATCTAGAGATAGTTCAGTGTGAGTGTAGTGTGACCATTCATTTTTACATTAGTGTCAGTTTAATTTGCAAAAATTCTGCAGCAAGCTAGTCCATTTTGCTAAAATTTCATTGCAACAACTCAAAATGGTCCTTAGTAGTTTGTATGGCCCCCGAGTGCTTGTATGTATGCCTGACAACATCAGGGCATGCTCCTAATGAGACGACAAATGGTGTCCTGGGGTATTTCCTCCCAGATCTGGACCAGAGCATCACTGAGCTCCTGAACAAACTGAGGTGCAACCTGGCGGCACCAGATGGACCGAAACATAATGTCCCAGAGGTCTTCTTTTGGATTTAGGTCAGGTGAGCGTGGGGGCCATTCAATGGTATCAATTTCTTCATCCTCCAGGAACTGGCTGCATGCTCTCACCACATGAGGCCGGGCATTGCCGTGCACCAGGAGGAACCCAGGACCCACTGCATGGGTGTAGGGTCTGACCATGGGTCCAAGGATTTCATCCCGATACCTAATGGCAGTCAGGGTGCCATTGTGTAGAGGTCTGTGTGTCCCTTCATGGATATGCCTCCCAGAACATCACTGACCCACCACCAAACTAGTCATGCTGAATGATGTTACAGGCAGCATAAAGTTCTCCGCGGCTTGTTGTGACAGACTCACCCGGGACATCCCGAACCATCTTATGTCTAAAATCATCCTATGTCCACTAAGGGCATAGGATGACTGAAAAATTATATCATGGACTACCTGAGATGGGATTATTATGTAATTATTATCCACAATATATTCCAGGATATCTGTAAAGAACTATTTACTGTTTGTTGATTCGTTCCGTTACACTTTCCAGATCCTTTCACGTCTGTCACATATGCTCAGGGTGAACCTGCTCTCATCTGTGAAAAGCATGGGGCACCAGTGGCAGGACTGCCAATTCTGGTGTCACGTACCTGGTAGGAGTCTGATATGATGAGGTCGGCCTCTCTTGTATCTCCAGCCCAAACCCCTCTGAGGGTGAGACAGATGGCGGTTAAGGTTAGGAGGAACACGAGTGCCTGTAAGTGTTGCTTGTAGAACTGGCAGATGAACAGGTACAGAGCACAAGTAGTGTTTGAGGAACCAGCCAGAGTTAAGGAAAACTCCAACCCATTTGCATATTCTGGGTAGACAGCTTGCTGGAACTTTGAGGATGCAGAGGTCAGAGGACTAGCCGGCACGGTTAACAGGCGGGCAACAGGGTAACAAATTATCAGCAGAAGCAGGGTCAAATGGGTAGCCGGGTTCGATAACAGATAGGCAGCGAGGTACACACGAATAGGGATGAGCTCCGCGTTCGATTCAAACGTATTATTGGCGCGAACATCGTCTGTTCGACCGTTCGTCGAAATACGAACAAAATGGGTATTCGAGTGACGCGCCACGGCCCATAATTCACTGCGGCATTGTGCGCTGATGATTGGCCAAGCATGCACTATGACCCGCATGCTTGGCCAATCACAGCGCGCAAAAAACGGAGAGCCAGGGTGGCTTTGGCCAATTATGGCTCAGGGCTTTAGTACATGCCCCACACAATAAAAGGCTGCCTGCTGGGCGGCCTTGTGTAGTGTGTTGCGGCGGTGTTAGTGAATAGATCAGTCCTAGAGAGAGAGAGACAGTGGGCCAGATCCACGAAGCGCGTCGCTTCTTTACGTCCAGCGTAGTGTATCTCAGATACACTACGCTGGATCTCAGATACACTACGCCGCCGTAACTTACAGCGTATTTCTTGTATTCTCAAAGAATTTGCGCCGTACGTTACAGCGGTGTAGTGTATCTGTGTCGGCGTAAGGGCGTGCAATTCAAATGGTGAGATGGGGGCGTGTTTTATGTTAATACGTCTTGACCCGTATGCGCCGTCCGTGGGGGTATCCCAGTGCGCATGTTCGAAATTAACCCACAACAAGCCAATGCTTACGACGTGAACGTCATTCTATGCAAAGCCCTATTCGCGAACGACTTACGCAAACAACGTAAAATTTTACGCGGGAACGACGGCCATACTTAACATTGAGTACGCCTCATATAGCAGGGGTAACTATACGCCGAAAAAAGTCTTACGGAAACAACGTAAAAAAAATGCGCCGGACGTACGTTCGTGGATCGCCGTATCTAGCTAATTTGCATACTCAACGCGGAAATCGACGGAAACGCCACCTAGCGGCCAGCATAAATATGCACCTTAGATCCGACGGCGTACTAGGACGTACGCCAGTCGGATCTAGCCCAGCTTCAGGCGTATCTTGTTTTGTGGATACAAAACAAAGATACGCCAGAGCAAACTAGCAGTTACGCGGCGTATCAATAGATACGCCAGTGTAACTGCTTCGTGGATCTGGCCCAGTGTCTTTTTTTATAGATAGATAGAGCAGGCAGGCTAGTCAGTTTAGTTAAAGTTACAGTGTGTAGAGGATATATATACATCCCAGGTTTTGTACATATATTTATACACTATAGTTTAGCTAGATCAGTTCTTCCTATCCTAATTTACTGTCTATCAGTTGATTGTGCTAGCTGCAGTATTCTCACGTGGTGTATTGCCCGTGTGCTCTGTAGTTTGCACCTAAAGTTACTTTGTGTGTACCAGTACTGCACTTGTGCTCTGTAGTTTTGCACCTAAAGTTACTTTGTGTGTACCAGTACTGCACTTGTGCTCTGTAGTTTGCACCTAAAGCTACTTGGTGTGTACCAGTACTGCACTTGTGCTCTGTAGTTTGCACCTAAAGTTACTTTGTGTGTACCAGTACTGCAATAGTGCTCTGTAGTTTGCACCTAATGTTACTTGGTGTGTACTGCACTTGTGCTCTGTAGTTTGCACCTAAAGTTACTTTGTGTGGACCAGTACTGCACTTGTGCTCTGTAGTTTGCACCTAAAGCTACTTGGTGTGTACCAGTACTGCACTTGTGCTCTGTAGTTTGCACCTAAAGTTACTTTGTGTGTACTGCACTTGTGCTCTGTAGTTTGCACCTAATGTTACTTTGTGTGTACCAGTACTGCACTTGTGCTCTGTAGTTTGCACCTAATGTTACTTGTGTGTACTGCACTTGTGCTCTGTAGTTTGCGCCTAAAGTTACTTGGTGTGTACTGCACTTGTGCTCTGTAGTTTGCACCTAAAGAAACCCATGCTATTTTTCATCCATATTGCAGGGACCAGACATTACTTTAAAGCCGCAAGCCGAAAAAAGCCTTACGGAAACTACGTAAAAAAATGCGACGGACGTACGTTCGTGGATTGCCGTATCTAGCTAATTTGCATACTCAACGCGGAAATCGACGGAAACGCCACCTAGCGGCCAGCGTAAATATGCACCTTAGATCCGACGGCGTACTAGGACGTACGCCAGTCGGATCTAGCCCAGCTTCAGGCGTATCTTGTTTTGTGGATACAAAACAAAGATACGCCAGAGCAAACTAGCAGTTACGTGGCGTATCAATAGATACGCCAGCGTAACTGCTTCGTGGATCTGGCTCAGTGTCTTTTTTGATAGATAGATAGATAGAGCAGGCAGGCTAGTCAGTTTAGTTAAAGTTACAGTGTGTAGAGGATATATATACATCCCAGGTGTTGTACATATATTTATACACTATAGTTTAGCTAGATCAGTTCTTCCTATCCTAATTTACTGTCTATCAGTTGATTGTGCTAGCTGCAGTATTCTCACATGGTGTATTGCCCGTGTGCTCTGTAGTTTGCACCTAAAGCTACTTGGTGTGTACCAGTACTGCACTTGTGCTCTGTAGTTTTCACCTAAAGTTACTTTGTGTGTACCAGTACTGCACTTGTGCTCTGTAGTTTGCACCTAAAGTTACTTTGTGTGTACCAGTACTGCACTTGTGCTCTGTAGTTTGCACCTAATGTTACTTGGTGTGTACTGCACTTGTTCTCTGTAGTTTGCACCTAAAGTTACTTTGTGTGTACCAGTACTGCACTTGTGCTCTGTAGTTTGCACCTAAAGTTACTTTGTGTGTACCAGTACTACACTTGTGCTCTGTATTTTGCATCTAATGTTACTTGGTGTGTACTGCACTTGTGCTCTGTAGTTTGCACCTAAAGTTACTTTGTGTGTACCAGTACTGCACTTGTGCTCTGTAGTTTGCACCTAAAGTTACTTTGTGTGTAGCAGTACTACACTTGTGCTCTGTAGTTTGCATCTAATGTTACTTGGTGTGTACTGCACTTGTGCTCTGTAGTTTGCACCTAAAGTTACTTTGTGTGTACCAGTACTGCACTTGTGCTCTGTAGTTTGCACCTAAAGATACCCATGCTATTTTTCATCCATATTGCAGGGACCAGACATTACATTAAACCTGCAAGCAGTCTTAAATTATTTTTTTCTTACAGTAATCTCATTTTGTGCAGGGACAGTTCTAAACACGTGCCACTACTACGTATAGACACCCAGCAGGTATGATATTTAAAGGAATTTTTCTTTTTTTTTTTCACTTTAAGCATCATTAAAATCGCTGCTCCAGAAAAAACGACCATTTTTAAAACTCTTTTTTCCTTTGATACATGTTCCCTGGGGCAAGACCCGGGTTCTCAAAGACGTTTTCCGACAATAACTTGCATATTGGGCTTTAAAATGAGCACTTTTGAATTCGAACGTTCGAGTCCCATTGACGTCAATGGGGTTCTAAATGTTTGCGCGAATGTTCGGTCCGTTCGAAGGTTCTGGTGCGAACCGAACGGGGGGGGGTGTTCGGCTCATCCCTACACAGGAATCAGCAGGAGCGGAGTCCATGGATAGCCGGGATCAGGAACCAAGTATCAGAGTCCAGAGACAAAGTCAGGGAAAGCCAAGTCGGCAACAGGAATCCAGCACAATACACGGGCGTCAGGAAATCAGGGCACTGCTGAAGACCAGTCAGCACCACCTGGACGTCAGAGCCGTCCGTTGCGCATGCGCATGCGCAGTAGCGTTGTGTCCCGTGTGCGTGGGCATGCGCGCCAATGGTCCGGAAAGTCTGCCGCTGTCTAAGAATGTGCGCACGCGTGTGAGCCAAAGGCGTTCCAGTCTTTCTCTTACACTGGTGTTCAATGGAAAATGCCAATCGAGCTCCACAGTGTCCGGCAGTGAGCACAAAGCACACTAGAGGACGTTGGGCCCTCAGGCCACCCCCATGAAATCTGTTTCTGATTGTTTGGTCAGAGACATTCACGCCAGTGGCCTGCTGGAGGTCATTTTGTAAGGCTCTGGCAGTGCTCATCCTGTTCCTCCTTGCACAAAGGAGCAGATACCGGTCCTGCTGATGGGTTAAGGACCTTCTATGGCTCTGTCCAGCTCTCCTAGAGTAACTGCCTGTCTCATGAAATCTCCTCCATGCTCTTAAGACTGTGCTGGGAGACACGGAAAACCTTCTGGCAATGACACGTATTGATGTGCCATCCTGGAGGAGTTGGCCTGCCTGTGAAACCTTTATAGAGTCCAAGTATCGCCTCGTGCTACCAGTAGTGACACTGACCCTAGCCAAATGCAAAACTAGTGAAAACAGTCAGAAAAGATGAGTAGGGAAAAAAAATGCCAGACACCTCCACCTGAAAAAACATTCCTGTTTTGGAGGTCGTCTCGTTGTTGCCCATCTAGTGCACCTGTTGTTAGTTTCAATTAACAGCAAAGCAGCTGAAACTGATTAACAACCTCCTCTGTATACACCCCTGTCAGGGAGAGGAGACTGATGGTGTGTCCCTTGTACATAGGGACAACCATCGGTCACCTCCCCCAGTCACCCCCCCCCCACAGTAAGAATCACTAATTAGGGAATACATTAACCCCTTCCTCGCCCCCTAGTGTTGACCCCTTCCCTGCCCCCTAGTGTTGACCCCTTCCCTGCCAGTCACATTTATACAGTAATCCGTGCATATTTATATCATTGTTCGCTGTATAAATGTGAATGGTCCCAAAAAAGTGTCCGATGTGTCCGCTGCAATATCGCAGTCCTGACAAAAATCGCAGATCGCCGCCATTAATAGTAAAAAAATAAATAATAAAAAATGTCATAATTCTATCCCCTATTTTGTAGACGCTATAACGTTTGCGCAAACCAATCACTATACGCTTATTGCGATTTTTATTTTTACCAAAAATATGTAGAAGAATACGTATCGGACTAAACTGAGAATTTTTTTTTCTTTTTATTAGATATTTATTATAGCAAAAAGTAGAAAATTTAGTTTTTTTTCAAAATTTGTCGCTCTGTTTTTGTTTATAGTGCAAAAAATAAATACCGCAGAGGTGATCAAATACCACCAAAAGAAAGCTATTTAGCATTAAAAATAAAATTATCCGTTTTAAGGCATCACTTCCGCAAGCTTTGATTATTTTTTTAGAGGCTGAGGTGGTTGTAATCGCCTTAGCTGAGGTCCCTTGAAAAAAATTGAAAAAGGGTAAACAGAACTGTAGAAAAAATGCATGAATTCCGTCTGAGAATTTTCTTTCAGACACATGGAGCTGGAAGGAGGTTTTTCCAGTTTATACAGAGATGACGGAATACACCTGACTGACATAGGGCTGGACATTTGTAATGTAGATTTGCAGAATTGTATTGAACGGGCCGCAGTTCAGGTTTTTTTGTGAGAGGCGGGTCTAGTTCCGCCTGTCTTTTGGGAAGTTTTGAAAAAAAATTGAATTATTTATGATGCCGCTTGAGGCATGGTGGCTAAGTTGCTTTGAGTGTTGTCATTTCTTGAAAAAATATATTTCTTATTCAATATATCTTGTTTTTAAACCAACAAAAAACAGCTGTGGCCAGTTATTATTCAAGCTTTGTGAGTCTTGCCACAGTATATTCAGGCTTTCAGAAAGCCTGATTAGGATTGGTTGTTCTGAGGTGATCTCACATGGCTTACTAGAGTGGGCCATGTGAATTTTCCAGAACCCCCTGAGCATGCCTATATAAAGGGGGTTCCGTGACTGGGGGCTTATTCGCTTCAGAAGTCATAACCGTGGTGCTCCCCGCCCTCCCACCCAAAAAAAATAATTTGTTGCACCTGATATTCTGTGGTGGTGTCACCTTGAAGTCAGTCTTGAAATACTATGCAAGTTGGTCTGAGTTTTTAATGACTGGGTCTGAAAGTGTTATAAGTTGAAGTTAAGTATCTTTGGGAAGTTTTTAAAAAATATTGAATTATTTATGATATAGCTTGAGCCGTGGTGGCTAACCTCTTTTGAGTGTTGTCGTTTCTTGAGAAATTATATTTATTATTCAATATATCTTATTTAGGGATGAGCTTCAAGTTCGAGTCGAACGTAAGGTCAACTCAAACATCGTGTGTTCGCCTGTTAGCCGAACAGCAAATTTTATGGGGTGTTCGTTGTCCTGCATATGCTTTGGCCAATCACAGCTCGCTCCTCAGCGAGAGCCATAATTGGCAAAAGATGTTATTTTTTTTATACGTGCTTGGATGACACCGGCAGGGCAGGACTTAGGGTGGTGGGGGCCCCTGGGCTTAATAATCAAAGGGGCCCCCTGGAGCAGAGGAGCAGGGGGGGTTGTTACCGTGGGAGGGGGTTGCAAAAGGATTTTTGTTGTTTATATTTGTGTGTTCTGTACTTATGCAAAATTAAACAACGTTATTGAGTTGGATTTTGTGTTTAGACTTTTTTTTTCAGAATACAGTACAGTAGTTAAGAATGCTTAAAATATTGATTACTAGTACTACTACTTTCTGGTTAATTATATATTTTTTGTTCATCTAGTGTAATAGCATGAACGGTTATCGCATTCCCCTAAAGAAGCGTATATCGTGAAACATGTCGGGACTGTGCGATTTCTTCCTTTTGGCATTTCCGTAACTCTGCTATTTAGTGACCACCTTATTGTGTTATTCACATTGGACTAATGTTTTTATGAATTTGTATTTAATACAATTATTTTGTATTTTTATACATTATTGATCTAAGGTAATTTTCTTTTCTCATCATCACCGTAATACTAAATGCACCGTCAAAATCCAGTTTTTCTCTCCTTCCCTTCAATGTTCTATTGATTACTAGTGGCACCTCATTTAATGACCTGGTCACTCAGATGGAACCTGGTGGTTAAAGCGGGAGTTCACCCGAAATTTTTTTTTTTAACCTTAGATTGATGCTCATTTTATCAAGGGGAATCGGGTAGTTTTTTTAAAATCGAAGCCGCTCTTACCGTTTTAGAGATGCATCTTCTCCGCCGCTTCCGGGTATGGTCTTTGGGACTGGGCGTTCCTACTTGATTGACAGGCTTCCGACAGGCTTTCCGACGATCGCATCTATCACGTCACGAGTAGCCGAAAGAAGCCGAACGTTGGTGCGGCTCTATACGGCGCCTGCGCACCGACGTTCGGCTACTTTCGGAAAATCGTGACGCGATAGATGCGACCGTCGGAAGCCTGTCAATCAAATAGGAACGCCCAGTCCCGCAGCCCATACCCGGAAGCGGCGGAGAAGATGTATCTCTAAAACGGTAAGTACGGCTTCAATTTAAAAAAAAACTACCCGATTCCCCTTGACAAAATGAGCATGAATCTAATGTTAAAAATTAACATTTCCGGGTGAACCTCCACTTTAAGTGAGGAGAGCCTGTACTTCTCTATTAAACTGGGAGGGGCAGATCCACAAAGGTATTACGCCGGCGTATCTCTTGATACGCTGCGTAATTTCAAATTTTGCGCGTCGTATCTTTGTTTTGTATCTTCAAAACAAGATACGACGGCATCTCGGCTAGATCCGACAGGCGTACGTCTTAGTACGCTGTCGGATCTAAGCTGCAATTTTTCGGCGGCCGCTAGGTGGCGTTTCCGCCGAAATCCGCGTCGAGTATGCAAATTAGCTAGTTACGGCGATCCACAAACGTATGTCCGGCCGGCGCATTTTTTTTACGTCGTTTGCGTTCGCCTTTTTCCGGCGTATAGTTAAAGCTACTGTTCTGAGGCGTACTCAATGTTAAGTATGGCCGTCGTTCCCGCGTACAATTTTGAATTTTTTACGTTGTTTGCGTAAGTTGTTCGCGAATAGGAATTTGCATAGAATGACGTCACCGTCGTAAGCATTGGCTGGTTCGGGTTTAATTTCGAGCATGCGCACTGGGATACCCCCACGGACGGCGCATGCGCAGTTAAAAAAAAAGTTTGTTTACGTCGGGTCACGACGTATTTACATAAAACACGCCCCCCCATCATAGAGATTTGAATGGCGCGCCATTACGCCGCCAAAGATACACTACGCCGCCGTAACTTACGGCGCGGATTCTTTGTGGATTTGAAAAAAAGTAAGTTACGGCGGCGTAGTGCATCTTAGATACGCTACGCCCGGCGGATAAATGCGCCACTGTACGAGGATCTGCCCCGGTGTGTTTAGTATCACTTTAATCAATTCTTGAATTTAGAACTCCTTTATTTTCTGGGTTTACGTATAGTTGGTCATTAACCACTTCTGGACTGCGCACAACTATATACGTCACCACTTTGAAGAAGGATATCTTGGTTATGGCAGTTCCTGCCATAACCAAGGTATCTATCTCTTCAGGCGGTGGTCCGGTTTACGATAATGGTGGTCTCTGCGGCGGATTCACCGTAGGATCACCATTATCGGTGGCGGGAGAGGGGCCCCCTCCCGTGCCCTCCGCGTTTACCGGAGCCTTCGGTAGCGACGGATGCGATCGGGTCCTGTCTCCTGCTAAATATGAGATCTGAGATCATATTTAAGGCCCCGTACACACGACCGAACATGTCTGCTGAAACTGGTCCGCGGACCAGTTTCAGCAGACATGTTCGGTCATCTGTACACCCGAGCGGACAGGATTCCAGCGTACATTTGCCCGCCGGGCCTTTTTTCCAGCGGGCAAATATTTCCAAACTTGTTTAGAAACAGCCCGCTGGAATCCTGTCCGTCGGACATGTTCGGTCGTCTGTACAGACCTACCGTACATGTCCGAGCGGCCGCCATCCCTCGCATGCGTCGAATGACTTTGACGCATGCGTGGAAGCATTGACCTTCCTGCATCGTGCACGTCGCCGCGTCATCGTTGCGGCGACGGCGCGGACACGTCACCGCGCTGTCTGTCCGCGCGGATTGTCTCTCATTTCTGTCTGATGGTGTGTACAACCATCAGACAGAAATCTCCGACCGGACATGTCCGATGAAAACGGTCCGGCGGACCGTTTTCAGCGGACTGTCCGGTCGTGTGTACAAGGCCTAAGAGGACCTGTAATGCTTTTTTCTATTACAAGGGATGTTTACATTCCTTGTAATAGGAATAAAAGTGACCCAATTTTGTTTTTTAAAAACCAGTGTAAAAATAAAAAAATTCAAGTAAAATAAATACGATTTTTTTTTAAAGCGCCCCAATCCCGATGAGCTTGCGTGCAGAAGCGAACGCATATGTGAACGCATACATTCTATGTATTTAATGTATGCTAATGTATTGTATTTCTTTCTTCATTCCATAATTACCATGATTGTAATATGCTGTGAATGTCCCCTTTGTCCCCATGCATGCTGTAAGCTTTTAATGCTCTTTTTTTGGCCTACATGCATATTTCCCTTTACTATCCTCTCCAGCATGCTATCCTTGGCCCATATACACCTACCCTAGTCACTTAACAATGTCAAAAAAAGGGGGGAAGGGGAATAACATATAAGCACTCACATTAGCCCACATCCGAAATAGTAGTTCAAAAAAGAGGTTGTACTACACTAGGTAGTGACATGGCGGACTTTCAAAGGCAATCACAGGGACATTTTGAGTTATATAAAAATAGATTTAATTACAAAAATATACAAATAAATTTCAATAAATGTTGAGAAAAATACATAAATACATATAAAGCAATATATTTATCTCGCCGACGCGTTTCGCCTTGCGGCTTCTTCGGGACGAGCTTTGAGATTTTATGACAAGAAGATATTGCTACTTGTATACGTCAATGGGTTGGTGGCCATCCACATCCATCAAGGATCATTGGAATCACAGGTAAAGAGGTACCAAGTGATGCGTTGGTAAGCCCAATGGGAGGAGAAAAAAGAATCTCCTAATGATGTAAAGGGGCCACAGCGAGAGTAAATTGCTGATTCTGAAAATAAAAACAGAAGAGCAAAACCGGGACCAGCAAGGCAGAGGGCAGGTGGAGGGAGCCTGGGGGAAAAATAGATTCCTGATACAGGGCAGCCACACTGCACTGTCCAGCAAAGGACAGACCGGAGGGTTAGGAGGGTTAGGAGCCTTGCAGCCTGAGAGGTGTAGTATGTCCCGGGGGGGTAGCAGCCTGTGCTTAACAATGTATTTTGTCAGCTCTATTGTAGTGCTTTACCCTAAACACCCCCTAAAATATGTACAAATGTTTTTGTTTGTTCTCATTAAATTCAGGCAGAGTGGCAGAGTATTTTTTTGGAGGGCCCAAACGCAGCTAGAACCCCCCCCCCCCTAAAATGTGTACAAATGTTTTTATTCTCATTAAATTCAGGCAGAGTGGCAGAGGCTTTTTTTGGGGCACAAAGTCAGTTAGAACCCCCCCCCAACCAAATTTTTTACAATGGACCATCTAATTTTGGCTTTAAATACTCCTTTAAATAAATGTTATACTGATGTTGGCCCAGAATGTTTTTTTATAATCTGCTTGCAATGTTATGTGCAAAAGTACTAATATATTTTTTTCTTTTTTGACTTAACAGTTTCCTTCTACGCCACAAGAATGTAAAACTGTGGCTTCCCAGTTTGCCACACGGTGGCACTTTCCCAACAGCGGAGGGGCAATAGATGGGAAGCACGTTCGCATCGTCCCACCACCCCATTCGGGGTCATACTATTTCAACTACAAGAGGTTCCAAAATATTGTAATAATGGCGGTGGTGTCGGCCACATATGACTTTTCTATATGTGGACGTGGGGGAAAATGGCTGGATGTCCGATGGTGGAGTGTTTGCCCAGACAGAGTTTTCCCGACATCTCCAGAGGGGTGGCCTGGCATTGCCACCTGATGAAGACAATGAGGAAGGACTTCCGTTTGTGTTTGTGGCTGATGAAGCATTTGGGCTTGGAAACCATCTTATGAGACCTTTTCCCCAAAGGGCCCTCACCCCTGAGAGGAGGGTGTTCAATTACTGGCTGGCCAGAGCCAGAAGAGTGGTCGAGAATGCCTTTGGGATAATGGCGGAATACAAACTAAATTACATAGTGATGACGTGCTGTGTGATGCACAACTTTCTACGGTAAACATCGCCAAATTATATGCCCTCAGTTGGGCCTGAGGCCACACTTCAGGACCTCAATGCAATCCCAGCCCTGGAAGCTGGCCGTACAGGCTTGCCCCCCAAAAAGGGCCCGTGCTGTGCACCAAAAATATGTGGACTTTGCCCGAAGATGTTTAATTTTTTGAAAAAAAAATAAAAAAAATTTAACCTGTAATCATCTTGAATTTGATTTACTGCTTGTGTTTTATTTAGCTGTCTCCTTGGTTCTCCTAGTGCACTTGTAGTGCCAAGTGTGAATTTGCCTTTAGTAAATAACCACCATTGTCACTATAAACACAACATTTTTGCAAAAAGACTATTGAGCATTGAAAGAAGAAGCCACAATATCTCTACGACCTACACTTTCCTCATACAAAACTTTTCAACCCATGATTGGAAAAAGAAGGGCATACATTACAACACTGCAGATATAAAGGACCCCACAGCCCTAGACACCTTCATTATGCAGCAAATCAAACTATATGCTAGGAATAACCCACATACTTCCATAGATAATCCATTAGCAGTGTGGGATTTCCTAATTAATAAAAGCAAAACTACCACCAAGGGTATTTCTCTTCTTTTTTTTTTGTGCGGAACAACAAAAGAAAAAAAAAACGCCCACCCCCTCCGCTGTCTTCTTCAATGCATGATGTCTAGACCTCCTACTTTCTTTTTTTCCCTTCCACCTCATTTCTCCTTTCCCCTTCTCCTTCCCTCTTCCTTCTTTCCTCTTTCTCCTACTCAAACTAATTCTTATTCTTGCTCCCCTAATAACTTTTTACCTTCCTCTCATTGGACAAATAACTCCCAAGGTGCCCATATCATTTTAATTTGTTCTTTTTTGTCTATCGTCATTGGCAAAAGTTTCTCCATTATTCCTATTTTCCTGACTTTATTAAGCCACATTGAGTTTGAGGGTGCTTTAGGATCTTTCCAATTTTTGCGATACAACTTTTTTGCTGCATTTACCATATGACACATCACCGACTTCATATATCTTTTCGGTGGGATTTGTATATGATGTAACAGAAAAAAAGCAGGGTCATCTATAATCTGATATTCCGTAAATAATTGAATAATTATTAGTTTGCCATTGGACACCCCCAGAATATATGTATCATTGTCCCTTTCTCCCCACAACCTCTCCAGCATCTATCTAAGACTTCTGGAAAAAATGTATTTAAGAGCGATGGAGTATAATACCAAAGTGTTAGTATTTTATAATTAAATTCTTGTATTTTCGTACACCTTGAAGATTTTAATGACAGATCTATAATATTCTGACATTGTACTGGGGAGAAAAAATGGCCTAAATCTCTTTCCCATTTGGCCAGGCATGACATTTTAAAGTCTTCTGGGGGTGCAATCAAAAGTGTATACATTTTGGAAATCATGTGGGGGAGGGGTTCCTCCCCCCCACAGTATTCCTCAAACTTTGTTAGTGTCCAAATATAATTTTCTGCATTACCCAGAGTTTCCAGAAAATGTCGAACCTGCCGAGCTTGCCATACCGGGATTTCAAAACGCCCACCTCTTTGTGTTAATTCACCAATTGTTATCCACCCCCTGTCTCCTAAAAAGTGTGAAGCTTGAAATCTGCCCTTTTCTCTTAATTTCTTAAATATTTGAGATTTCATGCCTGGTTGAAAATCTGGGTTTCCTACAATCGGATAGAGGGGGGAGTTTTTAGTGGAGAATTTCGGATTATGACATACTTTATTGCCAGTCCATAGGGTTGGGCCTATCGTAGGATGCGTTTGAACTATATGGGGTAGTGCCTTATAGCACCATAGTGCCCTATTTAAAGGTCCCCATGTCTACTCCAGTCAACTATCCTTCCCAACTGGGTGGCCTGGTAATACTTCAGCATATCTGGTGCTGATATTCCTCCAACCCCTTTAGGAAGGGTCAAAAGTTTTCTGCCAATCCTCGGCCATTTACTAGCCCAGATACATTTTGTAAATATAGCCTGAACTTGACTGAAGTAAGACATGGGGATCTGAATTGGTAGAGCTTGAAAAAGATACAGAAATTTAGGCACTACACTAATTTTTAAGATATTACATCTCCCAAACCATGAATGCATCCCTCTACTCCAGCCCTCTAGCAATGTTTTAACTGTACCGAGTATTGGTTTAAAATTTAACTCAAAAGTATCCTTTAAATCTGGGGGCATTTGTGTTCCTAGATAATTAAATGCCCTAGTTGTCCATTTAAACTTAAAACTAAATTCCAGACCGCATTTAATAGGCTCCGGGGGTGCCACCCCCATCGCCTCAGATTTGCTGTAGTTATTATTATTATTTTAGATTCAACATCTTCCCATAGCTTTCTACTTCTTTCATTAAATTTGGTAACAAAATTTGTGGTTTTGCTAAGGAGAAAAGCATATCATCTGCGTATGCCGACACTTTATATTCCCGTCCCCCCAGTTCAATGCCCACAATACCTTTATTCTGTCGGATCTTATTTAACAATGGTTCTAATGTCAATGCAAATAACAGAGGCGACAGGGGGCAGCCCTGCCTAGTACCGTTTGTAATCTCCAAAGGCCAAGAATATACTCCACTTACTTTTACTAGGGCCCTGGGCCCCGGATACGCTCCCGCTATACACTGTACCATCCGCTCTCCCAGACCCATTTGCTTTAGGGTCTCCAACATAAATTCCCAATTAACTCTATCAAATGCTTTCTCTGCGTCCGTATTCAGGAGCACAGTCTTTTTTTTATTTGCTTGGTGTATCAAATTTAACACTTTAATAGTACTATCTCTCGCTTCTCTAGTTGGTATAAACCCTACTTGGTCTAGGTGGACAAGTTTTGATAGCTGGGGCTGTATGCGGGATGCCAGAATCTTTGTCATTATTTTTAGGTCAATATTCAGTAGAGAAATTGGTCTGCAACTACTACATATCCCTGGATCCTTCCCCTCTTTCGGGATGACCGTAATATGTGCCAATACAGCCTCCGGTGGTAACGACCCTGTTTGTCCTACTGCGTTAAATACCTTGGTCATATATGTCCCCAATTGTGTACTGAAACTTTTATAATGCTGTATAGTGAACCCGTCTGGGCCTGGTGCCTTACCATGTTTTATTGTTTTCATTATTGTTTGCACTTCTTCCAAAGTAATTGGTCTTTCCAAATTTCTTTGTTCCAGAGAATTTAGTCTAGTTAAGCGTGAAGAAGATAGATATTTCTCTACAGACCCAGAGGGGTTCACTGTCTTTTGAAGATTATATAAAGAGGCATAATATTCCCTAAATTCTTGCGCTATTTCTTTTGAAAGGTAGAGTTTTTAAACAGTTTTTGTTTTAATGAATGAAACATACGACCATGTCTGTAATTTTTTCATTTTTTTTGCTAATCTTCCCACATTTATCTCCTGAATTATACGTTGTCCTTTTCACATATTGTAAAACCGCTTCGGCTTTATATCGAAGGAGGTCTGCTATTTGTCTTCTTCAATGTGTTAATTCAATTCCTATACCTGTTTCTGTCTTCTTTTTATGCTGTATGTCTAATCTCTGTATCCTTTCTAATAGTTATTTTATTTGTTCTTCTCTTGCCTTTTTAACTCGAGAGCCGTGTTTAATTAGGACCCCACAAATTACGGATTTATGTGCTTCCCATAATATTCCTGGGTCACATTCTTCATTATCATTTGTCTGGAAATACCACGTTATTTCTTTTGTTACATCTTCCATTATTTGGGGGATCTGCAATAGGCTCTCATTTAACCAGTTAAGCCCCGGACCAATATGCAGCCTAAAGACCCAAGGTGTTTTTACAGTTCGGGACTGCGTCGCTTTAACAGACAATTGCGCGGTCGTGCGACGTGGCTCCCAAACAAAATTGGCGTCCTTTTTTCCCCACAAATAGAGCTTTCTTTTGGTGGTATTTGATCACATCTGCGGTTTTTAGTTTTTGCGCTATAAACAAAAATGGAGCGACAATTTTGATAAAAAATGCAATATTTTTTACTTTTTGCTGTAATAAATATCCCCCAAAAACATATATAAAAACATTTTTTTTCCTCAGTTTAGGCCGATACGTATTCTTCTACCTATTTTTAGTAAAAAAAATCGCAATAAGCGTTTATCGATTGGTTTGCGCAAAATTTATAGCGTTTACAAAATAGGGGATAGTTTTATTGCATTTTTATTAATTTTTTTTTTTTTACTACTAATGGCGGCGATCAGCAATTTTTTTCGTGACTGCGACATTATGGCGGACACTTCGGACAATTTTGACACATTTTTGGGACCATTGTCATTTTCACAGCAAAAAATGCATTTAAATTGCATTCTTTATTGTGAAAATGACAGTTGCAGTTTGGGAGTTAACCACAGGTGGCGCTGTAGGAGTTAGGGTGCACCTAGTATGTGTTTACAACTGTAGGGGGGTGTGGCTGTAGGAATGACGTCATCGATCGTGTCTTCCCTATAAAGGGAATGACGCGATCGATGCGCTGACACAGTGAAGCACGGGGAAGCCGTGTTTACACACGGCTCTCCCCGTTCTTCAGCTCCGGGGAGCGATCGCGACGGAGCGGCTATAAACAAATAGCCGCGCCGTGGTCCCGGATCGCTCCCCGAGCGAACCCGACCTCCGCATGTAGCGGGGGGGGTCCCGATCGGACCCCCCACCCGCTAATAGGCGAGGACGTACATGTACGCCCATGTGCCTGTACGTGCCATATTGTGGACGTATATGTACATGCGGGGGTCGGGAACTGGTTAACCTCCATCTCCGCTCTGACGACTGATTCCCCCCCCCCCCCCCCAAAGTTACCTCCATCGTAACTGGTGTAGTTCATGTAATTTCTCTATAATCCATTTTCTAATTTCCCTGGGTACAGATGAAACCCCCCCAGAAGTATCTGCTTTTGGGTCTAAGGGGATATTTAAATCTCCACCACATATCAACTTTCTCTAAAGTTCATCAATTTAGAGAGCACCTTAACTAAAAAACTGTCTGGATGTACATTTGGTGCGTATATAGTAGCTAGTGTTACCTTCTCGCCTCCTATTGCACCTTTAAGAAAAAGAAATCTCCCTCCCGGGTCCACATATTTATCCGTAAGAGACCAAGGTATTCTATTTGATATTAGAATAGCAACTCCTTTACTTTTGGCTTCCTGATTTGAGGCCTGATACACATTTGGGAAATTCCTATTTTGAAGATAGGGATATACCCCCTCTTTAAAATGTGTTTCCTGGATAAATCCTATATCTGTTTTAAGGTATTTAAACTCAATCAATAATATCTTAAATTTTTGGGGATATTAAGCCCTCTCACATTTAAAGCGGGGGTTCACCCAATACATTTTTTTAACATTACATTCATGCGAGTTGTTATAATGACATTAGGCTGTTTTTTTTTCAAATCCTTGCCGTACATACCGTTTTATGTACATTTTCACCGCGGCTTCCGGGTATGGAATCTGCGGGACTGGGCGTTCCTAATTGATTGACATGCTTCCGACCAGCGCATACAGCACGTCACAAGTTGCCGAAAGAAGCCGGGCTGCGAGTCGGCTCTATACGGTGCCTGCGCACCGACGTTCGGCTTCTTTCGGCAACTCGTGACGCGCTGTATGCGGCGGTCGGAAGCACGTCAATAAATTAGGAATGCCCAGTTCCGCAGATTACATACCCGGAAGCCGCAGTGAAAATGTACATAAAACGGTATGTACGGCAAGGATTTAAAAAAAACAGCCTAATGTCATTATCACAACTCGCCTGAATGTAAGGTTAAAACATTTTTTTGGGGTGAACCCCCGCTTTAAGGAAGTAACCCGTATTTTCTCCATCTATCGTACTTTGATATAGCAACAGCGGGGAGAGAGAGAGAGAAAAAAAAACCCTACCCCTTCTATATAGGGGTCTCAAGGCGTTATATATATACCGGCCCCTACTTGGGAATTCGACTTTTCCATAGGTACCGAAGTTGGGGTACTGGCCTCCAATAGCAAGAGTGGCTGAGCTCCCTCCACCTCCCCTCCAGTCCTTTATTTCCCATTTTTTCCCTTTCTTTTTCCCTTTCTTTCTTTTCTTTTCCCTCCTTCTAACCCTCTATATCTCATTTACCTTCCAGATCCCTTTTTTCCCCCTTCCTTTCTCCTCTCCTTCCCTTCTAATCTCCATTCACTTATTTGACTAATCCTTAATCTGGTCTATCTTTTCCTTTCCTGCCCTCCGCCCCCCTTTCCTCCAATCCCCCCTCGACCCCCCCCAAATCTCCTCCTTATACTTATATATATATCCCAGTTCTACCCTCTTTGTATCTAAATTCTCTCCATATATATTACATACAAATCTCTCATTAATGGGAATTCATAATATATATTATTAGATCAATTATTTCATATTACCAATATATTCCGGTTCAATTCTTAACTTTTACCCATGTGTATATACATATATTTATTCCCCTGTGAACCCCATCCCACCTCCCCCCAAAATATAAATGTATTCCTAGTGTGAGTATTGTGTCAAATGTGTAGTCATATTAACTTTAAAGTTTTATCTCTATTTTATGTGACGTGTTTTATCAAATTATAATGATAATATATCGTATAATTAACCCCCCCCCCTTAAATCCCCATTCCTCCCCCCTCTTCTCTTCCTTCCCCTACTCCCTCCAAGGGTATTTCTCTATGCTACGATACTGCAACCTCCACTCTATACACTCCAAAATTCCGACCATGCTTAAGTGGGAGGCGAAATTACAAAAATTCTTTGCACTGTCACAATGGCTATCAGCTATTAAGTACAACAGCACTTCTTCAGCATGCATAGACCATTGGGATAATTCGAGTAAGATTCTCCATAGATGGTATTTTACCCCCATGCGGCTACACGCTATGAATCCTATCCTATCCCCACTCTGTTGGAGGGATTGTCACCACAACGGCAATCTCCTGCATATTATGTGGCACTACAGCATACTACAAGACTTCTGGAGAGATGTATTTTCGCTTAATTCAGACATCACTAAAATAAAGTGCATCCCCACTCCGAAATTGGCACTGCTGAGCCTGGGGTTAGAACTCTACCCATATAATCACAGGAAAGTAGTGGTACATATCCTTCACGCGGCCCGTATATCTATAGCAGCAAAATGGAGGACAACAACTCCTCCAGCTATAACAGAAGTCATTAATAGGGTAAATACACAGAGCTTCATGGAAAGAATGTTGGCATACAAAGAAGGCCGAATACATGTCTACCAGAAATTCTGGGATATCTGGCCCTCACCGCACAATACCCTCTAGCATTGTTTACCTATTATATTATGTTGAATAGATTACATTCGCATCTTCTGGTGCACCAGCAATTCCAGAGCAGTGGATTAGGACTCAGCGTTGTTAGCTTTCTAGGTTTGAGCACGGGTACTTCTGTTTCAAATGATTACCTAATGTTTTTACAAAACGTATATATCTGTTTTTTATCCTATATAATGATAGTATTACTCTCAGTGTTATTTTGTTCTAGTAACATACGTCTGATATACCCTAGTATCCAACTCGGGACGGCCATATGCTGGGCCGCATTCTTTATACCTGGAAAAGTGTACAGTCAGCCTGCTCACAGTATGTTCCCAATAGGGGTGACGGGCTATTCAATTTGATTTTGCCTTTAATAAATTATCCAGGTCCTACTATTCAGATTAATGTCTCCAACGTTTGCATAAAGAACCAAAATACACAGATTTATCTTCTACTGTATTCTGTATTGTTTACTGCTGAATGTATTAACCTCAATGTACAACGACTATTTTTGTACCTGTGCAAATTATTTTTCCTTCAATAAAAATGTAAAGTTTAAAAAAAAGAAAGAAAGAAGAAGCCACACATTGTAAATGTTCAACATTTTTACACCGTGCACATTCACATGTGCGTTATTATAAAACATTATTTCCAAATATATATATATATCTGGCTTTAATTAACTTTTTTGTTTTTGCTTTTACAGGCATGTTTCAAAACATAACATACAAAACTGGGGAACTTACAAAGTTCAACGTACAAAATGTAAAGGCAATATCAGACATTATAGTATGTCAACAATGTGCTGCTGTTGCCTTCATTAGATGGGGGGGTGATGTCACCCCTGTACAAGCCAAATTTTGAAGATGCACACAAATACGGATCTGAAATGGGGATTTCTTTATGATCCCATGCCTAATGTCAACATGTGTTATCTCCCATCATAGGGGATCACTGGACGTGTTTTGGGGGTGCAACCCCTTCCTCTCAACTACTTGAGTTGCGAGGAAGGGGTTGCACCCATAAAACGCGTACATTGGGATCCCCTGATGGGAGATAGCACATGTTGACACACTGTGTGCATCTTCAAAATTTGGCTTGAAGAAAGTGTTAAAAAAAGTGCATAAAAGAACAAAAGGGGTGAATTTTGTGTTTCTTTAGATTCGCGCCTAAATATCAATCATGTTCTTATATTTTTTGTTTATATTCTTCGTCATGATGTCTAGTTCTCGACTACACAACATGATTTCCTGTATTAAAATATGTGCACTAGCACTTGTGAAACGAGGAGTTTCTTCTTCACCAACATGTTCATCACTTAAAAAACATAAAAAGGTATTATAAATATGCATCTCTTACCTGAATCTGTGGTGACAGACACTGACCTGTTGTGGTGACAATTTCGCCCACTTATTCCACCTCTCCTTCCTCCACATCCTGAGGTTGGGGTTCTGTCTGTTCTTTAGGAGGTGTGGGGTTCTTGGTGTCCTCTGAGTGGTGTCCTTCAAGTCTTTGCTCCCCTTTGAGAACGAAACAAAAGGTATATTTAGCACACAGATATTTGAGGCCATAAATAGGAATATAAAACATTGCTTGGCAGAGTTCCAAGCTGAAGACATGATTTTTCCCTTACCAAAGATGGAATACTTACCTTTTTTGAACAACTTACACACATGGAGACACCCCAAGTATCCACTGGAGGACCTGTGTGGGACACCCTAAAAAGGTTGTTCTGGTGTCCCACACTAGTGCTCCTGAGTCCAGATGTGTAAACAGCTTCTGTGAGTTTCCTCTCATTTCCTCTGAATAAAGTTTGCATTTCACATTCTAGTTACAAACACATCTAGACAACAATGTCATAAACTTATTTTAATACAAATAGGCATGACCAAATGTAGTTAACCCTGTTTCAAACACAAATATTGTATGTAGTGGGGGAACGATGTTTCCTACAACCGATTACTGTGCCCACTAACCTAAAAGTTTCCATTTTAAACTGTACAACAGTAAAGAAAAGCACATGGAGCAACATGCAAGTTATAATAATAATAGGAACACAGGAGAAATACTTACTTTTTTGGAGCATTCTCTTGATCCTCCTGTACTGGTCGTGCTCCCTCAGTTTAAGGTCTGATCAGCATTTCCTTAGCTGCTCCTTGGATCGTCGTACCCTGAAATACTTGTGCAGGCTCCTCACAACTTTACTCATGATCTTAGCCTTTCTCACATTTGGGTTCTTGTAAGGCCCATGCTTCCCATCATAGTCGGGTCCTCCTCAAGATGTCCTCCATCTCTGCAAAGGGTATATTTGAGGCTTTGTATCTCCTGAATCGGGACATTTCTGGCTCTGGGCTTTCCTTGTCGTCACTAGAATTATCATGCACCTGCTGTGTCTCCGCCATGTCGTCTATCACTGCGCATCGAAAGAGAAGGGGCGGGGAATATACTAGAATGAACGTCAGGGGCGGGCGATGTGTGTGGAGTTTCACGCATGCGCAGTGTATATAAAGCTAACACGCATGTGCTGTACCTACGTTCTGTGTGCGGAGGAAGGAGTTTAATCTACGAATGAGAGACCAAAAGTAACATTTTCACTTGGGGCATCAGTGGCCTATACTGCTTTGAGATTGTGGCCTATATGGGGATGAAGATTAGTAGAGTTTAAAGACTGACGTGGTTATTTTTGGCTTGTGTTTTGTCTTGTAGAAAGAATAAATGCCTGGACAGGTACAGGGAGCTGCCTGCTCTGTGGGAAACTAAAAACCCAATTCATAAAAAAAGAGTGAGGACGGCAGCGCTGGAGAACCTGCTTCAATTTGTGCAGACACGGGTCCCCACTGCAACCCTCAAGCATGTGGAAAATAAAATTGGGAATTTGAGGAGCACATACAGGAGGGAGCGCAATATACTCCTGGAGTCCCATAAATCAGGAGCAACAGCAGCGGATGTACAGTCAGGTCCATAAATATCGGGACATCGACACAATTCTAATCTTTTTGGCTCTATACACCACCACAATGTATTTGTAATGAAATGAACAAGATGTGCTTTAACTGCAGACTTTCAGCTTTAATTTGAGGGTATTTACATCCAAGTCAGGTGAACAGTGTAGGAATTAGAACAGTTTTTATATGTGCCTCCCCTTTTTAGGTGACCAAAAGTAATGGGACAATTGGCTGCTCAGCTGTTCCATGGCCAGGTGTGTGTTATTCCCTCATCCCATTTACAAGGAGCAGATAAAAGGTCCAGAGTTCATTTCAAGTGTGCCATTTGCATTTGGAATCTGTTGCTGTCAACTCTCAATATGAGATCCAAAGAGCTGTCACTATCAGTGGAGCAAGTCATCATTAGGCTTAAAAAAAAAAAAACACATCAAAGAGAGAGCAAAAACATTAGGTGTGGCCAAATCAACTGTTTGGAACATCCTTAAAAAAAAAGAACGCACCGGTGAGCTCTGCAACACCAAAAGACCCGGAAGACCACGGAAAACAACTGTGGTGGATGACCGAATAATTCTTTCACTGGTGAGGAAAACACCCTTCACAACAGTTGGCCAGATCAAGAACACTCTCCAGGAGGTAGGTGTATGTGTGTCAAAGTCAACAATCAAGAGAAGACTTCACCAGAGTGAATACAGAGGGTTCACCACAAGATGTAAACCATTGGTGAGCCTCAAAAACAGGAAGGTCAGATTAGAGTTTGCCAAACAACATCTAAAAAAGCCTTCACAGTTCTGGAACAACATCCTATGGACAGATGAGACCAAGATCAACTTGTACCAGAGTGATGGGAAGAGAAGAGTATGGAGAAGGAAAGGAACTGCTCATGATCCAAAGCATACCACCTCATCAGTGAACCATAATGGTGGTAGTGTCATGGCGTGGGCATATATGGCTGCCAATGGAGCTGGTTCTCTTGTATTTATTGATGATGTGACTGCTGACAAAAGCATCAGGATGAATTCTGAAGGGTTTCGGGCAATATTATCTGCTCACATTCAGCCAAATGCTTCAGAACTCATTGGACGGGGGGAGCCAACAACATGGCGCCGTAGTGCTGTGTCGGCTCCGAGCTCCTTGAGCTCCTCGAGCCCCTCTAGGTGAATACTAATAGAATATTAGCAGAAGGATGCCTTTTTAAAAAAAAACACAGTCGATTTCTAGAAGCTGAAAGTTCCGACCTGAGTGGCTGGTGTCTGCTGGCTCCGTGTGGAGAGTGTGGAGAGGAGACCGGCGGTGCCTTTCGCCTTCGCTGTTTGGCAGTCTGGCCCCTGGGGGGCATTCGGATCGGCGTGCTGGGATCCAAGTGGCCGAGCGCCCGAGCAGCCGAGTGTAGCCAAGGGTTTCCGAAGAGCTCGCAGATCGTGAGCCGGAAGGCAGAAGTGGAGTTGAGCGGCTTGGAACAGAGGCTCAAGGACGAGGGGATCGGCCATGCCCGGAGGTAGCCGTAGGGCTACGTTGACTCCCGTGAATAGGTGAGGGGGCACTCCGTAGTCCGCCCCCCCACTATCTTGAAGGGTTGAAAGGGAAAGGCTGCCTCGTCCTTCATCTGCTGGCCGTGGACGAACCCCGTGGAGTAGAGGACCAGGCAGAGAGGACGGGTCTTGACGGGCTTCAGGCTGGCAGCAGGCTGCAGGAAGCAGGTGGGTCAGACTTTTGCTTTAAACTGTCGAAAAAATAATGATGTAAAATAGATGTTAATATTGATAAGAAATTAATGTTTGAACAAAAAGTGTTTCACATATCAATAGACAGTAGTGGCCAAAAATGATTGGGAGAAGAATGAAAACTGCTGGGGTCAGAATGATAGTCTTTTCTATTTCTTATTAACATTCAATTTGCAACAGTCATGAGATGAAAATTGTGTGTGATTGATGAAGCAAAAACTAAAACTATGTCCACTTTTTATACACAAGAAGAGCACAGCCAGGATGAGGGTGGGGAAAGTGGCAGGCAGGAGGAGGCAGGGGGAAGTGTTAGACAGCAGGTGGCCGGACCCAGTGGCAGCTAGCTGGTGGCTGGGCGCAGTGGCAGCCAGCCGGTGGCCAGACCCAGTGCCAGCACCCAATCACAGGTGCCTCCCACCCGCCTTCCAACAAGAAGGGCCAAGAAGGGTAGGAACATGAAGGAGGCAGCAATGGCCCTCAATAGGGAGCCTCATGCTACACTGCAAGAACCACCACCACTCAAGAGGGCTATGGCAGCCTTATTGGTGTGAAAATGATGGAGATGGAGAGAGGCCAATGCCTCCTTTGTGAGACACTAGTTTTCCAAGCCATCAATATGGGGTTGATGGGCGAAATAACCAAAAATATAGCAATTTGTGAGGTCACTCATCCTTGTCCACCTCCTCCTCCTCCTCCTTCTCCTCCTCCTCCTTCTCCTTCTCCTGCCACAAGTCCACCTCCAGAGCCACAGGCTTCAACGAAGCATGCAAGGAAGGCTGCAGAGAAGGCTGCAGGGACGACTGCAGGGAAGCATGGAGGGAAGGTTACAAGGAAGACCAGAAAGTGATAGCCTGGCTTCAGTCTGGTCTGACAGAAGACCCGGGCTGTTGTAGTACCACAGACTGGGGAAATATATGTCATCTGCTGCTGTTCCTGATCTCTGGGAGTCCAGGACCAGATTGTGCTAGATGGACTTCTCAGGCTCCCAATTTTATTGTCCACAGACTTGATGTGTGCCCTGGGGTCCAAAGGCTTCGCAAATTGCAGCAGGTTCTCCAGCGTTGCCTTCCTCTTTAATTTGTTATTATGAGCCAGAATAAATGGATTTTATTTTTACAGTTAATACTAGCCTATGTGCTTTTCTTAAAAAATGGACAGTTTGTGAGTAGGTAGGTACATTTCCTCATTGAGGTTAAAAAATACAAGATAATAATGTTATTCTGGTAACTTGACACACAAAACTAAATAAAACAAATATATGGGGATCACTAGAAAATAATTTTAAAATAATCACCAAAAATGCAGATCTTGCTTAAAAATGTAAATTTAAAAAACATATACAGGTATTATGGAGATCTAGCTTTAAAAGAAAAAAAAATCTTCATGAGATCACGAGAAATAATAAAGAAATACGTTTGCTAGAACTCTAAAATGATAAAGAAAAAAAAATGCGCTGCATTAAACGATGCAATAATTTGCAGCGTGGTAAATGTGCTATCTCCATTCTGAACGCTAGTTTTACCAGAAAGAGCGCTCCCGCCCCATACTTGATTCTGAGCATTTGCGCTTTTCTGCCCGTCGAAAAGCCATACAAACGAGCGGTTTTCCCGCTCTGATTTTTGGCCTGATGGGAAAAAAGAGATCCTGTCTGGCAGTTTTCACATTGGAAAAACTGTGATGGAGCATACACACGGCTGGGATTCTCGACGAAAACCTCTCATAGCAGTTTTCCCGTCGGAAAAAACGGTCGTGTGCATGACTTGTCTTCAGCAAACTGTTTGCAGGCTTTCTTATGCATCATCTTTAGAAGAGGCTTCCTTCTGGGACAACAGCCATGCAGACCAATTTGATGCAGTGTGTGTGGCGTATGGTCTGAGCACTGACAGGCTGACCACCCACCCCTTCAACCTATGCAGCAATGCTGGCAGCACTCATACGTCTATTGCCCAAAGACAACCTCTGGATATGACGCTGAGCACGTGCACTCAACTTCTTTGGTCAACCATGGCGAGGCCTGTTCTGAGTGGACCCTGTCCTATTAAACTGCTGTATGGTATTGGCCACTGTGCTGCAGCTCAGTTTCAGGGTCTTGACAATCTTTTTATAGCCTAGGCCATCTTTATGTAGAGTAGCAATTTTTTTTCTTCAGATCCTCAGAGAGTTCTTTGCCATGAGGTGCCATGTTGAACTTCCAGTGACAAGTATGAGAGAGTGAGAGCGATAACACCAAATTTAACACACCTGCTCCCCATTCACACTTGAGACCTTGTAACACTAATGAGTCACATGACACCAGGGAGGGAAAATGCCTAATTGTGCCCAATTTGGACATTTTCACTTATGGGTGTACTCAGCTTTGTTGCCAGTGGTTTAGAAATGGTTGTGTGTTGAGTTATTTTGAGGGGACAGCAAATATACACTTTTATACAAGCTGTACACTCGCTACTTTACAATGTAGCAAAGTGTAATTTCTTCAGTGTTGTCACATGAAAAGATATAATAAATGATTTACAAAAATGCAAGGGGTGTACTCACTTTTGTGAGATATTGTACATCAGTCCCTGCCCTCAAGGAGCTTACAATCTAAGGTCCCATACTAGGGCCAATTTAGAATCTACCAGCATGTCTTTGGAGTTGGGAGGAAACCCATACAGACACAAGGAGAACATACATACTCCAGGCAGGTAGTGCCGCAGTTGGATTCAAACCGACAACCCTAGTGCTGCTAGACAGAAGTGCTATCCACTTAGCCACTGTGCTGCCCATTTTCTCAATGAATTCCATACATTTTGTGTTTGGATAGTGTAGTTGTGGTGGTGATGCTGGTAAGGGATTACATTTTTCAAGCTCTCTTAGGTCAAACCGAGTGCTGAACCGTTGAAACTATGTGAAAATGTACCTAAACTTCGGCTTTAAAAGGCCTAAAACATGCATGTAAACGTGCATGTAATGCAGAAATGTACTGTATGGCCCAGATTCACAAAGCACTTGCGCCGACGTATCTCCAGATACGCCGCGTAAGTGCAAATATGCGCCAGCGTATCTGTGCGCCGGACCCACAAACTAAAATACGCCTAAAAACAGGCTTCATCCCACCGACGTAACTTGCCTACGCTGGCGTAGAGTGGGCACATATTTACGCTGGACGTATGTGGCGCTCCCATTGATTTTGTATTCAAATATTCAAATAAGGGAGATACGGCGATTCATGAACGTACATGCGCCCGACGCAGGCTATGCGATGTGCGCGTAAGTTGTACGTCCGGCGCAAAGTTATTCCCCATAAAAGAGGTGTAACTCAGCAACAGACGTGCACAGGTCAGCTGGAGAGCAGCTGCAGCAGCACCGTTACGGACGAGCTGAGCAACCACACTTGCAGGACAACACATCTGTATGCCAACATGCCAGGGGCAGCCATGGTCATAGCACTACTGCGTCCACAGGCACAGAGGAGGGCACAGGAGAGGATATACCAAACGCGCATGAACGTCTTTGGCATGGGGGAATCGGAGCTGTATCGCATCTTCAGATTCAGCCCTGATGCCATCCTGGAATTAGCCACAGCCCTGCATGATGAAATCACCAGCCAGACGGGACGCTCACATGCAGTGCAGCCACTGGTCAAGGTACTGGCAACACTCCATTTCCTCGCCAGTGGATCTTTCCAACGTACAAGTGGAGTCTTGTCTGGGATAACACAATCCACCATGAGCAGATGCGTGCACCAGGTTGTCCCCACAATCCTCACACGCATGTCCCACCACATCATCAAACCCACCCATGAGCATCTGCGGCAGAAGGCAATGCAGGATTTCTACAGCATTGCCGGATTCCCACACACCGTCGGGGCCATTGATTGCACACATGTGGCACTACGGCCCCCCGTGCCACAGAGTACATATACCGCAATCGTAAGTAGTGGCATTCCATCAACGTACAGGTGATAGCCGATGCCCAATGCCTCATATGGCACGTCCGTGCCAAACACCCAGGGGCCAGCCGCGACAGCTACATATACCGTCAAAGCAACATCCCAACAGAATTCGAACAGAACGTGTACA
This sequence comes from Rana temporaria, assembly GCF_905171775.1. NCBI lineage: Eukaryota > Metazoa > Chordata > Amphibia > Anura > Ranidae > Rana > Rana temporaria. The sequence continues at coordinate 323,314,561 of NC_053493.1, forward strand.
GGGACAGCTGGCTGGTTGGTGAGTGACATGGGTGTCAGGCATGACTGTCTGACCCCATGATGCAGACATCACGAGGGGCACATGCACGACTAACATCCTCCTGTCTTTTCCCTTCCAGGTTGCCTCTCTGCGCTGCGTCAGCGTAGCGTACAGGAGATACGCTACGGCGGCATAAATGTGCGCCGCTGTCTGTGAATCCGGGCCTATATGTTTTTTGTTATTTTGCCTTGACATACATTTTAACCATATCAATACTGGGCACTTTCGCCCCCCTCCTTCCCAGACCAATTTTCAGCTTTCAGCGCTCTCGCATTTTCAATGACAATTGCGCGGTCATGCTACACTGTACCCAAATTCAATTTTTATCATTTTGGTACAGTGTAGCATGGCCGTGCATTTGTCTATGAAAATACGAGAGCGCTGAAAGCTGAAAATTTGTCTGGGAAGGAAGGGGGCGAAAATGCCCAGTATTGATATGGTTAAAATGTATGTCGAGGCAAAATAACAAAAAACATATACAGTATATTTCTGCATTACATGCACGTTTACATGCATGTTTTATGCCTTTTAAAGCCGAAGTTTAGGTACAGAAATGTTCACATAGTTGTATTGGTCCAGAACTAGGTTTGACCTAAGAGAGCTTTAAAAATTTAATAGAGCTTTTTTTTAGTGGTATTTATTCAATACTCCGTTTTTTTTTTTTGTGATATAAGCGGAAAAAGAGCGGAAATTTTGAAAAAAAATATATTTTCGTCTTTCTATTTAAAAAAAAATCCTATATAATCTAATGTTGTCACAAATTTAAGCCAAAATGTATTCTACTACATGTTTTTGGTAAAAAAAAAATCAGTTAAGTGTATAATAATTGGTTCGTGTGTTCACAGACATATGTACGCAAATGATCAGGTACAGATGTGCGCAGGTGATCACGGACATATGTGTACAAATGATCATTGGGACATGTGATTTTACTGTTACATATGTGGGGGGCAGGTGTTTTTACTATGTGGGAACATGTGTTTTGGGGACAGGTGTTTTGTTCTGCAGCGATCCACCCTCCTTTCCTCACCGACGACTTTTGTGTGAGGAGAGGAGAGCCGATTACCTAGCAACCGGCTGTTTGTTTACATCACATGATGGCTGTGATTGGACACGGGCGTCATGTGATCAGGAGGGCCAATCACAGAGCCCTCCTGCCGATCTATGATGCGCCATGTCCGGGTGACACGAGTGTATTGGGATCCCCCTCCTTCTGAGGGACGTCCCTGAACGTCCGCTCAGAAGGAGAGAGCGCCCACCGTATATGTGCAGTGGCCGGGTGGGAAGTAGTTAAGGGGCTACTGTGCACTTAGTAATGCATTTTAAAGTAAATTTTAAAGTGGTTGTAAAGTCAAAAGGTTTTTTTATCTTAATGTATTCTATGCATTCTAATAAAAAGCTTTCTGTATGCAGCAGCCCCTTAATACTTACCTGAGCCCATCTCTATCCAGCGATGTCCACGAGTGCCTTGGCTGTCCGGGACTCTCTCTTCTGATTGGCTGAGACACAGAAGCATCACCATTGGTTCCCGCTGCTGTCATTTAATCACAGTTAGACAATCAGGAGAGAGAGGGGGCAGGGCCGAACTGAAGCTCCATGTTTGAATGTACAGTATACACAAAGCTGCTGCTTGGCTCAGGTTCCCCCATAGTAAGCTGCTTGCTGTGGGGGCACTCAACAGGAATGAGGGGCCAGGAGCAGAGAAGAGGAGGATTGGGGTTGCCCTGTACAAAACCACTGAAAAAAGTAGGTACTGTATTTGCTGGCGTATAAGACTACCTTTTACACTTAAAAAAACTGTCCAAAAAGCAGGGGTCGTCTTATGCGTCGGGTCAGCTGCTCGGATACCTGCTGGATATGCGGTAATACTGTATGTAGCTTCAAATTAATGCAGAGCCTGCTCGGATTGGAGTAACAACCTCTGCCAATCCGATTGGCTTTGAGAGTCAGAGAGGCGTGGGCTGATGATGTTACAGCATCTGCCAATCCAAGCAGGCTTTGTATTCATTAATAGAATACATCACTCGCTGTGATTGGCTCCAGCTCCAGCAAGACGTAAGAAGATTATGGCTACAGCTCCAGCAAGAATGAAGAAGAATATGGCTCCAGAAGGAAGAAATATGAAGTGTCGGAAGCCTCGGAAGGGGGGTCGTCTTATACGGTAAGTACAGGCAAAAAATCTTAAAAAAAATGTAAAATTAGGGGGTCGCCTTATACGCCCGGTCACCTTATACACCGGCAAATACGGTAATTATAATACAGTATGTTTGTTATTTTATTAGAAAAAAAATAGACATTACAATCACTTTGAGCACGTTTTAAGTGTTCTTCTGCATTTTATAGGAAAATACTTTTCATACTCAGTAACTTCTTGACATTTTTTTAAATAAAAAAATCATAAAAAAGGAACTGTACCCCTTGTTAATTTTTCCCAAATTTACACTTTTTGATGGATTATCCTCAATTAACATTTTCACATTGTTCTGCCCACCAGGCTTTTATTCAGTTTACCTGTGTTGTATGTGCTTGAAATACCTTGTTGATTTTGTTGATGTATACAAAGATGATTATATGCAGAGCGCAGGCGCCACCTACTGTTCCCTTTTTGGTATAGCTTGCTGTTTTTCATAGTTACATATTGTATTCTCCTATAATGTGTTAATAAAGTTGTTAGGAACCAGTGCATTCTGGGAGAATTCTCTAGAGGAATCGAGTCAGTCACCATTTTAATTTTAAGTTACAAAAATCTCTCAATCTCTCACCATCACCCCTCAGCGAGCTTAAAAAGTATGTTTTTGTTATCCCATTCTGTGTTATAGAACATTCTTTCTTTATTGTATGCAATATTGTACTGATTGATGATTGTTTTATCAATTTGTAGTTTCACCTGGCTTGTTCCAATACATCTAAGATCAAAGAAATATGGTATCTGAAGTTTATAGAGTTTAGCTCTCTGTCCTATAGACAGAACACACACACCCAGCAAGTCCAGTGTTTTCTTGCTGCATTTTTAGACGTTTAGGTCACGCTTTTAAAAACACAGTGCGTTTGTGTGTGCAAGAACTGCAGGTAAGTAGCATGGTGCAAAAGCAGAATGGATTTCAAGGCAACTGTATTTTTAAAATGCTGAATGCACCTTTTTTCTGCAGGAAACGAAGGCATGGCAGCCCATTCAAATCAATGGGCTGCTGTACCTGCACAAATGAGGACTGCCAAAACATACATGTGATCCAGCCAGGCCCAAAATAAGCTGGAGGGGGGCCCAAAAAAAATGCTTGCCCAGGGCCCAAACCATATTAAAGACGGCCCTGGATGTACCTGCTTACTCTGCATAAGCAGGTTCTCTCTTAAAGGGGCAGATCTGATTTATGTGCCTTCACGTTTAGGTCCTGTTTCCCTACGTGTCCCTGCTGTGACGCTCTGGTCCAGGTGCTATGGACCAATTACCAGCCCTGTCGCACAAGGTATGTGCGGGGGAGGGGAGGGCTCGGGGCTATAGTCACAAGTATAGGTGTACTTGAGGCCATATTTTTTTTCTCCCCTCAAATTTTCTCTCTAGCCCTTCCAGGTCGGGTCCTCGAATCTCGGTCCAGTCCAACTCAGACCTTGCCAGACCGCACTACCATTCCTCTTCAAAATCAAAGACCAAACACAGTTATACGCCTGCGTCTCACCACCAGAGGAGAAGTTCTCATTCCTCCTCCAGACACTGCTCCCACCGCCATAACTGCCGCGCTATTCGTAGAGTCTGCTGGGGCTGTGCCACACAAGTCCCTTAGGGCAAATCATTGTGTGACCGCTGCTACGCCTGCGCGGTTGGGGAAAAAGAGACTGAAGATCAACGCATCGTGTCTCTAGTTGAACAGGTGGTGCAAAGATCCTTAACCACTTAACAACCGCCCTATAGACGAAATACGTCTACAAGGCGGTTGCTTAACTCTGGGAGGGCGTCAATGTACGTCCTCCCAGAATCGGGCGCGCACACGGGAATCCTCCGGACCCGGCTGATCACGGATCACGGTAAATCGCCGCTGATATCGGCGGTTTACCACGTGATCGCTCCATCCAATGACGGAGCGATCACTAGTAAACAAACCGGTTCCTCCCTCTTCTCTCTGTACCGAACGGTACAGTGTGAGAGAGGAGAGGGGAGAGAGCGGAAGCAGCTGCTGCTGCGGGCTGGATCTGTGACACATGCAGTCACAGATCCAGCCATCCATCCCTCCCTGTGCAATACTCTGCAATGCCCCCATACTCTGCAATGCCCCCATACTCTGCAATACCCCAAAATACTCTGCAATGCCCCCATACTCTGCAATACCCCGCAATACTCCGCAATGCCCCGCAATACTCCGCAATGCCCCGCAATACTCCGCAATACCCCACAATACCCCACAATACTCCGCAATACCCCACAATACTCCGCAATACCCTGCAATACCCCGCAATACCCTGCAATACTCCGCAATACCCTGCAATACCCCACAATACTCCGCAATACTCCGCAATACTCCGCAATACCCCACAATACCCCGCAATACCCCACAATACTCCGCAATACCCCGCAATACTCCGCAATACCCCACAATACTCCGCAATACCCCACAATACTCCGCAATACCCCACAATACTCCACAATACCCTGCAACGTCGTCTATTGGGATTTTTAAGTAGCGAAGTTTGGCGCCATTCCACGAGCGTGTGCAATTTTGAAGGGTGACATGTTGGGTATCTATTTACTCGGCGTAACTTCATCTTTAACATTTATGCAAAAGAATGAAGAAAAAATACTAAATTTGCCAAATTTTATAACAGAAACAAAGAAAAATTATTATTTTTTTACAGAATTTTCAGTCTTTTTTCTCTTATAGCGCAAAAAATAAAAAACCCAACGGTGATTAAATACCACCAAAAGAAAGCTCTAATTGTGTGAAAAAAAGGACGAAAATTTCATTTGGGTACAATGTTGTATGACTGAGTAATTGTCATTCAAATTGTGAGAGCACCGAAAGCTGAAAATTGGTCTGGTTATTAAGTGGGTTTACGTGCCCAGTGGTCAAGTGGTTAAAGGAGGAAGTGTCTCCCCCTGAACAAAGCCAGGCCAGTACTATCCGGTCTGGTTCTCCGGCCGACGAGGTCCATGAGGATCAAGGTCCTTCTCAGCCATACACTTCCTCACTTGCTTCCCCGGAGGGAGAACTGGAAAGTGATGAGGAAAGCGTGGAGTTTGATTTCTCCCAGGTAACTCCGCTCAATAAAGCGCTTAAGGAGGCCCTTTATGGGAAGACCCGTCTATTCCACCAGCGAGGCAGAAAAAGTATTTCAAACGACTTGGGAAAGAGCGCCCAGGTTTTCCGTTACTGACTGAACTGAAGGACGTCTTTGACGAGGAATGGAGCAAAGTGGATGGGAAGTCCTCCATGACATACAAAGCCTCCAGAATGTATTCTTTCAAAACCGATGAGGTAAAACATCTGGAGAACGTGCCTCTAGTAGACGCGGCAGTGATGCGTCGGGCCAAGCACGTTATGTTCCCATTGGCTGATTCAGTCTCCTTCAAGGACGGTCTCGACAGAAGGATGGATCAAGATCTTAAAAGAATTTATGGTCTTGCTGGTTTGCAAACCTGCCTTAGCCTTGGCAGCCTTATCAAAGGCCATGGAGGCCTGGATGGAGAATTTAGACTCTTTCCTCAAAGGTGTTTCAGAAGATCTAGCCAGGAATTCGGCAACGGCAGAGCTGAAGCTAGCAGTGGCCTTCCTGGGGGAGGCATCCGTTGATTTAATCCGCCTTTTGGCGAGAATCATGCTGTCCTCAGTTACAGCCAAGCCGGCCCCGTGGCTGCGCCCTTGGGTTGCTGACCCATCGTCAAAGCAGAATTGGTGCAAAATTCCCTTTGAGGGATCTCCCTGTTTGGCAACAAACTAGACGACACCATAGCTAAGGCTATGGGTGGTAAATCAGGCTTCCTCCCTCAGGATAAGCGCCAGCCCGGCAGGAAGAAACCTCAGTTCCGAAGACGTAGCCCGGAGCGTTCAAGAGAAACACACTCTTACAGACCCGGCAGGGACTTCAGGAGGAACTGGAGCAGAGGGCAGACATCTTTCCACAAGCCAGGAACTAGCCAGTCGTCAAGTGGACGCGAACAGGTGAAGTCTTTTTGAGATAATGCCCGCCCAGGCGGGTCCGGTGGGAGCCCGCCTGCTTCTCTTTCGGCACGTCTGGGCGGCCTCGATCACAGATTTTTGGGTCATCAGGACAGTGTCATCAGGCCATGCATGGTCCTTTTCCAGCATCCCCCCCCCAGATTCATCTCCACCCTACTCCTAAGTACGGTAGAACAGAAGCAGGCTCTACTGTCCTACGTGGACCTGCTTAAACTGAAGGGAGCGGTAATATGCGTCCCAAAGGACAAACAGTTTCTTGGAGTATACTCCCCTCTCTTCTTGGTTCAGAAGGAAAGCGGTGCCTGGCGTCCAGTTATAGACTTAACTTACCTAAACAGGTTCACAAGGCACGGGAGGTTCAAGATGGAAACTCTGTCAATAATCCAACAAGCCATACAGCCAGGCGACTGGATGATCTCTATAGATCTAAAAGACGCTTATTTCATGGTGCCAGTGGCAGAGGAGTTTCAGAAGTATCAGAAGTATCTCAGATTCCATGTCGGGAAGGAACACCTTCAATTCATTTGCCTACCCTTCGGGCTGACATCCTCCCCACAAGTCTTCACCAAGACCCTGTTGGCAGTAGTGGCACTCATCAGGCTGAAAGGAGTATGCCTTTATCACTATCTGGACGACCTCCTTGTCCTGTCCCAAGACAGAACTCATCTCCTGGCGCAAAGAGATCAGGTAATCAACCAACTCAACGTTTGATATACCTAGGGGCTCAGTTCAACACAGTGAAGAAAACCATCTCTCTTCCGTTAGAAAAGATTCCTGTGATTCAGGATAGGATCTCATCACCTGAAAGCATCTCAGTGCCTAAGAATTATCCGCAAGATAGTCTCCAAAACCCCCATGGTGAAATGGGCACTGTGGAGGTTACGCCCATTCCAGTCCAGCTTCCTCAAGCAGTGGAAGTCAGGGAACAAGAATCAGCGGATTCGCAATTTAACATTGATGAGGATCAGTCTTTTTTGGTGGCTCCAGCAGAAGAACCTGCAAAATTGCCATTCCATCGTCCCATCTCATGGGTCATAGTGACGACCGATGCCAGTGGCTCCGGCTGGGGGGCCCTCTGCGGCGCAAACTTAGTGCAGGGCAAATGGGATGCTCGCCTCCACAATCCAGGATCGAAAGTCCTAAAGCTTCGGGCGGCTTGGTGTGCCATCCAGTCCTTCTCCCGGCATGCTGTTGAGGATGGCGGTGTCCTATGTGAAGAGACAAGGGGGGACACAGAGATCAACAATTCTGCAGGAAGTCGAACCAATCATGAGGTGGGCCCAGAAGAACCTGGCCAACTTGTCAGCAGTCTTCATCCCTGGAGTACAGAACTCCCAGGTGGACTTCCTCTCACTCACTCAGTTAGACAACAACGAGTGGTCCCTCCACGAACAGTCATTCAGATGGATACTGTCCCTGGGAGCCAATCCCCCAAGTGGATCTTTTTGCTTCCCCCTACAACTTCAAGGTGGAGAAGTTCTATATGAAGGGCCGCTGCATGCAGGCGATCGGGACGGATGCTCTGACGGATCGGTGGAGGTTCAAGAGGGCGTATGCCTTTCCCCCGATCTCAATAATCCTCAAGTTCTTGCAGAGATTTCAAGCAGAGGCAGTTGAAGTAACGCTGGTGGCTCCCTACTGGCCGAACAGGCCGTGGTTTCCTCTCCTGGTCAAGCTGAGCTATCAAGACCCAGTACCTCTACCCGTCAGACCGGACCTTCTCTCTCAGGGGTCACTCCTACACCCTTATCTGGCTCTGATGAGACTGACGGTTTGGTTCTTGAGAGGGAGAGGCTGGAATCCCTTGGTTGCACCTCTAGAGTGATCTCCACGCTGATGAGCTCGAGAAGAGCAAGCACAAACATGGTTTATGGTAGAATTTGGGCCAAGTTTGTCCAGTTTTCCTCTGCTTCGGGCAGGTCCTACAGGAATCCAGAAATACAAGACATCCTCAGCTTCCTCCAAACGGGGTTAGACCTTCCCTTGTCCGTCAGCTCCCTGAGGGTTCAATTCTCGGCCCTCTCAGCTTTCTCTGGAATCTCGTGGGCAGTACATCCACTAGCAATTTTTTCGAGGAGCATCAAGATTGAAGCCTTTAAAGGAATCCAAGATTCCCCAAGTGGGATCTTCCCTTGGTTCTTGATTTTCTGAATGGACTCAGTACAATGGGGCCTTCCCCTTCCTCCATAAAGGACTTTTCAGCTAAAGTGGCATTCTTAGTCGGGTCTCTTGGTCATAAAGAACCGTTCCTGACGTTCCTCCCGGATTGGGTAGTCTTGATACCCATGCTGGGTTAGAATCCAAAAATCTCGTCAGTATTCCACGAGAATCAAGAAATTGTTCTTCCTACCTTTAAGTTTCCAGAGTCCAACAAAACTCACTCCCTGGACATAGGCAAGATCCTTACTGAGTATCTTCAGGTCACATCTCCCTTTAGACGCTCTGATCATCTATTCATCCTGCACTCAGGCAGTAATAAAGGAAAGAAAGCCTCTACCAGGACAATCACATCTTGGAACGTCCAGACAATCCAGCAAGCTTACAGGGCTAGGGGTTGGCTCCCCCACAGGCAGTGATGGCACACTCCATCAGAGGGATGGCAGCTTCTTGGGCGGCAGCTCGTCATGTGGCCCTGGATGTCATCTGTAAAGCGGCCTCTTGGTCATCCATAAATACGTTTATGTCTCATTATTGTATTGAGCCTGCATCTCTTTCCTCTGTGAATTTTGGTTTAAGAATCCTGTCGGCTGACAGGACAAATTAAAATGATTTTTGTTCAGCATACCCAACCGTGTGGTCTGGCTAGTTATTTCCCACACATAGGCTGACATAAAGTCTGTCAGGAAAAAGGAAAATTTATTATCAGATACTTACCGTAATTTTCCTTTCCTGATGGACTCCATGGCAGATGGAGTTCCCACCCTAAAAGTAAGTAGTCGGCTAGTTACGGAACACCAGTACTGGGAGGTGAGCTGACTTTTATGGGTATGGGGTCCTATAACATTGGAGAGGAGGCGGGATTAACCCACACGTAGGCTGCCATGGAGTCTGCCAGGAAAGAAAAATTACGGTAAGTATCTGATAATAAATTTTCCTTTTTACCAGCTATGATGTTTACTAATAACAGGATTGATTATATAAAATAACATTCCAACCATAATCAAAATATAACTATAACATAGCTATCATTTCTAAGCTTAACTTTTTAAGAAGAGACCGGATCTAGAAGTTTAGGCTTTTTTCTTCCAATGTATACCCGCCCTGCACCAACAAGCAACATAAATAAATGATAAAGTTGGAAAGGTAGATGGGATGCATGTCATCATCCTAAGAGTATTGTGGCACATTGACCTACAGTCCACCAAGTCTCCACCAGTCTCCATAAGCATTGTATTCTACCAGGAAACCTGTTAATGCCCAAAATATTGGAAAAAAAGGGCCCTGAGCTCCATCCGTCTGGGGGTGCTCGTTAGATACTACAGACCCACCAACAGAGAATGGCATGCGTTTCACTTATACCAGAGGCTGTCATTACACATTGTACCGACATGAGAGGTGGTTAACATGCTGTTCAAATATTTGGCTCCCAGATGGTTTTAACAGAGCCCCAATTTTAGTAGGCAGAGAAGCCATATCAATATCCATAGTTTTTAACATCAAAACAAGAAATAGATATGAGGTAGCGCTGTGAATCTATTTATGTTCCAGAATGATTCCCTTACAAATATATCAAAGGAAAAAGTGAAATTCAATATATCATTGAATCAAATGTCCATCTGAATAAATAGTCCAATAGCATCTCTCAAATAAATGATCGGAAATTTAGCTCTCCAATATGTCACCTCCAAACCTATATATTGTCGATATTATATTTGCCAATCATTTATTTGAAAGGCAATATGAGTTGGTGAGGGAGAGGTTGAGGACCTGTCACACAATGGATTGGAGGAGTTGGTTCACAGAACTGTTATATCGTATTTGCCGGTGTATAAGACGACCCCCTAATTTTACATTTTTTTTAAAGATTTTTTTGTCTGTACTCATCGTATAAGACGACCCCCCTTCCGAGGCTTCCGACTCTTCATATTTCTTACTTCTGAAACCATATTCTTCTTCATTCTTGCTGGAGCCATATTCTTCTTTCTTCTTGCTGGAGCCAATCACGGCAAGCGATGTATTGTATTAATGAATACAAAGCTTGCTTGGATTGGCAGAGGCTGTAACATCATCAGCCCACGCCTCTCTGACTCTCAAAGCCAATCCGAGCAGGCTACTGTATGTAGCCTGCTCGGATTGGCAGAGATTGTTACTCCAATCCGAGTAGGCTCTGTATTCATTTGAATTCATCGCTCACTGGGATTGCCGAAACTACATACAGTATTACCGTACATCCAGCAGGCATCCGAGCAGCTGACCCGGCGTATAAGATGACCCCTGCTTTTTGGCCATTTTTTTTAAGTGTAAAAGGTAGTCTTTTATAAGCCAGTAAATACAGTATATATAATCTCAGCTAATATTGGCATGGAAAACTATTTGCACTTTTTCACTAGTGCTATGGGACTATTTATTCAGGTGGACATTTGATTCAATGATGTATTGAACTTCACTTTTTCCTTTGATATATTTTTAATGGAATAAATTTGTAAAATATATAGATTCACAGCACTAACTCATATCTATTTATTATTTTTTTTATAAAGATGTGATGTATTATGGTTTAAATTAAAGGTAGCAGCAGTGAATTTTGGAGATATTAATTTTGTTATATTAGTGTGTGAGGCACACTGGGTGTATTTACAATTAAGCACTATTATTATTGATTTTAATGTTACTTTTTGGGGTCTTTGCCTTGTTGGCACAATTTTTTATGATTAGCAATACAAATGTAATGAAGAACTAGCCTAATGTTAGTAAAACATTGAGCAGGTGAAGGAATTGTTAGTAAAATATATATTTTTTTAATTTGAATTGATAAAACATTTATGTGTAATCATTAAAAAAATGAATAAGGAGGCTATACCAAGAGCAGATTTTTTTTTGTAAAAAGACTCCTTGGTTGAGTATTTGCACAGATAAAAAATGATCATATATAAAAAAAATGTAACACTTTTCAAATATTGTTTTTGGTTTTGTAAAAAAAAAATTGTAGATGCCTTTCTTTATAGTAGAAATGTCATGCCACTTACCTCATCACAGCCTCTCTTCTCTCCAGTAAAATAATTAGCAACAAAAGATTAAGCCGCTTTTAACAAATCAGTATATTTTCTGTAGGTATTTAACATCTGCTAGCATGCAATGAATAGCCCAACTAACTCTATTCTACATTCCTTCTTAGATCCTAACTTGAAGTTTATGAACTGTGTAGAAAATACCTTCCCAGGGTTTCTGGTTACATTTTTGGGGGAGGGGAATGAAATAAGCTTGTACTATTTATTCTAGCTTTGTATTCTTAGAAAGAGCCCAAGACAGAGACCTGGAGAGATTCTATAGTCTTTAAGCTGCAGACATACAATTCATGCTCAAATGGTGTAAAATGCAGAGCTGATGCAAACAGATGCAAGCTTTGCAGCCAGCAACAACTTTTTGTACAATAAGCAGAGAACACATCATTAGGGTTACCATTATTTGACCTGAGTAAGAAGCCCTGGGTGATTTTATGATTAATAGGGAGTTACCTCCCAAGAATAAACTTCCATTAGGGATGGCAGATGCTAAAACAGTAGGAATGCCAAATACGTTAATTTGACTTAGTGCTGTCTTTAAAGTAAAAATAGATAAATTCCAGCATAGTCAAGAGTTTTAAACTGGGCTAGTAACAGTTGTGCGCAATACTGAAGTCAAATGACAAAATAATAAAAAATAAAACATTAAAAACAATTAAAAATATAAAATATTGCTAACATTTGCATATTATTATTATTATTATTATAATACAGGATTTATATAGTGCCAACAGTTTGCGTAGTGCTTTAAAATATAAATGTATTGTACAGTTAAAATACAATACAATACAAGAGGGTTTGGAATGGTACAAAAGGTAATAACTGTGATGTATGAGCTGATGGAAGAATTAAATAAGAAGTATGGGATTTACTTTTTATTTTGAATCCTACTTACCTAGCTGGATGCAGCCTCGGTCATCATCATCGGTCAACACTGAGAACCAAGCGATCAAACACCATTGATTTCTTGGTTCTTACAGCTACATGAGCAGAGAGCTGGTGACTGTCAATCACCGGCTATCTGACCCCCACCCCACGCTCACTATAGCACTGGGCTGTGGAGGGGGCGGGAGTGTCCAGCTCAGGCTCCATGTTGGAAAAGAACAACAACGTGTAATGTAATGTTGTTTATAAACTCAGTGGGGTAGATTCACGTAACTCGGCGCATCTTTCCGCCGGGCGCAGCGTATCTAAGATACACTACGCCGCCGTAACTTTATTTTTTTTAGAATCCTCAAAGAATTTGCACCGTAAGTTACGACGGCGTAGTGTATCTTTGGCGGTGTAAGGGCGCGGAATTCAAATGGATGTAATGGGGGCGTGTTTATGTAAATACGTTGTGACCCGACTTAAACAACGTTTTTTGTTTGAACGGCGCATGCGCCGTCCGTGGGGGTATCCCTGTGCGCATGCTCAAAATTAAACCGGAACAAGCCAATGCTTACGACGAGTGACGTCATTCTACGCAAATCCCTATTCGCGAACGACTTACGCAAACAACGTAAAAAATGCGAGGTGGGAACGACGGCCATACTTAACATTGAGTACACCTCTTAATAGCAGGGATAACTATACGCCGGAAAAAGCCGAACGCAAACGACGTAAAAAAATGCGCCGGCCAGCCGTAGGTTTGTGGATCGCCGTAACAAGCTAATTTGCATACTCAACATGGAATTCGACGGAAATGTCACCTAGCAGCCGCCGAAAAATTGCACCTAAGATCCGACGACGTCTTAGTACGCCTGTCGGATAGATCCGAGATGCAGTCGTATCTTGTTTTGTAGATAGAAAACAAAGATACGGCGCGCAAAATTCGAAATTACGCGGCGTATCAAGAGATACGCCGGTGTAATTCTTTTGTGGATCTGCCCCAATATATATATATATATATATATATATATATATATATATATATATATATATATATATATACATATGCATTATACCTATCTATGCCAGCAGGTGGTGTTGTAGTATTATAGTGTATAGTTCATGTATTCTATGATATGAGAGGAAGTACCCTGTATCTAAGTATGCACTTGTTTGTGTCTCTTCCTGTTCTATGATAAAAGGCATGTAATTTATTCCTCCATGAAAGTAAAGCTAATTGCTGAAACAAGAAGCTTCCAGCTCATAATTATTCCATAACCTGCTAATAATCCACAGGAGAAGTACAGCCAAACAAGCTTTGGCTGTACTTCTGCTTTAAAAGATTCAGTTGTTAGGTGGAAGCCGGAAAAGTTTACCTGAAGCAATGAGTTTACAGGGATAACCTAAAGGTAGACAGAGTAGAAGATCCCTGGACAGATTTAGTTAGAGAGTTCCAGAAGATGAGAGAGACTCTGGCGAAATCCTGGGGGCAAGCATGAGAGGAGGAGACATGGGAGCTTGAGAGCAGGAGAACTTGGGAGACGTGTAGATGATGCTTTAAGTGATTTTCTGAGATAAGACTGTTGGTGTAGCTTGGGGTAGAGCTGAGAATGGCTTTGTCTTTAGGCAGGTGCAGTCTACTTTCTCCACTGCAGGTGACACTTAACTACAGCAGCATTGCTGGGGGGAGGGGAAGTTAAGAGGAACAAGGTTCCTTTATGGCTACTGTGTCACTGGGGGAGCTATTGGATGCTGCCACCCATGTGACTCTGGTGGCCACCTTGGGTTAGGTACAGTCTATTTAAGACCCTCGTGGCTCGTGGGCATGGTGTGCATTTTTGTGTGTGGGTATTGTAGTGACAGGTCACCCATCTGACAGTGATTAGCAGCAGGGAGAGGTTCCAGACAAGTAGGGAAAAGATAGAGACTCTGCCCCCCCACGCTCACCGTAGTGCTGGGCTGTGGGGGGGGGGAGCGGCCAGCTCAGGCTCTCAACATCTTACTGAGAGGCTGAACTGGGTGCCAGTCCAGGCATGTGAGTGGTTTCCAACCATATGGTCACAATTCGGGTGGCCATCTTGGGTCAGGTAAAGTCTATTTAAGACCATGGCTCCTGGGCTTCGGTATGCATTTCGTGTGTGGGTAGTGTAGTGACAGGTCACCAATCTGACAGTTATTAGTGGCAAAGAGAGGTTCCAGACAAGTAGAGAAAAGATAGGGACATGCCATCCTTCCTGGAAACCTCCTAATTTGGGTCCGGACCGGCCAGGCCACATTCTGTCCCTCAAGACAGATGCTGTTGGCACATTTGAGACCTTCTCTGCTGCACACTGCTGTTATATACTGTGAGTATTCCCAGTCGGGTGCCTTCCCACGGGGTTCGTTGTGAATTACTGGGTTCTACAAAAATGCAAGTTCTGTTCTCTGCAACCAGACTCTGAGTGTTTACTGCCGCAGCACCACACTTCAGCTTCCCACGTGTATATTGTTGTTGTTAGGGATTGGCAGAGAGGGGTGGTGGACACTGATGGTTGGTAATTTGCACGTCTGTACAGATAGGTATGCCTGTGTGAGTGAAGCCTTTTTTTTTATATACAGACTGGAACACCACTTTAAGCATGATCCTAAAATAACTACAAACACACATGCTAAATCTTGATCTCTTATAGGCTGTGCCACCTACCACTTTTTTCTCTTTTAAAAGTAAATTCTATTGAATTCACTTTTTTGGTTAGAAGAGTTCCAGAGAACTCTGTAGAACCAGTGTTATTAACATGGGCTAGCACAAAGGTATACAGAATAAAGAGACAACACACCATTATAATACAACACATATTTATTAATTGGATATAAATTGACTACGTGTCATCAATAAAAGGGGGGGGTTACAAAATTCAGATAAATAAAAAAAATGAGCCATCTTGGCTAAACTATCTCTAATATAAAATTTATTGGAGGACTACTCCCCACCGGCCGTGGCCAGAAGCGAAGCTACTGGCTGAGGCTCCCCCACCTCCGTGGCTGATTCGATCATGCTCTGGATGCCCATATTGAAAATGTCCAGACCTATAAATGACAAATGAACTTTGTCTTTACGAAATAGACCTGGTAAAAAACCTTCTAATTCAAAATGGCGAAATGAAGAACCACCAATGGAAGATATCAAATTATGGATCGTCCTATTGAGACGCCTACGGATCCTATCTACATAGAAAAGGCTACCATGGGGAGACCACAATAGCCTGGGAACCATCTCGGAATATGATAATATAGCACCTGGAAACATCAGAGATATAGAGTGAAGATCTCTCTTCATCTCGCATAACAAATCCCATGTGCTCATCTTCCCCAGGTCATTCGTCCCAGCATGGATAACTAAAACTTGGGGGGAAGGCCAGATAGAGGATAAGTAAGCTAGGTGATCTTTAACATTGCGCCAACTGATTCCCCTGATCCCTGACGATAAAATCATAAATAAATCGGAATCCAGACCTAAATTTGAAGAGTAGGATCTGGATCCAGAATGCCTGGCAGCCCAGAAGACGTAGAAACTACCTACTATCCAAACGACTGTCCTGGTAGGATCTGAAAAAGAAAGTTTAAAGGATTAGAAGACTAGGACGGACATAAATCTTATATCTGTCACTACCCCAACGACTTACCTTCTTTACCTTATTCTCTGAAAAACCAAGGGAGTCAGCTGTGGTGGCCGCCCCAATTCTGAAAAATTGAGTGGAAAAACGTAAACCGGACAATTTCAGATGCTTTAGACAGGCGGCCAACACAGCTGAAAATTGATACCTTGTTAACGATGATAAATCTTCATGAATAAAAAATGAATCAACAGACAAAGGCCTAACTGAAACATACTCTGAAACATGAAGTACAGGACATATAGCCTTATTTGGCGAACTTGACAAGGAAAACCAATGACCTACCCCAACCTGGGAGGTCTTGGACCTGCAGAGAAAAAGACGAAGTGACTGCCCGTCTAGCTGGACATGAGAAAAACTAAGAAAAGAAAATGAACTTCTATTTGATGCAGTAAATTCGCCTATCCTAAGGGCTCCAAAAAAGGCAACTGAGAAGGCGGTCTTGAAAAGAAGAGACTCGAATTTAGATGAACAAACCTCCTCCAAAGTTCCGAGAAGGTCGACCAAAAGAGAGACCGATATCGGACGCCTGTTGTCAATTGCAGGCCTGGATCTCCTGAGACCTTTTAGAACTTGGATAACCTGAAAAAATGAAGTCAGGGCCGGCAAAGTCAGGGCCAGCAAACTTCAGAAAAAATGAGACACCTGCTAAAATCTTACTTATAGAAGCCGGGCTAAGGTGAGCCTGAATAAGGGAGGACAAGAAAGACAGGACAACGTAAGAAGTGACGCACAATGAATCCAAACCCGAAGCTTGACAGAAGGAACACAACTTGTGCCACGAAAGCCTATAATCCAGCCATGTCTTCTCCGACACTGAGGCCTTGAGGTTATTGAATATCAGTCCCAAATTAAGCCCCAGAGGAAATCTGGGCAGGGGGTGCCATGTTGATCCGCTGACGGAGCCAAATCCCGGAATCTCTTGAACTGTGAACGAGACAAAGCATCAGCTATGTTATTTTCTGTACCTGCTATGTGCTCCGCATTCAGCCATATGTTAAATTTCATACAATGCAAAACAAGGAAACGTAACAATTTTATCACAGGATCAGATTTGGAGGACAATGTATTGATGGCAAAAAAGACACCCTTATTATCCGTGTGAACCAAAATTCTCAGATTCACAAAGGTGTCCTTCCAAATAACCACAGAAACAATGACAGGGAATAGCTCCAGAAGGACCAAGTTCTGCAGTACCTCCTTCTGAAGCCATCCTGGGTGTGACTAACTAGCACACCACTGACCATTCAAAAAGGCACCGAAGCCTGAGGAACCGTCTGCGTCTGTAAAAAATTCCAACTGACTGCTATCCACGAACTCCTGCTGCCAAACTGATGAACCATTAAAATTATTCAGAAACGACTCCCAAATTTTTAAATCTTCCTTGATGTTCCTCGAGATACGCACATGAGCATAAGGGTTCTTAATGCCCCTGATGGCTAGAGAGAACCTACGTGAGAAAACCCTAGCCATACGGATGATTCTAGCCGCAAATGCGAAAAGCCCCAGCAAAGACTGGGCTTCTTTCAGCAACACCTTCTTTTTTGATAGGACTGCAATCAGTAGTTTCAACTTCTGTATTTTCTGCTTTGGCAACCTGAATTCCATCTGCTCCGAGTCAATGGTAATTCCCAAAAACTCGATGGAAACAGAGGGAAAAACTGTTTTCTCGTGCGCTAGAGGCACACCGAAATCCTTACAGATGTCAAAGAAAGCCTGTGAGGCCCGTACACACGACCAAACATGTATGCTGAAACTGGTCCGCGGACCAGTTTCAGCATACATGTTCGGTCGTGTGTAGGCGCGAGCGGGCAGAATTCCAGCAAACATTTGCCCGCCGGGCCTTTTCCCAGCGGGCAAATATTCCTGGACTTGTTTTAAAACCGTCCGCTGGAATCCTGCCCGCTCGGACATGTATGGTCGTAAGTACAGACCTACCGTACATGTCCGAGCGCCCGCCGTCCCTCGCATGTGTCGAATGACTTCGACGCATGCGTGGAAGCATTTAAAAGGAAGGCCCGCCCAGGTCGCCGCGGCGACGGCGCGGACACGCCCCGCGTATTGTTTACGCGCGGACTTCTGTACGATGGTTAGTACAGCCATCGTACAGAAGTCCCCGGGCAGACATGTACGGTGAAAACGGTCCGACGAACCGGTTTCATCGTACATGTTTGCCCGTGTGTACCCGGCCTAAGGCTTCCATGAATACTGATGACCTTGCTGGACCTACAGTGCCTTGTGAAAGTATTCGGCCCCCTTGAACTTTGCGACCTTTTGCCACATTTCAGGCTTCAAACATAAAGATATAAAACTGTAATTTTTTTTGAAGAATCAACAAGTGGGACACAAAAATGAAGTGGAACTAAATTAATTGGATATTTCAAATTTTTTTAACAAATAAAAAACTGAAACATTGGGCGTGCAAAATTATTCAGCCCCCTTAAGTTAATACTTTGTAGCGCCACCTTTTGCTGCGATTACAGCTGTAAGTGGCTTGGGGTATGTCTCTATCAGTTTTGAACATCGAGAGACTGAAATTTTTGCCCATTCCTCCTTGCAAAACCGCTCGAGCTCAGTGAGGTTGGATGGAGAGCATTTGTGAACAGCAGTTTTCAGTTCTTTCCACAGATTCTCCATTGGATTCAGGTCTGGACTTTGACTTGGCCATTCTAACACCTGGATATGTTTATTTGTGACCCATTCCATTGTAGATTTTGCTTTATGTTTTGGATCATTGTCTTGTTGGAAGACAAATCTCCGTCCCAGTCTCAGGTCTTTTGCAGACTCCATCAGGTTTTCTTCCAAAATGGTCCTGTATTTGGCTCCATCCATCTTCCCATCAATTTTAACCATCTTCCCTGTCCCTGCTGATGAAAATCAGGCCCAAACCATGATGCTGCCACCACCATGTTTGACAGTGGGGAAGGTGTGTTCAGGGTGATGAGCTGTGTTGCTTTTACGCCAAACATAACGTTTTGCATTGTTGCCAAAAAGTTTGATTTTGGTTTCATCGGACCAGAGCACCTTCTTCCACATGTTTGGTGTGTCTCCCAGGTGGCTTGTGGCAAACTTTAAACAACACTTTTTATGGATATCTTTAAGAAATGTCTTTCTTCTTGCCACTCTTCCATAAAGGCCAGATTTGTGCAGTATACGACTGATTGTTGTCCCATGGACAGAGTCTCCCACCTCAGCTGTAGATCTCTGCAGTTCATCCAGAGTGATCATGGGCCTCTTGGCTCCATCTCTGATCAGTCTTCTCCTTGTATGAGCTGAAAGTTTAGAGGGACGGCCAGGTCTTCGTAGATTTGCAGTGGTCTGATTCTCCTTCCATTTCAATATTATCTCTTGCACAGTGCTCCTTGGGATGTTTAAAGCTTGGGAAATCTTTTTGTATCCAAATCCGGCTTTAAACTTCTCCACAACAGTATCTCGGACCTGCCTGGTGTGTTCCTTGTTCTTCATGATGCTCTCTGCGCTTTAAACGGACCTCTGAGACTATCACAGTGCAGGTGCATTTATATGGAGACTTGATTACACACAGGTGGATTCTATTTATCTTAATTAGTCATTTAGGTCAACATTGGATCATTCCGAGATCCTCACTGAACTTCTGGAGAGAGTTTGCTGCACTGAAAGTAAAGGGGCTGAATAATTTTGCACGCCCAATTTTTCAGTTTTTTATTTGTTAAAGTTTTAAATATCCAATAAATTTCGTTCCACTTCATGATTGTGTCCCACTTGTTGTTGATTCTTCCAAAAAAAATTACAGTTTTATATCTTTATGTTTGAAGCCTGAAATGAGGCAAAAGGTCGCAAAGTTCAAGGGGGCCGAATACTCTCGCAAGGCACTGTATATACTTTGAACAGCAGTATACAGGCGGTGCAAACAAGGCATAGACTGTAGGTGTGTTGTTAAGTATAATCTGTTTGTAATTTTGAACTGGTACTTTTTTAAAGTGTAGCTCCAGACAAAAAAATAAATTTTTAAGCTTTTTGGAAAACATAGAGAAGGGTTATCACCCCTGTAACATTTGTGTTGCTGTCTGTGCGCATCTGTTCAGAAGATTGTACTTCACTTTCTGTCCCAATGACAAATGTCTTTTGAAAATGTGGGTTTTTTAGTGAAACAAGGATTGGTGATAAATCATCAGTGGACAGGAGACACCTCTTACAGAAGAAAATGTCCCTTCCTATGGGTAGATTTTCTCTCACTTCCTGTTGTCTCAATCCGTTTGCAAGTAGGAGTCGTTTGTAAGTTGGATGTTTGAAAGTAGGGGCCTGCCGTATATATTCTGCAGAAATTTGGGCCCTAGGTGTTGGTGTTGCCACAACACTATAAGCCCTCACAGTTAGTCTTGGTGGGCACTGGAACGCCCTGCTGTGAACTATTATATCAAGAATTGTAATTACATGCCATTGTTGAACAGTGGTAGAAAAATTGGGCCTTTGGTGCTGGCGCTGATGCCACAACACTGTAAGCCCTCACAGTTACTCTTGGTGGGCGCAGGAATGGGCCCTGCTGTGAAATATTAGATCAATAATTGTAATTACATGACCCTGTTGAACAGGGGCAGAAAAATTGGGCCTTTGTTGGTGGTGGTGGTGCTGGTGCCACAACACTGTAAGCCCACACAGTTACTCTTGGTGGGCGCAGGAATGGGCCCTGCTGTGAAATATTAGATCAAGAATTGTAATTACATGCCCCTGTTGAACAGGGGCAGAAAAATTGGGCCTTTGTTGGTGGTGGTGGTTCTGGTGCTGGTGCCACAACACTGTAAGCCCTCACAGTTACTCTTGGTGGGTGCAGGAATGGGCCCTGCTGTGAAATATTAGATCAAGAATTGTAATTACATGACCCTGTTGAACAGGGGCAGAAAAATTGGGCATTAGGCACTGGTTCCACAACACAGCAACCCCTCACAGATACTCTAGTTGGAGTGCACTAATGAGCTCTGCTGCAAAGTATTGCATTAAAAATTGTAATTACACGCCCCTGTTAAACAGGGGCAGAAAAATTGGGCCTTAGCCACTGGTGGCGGTGCCCAGAACCAAAAATGTTCTTACAGGCTATCAGCATGATCATTGAGGAGGAAAAGGATAGTCACTGAGCATAACAGGATAGTCACTCAGTATGACAGGATAGTCACTCAGCATCAGCATAGGCAGTCTTGAAGGGATCTGACATTTCCCAAAAAAGTATTCAGTTACATCAGCATCAGGTGCTTGGTAGCAGGTGGTGATCCAAGCCTGATTCATTTTTATGAAGGTCAGTCGATCGAACTAGTCGGTGGAGAGGCGTAACCTGTGATCGGTTACAAAGCCTCCAGCAGCACTGAATGTGCGTTCCGAAAGAACGCTGGATGCAGGACAGGCCAGTAGCTCAATTGCATACTGTGCAAACTCTGGCCAGTGATCCATCCTCAAGACCCAGTAAGCCAGAGGATTTTCGGTGGGAAAGGTGTCCAAGTCTGATCTTGTCCCTAGGTATTCCCGCACCATGTAAAACAGACGCTGGCGATGGTTGCTGCAACCGGTCATACCTTGGGGCTGCGGACTAAAAAATTGTCTGAACGCATCGGTCAGACGGCCACCTTCTCCACCGCTCCTTCTTTGACTGACCAAAGCCTCAGCAACACGTTGTCCAGGACCAGGAATTTGTAACCTCCCAGGCTCTGCAAGGCCTCCCGAACATGTTTCATCTTCTGCTCCCTCTGCTCCGGCAAGATAAGGTACGCAACCTTACCCTTGTAACGTGGATCAAGGAGGGTTGCCAGCCAGTAATGATCCCTCTCCTTGATAGCACGAATATGAGGATCCTTCCGCAGGCTTTGCAGGATCAGGGAGGCCATACAGCGTAGGTTTGCTGAGGCATTCGGTGCAGAATCCTCTGGGTCACTGAGGACGACATGATCCGCAGCCACCTCATACCAGCCACGTACAAGTCCATGGGTTTCTTGGGATTGTAATTGATCCCACCTCCATGCTGACACAATCCTCCTCCTCCTCTTCCTGTGTGATAGGCAGGCAAGCATGAACACTGTCTGGATAAAGGGGGCCTTGAGAGGTAAGGAAGTCCTCCTCTTCCTCCCTCTGTTCTGCCTCAAGGGCCCTGTCCATTATTCCACGCAGCGTGTGCTCCAACAGGTGGATAAGAGGGACAGTGTCACTGATGCATGCACTGTCACTGCTCACCATCCTCGTGGCCTCCTCAAATGGTGACAGGACAGTGCATGCATCCCTGATCACTGGAGTGGGGGAAAAAAACAAGCTCCCCTGACCCTGTCCTGGTGCCATATTGGCACAGATACTCATCGATGACCCTCTGCATGGCCAATGTAGAGTTCCACCTGGTGGGCATGTCACAGATTAGGCGGTTCTTGGGCAGGTTGTATTCCTTTTGGAGGTCTGCCAGCCGAGCACTGGCATTATTTGACCGTCGGAAATGCACACAGAGTAATCCCGGGTACCTGCCCAAGAACTGCTGCACCACTAAGTTAAGGACATGAGCAAAACAGGGCATGGGTCAGTTGTCCCTGTCGGAGGGCGGAGAGGAGGTTGGTGCCATTGTCGCAAGCCACCATTCCTGGCTTAAGCTGGTGTGGCGTCAACCACCTCTGAGCCTGCCCCTGCAGAGCTGACAGAACCTCTGAATAATAAAGGTGAGTAAACCACTGAGAGTTGAGGAAACCTAAATGGTATAGTGGGTAAAAACAGATGTGCTAACATACAACATAAACTGATGCAAAAAAGGGGGGCTCGAAAGCATATAAAGCACAGTGTGCACCAATAAATACTCCCAAAAAATACAATGCAATGGTGAAATAGCAAAATGACAGACACATAAATAAAGTGGCGGATAAAAGTGTTCGGCATGTTGCGGCTCACCAAAGATTTCTAAGGTTTGCGGTGGATCAGCGCCATTTTCAGTTTGTGGCCCTTCCTTTCGGGCTGGCTACAGCACCTCGAGTGTTCACAAAGATACTGTTCCCGGCCCTAGCAAGGCTAAGGGCATGAGGCATAGCAGTAACAGCCTACCTGGATGATCTGTTAATCATGGATCAGTCCGCCGCATGCTTGGGCCACAATGTGCACACCACAGTGGAATATTTAGAGTACCTAGGCTGGGTCCTTAATCTGGAGAAATCTTCCTTGCAGCCTCAAAGAAGACTGGAGTACTTGGGCATGATCATAGACATGTCCCAAAGCAAGGTATTACTTCCCAGGCCAAAGGCAAAAGCCATAGGAGACTTGGTCCGAGTGATAAAGGCAAAAAGAAGGCCTTCCATCCGGCTATGCATGAGATTATTGGGAAAGATGGTGGCCTCAATCGAGGCAGTCCCTTACGCCCAGTTTCACTCAAGACCGTTACAGGGCAGAATTCTGTCTTCTTGGAACAAAGATGTTCAGACCCTGGATGTTCCTATGGTTTTATCTCCAAAGGTTCACAAGAGCCTCAATTGGTGGTTGCTCCCCCAACATCTGTCAGAAGGAAAATCCTTCACTTCGTTACCTGGAAAGTGGTGACAGTTCTAGAAGAAGCTTCTGCCCAGGGGAATTGGTCCAGGCCAAAAAGCTCCTACCCATCTGTAAAGGTCAGCCGTTTACGATATCCCATTCCACCAACCCACGACAGCTTATCGACACTCCACAATCCGGCAGAACAGGACCCATAAGAATTCCCCAGAAACGAGACACACAGCTCTGTTCTCTGGTTCAAACGAATAGATACATTAATGGGAAAACTCAGGCTCTTATATACAGTCAGCAACCAAATATGAACAATGACTGAACTCCAACCACAACATGACACAAGGAGCCCAATACACATTTTTAGTCAGACTTTCTGACACCGATATAATCCACGTGAGCTAATTAGCTACAGCTGACAAGTCAGACATCGAGACTCCAGCTTTTCTCACCTGCTATACAATACACATTTATCATCAATAGAAATTCACCCAAAACAGTGTTAATTAGCATCACACAATGAAAAGGTCTTTAGAAGACAGACTAAGGCTAGTTTACATGACAGTAGCAGACTTAATTACCCCCTTAACAGTCTATTTTCCACATTGAATGAGTCACTCTCCTATTGACCTGTTGGTTTCAGAATCAACCACCTGTAATATTTCAAGATATCCTGCAATACATTGTGAATTATCATTACTGTCCCATCTCATGTAATCCGAGATATCATTTATCAGTCATCCTATGCCCCTAGTGGACATAGGATGACCCTAGACACAAGAGTTCGGAAACAGGAGTACCCCACACCCTTCAAGAGCCTCTGGGTCCCAGGGGCCATTCTGTTACACCATCAACATTCCGGAGATTCAGGCAATTCATCCAGCCCTCAAAGTTTGGTCTTACAGACTGCAAGGTTGGCCGGTTCGGATACAGTCTGACAATGCTACAGTCATGGCCTATATCAATCACCAAGGAGGCATCAGAAGTCTGGATGCCCAAAAAGAGGCGAATCACATCCTGGCCTGGGCAGAAAGGCACATTCCTCACCTATCTGCGGTCTTCATTCCAGGGGTAGAAAATTGGCAGGCAGATTTTTTAAGCCGCCAGCAGCTGAGTCCAGGAGAATGGTCTCTACACCCCGACATGTTTCAAATAATATGTCAGAAATGGGGTACCCCAGATGTGGACCTGTTGGCTTCCAGGTTCAACACAAAGCTGGACTGCTTTGTGTCAAGAACAAGAGATCCCTGTGCTCAAGGGTCGGGTGCCCTGACAATCTCATGGGATCAGTATTCCCTGATTTATGCATTCCCTTCAGTTCCGCTTCTCCCACGATCCCTTCAGAGAGTCAAGAGGGAAGGAAAGCCAGTGATTTTGGTTGCCCCGGCTTGGCCCAGGAGATCCTGGTACACAGAAATCATAAGGATGGCAGTAGGAAGACCCTGGGTTCTCCCACTGCGCTCTGACCTACTGTTGCAGGGTTCAATATTACATCCTGCCTTACAAAGTCTAAATTTGACGATTTGGCTGTTGGGATCCACATTCTGAAGAAATGTGGGCTCTCAGGGCCAGTCCTATCCACTCTGGTTAATGCTAGGAAGCCGGCCTCCAGGCTCATCTATTACAGAATCTGGAAGGCATATTTTTCCTGGTGTGAGCCCAGAAGATGGCATCCTAGGAAGTATACCATTAATAGAATTCTTGCCTTTCTTCAGTTGGGCTTAAATATGAAGTTGGCTTTGAGCACTATCAAGGGCCAAATCTCAGCCTTGTCTGTATTTTTTCAAAAACCGCTTGCCTCTCATACCCTAGTCAGGGCCTTTGTTCAGGGTGCACTGCGTTTGAATCCGCCAGTTAAGTCTCCCGTGTGCCCATGGGATTTGAATTTGGTATTATCTGTTTAACAGAAACTACCTTTTGAACCTTTACACCAGGTTTCTCTAAGTCTGTTGACACAGAAACAGTTTTTTCTTGTAGCCATATCCTCAGCAAGGAGGGTATCAGAATTGGCGGCTCTTTCGTATAAAGAACCATATATGATTATTCATGAAGACAGGGTGGTGCTGCGTCCTCACCCAACTTTCTTACCTAAGGTGGTTTCAGGTTTCCATCTGAATCAAGATATAGTCCTACTGTCTTTTTTTCCAGATCCGCAGTCTGCGGAAGAAGAGAGTCTACACTCTCTAGATGTTGTAAGAGTGGTAAAGGTTTATCTGCAAGCTATGGCTCAGATAAGGAAGACTGATTGTCTGTTTATTCTGCCACAAGGCCCAAGGAAGAGCCAGGCAGCGTCAAGATCCATTATTGAAAGATGGATTCGACAAGTCATTATTCAGGCCTATGGGTTAGAAAAGAAGATCCTTCCTTTTCAGGTGAAAGCACACTCGACTAGAGCAGTTGATTTGAGAGGTTTCGAGGATGCCGCCTTCAGGCGTAGTGTGCTGCAGGCAGCAGTATAGCTCCTCTGGCTCGATGGTGGTCTTATTCTTATCTGTGTCTCCCTCCCCTCAAATTTTAGAATTGCTATGGGACATCCCATTAAGTAATTAAGGCTCTGTGTCCCTGTGATGTATGATCAAGAAAATATCATTTTTTAATACAGCTTACCTGTAAAATCCTTTTCTTGGAAATACATCACGGGACACAGAGCTCCCACCCCTCTTCGGAGTTAAACGTGGAACGCTTATTGCTTTGCTACAAAACTGTGGTACTCTCCATTTGGGATGGGTTATATAGGGTAGGGCTGGGGAAAAAAACGATTTGAATCTAGAATCAAGTTGAGAGGTCAAATCGATTAAGATTTTCAGCAAATAGATTTTTTAGATTTTTTTTCACCAGGACCAGCGCTGACACCGCGCCGGCCCTGAGAAGCTGTGGGCAGGAGTTTTTAGGTAAGGCTGTGGCTTCGGCCTAGTCCATGAGGCTGGACGCCGCGGACTAGGCCGAAGCCTCGGCCTTGCCTAAAAACTCCTGCCTGCAGCTCCCCAGGACTGGCGCTGACACCGCGCCGTCCTGAGGAGCTGCAGGCAGGAGTTTTTAGGCGAGGCCACAGCTTCGGCCTAGTCCACGAGGTCAAAAACCGCAGACTAGGCCGAAAAACTCCTGCCTGGAGCTCCTCTGGACCGGCGCAGTGTCCATGAAAAATAAATCTTGATTCAAATCGTGAATCAAGGTTTTTTTGGAGAAGATCGCCCAGCTCTAATATAGGGGAGGAACTCAATTTTAATTGGGTTTGCCAGTGTCCAATCACCTGTGGTGACTACATAACCCATTAAGTAAATAAGGCTCTGTGTTTTCCGAGATGTATTTCCAAGAAAAGGATTTTACAGGTAAGCTGTATTAAAAAATCCTATTTTTCCCCCACAGGCATGGAAAGACATGTATTCAGACATAGAAGTCAAAGATATATCCAGCTGCACATCCATCAAGGTGTACATAAATTGAACCGGACCAACCACAGAGCCGAATGTCCATTACAGATGGTAGGCAACACAATAGAGGTAGATATATGTATATTGGCAGAAGATACACTATAAGGAGAGAGCCCAGGAATCCAGGGATTAAGTACATACATATGGATCTACAGGTCGATCCCACAGTAACTGTATATGTCACATATAGTTACCCATATTCATATGGTCTTAGTTGGGCATGTCTACAGAAAGCATTGCAGGAACAGGTCACTATTTAACCCCTTAGGGGCAAGGGAATCCAAAAGAAAAATCCATTTTACCTCCTTTTGTAAAAGTATTTTATCCCAATCACCCCTCCTATTTGATAATTCTAATTTATAGATGATCACCTGGGTCAGTCACTTTAAGTAAGATTAGGGGTGGAACTTAGCCCTGTACTTAAGAGAATGACAACTGACTGCCCCACAAGTCCTGATGAAGTTCGGGTATCAGGAATGAAACTTATAGATGCTTACCCAGGGACACGCCCCCTTCCCCTTTTTTTATGGGCCCAACCACACCTAGTTCCAGGGACTTTCAGCTCCTGACCGTGGATGATTCAGTCTGTGGTCCATCAACCTACTCTGATTGGAGAGATCAGCCACCCCTGATTTGATCAGCTGACCAGCACACAGCATGTGAATCTTGGTGGATGTTATTACCAACAGGAGAGCCGTATGAGTCAGGACACGGCTCATCGGTCTATACATCTACCCACTTGGAAGGGAACACAAACTGAGGAATGTAAGTACACTAGACACCACCACACAGGAGTTTGATGCATATAACTGTACCAGCGACAGGTTGAAATTACCTGCTATCTTGGGAATCTCCCCGTTCCAGACAAATGTCTCCAGCGTTTGTTGGGTGGTAGTCCTATATATGTACAGAGAACAGTTTACCATCTAGGATTTATATTCCTGCCGTTCCTATATACCACTCCATCCCCTGTCATATTCCTACATGGACAACCGGCTTTGACTACAAGCAGCCTGGATAGTCATGTGCATGCCTGAGTCACTCAGCCTTTGCCCAGCATTAACTAGCTGGACACTTGAGAACATCTTGAGTTTACTTATCATGACCTTATGGGTTCTAACCTTAGACACTGACTGACATCTTCTATTTTTGACTGACTTTGGACTGTGAGTGTTTTTGATAGGTACATTAGAAGGTTTTGAGGTGCCTCTGGGCTTGCACCTTACTCTGATACAGGGGAATGCCTCATTCGCCCATTGTGGCTTCAAGGTGGAGCACTGCACCTAGTGAGAGCAGGTTCATACTTAGTCCCTGGATGTGTGGCTTAGGGCTTGTTTACCAGGGGCACATGTTTTGGGGAGGGTGGGCTCAGCTCCCTGGTCCTGCTCCCTGGGCTCCGGTCTCTGGTCCTGGACTGCATCCCCCACCCCTCGTATTTTTGCGAGGGAAGGTGTATTCTGGTCCCATTTTAGGGTGGGGAATTTGGGTGAGTTTAGGTGTGGGGGGGGGGGGGGTCACGGGGATATGAAGGCCCAGATTCACATACCTCGGCGCATCTTTATGCGAGCGTAGCATATCGAATATACGCTACGCCGACGTAGCAGAGAGGCGAGCACAGTATTCACAATGAAAATGCTCCCAACGTAATTTTGGAGGCGTAAGCCTGTGTAAGTGGGTGTGACATTATGCAAATGATGGTCCGAGCGTGGAGCAGTGTTTTACGCCCGGCGTATCATGAACGAAACAGTGACGTGGACGTATGATCGCTTCCCTGTGCACATGCTCACAACTACGCAGGCGCAACTTACTGGGATACACCGGCTTACGTTGAGTGCATAAATACGCCCAGCCATGCGCCCGTCCGGCGCAAAAGTACGTCCTGCTTATTTCCCCCCTGAAGCAAGGTACTTTTGCTGAGCGATGGCGGCAGCTGGAAATGGAGGCAAGGAGAAGAGGAAGAAGAATTTTTCCCTGCAGGAGAGGGCTATTATTATATCTGGAATAGCCAAATATGACAAGTTCCTCCCCACAGTGCCCGGACCAGCAGGGCACGTAAGAGGGAGATCCTTGAGGAGATCACCCTGCAGGTCAATGCCGTGGGGAATGAGACCAGGACCCCCGACGATGTACAAAAAAGATTAATGACCTGAGACGTCGGGTCCGTGACAAGATGGCCCTTATGAGGAGGCACGCCAGGGGCACGGGAGGAGGACCAGCCTCTGATATACAGTTGACCGATGAGGAGGAGGTCATCGCCCAATGTTTGCAGCCAGACCAGGTCGAGGGCATGGAGGGATTTGATTCTGGTGACCAGGCCTTGAGGACAGGTAAGTGTGTTTTATCCCCTATCTGGTGTGTAGCATGTGAGGGGGTGGATGGGAATATGTGACAAGTGTGTGGGTCCACCAACATGTGAATGCTTTGTGTCATCCACAGATGTGCTGGAAGGGAGTGGGCCCATCATCTGCTGGACGACACACGCCATCCCCAGAGGAGTGTGCCCACACCTCTCTAGAGGAAGTAGTGGAGGAGCATGGGGACCTGGAGGAAGTTGTGTACCTCGTTGAGGAGGATCCCATCATCCCTAGACCCTCCCAAACCTCCTCCACCATCAGGGGAAGTCCCCCACCCTCCTCCACCATCAGGGAAAGCCCCTCAAGGGCCTCCCCATCCACACGGTCCCATGCCTCTCCTGCCCCCAGGAAGGCGACTCGCAAGACCAGGGGTGTTCCTGAGTCCATCCAGGAAACTCTTGCGAGGGATCAGGCCCGCCAGACCCGCCATATGGGTGCTGTAGCCAGGGACCTGCATCGTGTAGCAGACAGCCTGGCCTCCTCGGCACAGATAAATGAGAGCCTGCAGGATGTTAGTGGGAACTGTGCTGCGCTTGTGACCTGCGTTGGGGAGCTGCAGGCCACCACATCAGGCCTCGTGGCAGAGGTCAAGAGCCTGGCAGTGGCTGTAAAGGACAATACTGCTGCCATCAAGGCGGAGGGGAGGCAGACGAGGCTCCACCAGCAGCACAACATCACCCGCCAGCTGCGTATGCTATCGCGAACTAATGCGGTCCTCACCCGCATTGCCCTGGCAATGGAGGGCAGGCAGCCAACACCTGCCAGGAGTGGCAGACCTGGGGATGAGCCTCCTCCAGATACCCCACCCCCACCCGATGCTCCCCCCAGGCAACTGAGGAGCCGGACCCGTGGCACCAGGCGTGGCCCACGATGGGGCAATTGATTGCCTTTTTTTAATTATATTTGCTCATGATATGAGCATTTCTGTTTTGGTTATGTGCTCATGATATGAGCGTTTTTGTTTTGGTTATGTGCTCAGGTTATGAACGTTTTTTTATTTTGTAGTGACTGCACACGGTCAGTAGTGCAGGCTACAGTGTGACTGGTGTGTGAATGTGGGGGTGACATACCTGCCAGCAAGGTGTGTCACCCTAGGTCATCAGGGAGAGGTTATCTCTACGACGTGTGAATGTGGTATGAATGGACAGCAACACCATTGGGGCCTTGGCGCGGCCTTGCTGCTCCCAAGTCCTGCACAGTGGACTTGGGCTAATCCAATGTGAAGTGGATGTGGTGTGTGTGTGAGCTAGGGACCACAGTGGTGTGCATGCGTGCATTCTCCTTGTGCCATTATGAATGTGTGTGTTTAACGTGCAAAGATATGTTCCACGAGGCAACTCCTGACTGCTGTTCCCTCAGCAGACGGGTGAGCCTCGAACAGGGGGGGATTGTGTGGTTGGGGGGTCAGGTCATCACATAGTGTGTGTACACTAAATAAATAATAGAAAAATATATGCATCAATAATAAATATAAATGAGTGGATGCGGGACTTCCTGGTCCCGCTGGCTCTCTCATCTTGGAGGGTGGAACGCACGCCAACAGCGTTAGTGCGGCTTTGCACGGTTCTAATGCCGGCCACGGGACTCCATCTATTCTCCCCATAATATCCACGCTCTCAACCTCAGTGCCGGGGCTAGGCACCCCATCAAGTAAGAGGCCACTTGGCGTTTTTTTTCTGTTTTACCTAATAAAAACAATATTATTCTATGGTGATTTTCTCTCTTTTGCTTTAATTATCCCATGTGGCGTGGAGTGTTGCTCTATCAAGACTGTGAGACTGAGAGATCTGGGTCTGAAATATTATCTTTATCTGCCTGATTGACCTCTTTTTAATTAAAGTGGTCCATTATTTGCGGTAAGGTGCCATCCATGAGCACTTTTTGGTGGTCTTTCTTTATCTTGGTGAAGGTGGAAGATCTTCTGTCTATGGTTTTGAAGATTCATCATTTATATATATGGACTCTATTTTTAGTTTTGGCACAATTGTCACTTTCCATTTTTTATTGTGCAATATCACATTTTGACCTATAATAACTATTGTGGTTTATATTTGTTATATATGGTCACTATTTACTCACATGTTTTTTGTTACATCCACTCATTTATATTTATTATTGATGCATATATTTTTCTATTATTTATTTAGTGTACACACACTATCAGCTAGCGCCTCTAAATTTCACTCCACTGTTTAAAATTGCATTCATGTAATTTCACAGAGAGCAGCTTGGCTATCTATATATTGTCAATTTAATTTATTTCACTTATATATTGGCGCGAGATTTCATTTCCAGGTCATCACACATGTCAATCTCCAGGCCCTTTCTCATGGCGTAGTTGTGCAGCACGCAACATGCACCGATAATTTGGCACATGAAGTTTGGGGAATACAACAGGGTCCCCCGGACGTATCCAGGCATCGGAAACGGGACTTCAGAAGGCCAAATGTGCGCTCCACCACTGCACGGGTACGTATGTGTGCAGCATTGTATTTTCTCTCTCCTCTGGTTTGGGGATTCCGGTATGGAGTCAGGAGATGGGGCCCAAGTGCATATGCTGAGTCACCTGAAAGGGAAAAGACAGGAGGATGTAAGTCGTGCATGTGCCCCTCGTGATGTCTGCATCATGGGGTCGGACAGTCATGCCTGACTCCCATGTCACTCACCAACCAGCCAGCTGTCCCTGTACACGTTCTGTTGGAATTCCGTTGGGATGTTGCTTTGACGGTATATGTAGCTGTCGTGGCTGGCCCCTGGGTGTTTGGCACGGACGTGCCATATGAGGCATTGGGCATCGGCTATCACCTGTACGTTGATGGAATGCCAATGCTTACGATTGCAGTATATGTGCTCTGTGGCACGGGGGGGCCGTAGTGCCACATGTGTGCACCCTGACGGTGCGTGGGAATCCGGCAATTCTGTAGAAATCCTGCATTGCCTTCTGCCGCAGATGGTCATGGGTGGGTTTGATGATGTGGTGGGACATGCATGTGAGGATTGTGGGGACAACCTGGTGCACGCATCTGCTCATGGTGGATTGGGACATCCCAGCCACGACTCCACTTGTACGCTGAGAAGATCCACTGGCAAGGAAATGCAGTGTTGCCAGTACCTTGACCAGTGGCTGCACTGCATGTGAGCGTTGTGTCTGGCTGGTGATGTCATCATGCAGGGCTGTGGCTAATTCCAGGATGGCATCAGGGCTGAATCTGAAGATGCGATACACCTCCGATTCCCCCATGCCAAAGATGTTCATGCGCGTTCGGTATATCCTCTCCCGTGCCCTCCTACGTGCCTGGGGACACAGTAGTAGTGCTATGACCATGGCTGCCCCTGGCATGTTGGCATACAGATGTGTTGTCCTGCAAGTGTGGTTGCTCAGCTCGTCCGTAACGGTGCTGCTGCAGCTGCTCTCCAGCTGACCTGTGCACGTATGTTGCTGAGTTACACCTGCTTTATGAGGGATAACTTAAGGCCGGACGTACAACTTACGCGCACCGCGCGTAGCCTGAGCCGGTGTATTGTCACAGTTTGCTGCCTATCCTAGAATGCTCCGGAAGTCACGTGGCGGCCAACTGCGCATGCGCGATGCGTTCCAAACACAAATGCGATGCGTTCCAATGCATTCACGACAGTGCACACCAGTGAAACCTCGGTCGGCATCCAGGCTCTTTCCTTAACATCCCCGTGGATTGGAGGATGTTAAAAAAAAGAGCCAGGAGGCCGAGCGAGCCGTCCGAGCCACTTTCCTCTAAATCCACGTCGCCCTGAATGGCGGGTTCGCTGGTGTGTACTGTCAAAAATCCATTGGAACGCATCGCGCATGCGCAGTACGCCGCCGCGTGACTTCCGCAGCATTCTAGGATAGGCAGCAAACTGTGACACTACACCGGGCGCATGTATGTCCGTGAATCGCCGTATCTCACTCATTTGCATATTTGAATAGGAAAGCAATGGGAGCGCCAGATGCGTCCAGCGTAAATATGCGTCCACGATACGCCAGCGTAGGAAAGTTACGTCGGTCGGAAGAAGCCTATGTTCAGGCGTATCTAGTTCTGTGGGTACGACGCACATTTACACTTACGCGGCGTATATCGAGATACGTCGGCGTAAGTGCTACGTGAATCTGGGCCGAAGTGTTTATCGTTATGCTTGAATACATCCTTTAGTGGCTCATGCTCAATACATTTTTATTTAACTCAGTTTGGTCATGTTTTTTATTTTTCACTTTTGTTGGTAAAATATATAGACTACACCCTCCTGTGACACAGGGTGAGTACTACATTCTTTCTTACTTAGGCTCGATTCACACCTATGCATGTTGCTTTTGAGCATTTTTGCAATGCTTTTCGCGGTGCTTGCTGCGTTTTTTTACTTGCGTTTTTACGGAGTTTTGGCCGCAATTTGCGTTAAATTTTTTTTTACATCAATTAAAATTTTTTTACATTTCATTTAACATCCAGCAAAAAACAGGTTAAAAAAAAAGTCCCCGACCCTTTCCAAAAACGCAAAGGCACAAAAAAGCATTGATGTGAACATGTTCCATAGGAACCCATGTTAAAAAATGTCCCTGCTTTTCTGCAAAACGCAAAATGCACCAAAAAACGCATTAGTGTGAATCGAGCCTTAGTCGGATTCCCATGTTTCCTTTCTTGAATCCTATTTACAAGTTATGTCACAGGTCTTTCCTAAACCCTCCTAACTTGCACAGGCTTTGGACTGCTGTGGGAGCCAATTAACCGGCCAATATCTCTTTAGAACATGGGAGGAAACCAGAGTACCTGGATGAAAACCTTAAAAGTACAAGGAGAACATAAAGTAGAGTCCATGTAGACTAGGTTGACCAGAAATCCCAGGTTTCAGGGGACAGTCCCCGGATTGAGGACACTGTCCCCAGACCAAGTCTGTCCCCGGTTTTGTCCCTGGATTGGATTTGAACAGGGGCTGGGGCAATTTCAAAGACAGTCGGTGCATAATAAAAAATAAAAAAAAAATCAGAATTACCCCCCCCCCCCCGCTTAGGGGGGTGTATTTTTTTCCATTATCTGTGCCCCTTTCTGATGATCATGTGCTGGTCGGAGCGAAGGGAATATTTCTTCATTTTCGGGTGCATGCCCATTCAGCTCCGCTCGCTGTTCTTCTGCCTTGGCTCAAGTGCCGGCCAGCCGCCTGCCTGCTTATCTCCTTGCCCTCCCTGGCGGAGTGATCTTTCTCCGCTCCCCACCTAGTAGTAGCCGGGGCCCGGAGAGTAATGCCGGCCATACACTGTTCGAATTTCAAAAGAATTTTCTTTCGAAAATCGTATCTAAGAATTTTCGTTTGCATTTCGCACCATTAGTGGGCTGCAACAGCCGATTTTCGTGCGTCAATCAAATTTGAGAAATTGGACATGTTGGAAATTTTTTGAAAAACAAACGATTTTCTAATCAATGATGGGAGGATAGTGAGAGAAATGTAATAGAAAAAAAATGCGCATGTGCAAGAAAAGCAAATTACCGGAGAGAAAAAAAGATTCCCGGCCACCAAAATAATTTTCTGTAGCAACAAGAAGGCTTGGTTGGCCTAATTTTGAAAATCAATGGTGGCATCACAAAAAAGAAAAAATGTTCTGATTTCGAAAAGAAATTTTGAAATTCCACCGTGTATGGCCTGTTTTAGACTTGACAGGCTGTGAGGCAGACGGCGACGAGCAGAGTCGCTGATTGCTGCCATTACTAGTAAAAAAATAAATATGTCCCCTGATTTCATTTAAAAAATCTGGTCACCTTAATGTAGACAGTGTGCAAGGCATAAGTGCTAACTACTCATCCACTGTTCTGCTCCTTTAATGGATTATTCCCACAGAGTATTTCAGAGGTGAAATCCTTTCTCACACCAAGAAAATTGTGCTTTACTTGTGTGATAGTAAACCTTGCAGGAGGTAGACGTCCTACCTCCTACATTAACCCTAAAAAGAAAACATAAGGGTATCAACAAAAGTATTTAATGTCCAGGCCCATCCTTCCTAAGTGCCTGTCACCACATTAGCCTACTTAGTTGGCACTGACTGGACTTTCCTTTATCTTAGCTAGTGCTTCACTAAGTGCACATTTATTAGGTACTGTATATCAAGATGGTACAGTGTGAATCCAGCTGTCTCCATCCAGTGCGTACACTGGCTATGAATAATGGTACCATTTTAAGTCTGCTGGATATTCGGGAATCCTGAATTGGGAAGTCTAAGCCACTAATGAATGTCATTTTAGCCACCATGCTTACAATTGATGCTGCTGCGCTACCAATAAAATCTCTGAGATGATGCACTTTCTATCAATGAAAGAATGCAACAATTAGCATCAATATGTGAACCATTTTGGTTCCCTTCCTAAAAGCATCTCTTATGATAGCCTGCCAACCTCATGTGAACATCAAATGCACTTTATGAATAGGTTTGAGAATTTTTGGGATAGGCAGCTAATTATGGTTCCAGGGGCCCATGTGTATCGCATTTCCCAGCTTGATTTTGGTCGTATATCTTGATGTGGTGTGTTTGATGTGGTGTGTTATCCATGCTGGAATTTTGCGATACACTTACAGTATATATATTTATATATAAGATGTTTGGACGTTTATTTGGTGTAAATTTGTTTTTTAAATGCACTTTGTTTTTTACTCCTTGATATTTTTGGAATAAATGTAACTTTTTAACATATTAATTGTATTATTGTAAGCCTTATATGCCATTGATGTAACTGCTTTTATGCCCAATTGCAGAGCTTTACCTCTGTTCCTACCTCCTACTTATAGCGCCTATGTACCTTACAGTACTGGTGCTAGCTAAATTTATGTGTAGGTCAGAATGTAGTTAAACTCTGATCCAGATTGTTAGTAGCAAAATGCGGTCTCTGTCTCAGCTTGGCTGTGCTGTGAGTCCATTCTGCTGTACTGGGGTGTACTTCCAGCCCCGGTGCTGCAGGTGGCAGCAGTGGAGTCATGCTGACCCGGAGCATCTGAACAGCGACGGGGACCCAGTGAGTGACTGGGTTCCCATTCTTGAAGATCCCAAGCTGTACTGCTGTTGGGGGGGGAGTCGGTCTGAGGAGAGCCATTGAGAGGCTAGTGGTCTAAAAGGACATGGATAAACCATGGGGGATCAAGGTAGCCGGACACCGAGGGATTGATCACCCGTTGGTCGGTACCTGGGCGGAAAGTTGAAGGAGATCCAGACGTAACTCAATTAAGGGGGCATATCTCCAATAATTTAACCCAGAGGGGACCTGTGGCAGAGGTATCTTCTGAGGCTCATTGAGAGGAGTCTCTGGCAGAGACTTTCTCCCAAGTTCAAGTTCACCAAGGAGGGTCTGTGGCAGAGACTTCATCTTATAATTATCTGAGTCATACTCCGGCTGCCAGGTCAGTGAGAGAGGCCTGTCCGGGTACACTAAACCCATTCTGGCGGGAGTGGTGAAGAGAAGTGTTACATTTGGGAGCAGGACTGTTTCCTATCATTACGTCTGAATCTGCTATTCTCCTATCTTCTTCAGCTTTACTTTCCTCACCAGAAGTTTTACTGTTTTTACACGGCTGGGTAATAAAGAGCACAGCAAAGAGCACCTGTCTGGACATTCCTTTCCTTCTACTACATGCAATACGCATCATTCACTCCTAGGAATTTTGGAGGAGCCACGAGGTAACACACCGCCAAAAAATCCAGCAGCTCCACTGGGGGTAATGCTACATATGGGGGCTCGTCCTGGATTGGCTGTTACCTCAAAATACCTGAATTCAGAAGTTTAATCAATAATTGATTTAAGGAATTGTCGTGTGTAAAAATGTGCATGTTGAGGAAAGAGTTAATGTCACCATTGAAGCTGGGCGCACGTGCAGTGAAGCCATGTGTGAAGAAAATAACTCAGGTGGGAGGAGTCACCACCCCTGCGTGAGATGCAGGCTGAGTTTGGCGCCAAAGAACAGAGTGATTGCCCGCCCACAAGAGAAGGTCGTGCGAACATGTCTGTGCCATCAACGCCATTCGGAAAGCTGAGACCCCCGATGTCTGCCCCGGGAGTCAACGCAATGTCCGTTGCTGCTGGAATCCCCCTGACAGATACCGGAAATTAGAATGCGGACCCAGGGGAAGTTCGTCCTGTTTTCCAGCGGTGGAGGCCCTCGGACTACTGACATACGGAGCGACAGCATAGTGGCGATCAACTCCACAGTTGAACTGCAAGTGGCTGAGACTGAGCAGGCCAGGTGACATCTGCATATGGCAGCTATATGCAAATCTTCACCTGATTAAAGTCAGCTGCTGACCCATTGGATGCAGTGACGTGGGGAGGTCGTGAGTATACTCTATGAGACTATCATTTCAATGTTGCAGTTATAGCGTATTTACCTTATACGACTGCCCGCATGTCTTACGTTGGTAGACTCTGACTGCAGTGACTTAGAAGCATCTTCGTCTGAACAAGTTGTACTCTATGCCATGCTTTGCAAGATTTAATCTGCTTTTGGCTGTCATAAGACTATTATATCATTTGCTCGTGCTGCTATAATTTGCACCTTTGTCTGCTGCCACTACCCTGCTTGCCCGCCTCTCTCCCTTGCTTGACCATCAAATCCTTTAGCCCTGCAAACCAGAACTCCTAACTCAAACTTGATGGACCAAGACTTATGCCCTGTACACATGATCGGAATTTCTGATGGAAAAATTCCGACTGAATTTTTCCATCGGAAATTCCAACCATGTGTATGCCCCATCGGATTATTTCCGACGGAATTCCGATGTGATTTTGGTCGGACAGGTCCGATCGTGTGTATGGGGCTTTAATTTACTGTTGTCATATATATATATATATCCAAGAATGCTTGGGACTTCCTAACATGCATATACAGTGCTGCACATAAATGAGTACACCCCAACAGATGTGTCAGAAACCTTTAATTTTCTTTCAAGATCTACTATTTTTATGGGACACTATATTAAAAAATACTCCCACAAATGTGGGCCATTGATTGCAACCAAGATTTGTTAAATTTCACACACAAAAAGGTATTTATCCTAACAAAATTATTCAAGAACATGTTGCAAAAATGAATACACCCCGATGAAAGTCTTAGGAGTAGGGATGAGCTTCGAGTTCGACTCGAACATTGCCTGCGAACAATGAACAATTTGGGATGTTCGCGGCAAATTCGAAAAGTCGCGGAACACCCTGTTAAAGTTTATGGGAGAAATCTAAAGTGATAATTTTAAAGTCTAATATGCAAGTTATTGTCCTAAAAAGTGTTTGGGGACCTGGGTCCTGCCCCAGGGGACATGTATCAATGCAAAAAAAAGTTTTAAAAACAGATGTTTTTTCGGGAGCAGTGAATTTAATAATGCTTAGAGTGAAACAATAAAAGTGAAATATTTCTTTAAATTTCCCTGGGGGGGTGTAAAGTAAGCATGTGAAATAGCGCATGTTTCCGTACTTAGAACTGTCACTGCACAAAGTGTCATTTCTGAAAGAAAAAAAGTCATTTAAAACCGGACTCGCGGCTATAATGAATTGTCGGCTCCTGGCAATTCAGAGAGAATTCATTCATAAAAAAAAGCCCTTCCGGTCTGGTATGGATATTAAGGGGAACCCCGCCGTCAATTAAAAAAAAAAATGACGTGGGGATCCCCCCAAATATCCATTCCAGACCCTTCAGGTCTGGTGTGGATTTTAAGGTGAACTCCACCCCAATTAAAAAAAAAAATGGCGTGGAGTTCCCCCAAAAATCCACACCAGACCCTTTATCCGAGCACGTAACCTGGCTGGCCGCAGAAAAGAGGGGGGGACAGAGTGCGGCCCCCCCTCTCCTGAACCGTACCAGGCCACATGCCCTCAACATGGGGAGGATGTCCCCATGTTGATGGGGACAAGGGCCTCATCCCCACAACCCTGGCCGTTGGTTGTGGGGGTCTGCGGGCGGGGGGCTTATCCGAATCTGGAAGACCCTTTTAACAAAGGGGACCCCCAGATCCTGGCCCCCCCTATGTGAATTGGTAATGGGGTACATTGTACCCCTACCATTTCACGAAGGAAGTGTAAATAGTTGTAAAAACCACACACACACACACCGTGGAAAAAAGTCCTTTATTAATAAAATAAATAAATAAAATATCCAGCGGTGGTAATCCACTCTCGGGCCGGCTCCCTGCTCCAACGTTGTCGGTATCCAGCAAAGGGTGATCTCCTCTCTGGTCCACGATCATCCAGGATCCAGAGCGCAGCATCGCCGGCCACCTCCCTCCACTGTAGACAGCCCGGCAAATGAAGCTGCTGAAGCTGTGACATTTCTTTTATAGAGCCCTCGAATTTCTTTTATAGGTGAGGCGGGGCCACCCGTCACATGACCTCGCCCCCTCTGACGCAAGGGGGAAGCCAGGCTTCCCCAGTGACGTAGCAGAGGGTGCATCAGAGAGGGACGGGGGCACGTGACGGGTGGCCCCGCCTCACCAATAAAAGAAATGTCACAGCTTCAGCAGCATCATTTGCCGGGCTGTCTCCGGTGGAGACAGGTGGCCGGCGATGCTGCGCTCTGGATCCCGGACGATCTTCTCATCGCTGGACCAGAGCGGAGATAACCCGTCGCTGGATACAGACAACGTTGGAGCGGGGAGCCGGACCGAGAGTGGATTACCACCGCTGGATTTTTATTTTTTTTATTAATAAAGGACTTTTTTCTACGGTGTGTGTATTTTATACAACTATTTACACTTCTTTCATGAAATGGTAGGGGTACAATGTACCCCATTACCAATTCACATAGGGGAGGGCCAGGATCTGGGGATCCTTGCTCAGATAAGGGGTCTGGTGTGGATTTTTGGGGACATTCCACGCCATTTTTTTAAAAAGTTTGGGGTAGAGTTCCCCTTAAAATCCACACCAGACCTGAAGGGTCTGGAATGGATATTTGAGGGGAACCCCACGTCATTTGTTTTTTAAATAAAACTGGGGTTGGGACTTTAAATGAGGCGTATGAAAAACACACGCCTCCATCCCTATTGGATACAAAAAAAAATTTTTTTTGGGACTTTAAATGAGATGCGTTTTTAAACAAACAGTAGTATAAGTAAAATAGTAAACGTTTATAACCAGGCTCATACTTACCACCCAAACAGCAAGCCAAATTCAACGGTCTAACTGTATATGTTCAAAGCAGAGGATTGGTTGCACGCATTTGCAAGTACATGAGTAAGCTGGAGAGCCAGCGACAAAAGCCTCTGTGCGATCTGCAGTCCTAACTAAACTTTTAAAGTCTCCTTAATGGAGATGCGTTTTGTGGATACCCTTATACTACTATGCGTTTTTTTCCAGTGCTCTTCACCACAATACCAAGCATAGGTGGAGGCGGGGACACACCCCTAGTCACCTGTCCTTCATCTACCCATCAGTCCTTACATGCCTCCATTGAGGAGACTTCAAAAGTTTAGTTAGGACTGCAGATCACAGAGAGCCTTGTCGCTGGCTCTGCAGCTTACTCATGCACTTGCAAATGCGTGCAACCAATCCTCTGCTTTTAACATATACAGTTAGACATGTTTACTATTTTACTTATACTACTGTTTGTTTAAAAACGCATCTCATTTAAAGTCCCAAAAACCCCCTTTTTTTGTTTTTTAAATTGATGTTGGGGTTCCCCTTAATATGCATACCAGACCTAAAGGGCCTGGTAATTAAATTTGGGGGGGACCCCCACGTGTTTTTTTTTTTTTTTCATGAATGAATTCTCTCTGAATTGCCAGGAGCCGACAATTCATTATAGCCGCGAGTCTGGTTTTAAATTACTTTTTTCCTTTCAGAAATTACACTTTGTGCAGAGACAGTTCTAAGTATGGGAAACATGCGCTATTTCACATGCATACTTTACAGCCCCCCTAGGTACGAAATTTAAAGGAATATTTCACTTTTATTGTTTCACTCTAAGCATTATTAAAATCACTGCTCCCGAAAAAACTGCCGTTTTTAAAACTTTTTTTGTATTTTTTTACATGTCCCCTGGGGCAGGACCCAAGTCCCCAAACACTTTTTAGTACAATAACTTGCATATTGGCCTTTAAAATTAGCACTTTAGATTTCAAATGTTCGAGTCCCATAGACTTTAATAGGGTTCTAAAGTTCACACGAACATTTGGTGTGTTCGCAGGTTCTGGTGCGAACCGAACAGGGGGGTGTTCGGCTCATCCCTACTTAGGAGCAAAGCTAAATTTTTGACAGCCAAAATCCTAATTAACAAGAATTCAACTTCAGGTTAGTCTAATTATTCATTTAACAGGTGTCCAGCAGACAGTTGATAATAAAAGGGCAATACTTATCAAAGAAAACACCTTCCCATTTCATGCTGCCAGCAATGGCACCACATGGAAGAGAAATGTCACAAGACCTGAGGTGAAGGCTACAAGATCAGCACAGCTTTACTTATCAGTCGGAATACTGTAACAAAAGTGCTACTGTACTCTGGAGTGATGACCAAGATAAATGTTTTTGGTGGAAAAAGGA
Organism: Rana temporaria; assembly: GCF_905171775.1. NCBI lineage: Eukaryota > Metazoa > Chordata > Amphibia > Anura > Ranidae > Rana > Rana temporaria. The sequence goes on from NC_053493.1 coordinate 323,356,276, forward strand.
AATATGGACAGCCGCACTCCAAAAAACCTTGATGGTTTTCTTTTATTTAAAAAGGAAAAATGCACTACAAAACACAGCACAAAATACAGGCATATACAGCTGATACGTTTCACACTATTAGTTAGTGCTTAGCTATGACTAAACACTAACTAATAGTGCGAAATGCATCAGATGTATATGCCTGTATTTTGTAGTGCATTTTTCCTTTTTAAATAAAAGACAGCCATCAAGGTTTTTTGGAGTGCGGCTGTCCATAACACAATCCACCTGGAGCGGTAACTTTCTCTCTATAAATGTTTTTGGAACTGATGGTTTCAAAACTGTATGGCGTCGCAAAGATGAGGATTACAAAGAAAAATGAATGGTCCCTACAGTAAAACATGGTGGTGGCAGTTTCCTTCTGTGGGGCTGCATGAGTGCTGCTGGTGTCGGGCAGCTGTTTTTAATTGATGGTATCACGAATTCACAGATTTACTAATTTATACTGAGAGAAGATGCTACCATCACTCTGTGCCCTTGGTGGTTGTGCACTTTTCCAACATGACAATGATCCAAAACACACATTTAAGGCCACTGTTACATTTCTGAAGAAGAACTGGGTGAAAGCGATTCAGTGGCCAGGTATATCTCCTGAGATGAACCTAATCAAACACCTATGGGGAATTCTGAAGAGACGAGTTGAGCATCATTCTCCATTCAGCATCCAGGCTCTAGTTGTTCTCGAAGAATGGAAAAAGATAGATGTTGCAATTTGTCACCAACTTGTTCATTCCATGCCTAGAAGACTTGGTGCTGTCCTTACAAATCTTTGAGGTCATACAAAATACGAGATGTAGTAGTTTTTGTTGTGGGGTGTATTCAACCAATTAGAGTAAAACTGAAGATTTTGTAATCAGTTATATTATTAATCTTACTTTCATGTAATGAGCTAAATAAATGTTTTATAAGACCCAAGTTTTGTAAAAATTTTGAAAATTGTTCTTGTGTTTCTTTGAGATATTGATTAAAATCTTACTTTTCAAAAGGGGGTGTACTCATATATACTGAGCACTGTAATGCCGCATACACACGATCGGTTTGTCTGATGAAAAACAGTCTGATGGACCGTTTTCATCAGACTAACCATTGGTTAAAAAAATAGGAACTTGTTTTAAAATTATCTGATGGTTAACTAACCGATAGGAAAAAACGATCGTCTGTAGGCACGTCCATCGGTTAAAAATCCACGCATGCTCAGACTACATTAGGGGACGGGAGCACTTGTTCTGGTAAAACTAGCGTTCGTTATGGAGATTCATCACGCTGTAACAGACAGAAAAGCACGAATTGTCATTTACTAACACAAAATCAGCTAAAGCAGCCCCAAGGGTGGCGCCATTGGATTTGAACTTCCCCTTTATAGTGCTGTCGTACGTGGTTTACGTGACCGCGTTCTGACACGATCGTTTTTTTAACCGATGGTGTGTAGGCACGACTGATCATCAGTCAGCTTCATCGGATAACTGACGAAAAAATCCATCAGTCCGTTTTCATTGGATGGACCGATCGTGTGTACAGGGCATAACTCTGAATGGACAGTGGGCTAATTACTGTATATATTAAAATATAGAAGTTCCATTTATGAAATAATCAGTCAGTCTATCAGTGGTTCTTCATTGGGTTACATTATTGAGCCTAGATGTCAGCTAGGCTAACCACACCTTGTGTGGTTAATTTTACAGAGGTTTCCTATGTCTCAATAGGACCCTTGAGTAAATTGCTATTATACTATTATACTCGGTATATATCAGCTGGTCAAATGCTTAAATGATATCATGAATGTGACCCCGGGTCTATTTTACATGTGACAACGTCATTTTTTTAATAATGTATTGTGTAAGCCACTATCAGTTTTTGATGTTTAAATAGATATTTATATTTATGATATATATAATATTTATATTATGTTTATATTATATTGAAAGTGAGACTGCAACTGCAGTTTGCCCCATATTAGAAATACATCATTGGATGTCTTCCCACTCTTTAGCTTACCAATTTATTTTTGTACTGTGGGCACTACCGGTTATTTTTAAATGATGAGTCAGTACCCTTCTCATAATTGGGTCTTTATTTACTTGATCAATTTGGATCCCCCTGTGTTTTAAATTATTGTTCTCCGATTTCCTGCAGCAAGTATGGAAACTCTGAAGAAGCACTGACCTTGGATGCAGACTGGCTGCACCTAGGGTCAATATTTTCATCTAACCACTCACATGTGTGCAACAGTATTTAAAACCTCTGGCAAGAATCTACAAATTTTTGCTAGTGACCACATATGAACTCTTGTGTGAATGTTGCTTAAATGTTTATAAATGAAGGGTTAAATGTCAATGCAGTGCAGAGTATTTCCAGAAATGTTCTGAGGTTTGCTAAGAAGTCAATCTGTGCTCTTCTAGAAATGCTCCCCTAAAAATCACAACAGAGAGTTTCCCTGAAGTCTTATCGGTGTGAGTACAGGACACAAACTGAAAACTATCAAACACGGACTTCCAGCTCTTAAGTAAACATGACAGTATTAACCACTTGCTGCCCTTCCACAGTAGTTTTACTGTAGATGGACAGCACAGTGAGGTACTGGTATGTCACCGAGCACATGCACAGTAACACACCCATGACTGATGCATGCGGTGGACACAGCGGATCACAGCGCTCGGGAACCCAGGCGCTATGAGTGGCTGGGGTATCATGCGATTGTAAACATATAATCGTTACGACCAATGATAGCAATGTAAAACATTTATGAACAGCTTTAGTGTTGTAGAGCTGTAATTGGCCCACAGCTATCACATGGTACCTGACACCCTGTGCCATGTAATTAGCCAATCACAGCATGTCAACAGAAAACAAGCTGTCATGAATGGAAAGCCATTAATGACAGTTAACTATTTGTTATAACAGTACACAACCCGGTTAGCGATAGTGTGAAAAAATAAATACATTTTCTTGATCAACCCCCCTGGGAATTTTTTTTTTTTTTACCATTCACAAGTCAGTATCCCTGATCACTGCCACTAGTCATGTGACAAAGCTGTAATTCACTTATAACAGTATGTAAAAACACATTTTATTTACTTTCTTCATTTTCCAAAAAATTGAGAAAAAATAGTACAACTTCAAAAACTAGCCATGCCTCTTACTAAATACCTTGGACTGTCTACTTCTTAAAAAGAGGTAATTTGGGGGATATTTGTACTGTCCTGGCATTTTAAGGGCCTCAAGAATTGAGATAGGCCATCAGTACATAAGGACTGGTCAATTTTCAAATCTTTAGCAAAAAAAGAAAAACCCAGTGGTGATTAAATACCACCAAAGGAAAGCTCAATTTGTGTGAATTTTTTTACAAATTCAATTTGTGTACAGTGCTGCATGACTGCATAATTGCCAGTTAAAGTAACAGTGCTGAATAGCAAAAAAATATCCTGGTCATAAAGGGGGTAAAAACTCCCAGAGGCCAACTCAAGCCCTTAGGTTGTTTACATTCCTCTTATCTGTATGATTCTGTATGGGTTACAGTTATGGCCATAGGAGACATCGTGTGTTACTGAGATCAGGCAGTTTGGAAAGTGTGTGTGTGTGTGTGTGGGGGGGGGGGGGGGTCCTAGAATTGTCCTTAGAATAAAGTTAAAATGTTTTATTAATTTGCTTAAATATTTCAAAGTGGAACATTTTGATTCTTCACAAGCTCAATCATGATTTTATAGAACTTTGTATTGTTTTTTCTCTTTGAGCTTGTATAGACCCAGCCATACCTGTCAAGCAAACACATTTCTTTCCAATATAGTTCCATAAGGCCTTATGCTAAACTTCAGAAATTAATGAAAAAAAAAAAAAATCAATGAAACATCTGTCATATGTTATCTAAACCATTCTGCGATTTTATTGATTTTGTGGAGTTCACATATTTTATACAGCAAACACTGTAGGCCTCAAGAAGCTGCAGCTCTATTGTTTAAAATAGCAGCAAGGTATCTTTTAATATCAGAGATTCTGGACAATAAATAGTCTATCTCTTTGGATGTGAATGCTTAACATGACGACCCGCTGCAGCTTCATAATGTGACTGCTATTTTACAGAGCTTATACACAAAAATATATATATGCAATCTTTTTGTCTATATTTTATACAAATACAACAGTAGTTTGTGAATACATTGTAAGTACATTTACATGATAAGCAACACAACTTCCCATATCTCTTGATAACTTTTTTTTTTTTTTAAATGCAAGAAAGATACACAAAATTCAGTCTGGAATGCAATTACTTCAACTTCTTTGACTTTTAAAACCTTTTATAAACTAAATAATTCTTTTTAGCATTTGTAAGTCCAAACTTTTTTCCACTTAATAAAAATATACATTTCAGCAATGAGTCAGAAGAGATTTAATCAGTTCCAAAAACTTTTCAAAGTGATACAGAAAGGCATAGGTTTTATTTTTTTTGTGTAATATACAGAGTGATCTTCACACCACGCTATATATTATGCCCATTTCACGTATTTTCAGCTTGAAACAAAGAAAAAGTTGGGTGTGTTTGAGAAACAAATAGCATGTCCATGTATTTTCCTTTTTTTTTTCTTGATTTTTTTTCCGCTTTGCAAGTGCATATTAATACGCTGTGGTGTTGTACAATGTTCAGTAAAAGGGTAAACTAAATCACAGTATAAAAATATATCATACAACTATCGCTATAATAAAATAGTCCTTTTTTTCTATGGTAAAAATACATCTGTAAGTGACAGGGAGGTTGTAGCACCATTAGAGAACGGTTTTCCCTAGTTACATTAGCAGCATGATGATCCAATAGTACAATATTGCAGGAGTGTTTTTGAGAAGAAAGACATTCATACTGGTTGGATTGTACCACTGAAGCTTAAACTGAAAAGTGCTTACACACATCAATGTAAGGATCACTTATATGGCAAGATTTCTGGTCAAGAGACACTGCCCCCCAGGTAAGTACGTTCCTTCTAAAGTGAAATGAAGGTCTAAAATATTCTGGAGGTTCTCTTCAGCCTCCCTTTCCTACCCTTTTCAGCTCATAGGCCACAAAAGAGCATAAAAAGACAAAAAGCAAGTAAAGCTTCATAAATAAAATGTTTTAATAAGGTATTTTGGCTTATTGGCCATATTATAGTGCATAATGACTACAGTGTTTAGACACACAGTGAGTCCCCAATAGGAAGCTGCCAAGGCCAACATGAAAGGTAGCTGGGAGCTACATGTGGCTCAAGGGCTCCTGGCTAAGGAATACTGCTACACTGGAATGATCATCATGAACTAAAACATTTGCAGTAACTGTATATTTCATTAGGTTGAATATGAACAACCAGTGATATGTAATATTTGTGAAATTAAAATATGTATCCATTAAAAGTGTGAGCATTTTCTTTTTTATTCTGGAAAGAGTAGGGACATGTTAAAGCCACTGTCAACATTTTAATGCTGTCTTTGTCCCACCTGGGAGATACTTTAATTGTCCCAATGTCACTGGGATGAAAAGCAAGGGAAATCTAAAGCTGGCCATACATGGATTGAAATTCCACCAGTTCAGCAGGGACAGGCTCAATTTCAATCCATGTATGGGCACTGTAGTTGAACAGATGTTGATCTACCAATCAAATTCTGTTTAACCAGCCTGTTGGAAAATTAAACCAACCAAAGAATGGCTCCAAAAGATGAAGTAAAGGTTTTTGGATCGGCCTACTCAACTCAATGATTTCAATCCTACTGAAATATGGTGAGGATTTTAAATGGGCAGTTTGTTCACAGAAACCCACAAACCATCCTGCAACTGAAGGAATTTTGCATTGAGTAGCAGTCAAAATTCAATATCAGTGACTGGTGGGAAATTATGTAAAACTCCTACAAGAAGTGATTCTGCTGAAAGGGGCAATACCAGCTTCTGAGGTGTACTTTACCCACAATACACCATTACATCTATTAATATTTTTGTTGATTAAATTATTAAAAAGCTAAGTTTTCTTTGTGTTTTAGTTTATATCAGTTGTGTGGCTAGAAAAAAAAAAAAAAAAACTTGTATCAGTCCTATTTTCCCTTGTGGATTTTATTGCTTGCATTTTAATTCAATTATATTATCTTTATCTGTGGGCATGGCTTGAATGAATATCCTATGTTTACCTGTTCAAATATGTCAACAATTTCCATGGGATGTACTTTTTTTTACATGTCCTAACAAATTCCTATCCGAGTAAAGCGAAAACAGGTTTAAAATTATGAGTAGTTATGTTCCTAAAGAAATCTTGCATTGTATTAGTAATAGTGTAAAGTGTATATTACAGAATTTTAAAAATGGGTAGGTTGGATGGATAGCCACATTATCTGGCTCTGTCAATAATGTAGTGCAATATGCAAATAGTAACCTGTAGCAGCCAAACATATTTTTAACTGTACAAACTACAGTATACAATTGATTGCTATGGATTGGTATTCTTTACACTGCCATATTGACTCAACCTGTTTTATTTTTGTTTGGTACAAAGATGGTACATTAAAAATTGGCATTGGCAATCTCAATTTTGTTTATTCTTCCCTTCTACTTTTTTCTTGTTAGCTTAGTTATGGACAGCATGTGGTTCTCCATTTGTTGAGGATTTAAAAGTCCTTGGGTGCCCTTTAAATATGATTAGATCAGCTTTTTGAGGAATGTCATCTGTCACACTAAGTGTTAGACTGCATGTGTTTCCCTCATTTCATCACTCTACTATATCAGTAGAGTGTTTCCCTTTCTCATATTTGTTAACACTGGAGATACCAACTGTGCTGTGGGTTTTTTGTAATTAAAAAAAAAACCCTGGGGTCAAATTTGTTTTGTGACCCCAAAATAAGTGCATGAATTCAAGACTACCAGACAATGTTTTATTACACATTAATCTTCCATATAGCACTGGTTAAGAATAAGAATATAAGTGCCAAAAGTTTAAAGGAACTAAAAAAGGGACATATCTGTGATTTTATATTAAGCTCTTCATTTAGGTGCTGACAATGTTCCACATACTGTACGTGCTTAATTATTATAATTTTTTTATATTTGAAATTATTCTGCCCCACACACAGGATAGTACTTGACAACAGTGTGCCTACTGCAACTTCAACCCTACTACAAAAAAATGTATGCAAAAAAAAACAGACTTGGATAGAACTGTGCATTCATAATAGAAATAGCTGTGTCAACTAAGCTGATTTGCACATCATGATAGATGATTCCATCTACCAGGAGTAATAATGGTGACATTTACCTACACCTGTTCTAAATAAGGTGCGGCAAATAACCAGGCCTTATTAGAAGAAGTGTAAGTCTGCTCGTCAAACATCCCACTGAAGAAGGCAGTGTGTCTTGAAGTGTGTAAACCTAATCAGTAGGTATTGAAAACAACACTAATACTTGTGTGAATGGAATCCATGGTGGAATTCTGCAATACTCCACAAGTATCTCTGGCAGCAAGAGTTATTAAGAATACAAATAAAATAAAAAAGACACTGGTTTGTGCAACATAGCAATCGGATAAGCAACACTGTAAATAAAGTTGTACCTGTTCAAAACTAGGGTTTCTCACAAAGCATTATTACTATAAGTTCTACATCGTTTTAAACTAATGGAAATTGAACACATTATTAAAAAAAAAAAAAAATCTATAATAAAAGCATTACCTTATTTCTCTCATAAAAGGTTCCACATTTTTTAGCTTTTTATATTTTCCCCAAAAAAGTGCTATATTTCATAATATGTGTAACATAGATGTCAACCAAGCTTAATTTGACAAAATATTGGCCTATGACACACATCAAACAAACTAGGCAAATAATCCTGAAAGAAAATCTTAACATTCATAACCTCAACGCAAACAGCTCTGGCTCATGTATCAGTCAGCATATGGTTCTTAAAAAAGAAGAAAAAAAAATTACTGGCAAAATTTGTAAATTCACTGTAATCCACAAATTAGAGGTTGGACATACAATAAATGAAAAAAGTGTTATAAAAAAAAAAAGAAAAAAAAAAGAATACCCATTTTGCCAGTGGACTTCTTCTACCTTTCAAAATCTAGTAGTGTATGCCCACTATGAAAAATGGGTCAAATGTAATTGGATAGCAAAGTATGGATATGCTGCCAGTAGTGGGGCTAATTTAAGGCATTAAAAATAATCAGCAATTGCTTATATATTTTAGATCTAGGGTAAGACAATTGTAACATTATAGCCTGTCTGAAGCCATGATGACCAGTTAAGGTTCAACATATTGTCTTGATTATTATTATTTTTTTATAATTTTTTCATGGAATATAATTCTTTAAGAAAAAATCCTTCCAATAAAATGCAGAATTTGGCTAATTATTACTTTAAGGGTGTTGGCGCAAGTTATATATATTTTTATATAATATATATACACACACACACAAATACATAACACGTTTTACATCCAGATACTAACTGAAACATAGTATACTATAATAATATAAATATATGGCACTTTTATTTACCCAAAATATCCAATATAAGGCCATGATTTAGGACATGTGGCAGGCTTTAGCCTATATACGGTGTTTTTTTTCCCTATGTATTAAAAGGCAGGTTTAATGCGTCTTAGGTAGTCTGCCTGATAAATGGACAAAAATAAAGGAAATAAGAGGAGATGAAAATAAGAAATAAGGGTTGTGAAAAAAAAACACAAAAAGAAATAATAAAAAAAAAATTACAGGAAATCAAAAACGCAGCAATTGTAAGTTGGAAACACAAAACTAAAAAACACAGAAATGAAACTTTCCAAACATTTCTAAACAAAATGGCAATCAATTATTTAGGTGTGTTTCTTTTTGAGAAACCTACAGTCCTTTTAACTATCCTTACTGAATGTGGATTAGGCTAGATATTAACATTTTTACCTATTCCCTTCTGTATTTTATTGCTGCGCAGTATTTTTATTTATTTTTTCTGTGAAGAAAAGGCAACCTTGAACACTAATTGTTCAATGAAAGCCATCAAATTGTTTCATAGAAACTATAGGATGAATATTAAAATATCAGAGCTGTCAGTGCATCTTATATGCACAGATTTGTTATTTTCACTCTGAAATGTTAAAAGCAGTCTGCATAAAAAAATACAATTCCTACTATATAATGCCTTTAGAAGAAAAATACTGTTAGACATACAATGAATATTTACAAGTTACTGGAAAAACAATAACTAAAATTGACTTACTAAGAAAATATAATGGAAAATTTCCCATAATGTTTATATTTTTGCCCTGCCATATTTTCTCAGGTACACTTTATTATAACTAATTTATTATTATATATATATATATATATATTAACCATGTAATTCTTCGGTTATAGACTTTGCCTTCCCTCCTAATGCCTAAAATCAGATAGCAGAGCATGTTGATTGGGGCTGGTTATAACAGTTTCTAAGCAAAGTGGTGTAAGCAATATGCTTTTACATAACTCCTTAGAGTCCTCTTTTGAAACCTTGGCAATAAAAAAAGGTCCTAAACCAAGTAAAAATATCTGCAAGTGCTGGCGGCGTGTATCTGTTGAATGGCAGTACCATACCATATAAACAGATAATCACAAAAACTATATATATTTATATATTTTCTTTTTGACACTGGCTTATATGAAGGCACATACGTAGTAGTCAATACTACAGGCTGAGGCATTTTTTTCATACAATCTTCTGACAATAAAGGTATTTTTTTGCCCTGGCTGAAAAGAGCCATATGTAAAATTTATAAAATACAAAAGTGCAACCCATTGTGAATATTTAACATAACTGTTGCATAACAGTTTTAAGTTGAAGGTTTATCGATACGTTGCATTTTGCATTAAAATTGTACTTTTTTCAATTAAACTCACATCAATGTTCCAAAATCCTTCTTGTAAAAGTGTATTCTTAGAATTATGAATTCAGCATTTTAACATATGAGCATTTGTTTTATATTGGTGATAACTTTTTCATTGATACTTGACCAATTTGAATAATTTAATAATAAATTGGGCATTAAAGCTATGAATATTTCCTACAGGTAGAAAAAATAAAAATTAGCTGGCATTATAGCATACTGCCACAAAGAGCAAGGAGTCTAAAATGAGAGTAAACAATTAAGACATTTGTAAAAAGGTGAAAAGCTAACAATGTACTGGCTTATTAAGGTTGTTAAAGTATAGACTAGTAGAGGTGTTTCAAATGTCTTTTCATTGGCACTAAGATAAAAAAGCTATCTAATGCAATCCATAGTAATAACTCCTACTGGAAAGCTTGATGAAATCGTGGCAATGTTGTGGCTGAATTCAGATTACTTGTAAAAGCAGAAGACAATGAATGTAAAGAACCAAAACACATGTTATTGCTAGGATCTTGAGGATCCTGTGGTTGTGGGGGGATCTGTGCCATCGATGAATTAGCTTCTTCTTGAGAGTAACCCATTCCTAAATTCCCAACAGATACTGGTACATTGTAAGGGGGACCGTTGGAAGGTATGAAGTTGAACAACTGATTAAAGTCCAATGAAGATGGGTTAAGAGGTTCACTAATTGATACAGAACTTTTAGAGAGGGATACTCCATCAGGACCATCGTCTAATGGCCCAACTTGAGAATCCAAGCCTAGCTTTGACGAAGATAAAGGTGACTCTTGAGAGGAAGGCGTCATGCCACTTTGCAATTCCATAAGGTAACTCTCTATTTCCACTTTCAAAGGTTGTTCTTTCTCAGGCATGGAAATGGCATATGAGGTAGAATTAAGTGGGTATTTCAGCGAAAGCTGATGAGAAGAATGGACAGGATCCATATCTATTGGACATGGCATACCCAAAGGCAATGTTGAAGCAACCATTTGGTGTGTAGTTGCAGAGCTCTGCATGGACTGAATGTGTGTGTTATAGAGGTTTAACTGCAAACTGTTTGTAAATGGCTTTGATATCAGCTCATTGGAAGCTAAGGACATCACGGGAAGCAGCTCATCTTTAATAGGAACACTGCAGGTGAAGTGATCCAACAGGTCCATAGGTTCCGTTTTCACTTTAAGCAGTTCTTGATTGTGGCTTTTCTTCATATGACGGGTTAGATGATCCTTACGTCCAAACCTTTGTGCACAATATTGACAAAGGAAGTCTTTTCTCCCAGTGTGCACTACCATGTGTCTGCGGACGTCTTTGCGAGTGTAAAAGCGTCGGTCGCAATGCTCACACTGGTGCTTTTTCTCCTTAACACCACTGGAAGATTTGCCTGCATGGGTCTTTAGGTGCTCCAACAGCACCACCGTGCTTTCAAAAGTCTGCAAGCATACTTTACAGGTAAGGTCTCCACTTGTAGCAGCATGCAAAGCCAAGTGACGTTTAAACCCAAGCTTGGTATTGTAGTTTTTTCCACATTCTTCACACTTGAAGGCTTCTTTATTGGGATCATGGGTATGCAGGTGATTCTTTAGGTGGTCTTTTCGGTGAAACATTTTCTCACAATAATTACACTTGTGGGTTTTCTCTGGAGAATGTGTAGCCATATGCCTTTAAACACAGATATAGTCAAGTAAAATAACTGTTAGAATGACAAAACAGAATTTTTTTTTTTTTTTTTTCAAACTTAATAATATAGCTCAAGAAAATCAAACCTTTACCATAAAAAAATGCTTTGCATCATGTATCCTATTAAAACAGACTAAACATTTTTTGTTAATAAAAAGGGAGTTGTCCTCCAAATTCCGTTGCACAACAGTTTTCAATGCCTTCTTTAAGCAAAATGTTACAGAGGAAGCTTGTTAAATTACAGTCAAATAAAAAGACATGCAATAAATGAGCAAAAAGTTAGCTGGCAACCCCATTCAGAGCCAATCAATGAAGCAGCATGGTTGGGGCATTGGCAGTTTAATGTTTAAATCTTACTAGTCAGTGCTCTAATTTTACAATCAGACATTCCAATTGTTTGGCTTGTGCACTTATGGAAATCACCAGCCTTCCTCTAAGCCCACCAAGAGTAAGCTCCCTAGATGTATTTGGGAAATTCTTAACACTCAACATGAAGATGCTGCAAGTTAACACACCCTAGAGGTACATTAATGCAAAACGTTTTTTAATTCTACACTGTGATTTTATCGTACTTAGTAAAAACATTGTCCCAGATGTGACATCACATACTTTAAATGTAACCATTTACAACAGACCAGAGGCTGATTTTGTGGAATTATGCTTTTGAAAATGCTAGTTCCCTGTCTGTCACACTGTTTTTCTCACTTCCATACTTTCAGTCACTGAAACAAGAAGACAGATAAGGACTTCTATATTTTCTCAGATTTTTTTTATATGCATACTTTTTATGGGTTAGTAACTCAGAAATTACTTAAACACGTGGATCAATATAATAGCCATCCAACTAGCATTTACAAAAGGATGTCAGCAATAATGGTGCCCATATTCTTCTAATAACAGGTTTACTTTAGGTTTTCTAGAACAGTGCCTTTGCATTCTCCAGGAAACTCCCCAAACCTGAGGTGTGCACCTAATCCAGGATTCAATAAATACATTTAGAGTGTTCATTTAAGAACAGATCTTCCTGGCATTTCCCTGAAAGTGCAAAAACTTTCACAACCCTCCCACAAATTTGTGTTAGACAGGGAGGCAGTCCATAAAAGTGATAGGCCAAACAGAAATGTATGGGGGTGCGAGAGAGCTTTTACAGTACAAAGAAATGCCAAGGCTTTGCCAGATAACACTGGTCCAGCTTTGGATGAAGCAGGCACTTCTAAGTTCCTTTTCTTTATACCCATCAGCAGCATAAAATGCCTTTTATGTTGAAGTGACTGAGCCACTTAAAACTAGTCAGTTTGCAGAATAAGACCATGGAGCAATTTAATTTTGCAGTCCCCTACCTAAACTTCTCTAATTGGCACTGAACAGAGTTGCCCTTTAACAAAAGCTGAAAGATAAATAAGAGTTTATACCTTAATAATTTGTATTTAGAAACAAAGGCCTTGGTGCAGTCTTGTTGTGTGCACTTGTAGGGCCTCTCTCCTGTATGAGTGTATGAATGGACTTTTAATTTTTCAACACTGTTAAATGCTTTGTCACACAGTTGGCAAGGGAAGTTTTTTCTTGGTTTTGTTTCACCACGTTTACGCTTCCCTGAAGGGACTTTCTGGGTATCTCTTACTTCTGACAAATCACCAGGAATGACAGTGGCCATCGCAGCCTATACCAGGCCTTCTTGTTGGACAACTGGCAACTGCCCAACTCCACTAAGTGACAGCGTTTTTGGTGGCTTCAGAAGTTCCATGTGGTCGAAAAAAAAACAATAGGGGACTGAAAAAAGAAAAATAATATAAAATAACTATGTAGCAATGGAGCTTTATTCTAAATTCTGTTGCCTTAAAGAGCAGAAACATAAGAAGAGAAACAAATGTATTATTGTTATTGCATTGAAAGTTGGGTTACAGGTTCTGGTATCCTGTAATATTGCTAGAAGGTACTTCAAATGACCCAGCAGACACAGCTGAATAGTTGTAATTTTATATTCTTGTGTTCATCATTTGTACATGGTTTTCTTTCTGATATTCTTATTTCTTGAATGGCCCTAAATCTAAATTGAAAAATACAGACCCATGTGTTCCCTGGTTCCAGCACTGTTCTCTCTGTCTCTAAAGCCTCTGCGGCTTTGTCAGCACACACAGCAGAGCAGGATAAAGACTGCTCAGAAACATGTGAAAAAAACACCCACAGTCCTGCCCACATTCTGTGAAAAATAGGATGTTTGTACTCATCATAAAATCTCTTCCATTACACAGATTGGTGAAAATAAAGAAACCTAGAGAAACCTAATGCTGCCTATAGGAGAAATGGACACTACACACCTACAGGGTAAACTGAAGGCCAGCGCTCTTGAAGGTATAGTGCCTCCTCCCCACATCTGTCAGTTGTTGCAAGCAGTCCAAAGTAAATATTAATATATAAGGGGATTGAGCTGTGTTTCTCAGATTTTGGACCCTGAGAAAAAGATTTTACAGGGAATACAGAAATGCTCTTTATGGTCCATTGGGGGACACAGCATGATAAAAATTAAGCAACCTAGAGACGTCCAAAAGAAGTGCCAACTGAACAGTGAGAACATTTAAATATAGGTGAATCAGCTCAACAAGAAAAACCAAACAAGGGGAAACCAAGGTCTGAAACAGTTGCTTGCAGAACCTTTTAAATGAAACGAGCATCTGCCAAAGCAGACACATTAACCTTGTAAATATTGTAGAAAGTATGAACAGAAAGCCAGGTTGCAGCCTTAGAATCTGTGCAATTGAGTAATTCCAGGAATGCGATCATGCAGATGCTGCCACCTCTGTGTGGTCGATGGTGGATCTGTAAATTACTGTTGTAACATATGCTACAACAGTAGCTTTGCTCCAGCAAGTTCCCCACTGTGCGCACAAAAAAAAAAAAAAAAAAAAGAGTCACTTGCTCTGGCACTGCTGCCGGGGCAAGTGACTTTTCAACTTCTGATTGTCTGACGTATAAAGATGAAACCTTGTTTTCAATGAAAAAAAACAAGGCTTCTCCAAAGTGGTGAAGGTTCCAGAGCAAGCAATTCTCTTCCACAAAGGGGAAATTGCTGGAACATCTGCCAGAAGAGAATGCAGTTTACAATAAATTACAGGTTAACCGTTGGCCACACAGAGGTACATTTGCATAATTTGTTTAAGCCAAGCTGACCCAACGTAAGTGTATAAAGAAATCCCATTCCTGGGTTTCATCTTTAATGAGAAAAGGTCACAGTTATTTTAAAACTCATAGGCTCGCATAGTAAACAGATTAAGTTACTTAAGATGGTGGATCTGGAAGCTGGAAAAAAAACCTTGATGGCCCTCATCCACATCTACAGAATCCCCTTAACCCCCCTGCCGGTATTCCAGAGTCCGGCTCGGGGTGGAATTTCAGAACCAAAAGCGGTAACCCCGAGCCAGACTCAGGACCGCCTCGCAGAATCCACAGGCACAAGTTACTTACCTTGTCCCTGGATCCTGCGATGCCGCCCCGCTGTGTGATCGAGCGTTGTCCTCCTCGCTCGATTCACAGTGCCGAGTGCCGCCGAGCTCCGTTCCCTACAAAGTTACGACACACGGGGGCGGAGATCGGCGCCAAATTTAAAAAGATAAATAAACACAATACATACAATCTTATAGATTACAGTACTGTATGTAAGAAATACACCTTTGTCCCTAGTGGCCTGCCCAGTGTCCTACATGCACTTTTATATAATACAAACTGTTCTTTCTGCCTGGAAACTGGAGATTGTCCATAGCAACCAAAAAGTGTCCCTTTATGTCAAAAGTGGTTTTAGACCAGCTCAAAACAGGGATAATAAATTAGAATGACTTGCAGAATTCAGCAATAGCGATTTGTGGGGAAATTCGTCATCAAACCATAAAAGTAATGACAGTGACAATTCTGCAACTGAGCAAATTTCAGTGTTTCTGATTTGATTCCATTATTGAATAATTTTTATTATAGTTGCATTATTATTTGTTATAATTATTTATAGTCATTTATTAAATTATAATGAATGATTTTGTGTTTCAAACTTTATCATACCCGAGATGTCTACTAGACTCCTGTTTGGTCAGATTCAAGTGAGTTATTCCTAAGAATTACAGGCTTACAATATAAAATGCCAAATTATCATGCAAAATAATTGTACCGCGTTTTTAGCACCTAAAACCAGAAAGAATCATACCGCCAGGGAGGTTAAGAGTAAACTGTTGTAGGATCTAGAGAAGGCAACGCCATATCTACATAGAAAAAGTCTGCTCAACTTGGCTAATACTGATGAAATAAAATATAGACTTAAGGTGAAGTTCCAGGCTTTTTTCCATTTATTAAAAGTCAGCAGCTACAAAAAGTGTAGCTGCGGACTTTTAATAAACAGACACTTGCCTGTCCCACGGTCCAGTGCTGCAGGTGCCCCAAGCCCTCCTCTTCTCCATGGCACTGTCATTGGAACTGTGGGCACCCGGCTGTGACAGCTTGTGGTTTCACGGGCGGGCATGCACTGCACATGTGCGAGTCACGCCTCACTTTCCGAGTGGGAAATCTTCTTGGACCTGTGACATATCCCAGAAGATTGCCTAGAGGGAGTGGCCCCCTAAGGGGGAGAGAAGGAGTCACCTAGGCGGCCGAGAAGTGGAAGGAGGAAGTGGGACAGTAAGTCCCTCTCTAAAGTAAGCACCACCCCCCCAAAAGAAATTACATGCCAAATGTGGCATGTAAGGGGGGCGAGGAGTGCTTAAAACGAAAGTTCCACTTTTGGGTGAAACTCTGCTTTAAAGAGAAGCTGAAGTCTCCCCCCCCAAAAAATGCAAAAGTCAGCAGTTACAAATACTGTAACAGTTGACTTTTAAAATATGAACACTTACCTGTCCAAGGATCCAGTGTTGTCATCACTTCATTCTTCAATCAGCTTCGGGTCCAGGTCCCAGCATCTTAAAGTGATTGTAAAGTCTCGGTTTTTTTTCCTATAAAAAAAAAAAAAAATGTTATACTTACCTGCTCTGTGCAGTGGATTTGCACAGAGAGGCCGCTCCTCCTCTTCTCGGATTCCTCTTTGGAACACCTAGTCCCTCCTTCCTGTTGAGTGCCCCCACAGCAAGCACCAAAGCCGAGCTGCAGCTCCCTGTGTCCATTCAGACATGGAACTGTGGTTCGGCCCCTCTCTCTCCTGATTGGCTAACTAACTAACTTTGATTGACAGCAGCGGGAGCCAATGGCGCCGCTGCTGTGTCTCAGCCAATAAGGAGGGGGAGTCCCGGATGGCTGAAACCCTCGTGGACATCCCTGGACAGAGATGGGGCTCAGGTAAGTATTAGGGGGCTGCTGCACACAGATGGCTTTTTATCTTAATGCATAGAATGCATTAAGATAAAAATCATTCTGACTTTACAACCCCTTTAAGTAAGAGAAACCTTGCGGCTTTACAACCAGTTCTCACTGTAAATGCGCAAGCCGCTCTGCGATTTGTGAATGGTCCTGCAGTCTTCTGGGACCTGTCATGTGAAGGAAAGGGGGGTCAAAACCAGGTACCTACTCCCCCAAAAACTTCCAATAATTAAAGGGGGAGGGGGTGCAAAAAAAAACAGAACTTCCCCTTTTGGGTGATGTTTCCCTTTAAGATAAACTGAATGTTCAATGCATCAGTGTATCTCAGCTTGATACAGCTGTTAACATTCATTTTACTTACTTAAAAGGATAAGTTTGCCTTTCTTTGGTAAAATGTTACACCCGTATTTAGGGTGGAACACGTAAAACGTTACCAAAGAGAACCTCCCCGCAATGCTCTTCATTCCCTTACTGTGACAGCGGGTGGGGGATCCTCTTCCTGTAACAATTCAAAAACAGTGAGTCTGTGCCGTGCCGTGCCCACATGGATGAGTCATTCATTTACAGCTTCCATTGACAGAGTCTGCAGCATCCTGGCATTGCACCAGTGATCTGCTGATCGTGGGTGCAGGGTTGCAGGTTGCAGGGTAAAAATATAATAAATGCACACTTTTTACCTGCAATAAGATGTGCAATTATTATTTTTTTACAAAAGATGAACTTTAAAGCTAAACTCCAGGCAGCCACTCTTGTGATCAAGTGACCCCTGCCAGACAACAGCAGTATCTTCTACCTTCATTTCAGCAACACAGCTTGAGCAAGAACACACAATGGGCCAGATCCACGTAGGGCGGCGTAATTTTAGGCAGGCGTAGCGTATCGTAGTTGCGCTACGCCGCCGCTACCTTGAGAGGCAAGTGCTGTATTCACAAAGCACTTGCCTCTAAAGTTACGGCGGCGTAGCGTAAATCTCCCGGCGTAAGGGCGCGGAATTCAAACGATGAACAGGGGGGGGCGTGTTTTATGTAAAATAAGCTTGACCCCACGTAAATGAAGCCTTTTTTCGTACGGTGCATGCGTGCACATGCTCAGTATCACGTCGAATTTTCAAATTAAATTACACCCGCTCAATGCCTAGACGACGTGAACGTAATTTACGCAAAGCCCTATTCGCGAACGTTTTACGCAAACGACGTACACGACGGAAAATTCTACGCTGGCCCGACGTCCATACATAACATTGCGTATGCCTCATAGAGCAGGGGTAACGTTACGCCGAAAAAAGCCTCGCGTAAACTACGTAAAAAAATGCGCCGGACGTACGTTTGTGGATTGGCGTATCTAGCTCATTTGCATACTCAACGCGGAAATCAACGAAAGCGCCACCTAGCGGCCAGCGCAAATATGCACCTTAGATTCGACGGCGTACCAAGACGTACGTCAGTCGGATTTAGCCCAGCTTCAGGCGTATCTTGCTTTGTAGATACAAAACAAAGATACGCCGGAGCATCCTAAAAGTTACGCGGCGTATCAATAAATATGCCGACGTAACTGCTTTGTGGATCTGGGCAAATGAGTTTGCTGATTGCACAGTGAAGGTGTAGTCCACCAATAAGGTTTTTTCAAATCTTTCCACCTGTGTCAGCATTAACTCATATATGCACAGCAGCAAAAACTGATCGACTCCCCTGTCATCCGAGATGACAGGATGCTGATATCAGGAAAACACTCAGGAATTTAAAGAAATGTCAAATTGTTTTAATGAATACATAACTGCATTTATAATTATTTTACCTGCCTTCAATTCCACAAGCAAGGGAAATGTCATTCATCTCTGTAAAGCACATTGCCTTTTATTTTTTTTTCCTTTCTTTCTTTTTTTGTACAGAATAGCCAATACAGTTGCTTTATAACTGAGCCCTTTCTTTCTCCATTGTGGATTATGTTTGTGTCTACCACTCTCTTGGTTGCCATATTGTAAAGTGGATGTTCAGGCAAAACCCAACGCTACACGTGTTCTCTGAAACATTCTAAATCTAATCTATCTAACCCTGTAAAGCAAACATTGCTTACCAATTCTGCAGCCAATCCGGTCTGGTCCCAGCAGCGGCTTCAGCGTGACGTAAAGCCGTATTCGTGAACGACTTACGCAAAGGACGTAAAAATGTCAAAACTCGGCGCGGGAACGACGGCCATACTTAACATTATCTACGCCTCATATAGCAGGGGTAACTATACGCCGAAAAAAGCAGAACGTAAACGACGTAAAAAAATGCGCCGGCGGGACGAACGTTTCTGAATCGCCGTATCTACCTAATTAGCATATTCCTTGCGTATACATACGGAAGCGCCACCTAGCGGCCAGCCTGAAATTGCAGCCTAAGATATGACGGTATAAGACACTTACACCTGTCGGATCCTAGGGATATCTATGCGTAACTGATTCTCTGAATCAGGCGCATAGATACGACTGACCCCACTCAGAGATACGGCGGCGTATCAGGAGATACGCCGTCGTATCTCTTCTCTGAATCCGGCCCAGTAAGTCTATGGGTAACATCACTTCCCATGCATTTCACAGCCGTTGTCGCTCCTCTCCTGCAGGACCGGATCCGCTGCAGAATAGGCAAGTACAACGATTTTTGCTTTACAGGGTTAGATAGATTAGGTTTAGAATGTGGCAGAGAGCAGATTTAGAGTTAGTTAGTTTTTGCTTGGACTTACACTTTAAGGGCCAGATTCACGTAGCTCAGCGGATCTATAGATCCGCTCGATCTACGTGAATTAAGATCCGCTCCCGCAAGTTTAGGAGGCAAGTGGCTAATTCATAAACCACTTACCTCCAAACTTGTGACGGCGGATCCTAAATCCCCCAGCGGAATTCAAATTCCGCGGCTAGGGGAGTGTCATATTTAAATCAGGCGCGTTCCCGCGCCGATTTAAATGCGCAGGCGCCGTCCGCGAAATTTCCCGGCGTGCATTGCGACGCTTACGTAAACGATGTCCGTCCATATTCGAGAACGACTTACGCAAATGACGTTAAAAAATTTAAATTCGACGCGGGAACGTCGGCTATACTTAACATTGGCTAAAAGAAAGGGTAAGTATACGACGGAAAACCGCTACGGAAACGACGTAAGAACACTGCGACGGGTCCGCGTACGTTCGTGAATTTGCGTATCTCGCTGATTTACATATTATTTATCGTAAATCAGCGGGAACGCCCCCGGCGCCATTTTTAAATTGAAAAAAAGATCCGACAGTGTAACACATTGTAACACTGTCGGATCTAGCCCTATCTATGCGTATCTGATTCTATGAATCAGGCGCATAGATAGGACCAGTTTACGTCAGAGATACGATGGTGTATCTGTAGATACACCGTCGTATCTCTTTGTGAATCTGGCCCTAAGGCTGGGTTAACACTTATGTGAATTGGATGCCGTTTTCCCCATAACCAATTTGCTTTACAGGAGAGCGTGCCCGGCTTACAATGGAGCCGGTTCACACACCTCTGAGGCAGCCGCAGCCCGCGTTTGGAAAGGGTCCTGCGAGTCTTTGGTGCCAATTCAGGCAAAAATTTGGATCCGATTCGCACCTGAATGGGTGAACAGGGACGCTCCAGCATCCTGCAGTGAGCCGCGGCCACAGCATTAGTGAACCCGGCCTAAAGCCTCGTACACACGATCGGATTATCCAACGGGAATTGTGTGATGACAGGCTGTTGTCGGAAAATCTGACCGTTTGTATGCTTCATCGGACAATTGTCGTCGGATTTTCCGTGGACAAATGTGGGATAGCGTGCTTTAAAATTGTCTGCCAACAAATGTGTGTTGCCGGATTATCAGATCGTGTGTACATGCTCAGAAGCAATGCTCACCATAAAAGAACATTAGCAGAAGTTGCCCAAAGGGTGGGGCTAAAGAGATGAAAAACCACGTAGTTTTGTGTTTATTGCCCGACAATTCTTTGCCTTTTATATGCAATACAAGTTCATGGCCAACGCCCTTCGGACAAAAGTCCTACACTTTGTCCGATGAAAATCCGATCGTGTGTATGAGGCTTAAGGCTTTGTTTCTCCATGAAACTAAGCAGGGCTGGGACAAGGGGTGGGCAGGAGGGACGGTTGCCCCTGGCACAATGGTTTATTGCAGGGATGGGGGCACCCTGACCCTAACCCAAAGGGAAAAGGGGGCGCAGTTTGGCATCTTTGCCCTGGGCACTGGATGACCTTGTCCCGACACTGAAACTAAGGATAGAAAAACGGAAGCTGCCATTTCTAAAAAATGGTTTTACAGTGCTTGATTCTGGATTCACTATGTAGAGAGTCAAAGACCTGGAAAGAGTCACACTGAAAACTTAGATTTTGCAGACTTTACTGATTGTATTATTGTTCCAGGTGAGTGACTCACTAAGTAGTGAGGATCAGGATATTAGTCTGCAATATTTTTTATCCTCCTAGGTTCCTTTTAATCTAGATTTTAGTATTACATTGTATGACCTATCACTCCGTTTTATAAGCTTTAATAATGACCATGTTTTTTTTTAGTTTGTGGTGCTCAGATGCAGTAAAGACCCGATTTAACCACAGAAGGATTTACCCACTTCCTGACCAGGCCATTTTGTACAATATGGATTTCTTTTGGTGGTATTTGATCACCTCTGCAGTTTTTATTTTTTGCGCTATAAATAAAAAAAACAATATTTTTTACTTTTTGCTATAATAAATACCCCCCCAAAAAAAATTGTTCTTCCTCAGTTTAGGCCAAAACGTATTCTGCTACAACTTTTTGGTTAAAAAAAAATAATAATAATAAAAAAAAAAAACACAATTAGTGTGTATTGATTGGTTTACGCAAAAGTTATCATCTACAAAATAGGGTATAGATTTTTTTTATACTAGTAATGGCGGTGAGCTGTGGTTTTTAATGGGACTGCGAAATTGCGGCTAACAGATCGGACACGTTTGACACTTTTTTGGGACAGTGACATTTATACAGCGATCAGTGCTATAAAAATGCACTGATTACTGTATAAATTACACTGGCAGGTAAGGGTTAACTGGTGATCAAGGGGTTAAGTGCTCCCTAGGGAGGTGTTTCTAACTGTATGGGGGCTGGGCTGACTGGAGGGAGAGAGAGATCACTGACCCTAATCACTAGGAACAGACGATCTCACTCTACTCCTCTGACAGAACAGGGATCTGTTTGTTTACACTGGCCCTGTTCTGCCTCGCTCTGGATCGATCGTGGATGGCTGGCAGACATAGAGTCCGCCGGATCCGCTGGTTGGCTCCCCCGCAAGCGAATGGGCGCACACACCCACGGATCGGCTTGTATGCGTCCGACATACAATTAAACACACATTTCTCATCATCGCATCTCTGTAATGATGCTATGAAAAGAAGAAAAAAAAATACTTTTAATCAATGGCTACAGATAGAAAGTTAAAGCTAGTTTAATGTATATTTTAAAATGTTCACACAATAGAGAAAAACAGATACCACTTGAAGTTAAATGGGCATGTACAGATTGTTTCAACATCTGATATTGGCCATCCACAAACTCTGCTTACATCATCCATTTCATAGACTCTCTTCCAACGTGCAATATACTGTATATGGCACATAATTTGCTAAACGGTTATACAGTATGCTGTAATTCATAGCACCAGCTTGTCTCTGTGGTCACAATGGGCAACATGGGATCAGACCAGGATGTCCATATTGCATGAGCAACTCTTTTTCCAATTGTGGTGTATTTGCATTACATTTTGTACATTTTCCCAGTCTTTGCATTGTACATTTGATTCAGTAGTTTCAGAACATTAACATATACCACTTTTTAAACAGGAATAATTATATTTTGTTAGTGACTGTAAAGCAACATGTTTTTTACAATTCAAGGTAGAGAAGAAAAGTCAAAAAATTAATAGTATTTAACAAAGCAGACAATGGGGTTGGTTTACTAAACGGGAGAGTGCAAAGTCTGGTGCAGCGCTGCATGGAAACCAATCAGCTTCCAGATTTTATTGTCAAAGCTTAAAGGGGACATAAAGGTTTATTTTTTATTTATTTTTAAATCACAAACATGTCATACTTACCTCCACTGTGCAGCTCGTTTTGCACAGTGTGGCCCCGATCCTCGTCTTCTGGGGTCCCTCGGCGACTGTCTCGGCTCCTCCCCGCAAGAGCTAACCCCCCTCTGGGAAGCGCTCTCCTAAGGGGGTTAGCTTGCGGTCGCGCTCCTGTGATACAGTCGGCGGCCATAAACAGGGGGCTGGGGGGCTGTAAGTATCGGATGTTTTTTCAACTTAATGCATAGGATGCATTAAGGTGAAAAAACGCGAAGCTTTACAACCCCTTTAAAGGGATTGTAAAGCTTCTTTTTTTTTAAACAAACATGTCATACTTACCTCCACTGTGCAGTTTGTTTTTCACAGAGTGGCCCGATCCTTGACTTCTGGGGTCCCACGGTGGCGCTGGTAGCTCCTCCCCGCATCGTATAACACCCTAGGAGAATCGCTTTTCTACCGGGGAGTTACCTTGCGGGCACGCTCCCGAGGCCAGCATTTGCATCCATAGACGCAGAATGCTGGACTTGGCCCCCTTGCGTCATTAGATTTGATTGACAGCAGCAGGAGCCAATGGCTGCACTGCTATCAATCTATCCAATCAAGAGCCGAGACAACGGGCAGTGACAGAATTTTTTTTAGCTTAATGCATAGGATGCATTAAAGCGGGATTCCACCCGCAAATTTTTTTTTTTTAAAGTCAGCAGCTACTAACAGTGTAGCTGCTGACTTTTAATAAGGACACTTACCTGTCCTACTTGCCCGCGCTGATGGCCCCCCCGATGCCGATCCCACGATCGATGCAGGTCCCGCGCCGCCATTCACACTAGGGGAAACAGGCAGTAAAGCCTTACGGCTTCACTGCCCATTTCCTACTGCGCATGCGCGAGTCTCGCGCCGACTTGTGAAAGGGCGGCTGCTCTCTGAGAACACACACAGTTCCCAGAAAGCAGCGCGCCCCATTCACTAGGAGAAGATGAAGAAGAAGACGGACCGCGGCTACGGAAGAGGCAGATTACGAACTTCCGCACAGCAACAGGTATTTCGGCCGAGTATAATTTTTTTTTTTCACATTTTTTTTTTCAATTTTTTTAAAGATTTTTTTAAAGATTTTTGGGCAAATGTTGTTTTCCTGGGTGGAACTCCACTTTAAGGTGAACAAAAACATGAGGGTTTACAACCCCTTTAACTGAACAAGCTAAAGTTTGAAGTTGATTGACCACCATGCACAGCTGCACCACATTTTGAACTCTCCAGTTTTATTAAACCAACCCCAACAGATAAAAGATCCTCTGCTGAAGGACAAACGGATCTTTGCCAAGCCTGCTCATGGTGTCTCCCAATACAGGGCTGTTTATATTTACTGTGCTTTACACCAGCATATGTGCCAGTGAATAGTTTAAAGACTTTACAGTCAGCTTAGCTCTTCTCCAGAGCAAATCAATCTGAATACTAGTCAGACACGCCGTGAATGTACATGTGTATGAACTCTTAGTACATATCTAAAGTCCCAAAGGTGAACTGATGTCAAACAGACTTTATGAAACCTAAAGGGAGGCATTTAATTATCTTTTTAAACACAAATTATATAGTCTTATGTAAAGAAAAATTAACTCATGTATTTAATTAAATAAATAAAAGTCATACTTAAAAATGTAAATTGACAGATTCCGTTGGTTTCACACCTGATGGTTGTCCAGTAGATTCCTCAGTTCAGTTCTGGTCTTTAACCTGTCCCGCTAACACGTCTTTGAAGAGACCAGACTTTAGTAGTTCCCATTTTCTTAGATCTGTAAAGAGTAAACACAAAATATAGTAATAGTGCAATATTTTATGACATGGAAGAATGCAGAGCATTGTCCACTATTTAAGGGAAAAAGTACAGTATTATCCTTTTCTTTGAATACATCACGGGACACAGTTAGGCCAGTATTCGTTACCTACTGGGTTATACGCCATCTCTTGCTGAATGGACACTGGTAGACAAAGTCTTAGACAGGAAGTCCACCCCTAATTAACCCCTCCCATACAGGAAGTACTTCAGTTTTGTAGCAAGCACTGAATCCTCAAAAGAGGGAAGGGACCTCTGTGTCCCATTATGTATTCAAGAAAAATAATTTTACAGGTAAGTTTGACCAACAAATTCTAGTTTCTTTATCATACATCACGGGACACAGAGTAAGGCCAATATTCATTACCTACTGGGACGTCCCAGGGCAATAGCTTTGAAGGGAGGGAGACACCCTACCAAACAAAAATAGCCATTAGACTTTAAACAGCAGCCTGTAGTATACTATGGCCAAAAGCCAAAACTTCGGCTGCTCCAACATCTACCTGATAATCCAACAGAAAAACAATAATTCACCAAAAAACTGGTGGAAAAAATGAATGGAAAAAAAAGAAATGTGGTCAAGAAAAAAAAATTATTGGCTCACTATAAATCCTAAAGAGAAAGTAGGAGGGACAATTATGTCCAAATGGAGATCAGACCCCAAAAGGTTCAAGCTTAGCATTCCTAACACTTGTTTTCTGAGAAAGAAAGGACCATGATAACCAAAGAAGCTGTGTCACCAAAAAAACTATTTCGCAATGAGACAGCCATGGGTGTCACATTCCACACTGCGTAACATACCAAATGTAAAAAAAAGAATGACCCACAAGGCTGGTAAAAATCTAAAAAGTACCAAATCTAAAAAATTCTCCAATCACGGCTGATCACGATGTAACCAGGAAGAGCCGTTGATCGGCTTTTCCTCACACGCGTCTAATAGATGTGAGTAGAGGTGAGCCGATTGGCTGCTCTCCTGACAGGGGGGGTCTGTGCTCATAGTTTATCAGTGCAGCCCCCCCTCGGATCCCACACAGGACCACCAGGAAAGCCGCCCAGGACCACCAGGATGGCCACCCCACTGGACCACCACGTATGCCAATCTGTGCCCAGGCAGCTGCCAATCAGTGCCCACGCACAATGCCTACCACTGCCACTAGGGATGCCTATTAGTGCACACTATCAGTGCCGCATATCAGTGCCCATCAGTGCTGCCTATCAGTGCCCACCCATAAGTACCCACCAGTGCAGCCTCAGTGCCCACCAGTGCCACCCATGAGTGCCACCTATCAATGCCCATCAGTGCCACCTATCAGTGCCGCTTATCATTGCCCATCAGTGCTGCCTGTCGGTGCCCATCATTGCCACCTAATTGGTGCCACCTCACCGGTGTCGCCTTATCAGTGCTGCTTTATCAGTGCCCATAAGTGAAGGAGAAAAAACGTACTTATTTACAAAATTTTATATTCGGAAAACGTATTTTTTTTTCAACATTTTCAGTCTTTTTTATTTGTTTAGCAAAAAATAAAAACTGCAGAGGTGATCAAATACCACCAAAAGAAAGCTCTATTTGTGGGAACAAAATGATAAAATTTTCGTTTGGGTACAGTGTAGCATGACCGCGCAATTGTCATTTAACCACTTAAGACCCGGACCTTTAGGCAGGTAAAGGACCCGGACAGTTTTTGCGATTCGGCACTGCGTCGCTTTAACGGACAATTGCGCGGTCGTGTGAAGTGGCTCCCAAACAAAATTGGCGTCCTTTTTTCCCCACAAATAGAGCTTTCTTTTGGTGGTATTTGATTACCTCTGCGGATTTTTTGCGCTATAAACAAAAACAGAGCGTCAATTTTGAAAGAAAAGCAATATTTTTTCCTTTTTGCTATAATAAATATCCCCCAAATATATATATATATATATATAAAAAAAATCCTCAGTTTAGGCCGATACGTATTCTTCTACCTATTTTTGGTAAAAAAATAAATCGCAATAAGCGTTTATCGATTGGTTTGCGCAAAACTTATAGTGTTTACAAAATAGGGGATAGTTTTATTGCATTTTTATAAATATTTTTTTTTTACTACTAATGGCGGCGATCAGCGATTTTTTTCGTGACCGCGACATTATGGCGCACACATCGGACAATTTTGACACATTTTTGGGACAATTGTCATTTTCACAGCTATAAAAATGCATTGTTTACTGTGAAAATGACAATTGCAGTTTGGGAGTTAACCACTAGGGGGCGCTGAAGGGGTCAAGTGTGACCTCATATGTGTTTCTAATTGTAGGGGGGTGGGGCTGGACGTCTGACATCATTGATCGTTTTTCCTTATATTAGGGAACACACGATCAATGACAGCGCCACAGTGAAGAACGGGGAAGCTGTGTTTACACACAGCTCTCCTCGTTCTTCAGCTCCGGGGTCCCGTGGTCACGGAGCTTCGGACCGGGTCGCGACCCCACGGCTTGGCTTAAAGAGCCACGTACAGGTACGTGGATGTGCCCAGCCGTGCCATTCTGCTGACGTATATCGGCATGAAGGGGTCCTTAAAGCGGTAGTTCACCCTCACTGACTTGATTTTACCATCGAGACAGGCATTGTAGCGCGAGCTACAGTATGCCTGTCCCGATTTTTTTAACCCCGGACTCACCTTGTAATCGTACATTGTAGATTTCGGCTCCCGCGGGGAATGGGCGTGCCTATGGAGAGGGAGGATGATTGACGGCCGGCCCTGGCACGTCACTCTCCCCGAAGACAGCCGGAGTAGGTCTCGGCTCTTCAAGGCGCCTGCGCACAGGCTATGCGCAGGCGCCGTGAAGAGCCAAGCCTATTTCGGCTATTTCCGGAGAAGCGTGACGCGCCAGAGCCGGCCGTCAATCATCCTCCGTCTCCATAGGCACGCCCATTCCCCGGTATCTTCGATGTACGAGTACAAGGTGAGTACGGGGGTAAAAAAATCGGGACAGGCATACTGTAGCTCGCGCTACAATGCCTGATTTTATGGTAAAAGAAAAAAAAAAAATGTTTTTTCGCGTTGATAGTGGTTAAACAGCGACAGGGCAGGTAGGTGTTTAAGTGCCTGGTATGGAAGTGGTTAAAATGGATTACTGGATAATCTACAGTGGGAGGAGACCACCTAGCCTTTTTTAATCTGGGGAAGGAGAATGTTAGAAGTACTAGCAGACTTAGATACACTAACAAATTTAAGCCAAACTCCAGCTAACACAGTGTTTCTCAATTCCAGTCCTCAGGCCCCCCCAACAGGTCAGGTTTTCAGATGAAAAGATGAAAAGGCTGTGGTGATTACTAAGGCAGTGAAACTGATCAAATCACCTGTGCAAAATAATGGAAATCCTGAAAACCTGACCTGTTGGGGGGGCCGGAGGACTGGAATTGAGAAACACTGAGCTAACACTTTATAATCAATTACAGCAAACAGGTTTTTCTTTTGGGATGAAGGTTTTACATAAACCTTTTCTTTTGGGATGAAGGTTTTATATAAACCTAACCGCTACATCTGCAGGAGAGCTTGTTCTTTTGAAAAAAAAAAAAAAAAAAAAACCTATTGGTTGGATCACCAGATCAAAGTAGAATAAAAAAAAAAGTAAAAAACAAAACAAAAAAACAATGCAGCCACCACATCTAAGAATTGGTAAGTTACAATATAATAAATATTTGCTTTTGTGTTTAATAACGATTTGAATTTCTCCATAGAAGAAGACTACACTGTCATCTGTTATGCTTGGATACATATACTTTGAAGAAAAGTGTGGATTTTTAGACGCACACATTTGTTGGGCACGAATATATATACATTTTTTATCATTTTTAATAGAACACTGGTTGATTTTTTTTGCTTCAGTTTCTTCTGTTTTTTTTTATTTTTTTATACAGATTCATATTTTTTGCTTGAGTTTAAACTTATATTGTGCACATGTCAACATCACTGTAGGATCGCTGGACATTATTTTTTTTTAATTATTATAACTTAATTTTTAGATAAGAGCATTGGGTATTAAAGTGTTACTAAACCCAGAACAGTAAAACCTGTCTGTATATGCAGAATAGCATGCTTGTTACACTCACCGTGGAACTTAAGGGGTTAATCCTCTGCATTGTGTAAAAAGGCTCTTTGACACTATATGGACAGATCCTCCTCCTCCTGCACTGTCCATCTTGTTAAGGCCATATAATACAGTGAGGGTAACCGTCCTGCACATGCTCAGTTTAGTCTCTATTACTGGAGAAAACAGTTCTTGTTTCAGTTGAACTGTTCAGGTCACATGATATTGACATCACACATGTGGGCGTGTATACAGGCTGTAGTAGAAATCTCCTCCTACCTTAAAACTCAGCACTGGACAATAGAATGCAATGTATAGGCCAGTGGTTCTCAACCTTTCTAATGCCGTGACCCCTTGCTAAATTTTCCCATGTTGTGGGGACCCCAACAGTAAAAAAAATTGTAGTGTGGGTTGTCAGCACCCAAGGCAAGATAAGTAATTTGCACCCTTAACCCATGGACATTTAGTGCTCCCTGAGTCCCTTCCACTCGTACACAGTATTACAACCCCTTATGCTACATTTTAGGATGCACCACGCTTTCTCTTTGGACTCCTTTCTTTCCCTTTCATCTCTCTCTGTCCTAATTTCTTGTTTTTGCTTTTCCCCCATTTCTCTCTCTAGCCATCTTTCTTGTTCTTTCTCTCCCTTTTTCTTTGTTCCTCCCCCTCTTCTTCTCCCTTCCATGTATTTTCAAATTGTATTCCTTCTCTTACTCCTTGGTGGGGGGAATGGGATGAGTGGCAGTGGGATCAGTAGCAGTGTTGGTGGGGGGTGGGATAAGTGGCAGTGCTGGTGGGGAGTTGGGATCAGCCAACTTAGGTGCTCTTGATCAAGGTCATCTGCTGATCTGAGAACTGTAGTGGGGAATTTAAATGACAACTATAATCACAGGTAGTGTTACTCACTGTGTCTCCAGCTTCACTGTGTCTCCGACTTTGTCTCCTAGCAGTGACACCTATGCCAAAATCAGGAGCTAGGGTCTCCTCCAGCCCCTCCCACTTCACATTCCTCACCAGTCAGCTGACTTCTAGTCTCTGCCCCCCAGCCATGCCGTAAACTGAATAGGCGGCTGCGAAGAGGCTGAGTGGGTGGCCGCGGGCTCCAGGAACAGCCCAGCTGGGCGGCCACAGGCTCTAGGAACAGCTCCGCTAAGCGGCCGCAAAAAGGCTGGGAGATCGGTGTGGGCTTCATGAACAGCCCAAGATTCGGTGACCCCTGGCAAATCATCATTCGACCCCTGAGGGGGTCCGGACCCCCAGGTTGAGAACCACTGGTATAGACTGAGTGGCCGCAGCTATTCATGACTGTCCCCACAGACGGTGATTACCTTCAATGTTCATCGTCATTGAAGGCAATCGCCGGTCTGAGCGTGGCAATGTTGTTTGTGCTTGTATGCATCTCAAATATTAGTGTGGGTCACTTTTGGACGTACTGGAGCTAGAGGAGTGGTGGAGAGCAGCGATTTGTGACATCATATCCTTAAAAGACCTCTTGCTGCTAGTAAGACGCCTGTGCACTTTGAGGTGTGGGAGCACTTGAAGGAACACCAGATTGCAGTGGTTTTGTCACAGTACTACTTTGGCTGTTTGGCACAAACTTTCATTTTTTAATTACTTATATTTATGCACTAAAAAAAATTTGTATTTTTAGACCATACAAAACAAAAGAAAACAGTAGCTAGGTAATGTAGTTTGCTCAAGTTACAAAGTGTATCACAAGTATCAATAACATAAAGGCAAGAATAACATATCCCCTCTGAATAAGAGGTGTATTACAGTGACGTATCATATTGATACATTTTTGATGCACTTCTACTTATTGTTTGTAGTACAATGCCTATATTGAGCTTCACATTGTGAGTGTTAACTTATGTTTTTATCTTTATTAAAAGAATGCTGTACTAGGTGCCCGTGCGCGCTCTCTTTCTCCCTTTGATCTATTTACTGTTTGTGATATGAATTTATGTATTTGAGTATATGATGCACACAATTTGATATATATTTGTGAACTGTATTGTGTGCATTTAAAAAGGGACACCACAACAATTTTGTGTTTATATTTTCCTTATCTTGAATTCAGATATGCTGCTGTTCGAATATATATTTTATGTTATTAGATTGTAAGCTCTTCTGAGCAGGGCCCTCTTAAAGTGATAAAATCTCATTTAAAAATAAAAAATCATGTTATACTTAAAGGGGTGTTCCAGGCTTTTTTTAATGTTTATTAAAAGTCAGCAGCTACAAAAAGTGTAGCTGCTGGCTTTTAATAAACATACACTTACCTGTTCCACGGTCCAGCGACCTGCCGCTGGGAGCTTCGCTCCGGTCCCCCCCTTCACCGCCGGCGCCTCCACTGCAACTGTGTGCACCCGGCCGTGACAGCTTTCAGCTTTACGGCCGGGCACTCACTGCACATGCGCGAACGGCGCAGCACTCCCTGATTGGACAGGCGATCGCCTGGGACCTGTCACGTGTCCCAGGTGATCGCCTACAGGGAGGGGCCGCTAAAAGGCGATATGACGTATCGCCTTAGTGGTCCCTGGGCGGAAGTGGGACAGGAAGTCCCACTCCTCCTGAAGCCCCTATTCCCCCCCCCCCCCCAAGAAAATTACATACCAAATGTGGCATGTAAGGGGGCGAGGAGTGGATTAAGCGAAAGTTCCACTTTTGGGTGGAACTCTGCTTTAACTCTTCTGTGCAGTTGGTTTTGCACAGAGCAGCCTGGATCCTCCTCGTCTCGAGTCCCTCTTTGCTGCTCCTGGCTCCTCCCTCCTATTGAGTACCCCTTCAGCCAGCAGCTCTCTATGGGGGCACCCGAGCAGAGTCAGAGCTCTGTGTATCCATTCAGACACAGAGCCCCAACCCGGCCCCGCCTCCTCTCTCCCCTGAATGGCTGATTGACAGCCGGTGGAGCCAATGGCACCGCTACTGTGTCTCAGCCAATCAGGAGGCGAGTCCCAGAAGGTTTAGACACTTATGGACATTGCTGGAGAGAGATGGGGCTCAGGTAAGTAATTAATTAGAGGGTGCTGGGGAGGCTGCTGCACACAAAAGGTTTTTTATCTTAATGCATAGAATGCCTTAAGATTAAAAAAAAAAAAACTTCTATCTTTACAACTCCTTTAATCCTTCTGCATTTTATTGTATTGTAACTGTATTGTCTCCCTTTTATATTGTAAAGGGCTGCGTAAACTTTTGGTGCTATATAAATCCTGTATAATAATGATAATAATAATGTACACTGAGTGCAAGATTTGAATTTATTTTACACATTAATAATAAAATAGATCTTCAAAAAAGATGAGTTCTAAAGTCTACAACACTATGGGGGTTATTTAATAAAGGCAAATCCACTTTGCACTACAAAGTGCAAGGTGCACTTGGAAGTGCAGTCGCTGTAAATCTGAAGGGAAGCTATGCTGATTTTATCATCCAATCACGTGCAAGCTAAAATGCTTTTTTTTTCCTTGCATCTCCCCCCCCCTGGATCTACAGCGTCTGCTCTACCAAGTGTACATTCAGTGCAATTTCAAGTGCACTTTGCCTTTCATAAATAACCCCCTGTGACGGTATCGGTATGATATCCCCGTCAATCATTCCCTCCTCTCCATACAAGAACATCACAGGATCCCCCACACATGAGTCAAGACTGGATGCTGGAACCAAGACTGAGTTTAATGTTATAACACACAGCTTATATGTCATTTCCAAAACTGTTACAATGACAAATCTCCGCCCCCCTCACACTGGGGCTTCCATACAGATGAGTAGGCAGACACGACGGAGCCGAGTCTGAAAACACATTTTCTTTAGATAATGACATCAGTGGAGTTGAGTACTAGTTGTACTAAATACATTAACTAGACAACTCGACCCCGCATATAGAGAGATAATTACCACAATGAAGCAATCAGAATAATTAACACAAGCCACATAAACACAGATCTCCTTCACACAACACAATAGATCAATTAACCTTTAGAAATAGTGAGGGGACATTAGCACTTCAATAACCGGATGGTAATCACAATGGCAAGCAGGGAGAATTAAACTGAGACATATAGGCAAATGTATCACAATGGCCCCCCTTTTTCTCCCTGCTCCGGAAAACCCGGTTGGACCTTCCCTGGTCCAGTAGGGTTGACGGGTTCAGAGCTTTTAGTCCGAGGTTAACTCCGTTTGGCATGACTGACCTCCCTTGGCAACTGCTTCAGACTCAGGTATGCCACCGGGTCGTCAGATCACACGCCGGTCAGTCCCCAAGTCTTTGTGCGATCTGCAAAGTCACCAGAAGTCAGTGTGAAGACGGCGAATGGGTCTGTGCGCCGCCATCTAGGTGTCCCGCTATGGGAGGGGCAGGTTATGGCTCTGAAGTGACAGTCACAGGAGATTCATAAAAAGAAAAAGTTATATTTGTTGAAATGCTGTAGCACTGGTGCTCAGAGTCCGGGGGGGGGGAGGGGACTCAGAGCCCCATAAGGTCAGCCACCCCCTGCTCCCTCCGCAGCCGCCGGTTCTCCTCTTTGAGCTTCTCCAGCTCCATCTCCAGTTCATGGAGCCTGGGGGGTCAGCCCGCTGTGACCTCAGGTGGTTGTTCTCCTCCTCCATGCGGCTTATGCACTCCTCCAGCTCTATGTACTCACGGATCAGATCCTGCTTGCTCATGTCCTGCAGGCTCTCCACGTGGTCCTTCATCATCAGGAACTGGGTGGTGGTGTAAGGGGCCACCGGTGGGCCCTTGGCGAACATCTCGGCCCGCATCTGGGGCGCCCGCTGCAATTCCATCTCCATCTCTTGTACCGCTGGCGTTGCTGCAATCCCGTTCTCCTGGTCTATCTCCATTGATTCTGCTATGATGACCCGTTTGGTTTTGTTGCTAGCAATCCTTCCACGAACTTCCAGTAGTTCTTCCAGTGTCTGCTTGGAATCCCGGGTGTAAAGGAGAGTAGAAGGGAAAATCCCACTGCTACCAACCAATTGTGACGGTATCGGTATGATATCCCCGTCAATCATTCCCTCCTCTCCATACAAGAACATCACAGGATCCCCCACACATGAGTCAAGACTGGATGCTGGAACCAAGACTGAGTTTAATGTTATAACACACAGCTTATATGTAATTTCCAAAACTGTTACAATGACAAATCTCCGCCCCCCTCACACTGGGGCTTCCATACAGATGAGTAGGCAGACACGACGGAGCCGAGTCTGAAAACACATTTTCTTTAGATAATGACATCAGTGGAGTTGAGTACTAGTTGTACTAAATACATTAACTAGACAACTCGACCCCGCATATAGAGAGATAATTACGACAATGAAGCAATCAGAATAATTAACACAAGCCACATAAACACAGATCTCCTTCACACAACACAATAGATCAATTAACCTTTAGAAATAGTGAGGGGACATTAGCACTTCAATAACCGGATGGTAATCACAATGGCAAGCAGGGAGAATTAAACTGAGACATATAGGCAAATGTATCACACCCCCTATGTGTGTGTTTTTTAATTTAGGGTTTAGTAGCACCTTAAACCATTTTTTTATGGACCTGCCTTTGTGGGGTATAGTGCCACTGGAACAAAAAAAAAGGGCCTTCCTTAAATTGTTTTAACACTAAAATGTATTTGTATGCTTTAGAATTAACACCTGGATAATTTGGAGGGTTGTCCACATACTTTTAGAGTGTATTTTATTACTATATAAAGATAATTAAAAAAAAAATTAAGTATTCAATCCTCTGTGAATAACTTGGTTGGCTTAAGTAAGAAACATACCAGACGTTATCGCTTGATGCCTACAATCAGAGCTTTTTTTCCTCAGAAAATAGGAAAATAGGAACAGGAACACCCCCTCTCCAAGTCACCCCTTGTCTTTGCCCCTACCCACCTTTGCGCACCGTCCCTTGGTTCCACCACCTACCCACTTCCCAGTACTACCCTTTTTAGGGGAATACAGAAGCAAATATCATTTGTGGTGCTAAGCAATTTGTATGGAATTTGGAAGGTATGGAATATGGAAGTTAGCAGTAAAATAGATCCCCTGCAGCCAGCAACAATAGACCCCCCCCCCCAGCAACAATAGAGTTACCCCAGCAATAATGGACCCCCAGCAACATAAGCCCCACCCCAAGCAACAACAGATTCCCCACTAGCAACAACAGACTTTCCCAGCAACAATAAACCCATCTGCAAAAAATGTATCATCTTCAGCAGTAGGTGTACCTCCGACAATAGATCCCCCAACAGCTAGCATCAACAGACCCTGCAACACTCCCAAGCACCACTTGACATAACATACATTCAGTGGGAGAGGTGCTGGAACTGCGTTTCCCCTGAAAAAAAGCCTTGCTTACAATATATACAAATACAACTGCAAGTATACTAGGTTGTATTTGGTGAATTTATTTTCAACAACTCCTGGTTTAAAAGTAGAATGCTGCTTTACAATAAGAATGGATGAAGTATTGCTGACAGGAGGATTGGATAACTGACTTCTGTGCAGTTTGGGATGCCCATGTATTTGGGTGTTCTCATCTGTCCTATATCTTATCCTTAACATTAAAATGTATTACACATACAAACTGTAACGGAATGGCCCGTGATACACAGAGACTTTTGAAGGATGCCGGGTACTCCTGTGCCAGCTTCACTAATGACTTCTAGGGTCATCCTATGTCATAGGATGACTGAGAAATGATATCATGAATTACATGAGATGAGACAATAATGATAATTCATGTATCACAGGAGATCTTGAAATATTACAAGTGGTTTATTCTGACCCCAACAGGTCAATAGGACAGTATTCATTCATGTGGGGGACCCATAGACTGTTGAGGTGCTAATTAAGTCTACCTGGCTGTAATGACAAAAGCTTGCTGTGATTGCATTCTATTGTCTATTGTGCTAATTAAGTCTGCCTCTCAAGAACATTTCATTGTGTATGCTAATGACACTGTATTGTGTGAAGTTCTATTGATGATAGATATGTGTTGGCAGTCTGAAAGGTCAGATGTCTGACCTTTCAGGTGTTATGGATTAGCATGTCAATTATGTTTACTAAAGGAATGTGTTTTATGTAGCAGGTGGGAATAGCTTATCGTGGAGTCAAAAAGTCTGTCTAAGATGTGGATTGAGTGGGACTCGTAAGCACCCCTTTGTGTGATGTTGTGGGTGGAGTGAGTCATTGTCCAGATTTGGTTTCTAACTGTATATAACCAGCTGAGTTTGCCATTAAAGTGTTAATTTGTTTTGGAATCAGAGACAGAGCTGTGTGTGTGTCTCGTTTCTGGGGGAAATCCAATGGATCGTGTCTGCTGGATTGTGGAGTGTCGGATAAGCTGTCTTGGGTTGGTGGAATGGAATATCGTAAACGGCGTTAACCCCTGACCGTTACACAAACCTCTTGTGCAAATGTGATCCTCATTTCACTGCCCAGTTTTCACTGCACCAGGCGGCTTTTTGATTTGGGAGTCAGGTGCCTCTGCTGTAGTTCCCAACCTACTGAAATTAATTGTAGGACTGTCTAACACACAGAGAATGCCCCTGTGGAATGCGATATGTCTATATAGGTTCTGTATGTCAACTATCTTTTTATCAATTAAATCCTGTAAAATATATATATATATATATATATATATATATATATATATATATATATATATATAAATAAAACACTTTGTCAAAAAAACATCAGTTAATACAGTTGTGTTCAGAATCCTTTGATGAAAAATATCAAAGCTGCCATTGCGAACCTCTCCTTAGGATAATCTAAAGGCTAAGTTTACCTTTAGTAACATACTACTCCATATTTAGAGTGTAACATATAACATTTTACTATGCACCAGTTCCCCCACCTTCTGACAATATTGACCAACATCCATTATAGTTGCCCTTTTGTCTATTGTGACAAAAACATATCTCTCCTACACCCAATGTTCTCGTAGTTCATTGACACTTCCTACAGCTTTCAAAACAGAAAGTAATTATGAATGGTTATATTGCCTATATAGGGATCATAAATATCAGGATGCTTAAAAAATTTGAGACCTAATCCAACGGTAATCAGAGTGTGTATTGGCCACAGAATTTGCAAGAATAACATATCTTTTGAGGTTTTAAAGGTGCTTGGATTGCGCATGCTCATACTCCTCCCCACTGCAAAGTCTTCTGGATGGGCATTATAATATGCAGCCTTCCCACAGGATGAGCCTGGCACCCCACCCGGGTGCCTCCACCAAGATACAGCTTCCTCCATTCTGGAAGCAGGTATTATAGCCGAGAATTGCACCCAAGAACTATACGACACAAGCTTAGGCACAAACTGGAACCCTTTATTGTAAGTTCACACATAATTTATACAACACAAAATCAGATAAGAGCTTGATCACATTATCCTAAACAATGCAAACTTTAAACAGTAATATCACCAGTACATCTAATGAACAGCTAACACATAAACATCTCACAATAGTTTAATGATGAGGTAAAGTGGACACAATACTAATCACATCTCCAAGAGGTTTAGCAAACAAACAATGGGTGACTCAACTAACAATGAGAATTCACACCTAGGAGGCACACAATGGGGGAATTATACAATGAGAGAAAGATACCTTAACAGATTTTCACAAAGCAGGAGACACCAGCATCATGTTGTTGGAACTGATTATAATCTTCTGCCAAGTCTCAGAGTCTAGGAGGGGGTTGAATCAGTAATTTCTGGTTTGGACATAGCAACCCCAAATCTGTATCCAGGTCCTAGGTTCCCAGAGTCTGTGTGTTTCAGAGAGACATGGACCCAAATCGGAAGCAAAAGCACTCCAAAAGGTCACCCAGGCACACACTTCCAAAAAAAATAAAGCCCCCTCAAACGCCAGGGCCTATAGTCATTATGCAAAAGGCTACCATGCAGTCCCTTCGAAAAGCCCCTGACCTGGTTGGGTCTGTCACAAAACCCCAAATAAAAAATGTAATGCAGTCTACCAATCTAAAATATAGGACCTACTATTCCCTATAACCGACTCCTAGAATTTCCACTTTTCCAGGAGCCAAGCTAATCCTGCAACGTGAATGCGATCCAAGTCACTAACCTGGAACACACAGAGATCATAAGTACTGATCTGTACAAATATTCTGCCTTAGAAACTTGAAGTATGGCAGCCACTGAATCAATCTGATGGCCAGACAACCAATATTTTCAACAGGGTAGGTTAGCAATGGTAGCGTCTGTATTTCTCCCAGAAATTGTTTTGAATGAAGGGCAATTCCCAAAGCAGTATAATATATACATACACACACCCATTTATCATAAATCCACACACCCACATACTGCCAACCTCCTACCCAATTATGGCTCGGGTGCACTGCTATCAGGTGGGGGTTGAGGAAGGGATCTAAAGTCATGTGTAAACTCCAACTAGGCATGGGTCTCAACCTACAAAGCAACTTGGCAGGGAGCTCAAGCCAGTAAAGGAGGTAGTGGGTGAGTGTTGGGTGATTAGTATGATATTTAACCTACCTGCTGTAATCGGATTTAATGATTGCTGAAAAAGGTTGAATTGGCTTTGTAGAGTCTGTTCTATTTAACCAAATCAGCCCTGTTCTAGAAAATTGCACTGAAAAGCCCAGTCAC
Organism: Rana temporaria; assembly: GCF_905171775.1. Taxonomy (NCBI): domain Eukaryota; kingdom Metazoa; phylum Chordata; class Amphibia; order Anura; family Ranidae; genus Rana; species Rana temporaria. Next base: position 323,394,792 of record NC_053493.1, read on the forward strand.
TGTTGCATTACTATTAAGCAGAAAGTAATGCATGCATATGCAATTAGCAAATTTGTACATGGGAATATTGATACAATTATACAATATACATTAAAACAATGTTTTTTTCTTTTTGAAACATTAGGATGATGACAGTAGTTATGTTGAGCTGAACACGGATACCTATCTAAAATAACTGCAAAAAGATTGTTGATTCTCTTTATAGTAAAGATTCAGTTTCAGTTTTATGCAAGTCACGAGTCCCTAAAACTGTCCAAAACATTTTAAAAAAAATCCTTCCTTGTAACTATGGTAACATCACAGTTTGTAGACTGGGCTTCCCAGAACTGTCATCTAATCTTCTTGAATTAGCTCACTACCTTCTGCACAGAGCCTGAGGTCACATTACAGTCCTCGTGGAAGAGCCTGGGGACGCATTACAGTCCTTCTGGCAATGTCCTTCACTGAACTTAAGACCCATTTACACCACTGTATTGTGATAATGCACAAGTTACTGCAAAACGTTACATGCACTGCCATTCATTGTGCATGGCACCCCAGCGCACCTCGAAGATGCACGTGTGCTGCACGGTAGTGTAACACAACACAATGTGCTTGCATTGTGCTGTGATAAAATGCAGCCTGTCCTATTTTTTTGCAGGTGCTGTTGTGTGTTTCAGGCCATTCATTTTAAATGGGTTGTTTAATTCACAGCAAGTAGAGCGTGTTGCTCATCATTTTGGTGTGAATAGGCCATAACAGTTTAGTCCTACGTGTAAGACCACCAGGGAAGTATTCTTCATATAACACTAGTTCACACTCTTATCAGTATAATAGTCTGTTTCAATAAATATAACTGTTACTTTTACTGGAAAGCTTGATCTGCATGTAAAAGGGGGAGAAAAATATAAAGGCATGCAAAATAAAAAATGCACATACTAAATGCTTACCAAATGCTAATCTCCCTACAATTACCAAAATACTAGATCTTTTCCTATAGCAAGATTTTAAATTTCTTGGTTATGTGCAAAATGCAGGTTCACTTTAAAGCGGAGTTCCACCCTAAAAACAAACTTTTTATGAACAGCTTGCCTTTACTGTAAAAAAATAAAATATATTTCGTAATCTGCCTAGTTCCTAGCCCGCGGTGGTAGAACTTCCTGTCCTAAGACCCCATTGCCTCCTTGGAAATGATGACACTCATTACTGTGCCTAAAAATCCCAGCATGCACCTCTCGGAAAATCCAGGAAGAAACATGAACTGGGCTTCATAATGCCCACAGCTATGATGGAAACGGCCACAAGATCCCTGAAATAATATCAGGTACATTTTTGCAACTGTTTATGTACCGATCATGCTTTATTAATATGTTTTCATGAATATTCATAATAATGTAATTGAGAGATTGCAAAAAAATATTTAAATTTTATGCCCGGAACTCCGCTTTAAAATCTGAAGCGTCAGTGAAGTGTACATCAATGAGAAATGTTCAGCTGTATTTCTCCATTAGCATCATTTTATTTGTTTGCTTTATGTGCCAATGTGCAAATACTGGGAAGGAGGCTGAAGAAGTGGTAATTTTGATGGTAAATTTTGATTTTGTTTTAGTCATAGGGGTTGATTTACTAAAACTGGAGAGTGTAAAATCTAGTGCAGTTCTGCATAGAAACCAGCTTCCAGGTTCTATTGTCAAAGCTGACAACAATACTTCCAACATCATGAACAAGCTGATGTTAGAAGCTGATTGACTACCATGCAGAGCTGCACCAGATTTTGCACTTTTAGTAAATCAATCCCACAGTCTTTTAACTAAAATGCCATTTTAGTTTTAGTCGTATCTTAGTCAACTAAAATCTCCAGTACATTTTAGTCGACTAAAATCAAATTGGTTTAGCTAAATTGTAATGCATTTAAGAATTTTCAAACTCATACTCCTCCTGGAGTAAAAATCTAGTATATTATTATTATTTATGGTATTAAAGGAACACTAAAGGTTCGTTCTTTATTAGATCAATTGATTGCTGTAAGCTAGAGCATTTAAATATCACTTTTGACCTCCAAAATACAGTAATCCAGGTTTGAAAATGCCATTTCCTGTCACTCCTTTTCTTGCTTTCCACCAGCATCTAAGCCGTTTTGCATGGTGGAAAGCAGAATGTGCTCACCCCCTCCCTATGACTACAGCCCTGCACGGAGATGCTCTCTTATCCCTTTACAGGCATGGAGGCTAAGCCTAATGGGAACTGTATTTCCCATTAGGCTGTGATGTAGCAAGAATGAATGCGCACCGCAAACCAGGAAGTCAGTGAGAATAACGATTCAGGAGTGACGGAGGTGAATAAAACTGCTCGATTTCAACAGGTATCAAACTAGTTATAATGCAAAACATTACTTTTTACTTTATCAGCTACTGTCAGACTTTAATTTAAGAGGAAAATATTTTTGTCTTTACAACCCCTTTAAGATTTGAGCATGCACTACAAACACAGATTTAGCTGCTGTGATATTATAACCAGTGTTAATTTTTTAGGTCAAATTTTGTTTTAGTCAGTCTTTCGACTAAAATGCCATTTTAGTTTAGTCATATTTTAGTCATCTGAATTGTTTTGGTTTTATTTGTATTTTTATAAATGAAATTAACACTGGGTTGATACAGAATGCGATCCAAAAAGTAACTGTTTTCAATGATGATTATTCACACCTATGCGTTGCGATTCCTCTCCGAATGCAATGCGATAAAAAAAGGGTCTTGTGCGAGTTTAGAGCGTTGTGTTGCGAATTTAGTCTCCATAGACATGAATGTAAATCGTTCTGGAATCGCATTTGATGGTTCACATATATGCGAATTCCACCACACTATTCTCCACAAAAAACAGGAAGTTAACACCTTTTTTTTTACATTATGATAGACATTAATCGCAGCTATGTCCCACTCCTGAAATTCGCATTAAAAATTGTGATAAAAATGCAGTAAATTTGCACCTCAGAATGGACTGAAAAAACGGAACAAATTCACAGCACAGCAGTGTGAACCGGCACTTAGTGTTTCTTGCATTTTACAGATTTGCACTACAAAACGTGTTCCATAGGAAACCATGGTAAATGGACTGTTGTGCAAAATGCAAAAAGTACCAAAACTGCATAGTTATGAATTTAGCCTAAAGCCCTACTGATAATAATGGCAGCGCATGATAACCAGCCTTTCCCATAGCAGCCTCAACAAGAAAGTGCAGAATGTATATAAACATGCACGAAATTATGCATAAGGCTGAATTCACATCTATGCATTTTTAGTGCTTTTTGCATTTTGCAGACTTGCACTACAGAACGTGTTCCATAGGAAACCATGTTAAATGGATTGTAGAGCAAATCTGCAAAGGGCAAAAAGCATTAAAAACTGCATGGATGTGAATCCAGCCTCAATGTGCATAAAAAGACAACACCTCTCCTAGCACTGACACAAACCTCTTAACCTAGCCATATATGAAATCAAAATCTTCTTACTAAATTGACCGAAAATTCACTCTGTGGGTGGTCCTGTTGGCACCACCCAGCTTGACAAAAGTCACATTTTCAATCTTCATTCCTTTGTCTAAGGAGCCAGGGAGAATATTTTCTTTGGCCAGCACCTGCCATACAATCAGATTCAGTCCCTGCTGGTAATGTTGACACACATTGTGCCAGCTCTAAAGCCCCATACACACGGTCTGACTTTTGGCCAACAGACTTCAAAATCCGCAACTTTTCGCATTTGTCCGACCGTGTGTACGTTCCATTGGACCAACTTTTTGGGCTTTCATCGGACAAAAAGTTGGGTCTGCAAACGGACCAACTTTACGTCAATAAAAGTCCGATGGTGCAAAGTCTGACCGTGTGTACAGCAAACAATCGGACTTTTGGACAAAGTACAAATGCGCATGCTCAGAAGTAAAGTGCAGCCGGAAGCCTTCTGTCTAGTAAAACTAGCGTTCGTATTTGAAAAAGCACATTCGTGACGCGGCAAGTTTTGAAATCTAGAAAGCACTCACACGAAACGTCAACTAACTATAGAGTAGCTGAAGGAACGCAATAGGTGACGTCGGAGAATTGAACTCGGCAGTACGTTGAAAGTCACTACTTTCGTGTTGGTTGCCGAAAAAGTCAGAGCGTGTGTATGCTATGGGTGTGATCGGACAAATCAATTAGGACAAAAATCCAAGGGAAATTTTGTTGGATGTCCGACCGTGTGTACGAGCCTTAAGAATGCAAAATCCAGCACAACAGATTGGAAAATCCATGTTGTTTAACGCATGGATGGGGGAATTGCATGATATTGATTGAAATTAATCTGCATGAAGTGCCTATTTTCTTAAGGCATGAACCTATGCTTTTAACATGTTTGGTTGATTATGAAAAACTGTATACCCTCTAGATAATCTCCCACTCTATACCATGGGGAAAATGTGCATTGAAACAAGTTGTTTTTTTCCATATGGACGTATCCACTTCACAGCAAGATCGTGGATCACTGAGTTTTATAATGATATAACTGTATGAATGATGGGTTTAGTACTATAAATGAGGGATTTAGTACTATATGTCAGCCATATTCCTTTTTTTTTTTTAAACATTTACACTAATGCCCTGTACACACGATCGGAAATTCCGACAGCAAAAGTCAGATGTTAGCTTTTGAACAGAAGTTACGACCGTGTGTATGCTCCATCAGACTTTTGCTGTCGAAATTTCCACCAACAAAAGATTGAGAGCTGGTTGTCAAATTTTTAGACGGAAAAAATTCCTATCGGAAAATCTGATCGTTTATTGCAATTCTGACGTGCAAAATACCAACGCATGCTCGGAAACAATTCAACGCATGTTTGGAAGTATTGAACTTAATTTTCTTGGCTCGTTGTAGTGTTGTATGTTACCGCGTTCTTGACAGACGAAAGTTTAGAGAACTTTTGTGCGACTGTGTATGCAAGCCAAGCTTGAGCAGAATTCCGTCGGGAAAACCATCCAAGGTTTTTCAAACGGAAAATCCGATAGTGTGTCCGCGACATTACACAAAATTTTAATGATGCCAATTTTAATGATGTTGTAAAAAATGTTGCACTTTTTAAAGGAGTTATTCACTCCTCTGTGTGCCTTAAAAATCCCCACCAAAGCCAATTGTTTTCTCCTCTACTGTAAACTAGGCAGACGCTTACGTTTTCTTGAAAATAAACATAGGCACATTTATGCAAAAAAAAAATGATCTTAAAAATATTATCAGTGGTGACAGAATTAATATAAAATGTGCAAATTTTTATCATATCAGAGGAACAGAACTAATAAAGGTCTAAGTCAAAGCAAGGGTTTATAATACACACTGCTGCTCTGTCATGTCTTTCCATGTTTACTACAGCACCTTCAACCCTATACTTAGCACAGTGTACACATTCTAAACTATGTACATATTTTACATGTCTGGAAATACTGGAACCTCCAAAGCCCACATTCTATTAGTATACTTACAATGCCCTCCCAGGGTAATTCTTCAGCAGCTCTCTGGTATGTATCATTTAGATTAAGCAACTCATCTCAAATTTCTCACTAGCAACTACTTTACAAAAGTGGTAAAAAAAACTGTCCATAAAACAACAAAACACCTAAAAGAAATCAAATATGTAAAAATGGAAGCTTTACATCCTACACATGTTTTTTTTCCATGTATCAAAAGCCATCACAAAATTTTGTTATTATTCTTTATAGGGCCTTTCAGCATTCATGTTGTTTTGGTTGCTAAAGACTGGGATGGGAAATTGCCCACAACAAATTGTGATTACTCAAGCCTTCATCCCTTTATCTTAAAAAGTGTAATAGCCAGTTGTGTGATGCCACAAAATACAAGACAAGTGTAGCAAGCCACAAATGTTGCCAACTGCAATGCAGGTAAACAGGGAGTCAGTTTGTGGTTGCATGAAAATTTTACTTGATTTTTTTCTCTTCATAAGGCAAAGAATATTCTGTAAAGTGCACTAACCTTTAGCTGCTGAATAAACATCTTTGTGGCTTATTAAATTAAGAGCTGAAAACGGATTGTTTACTAAAGCCAACTGTTAAATTGATCCTGTATTTTGACCACAGTAGACAAAACGGTTTGCTTTTTACAAAAGGAATCATATGATTTACCATGAACCCCCACTTTCCCGTCCTAATATACCACCAGAGATGCTCAAAAACACCTGGTACTTCTAGATATGAGAGAATGCATGACAATGGATAGGGGCATCGGGAACAATATTTACAGCCTGCTTATGGTCGCTCTTGTACTGACTATTTAATGTTGACCTTTACTTTGTCTATACTTCTAGTCAGGGAAACCCAGACTTTGCAGGTGGGGGGGGGAGATTCTTCTGCCTCTTAATTTTCTCCAGATAGTCTACTGCTTGATAGAATCAGATCTGAAGATGTAGAGTTCATTCCTGGGAAAAGGACTGAGTGGACTGGGTACTTTTTTCTTCTCTAGTGACTGTCTGAGAAGCTAAGTCTATAAGTGCAGACCTGCTGTAGAAGATGATCAATACAGATGACTGAAAATTGGACCCGACAGTATAAGTGGAAATATTGCAGTCTGGGCAGTGTTTAAAAGCATATATACCGTAATTAAAACAGTGTCTGTTTCTATGCACTGACACTTGTAGTATAACAACTATGTAGGTATGTTTTATAACTACGGGTCACAGCATGGCCAGGCTTCCTTGTACTGTATACATGGGGAATTAATGCAATACAGCACTCATGGGTCAAGTTAATCTGGTCCCTGGACAGTTCAATTCATTTGGCACTGATGACCAGTTTGTCCCTAGCCTATTAGCTCAGGAAGACAGTTCTTGAATTGGGAAATTTATTAATTTCCTCATTCTGCAAGATCTTCGGGATGGACACCAACCCTGTTAGGCTGAGAAAATGTCCAGAGCTCCCCAGCGATACAGAGGATTCATCTCATCTCTCATCTCCCATTCAATACCCTTGGACTTCAGCTGTTTTTGCTGTCTGTCACATTGGACCATCATCCTGCTGGAAAACCATTCACTCTGGATTTAGTTGGACATCAGGGTGGTGACATACTTCAACCATCATGGAGGAATCAGAAGAGAGCATACCTCTACTCTGGAAAGTAAGAATGCACCTGCATGCTGAGGAATGCTTGTCTGAGGATTTGGTAGGGTCTGCATGCAAGGCCTTGCAAATGGACTAGGGACCTAGCTTGGAAAATTGCAATGAGGAAGTGAAAAAACACATACTGGCATACACCACTTTTAAGTACGCAATGGGGTTAATTTACTAAAGCTGGAAAGCGCAAAATCAGGGTCACTTCTGCATAGAAACCAATGAGCTTCTAACCCCAGCTTGTTCAATTAATCTTTGGTAATAAAACCTAGAAGCTCATTGGTTTTTATGCAGAAGTAAACCTGATTTTGCGCTTTTCAGCTTTAGTAAATAAATCCCATTGCGTACTTACAAGTGGGGTATGCCTGTAGTCCACACCTATTAACCAGTACAGACGTTAAAACTAAAATTTTTCAAATATTAGTTTGCCCTAAAAGTTATCAACATCTAGCATATGTAATGTGCAGTTAAAAATTTAATGCGGCTTAAAGGGGTTGTAAAAGGTAGAAGGTTTTTTTCTTAACCCCCCTGGCGGTATTCCCGAGTCTGACTCGGGGTGAGATTTTTGGGCTACGATCGGTAACCCCGAGTCAGACTCGGACTCGCTGAATCCACAGGCTTGGTTTACTTACCTTGTCCCTGGATCCAGCGATGCTACCGCGCTGTGTGAGCAAGCGGGTGCTCGCTCGATTTACACAGTGCCTCTGTGTGCCGCCGATCTCCGCTCCCTGCGACGTTACGACGCACGGGAGCGGAGAACGGCTCCAAATTCAAAAAGGTAAACAAACACAATACATACAGTATACTGTAATCTTATAGATTACAGTACTGTATGTAAAAAATACACCCCCCTTGTCCCTAGTGGTCTGCCCAGTGCCCTACTTGTACTTTTATATAATAAAAACTGTTCTTTCTGCCTGCAAACTGTAGATTGTCCATAGCAACCAAAAGTGTCCCTTTATGTCAAAAATGGTTTTAGAGCAGCTAGAAAACAGCGATAATAAATTATAATCACTTGCAGAATTGTGCGATAGCGATTTGTGGTGAAATTCGTCATAAAAAAATAAAAGTAATGACAGCAACAATTCTGCAACTGAGCAAATTTCAGTGATTTTGAGTTGATTACATTATTGAATAATTTTTATTATAATTATATTATTATTTGTTATAATTATTTATTATATTATAATTATAATTTATAAAAATGTCATACCCGGAATGCCTACTAGACTCTTGTTTGGTCAGATTTAAGTGAGTTATTCCTAAGAATTACAGGCCTACAGTATAAAACGCCAAATTTCCTTGCAAATAATGGCACCTTTTTTCTGAAATAATCATACCGCCAGGGAGGTTAATGCATTCAGATAAAAAGCCTTCTGTGTGCAGCTCCCCCCTCAGCCTCCCTAGTAGGATACATATGTTCACTTCGAACTTTATCATTCTGTTGTAATACATAAATGTTGTACGAATGTCAAAATACTTTTGATCAGTAGACGTTGTTTAAATTTTGCAGCAACTATATGGAAGTGTGCAAATTACACAAATGTTGCATTGGGGAAATTTTCAATAAAAAACAAGGAAATAAAAATGTATGTATCTAAATTTTCTACCAGTTTGAAGCCCACTTTGTAATGAAAAAAAAAAAAAAAAAAAAAGATGTAGAGTAGACCAGAAATGCTCGAAGGTGTAATGTGTGAAACTGAGACATGATCAAAATTAAAAAATGCTCTGGGACTCAAGAGGGTTTAGGGAGAAAATGGCCTCAGCACTCAACTGGTAATAGGAAAACTTAAAATAAATAAATACATAAAATAGAAAAGTGAACAAGAAAACAACATTTTTAGTGTAAAAGTTGATTTTTTTTTTAAACCACATGAACATTGTCCTCTAACTTTTGACATTTAAAGAGGAAGTAAACTCTGCCCCTCGAGCACTCCTTAGCAATGCAGCCAGTATGTTCACGCTTTCTATTACATTCTGCCCAGCTTGTAACCCCTTGTAATGTATCTTACTTGTATTGAGTGCAGTTTGTAATTTGTTCCTCGCCGTCCAAAGCCGGTGCCATGTTGAGTACTGTTTATCTACAGTCTAGTCATTTTTTACTTTTGCAAGCCTATTCTTTTCCTTCAATCAAAACTTTATTTACATGCTACCAAGTTGTATTCTTTATGCAGTTACCCAGATAGGTGTACCACAGCAATAGGATATACTGAGGCCCTGCTGGACTGAATAATGTGGCGCTTGCCTGGAATGTGACCTTCAGGCACTGGGCTCTGTTTGTGGCGTTTTTCAGACCTCTGCGTGGTATGTTAATAAGGTGCAGGGCAATTTCTAGGTCCAGAACCTTGGCACAGCCTCTGGAGTGACCCAGTTTTTCAAAACTCTTTAATAAGTATGTCGTGTTGCCTGAGCATCAGGAGCTGCTATGTTTAATCAGAACTATTCAGTACCATCAATATGGTAGAGTTGATACTCAAGTATGGTACTGTTGGAACCTTTCTGTTGGTTTACACAGAACACTGGGGAATTAAATATTTGCCTGCAGTGGGACCTTCAGGCACATGACTCGGCTTATACTGCTTTCCAGACCTCTGTGTACTATGGTATTAAGGTGCAGGGCCCTTTTCAGGTCCGTAACCTTGGCACAGCCTCTGAAGACTGCTTAATAAGCATGCCATATGAGCTACTATGTTTATTAGAACTAATGAGTACCATCAATATCTGCACTTTTCATTTTTTCAGAGAAAGCATTAACACACTGGGAAATTAAATGCTGCATCATTAGCTGGAGTCAAGTGTGCACCCTATGTTCTGTTCCTACCTTTTCAGCAAGAGGCCATTGCTCTTATTTGCAAGAGATTCATGGTTCCACTTCAGTTAGTCCTTGTCATCTGCAGTGACATAGTCACCTACAGCCATTTAAACCTCTTCTGCTTGTAGCGGCTGGTTTGGAAGTACCTATGGTTCTTACCTGGTGTTCTCAATTAGGTTGTCTCTTTTAGACAAGGCAACATGTGAGATTCCAAACTGCATTGAGTCTTTCCAATTTGCAATCCACCAATATCGGGTATACTCCTTACTTGAAGGTACTTTGAAAATGCTTGCTAAATGGAAGCAGAGCATGATCCGCTCCCTCCCTTCAGAGACTGGACCGCAGGCCAGTATTCCAACCTGATAATGACCCCAAACACACCTCCAAGGCAACCACTGCCTTGCTAAAGAAGCCGAGGGTAAAGGTGATGAACTGGTCAAGCACGTCTCCAGACCTAAACCCTACTGAGCATCCTCAAAAGGAGCGCAAGGTCTCCAACATCCACCAGCTCTGTGATGTCGTCATGGAGAAGTGGAAAAGACTCCATTGGCAACCTGTAAAGCTCTGGTGAACTCCATGCCCAAGAGGGTTAAGGCAGTGTTTGAAAATAATGGTGGCCACACAAAATATTGACACTTGGGGCCCAATTTGGACATTTTCACTTAGGGGTGTACTCACTTTTGTTGCCAGCGGTTTAGACATTAATGAATTTGTGTTAATTATTTTGAAGGGACAGCAAATTTACACCGTTATACAAGCTGTACACTCACTACTTGACATTGTAGCAAAGTGTAATTTCTTCAGTGTTGTCACATGAAAAGACCATGTCCTGTTCCAACAACCAGGTTGTTCAACTGAACTGTACTGTATTGTGGAAATAAAAAGGTCTAAACAGACAACTCCAGCTCAATAACGTTGTTTGAGTTTGCATAAGTACAGAACACAAACAAAGATTCTGTACTGTACAATACAATGATGTATAGTGCGTCATTCAGGTGGGGAGAGCTGGTCGTAAGTCTTTAATGGTCGTTAAACAGGCAAGTCGTTAAACGAGGAGTATCTGTAAATAAAATATTTACAAAAATGTGAGGGTGTACTCAATTTTGTGAGATCCTGTATATAGGATCTAAATCAATTTACTATATTTTCTTAAACAAACATTTTTTTTGTTAATCTGTTGCAAACTATTATACCTGTAGACTTGACTACCAATAGTACATTTTTGTTGCCAGCTGACAATGTGTAGTCTTATAAGTAGCAGCAGTCTTTAAAGCCTGGTTCACACCTATGCATTTTTTTAGTGCATTTTAAGTTTTGTAGAAACACACTACATCCATTTAACATGGTTTCCTGTGGTTGTAGTTTACATCTATGCATTTTATGGAAAAGGCCATGGACTATTTTCTGGTTTTTGGTTCCATAGACTTAGGCCGGATTCACACCAAAAATATGCATTTTTTGTGCATTTTGCAGATTTGCACTACAGAACTTGTTCCATAGGGAAACCATGTAAGGCTTGATTCACACCTATGCATGTTGCTTTTGAGCGTTTTTTGACTTGTGTTTTTACTGCGTTTTTGCTGCGATTTGCGATTTTTTTTTTCTACATTTCATTTAAAAACTAGGTTAAAAATCGCGGTAAAAACGCGGTACTTGCGTTTTGGATGCGGGTCCATTGACTTCTATTACATGCAAAACGCTGCTTTTTGCGGGAAAAAAAGTCCCAGACCCTTTCCAAAAACGCAGAGGCACAAAAAAGCATTGATGTGAACATGTTCCATAGGAACCCATGTTAAAAAAATTCCCTGCTTTTCTGCAAAATGCACCAAAAAATGCATTAGTGTGAATCAAGCCTTAAAGAGGTTGTAAAGGTAAAGAAAAATCCCTAAATAGCTTCCTTTACCTTAGTGCAGTCCTCCTTCACTTACCTCATCCTTCCATTTTGCTTTTAAAATGTCCTTATTTCTTCTGAGAAATCCTCACTTCCTGTTCTTCTGTCTGTAACTCCACACAGTAATGCAAGGCTTTCTCCCTGGTGTGAAGTGTCGTGCTCGCCCCCTCCCTTGGACTACAGGCAAGTCAGGACACCCACTAACACGCAGCTCCTTTCTCTATCTGCAACGTAGGGAGCGTCCTAACTCTCCTGTATTCCAGAGGAGGGGTCGAGCACAACACTCCACACCAGGGAAAAAGCATTGAATTACTGTGTGGAGTTACAGACAGAAGACCAGGAAGTGAGGATTTCTCAGAAGAAATAAGCACATTTAAAAGCAAAATCGAATGTGGTATATAAAAATAAAAAAAATAAAAACAATGGGATTTGCGAGTGAGATTTTGATTTGCATACCCCTTAAATATGGGTAAATTAAATTTTAGTCAGGTTAGGCTAATAAGCAGTGAATGTTACATTTCACTGGACAATAAACAGGGTTAATAGTACATTAAACTAGTAATAATTGAAGGGCAGATGTTGATAAATGCTGCTTGATCTGATCAATGTGTTTTTGAAATGCTATGGTCCACTGTCTACAAATATAGCCACACCAAAAACTGTAATTTTTTACAGTATTGTATTCCAGACTCTAATGTTACATAAACACACACTTATTTTACTTATCTTGGAGTACCTCCAAATCACATTATAGAGTTAACCAAGTGACATACAGCAAAGAGAGAGAGATAGAGAGAAAAAAAACTACTTAAAATTTCATTGACAACCAATGAATGATAAACTCAGATCAGTAAAATACCTTACAGCCTCCATAAAAGGAACACACAAAGACTTTAATGACTGAAGAGTCACTAAAAGCCATGGTAATCTTCTTCACATAGTGGTTTTCACTAAGTGGCAAAGCTTTCAGGACAGTTCACAGGTAATTACAAAATTTGCAAGTGGCTTTATACACACTTGGAAGAGGAATACAATTGGTCATAAACTGCAATTAAATCTAAATTCTAACTTAGGTGGTAGGCTAAAATGTGTACGTACAGTGGGTATAGGAAAGGTTAACCCTCTTTCAAATTATCACATTTTGTTGCTTTGCAGCCTAAAATGAAGACAAACACAATTTTTGTTTTATCCAGCAGTAATTACTCAGTGCAACTTGAGCCGTTCTGCAAAGAAGAGTGGGCAAATATTGCAAAGTCTAGAAGTTAGTAGAGACATATCCCAACAGACTAAAGGCTGTAAATAAAGCAAAAAGTGGCTCAACATTTCTTAAAATGTGTTTGACATGTTCATGTTATATCTTTCACATGGATGTTATAAGCAATCTGCCACCTTTCTCCATGCCCCGGGTGGCAATGGCGGGTGTGTGAGGGGGTCCTCCCACACAGCCCGCCCTACCTGCTCCGCTTTGAAGCCCAACGGGGCAGAGGGACTCCCTATGGGGGAGTGAGAGGATCTAGCCCGCTCAACCAGCCCTGTTAGTCATTCGCCTCTCTTTTTAGAGACCGCGTGGTCAAAGTGCGTGCATGTTAACTCAATTTCGAGTGCGTGTAAGTGTGGTGGTTTTTGTGGGAGAGGGGTGGGCGTACTAAGCGCAGGCTTACCTCGCATAGCACACCCACCGGGAGCCAGGCTGAGACCACCAAACTCAATTCACATGTAGCCATGACCGGGATCCGAACCCCTAGCTGCAGAGGTGAATGGCTTGTCAGCGCAGTGCCAATCGCGTTGAGCCACCGCAGCTCCCCCAAAAAAAAGACTCTTTTCAAGACAATTAAATGACTACGATATGGAAAAGTTCTAAGTGTCGGTAAGCCCAAACCAGCTGCACTTCATAACATCAAACACATCCAATTTTTTTAAATGGCATGGAAATGGTTTTCGTACATCTTTTTGTAATGTAATGCTTTTGCATACATTTCTGAAAGATTAAGCATGATCACATAAAAGGCAACCTGCATTTTATATTAGACCTTAAAGTGATACTAAAAGGTTCCTTTTTTTATTATTTTTTTAAATAATAAACATGTCATACCTTCACTGTGCAGCTCGTTTTGCACAGAGTGGCCCCAAACATCCTCTACTGGGGTCCCTCTGCGGCTCTCGCGGCTCCTCCCCGCATTAGATAACCCCCTTGGACAAGCACTCCATAGACGCCGAGTGTATGGCTCGGCCACACACCCCCCCCCCCGGGTCATTGGATTTGATTGAAACAGCAGCGGGAGCCAATAAATCTATCCAATCAAAGCCGGGACTCCACAGAGAGGAGGATGGCTGGGACGCCCGGAGGAGACGAACAGGCTCAGGTAAGTAAAACAGGGGGGGGGGGGGTCCAGTGCATTAAGGTGAAAAAACACAAACCTTTACAACCCCATTAAAGATATTTTTGCCAATGGAAATTTTACACTCCATTGTATTCATTGCTCAGGAAAATGTAACACAAAGGTTTTAAAACAAAATCTTGTCAAACCATTACAAAGAGGAAAATAAAATAACTGATGACTTCTAAGCCCCCTTATTAAATCCCACTTTTACATAAATTATATAATATATAGAATTCCTATACATTTTATCATTTGATTCAGTAAGCATTCCTTTTTCTTTGTGAGAACAAAAAAAAAAAAAAAGGAAAGAAAAAATTAAACGCTGCACCATGACAACATCAGAGTGTTCTGTACATTGCATTCATCCAAAAAATAAAAAATAAATAAAAAAATGCAGCTTTTCTCATTACAACACTCAGGTTGTGAGAATGAAATCTGAGGTCTCGTACACACGACCGAGGAACTCGTCGTAAATGAAACATCGTTTTCCTCGATGAGTTGCTTGTTAGGCTTGTCGAGAATCTTGACAAGCTTTCTTTGCGTACACACTGTCAAGACAAAATCTCGTCGTTCCCAAACGCGGTGACGTACAACACATATGACGGCACTATAAAGGGGAAGTTTGATTCCACTGGCGCCACCCTTGGGGCTGCTTTTGCTAATCTCATGTTACTGTGTGTTAAGTAAAAGTTTGGTGAGAGACGATTCACGCTTTTCAGTCCGTTACAGCGGGACGAATGTGCTAATTCCATTACAAACCCTACTTTTACCGAAGGCACGCTCCCATCTCATACTTTATTCTGAGCATGCGTGGGTTTCTAAGCAAACACACGAATGTGTTTCTCGTCGTAAACCAGCCCGACGAGGAAATTGAGACTCCCGACAAGGAAAAAGAGAACTTGTTCTCTTTTTTTCTCGTCGAGTTCCACGACAGTTTTCTCAACGAAAAACATACACACAACCGTTTTCCTCGGCAAAAAAGCTCTGCCACCAAGTTTCTTGATGGATTCTGTGGAGGAAAACGGTCGTGTGTACGAGGCCTCACTGTCCCATTCAGAAACCAGTTCAAGAAAGGACATATTGTAAATAGATGTTTTTTCAAAGAAGAAAAAACAGGAATCTGCAAAAAAAAAAAAATGTTTTGCAGTGTATATAGTTTATCTGGATGGTTGTTTTTTTTCTTTATAATAGAGCCGTAGTTACACCTTTGCAATGCAAAATTCATTAGTGAAGAAGTTGTGCTGCTCTCAAACAAAAATCAACAAAATCCTGACCATCTTTACTCTCATGTAAAAAAGAAAACCCAAAATGTAGAAATATGGAAGTATTCTAATGCAGACTTGTAAATTCAGCTCACAAACCTGGAAAAAGCATGCAATGAGTGAAGTCTGACCTCCCTGCATCCTTGTTTCAAATCAGTTACCTTTGCCAGGATTAGGATTACAGCTTTGGATGTTGAATCTCTTAGCAAAATCAAAGCAAGCAAATCAGCAGTGGGAACTCTATCTTAATTATATCCTTATAGGTTCACTTTAAATCTCAAACTGTAGTAGTACTGTGCCTTTCATCTGGACTCAGCAGATACTTTTTCAAAACGGCTGCACCCACAACAAACTCTGTATACCATTGCAACATTAATTTTGTCACAGACAAACTCTGCAAAAAACAAATTACTTTATCTAATTAGTGCGCTACTGCTGGTCATAGCATTCTATTCTTGGAGGTATTATATTTAACTATGACCTGATATTTCAAAACAACTGGTATTTTATTGGCAGCAACTTTAAAACAAATTGTCAAACATGAAAGAAGGGTCTTGAAGGATATTTAATTATAATTGAATGAATTGTGGAAGCTTTTTTGTTTTTTACTGTAGGTATGGTGTTGATGTAACATACACAACCAATCAAAAATAATTCCACTTTCAAATAACCTATAGAATTAGATTTGTAATTCAAGTGAATTAAAAATGATCTTAAGCACATGTCTCTTCCCTCACAAGACCTAGTATACCTACAAATGTCTTTCCCTTTTCTATGGTCGTCTGTCTCCATCCCATACTTGGGCATTCGACCAATGGCCATGTATACTTTATATACCCTATGCCAGTGATGGCGAACCTTGGCACCCCAGATGTTTTGGAACTATATTTCCCATGACGCTCAACTTCACTGCAGAGTGCATGAGCATCATGGGAAATGTAGTTCCAAAATATCTGGGGTGCCAAGGTTCGCCATCACTGCCCTATGCTAACTTAACTTTCTTCCCTTGTGGTCCAATGAGCGTCCTTGCACATATCTTAGCTAGGCAAAACTACAGTGGTAAGAATTATGCTGCAACCTAAAATACTCTCTTTTTCATGACCTACCAGTGCACCTTTACACGATTTTTTTTTTTTTTTTGAATAAAATAATTTTATTTACATTTTTTTGAAGCTTTACATGATTTGTAAATGCTAACTTAATGGAATTGTTTCTAGTTTAAATCTTACCACGCTGCCCAAATGGTTCAAAGTGATCAAACTACACACAACTACAGAAACTTTGTTATGGATAGGAATAGAAAGAGTGGAATGTCGTCCAATAGCTATCTCCAATCTTCTTTAGCTCACCTCAAAGGTCTGTAAATTTACCACGAACCATACTTTGGGATCAACTTAAAAGGGGTGCAGGTCTCCTTTAACCTCATTCTCCCATGCAATCGTTCCACCCATCTTATACTTCTCCTGCGTTTTTTCCCAGACCTGGGTATCGCTCAATTTAAAGTGGAACTTTAGTCAGAAAATTAATTGGATCGCTTCATGCTGGCCCTTTTTGCAGGTAAAGTTATTTAAAAATTAAAAATAAGTGCCTATATTGTTTAAAATCCAGTACACACTGTCTCACTCTGCTATACACATGCTCAGTTGCTTTCTTTTTGGTACCTAAATTCAGAACCACTAGAGGCCGATCTGCTGGTTGCCTAAAGACTTTCTGCTGCTCAGGGGCTCTGAGCTTCAGCCAAATGGCAGCCTCCACCAAGAAGAAACAGGAGCACTGCTGGAGGCAATTTACAGCACACAATAATTTATATAGCATAATTATCATTGTGGAATGTATATTCCTTGTTAACCAATTCAATACAGGGCATTTTCACCCCCTTCCTGCCCAGACCAATTTTTAGTATTCAGCCTGTCGCACTTTGAATGACAATTGCGCGGTCGTGCGACGTGGCTTCCAAACAGAATTGACGCCCTTTTATTCCCACAAATAGAGCTTTCTTTTGGTGGTATTTGATCACCTCTGCGGTTTTTATTTTTTGCGCTATAAACAAAAGAAAAGCGACAATTTTGAAAGAAAAAACACGATATCTTTTACTTTTTGATTTAATAAAAAAAAATGTCCTCAATTTAGACCGATACGTATTCTTCTACATATTTTTGTTTAAAAAAAACGCAATCAGCGTATTTGATCGGTTTGCGCTAATGTTCTAGCATCTACAAAATAGGGAATAGAATTATGGCATTTTTATTTATTTTTTTACTAGTAATGGCGGCGATCTGTGATTTTTATTGTGACCGTGACATTGCGGCGGACATATCAGATACTTTTGACACATTTTTGGGACCATTCACATTTATACAGCGATTAGTGCTATAAAACTGCACTGATTATTGTGTAAATGTGACTGGCAGGGAAGGGGTTAACACTAGGGGGCGAGAAAGGGGTTAATATGTTCCCTAAAGTGTGTTCTAACTGTAGGGGGGACTCACAAGGGGGAGGAGACCGATGTGTGTTCCTCTGTACTGGGAACACACATCGGTCTTCTCACCACTGACAGGACATGGATCTGTGTGTTTACACACACAGATCCATGGTCCTGCCATGATTGCGGGCAATCGCGGGTGCCCGGCGGACATCGTGGCCGCCGGGCACACGCACGGGTCCGGAGCAATGCAGCGGGGGTGTGCGCGTCCCCCCTAGCCGCCGTGGAATGCAAGGACGTCATATGACCTCCACTCTGAGGGAGGGAGGGTTCCCGCCGACGTCATTTTACAATGACTCAGTAGGGAAAGTGTTAGAGCATTATTTTGTATCACGTTATGGGTAAAGTTCTGCTTTAACGAAAAGGTACCAGCTAGCAGGCTTGGGTGGCATTCTTCCCTACCCTGAATCAAGGCTTTCATCTACCATTAAAGGAGCTGTTCTATCACATGCAATTTTTTTTTTTTTTCACTTCAAGTAGTCCATCATCTCACACATCCTTATATCAATTTACTATGTTTGAACGCTTTTGCGAGGACACACTCAAATTTCCGCTCTATACCTCACAATGTTTTCCAAACACTCCCCACACCACCATTCTACATCAGCAAATAGGAGTCCAACCTCAGCGTCACTGTAGAGCTGGACAATTGGACCAATATATGGCAGGCCACTAAATCTTGCTCTATAAATGTTGCTGTGCTGAAAACCACATATACAGTCCTTGTTCGCTGGCATCTGGTCTCGGCACGCATCTCAAAATATTTACAGAACTTCCCCTTGCACCGATTTAAAGGCTGCAAGGCATCAGGGACACACTGAAGCCTCGTACACATGACCGAGGAACTCGACGGGCGAAACACATCGTTTTGCTCGTCGAGTTCCTTGTTAGGCTGTCGAGGAACTCGACAAGCCAATTTTCTCCATTCCCGTCGAGGAAAAAGAGAACATGCTCTCTTTTTGGCTCGTCGAGTTCCTCGACAGTTTCCTCGTCGAAAAATGTACACACGACCGGTTTCCTCGGCAAAAAAAAAAAAAAAACAGCAAGTTTCTTGCTGGTTTTTGCTGAGAAACTTGGTCATGTGTATGAGGCCTTACATGTCTGGTGGACATACCCAATTGTATATTGATTCTGGACAGGGGTCTTTAGTTTTTCTTTCTACTTATATCCCAGAACCCACTATAGCTATCTTAAATGTGTGCCCCCCCCCCCCCCCCCAAATATTACCTAAAAGTCAAGTCAAACTTATTCTACACATCACAACAGTTGCTAAACAATTGTGTCAGCCTGGAAAACCTTGCCTCTCAGTCCACAGAAAGATTGACCCCACCTCTGCATAATCGAAGCCTGGATAGATAAGTTCTGGCATGCTGATTTTGACTCTGCATTGCTTGACCCCCTAGAGTCCAAAGTCTCACCCTTTCTTCCCTTCCCACAGAGCACAAGGATCCCTGGGAACTCCCCCCTCTTTTCTCCCCTTTCGTTTTTCTCTTTTCTTCTTCCACCTTACACTCCTCTAGTTTGTTTACCTTGAGAGGAGTCACGTCATTCTTCAAATGTGTAGTCCATGATGAGCCCTCTTTCCTAGGATTTGTGGAAAAGCTGTATGAGGCCCTGGCCTAGCTCACGTGCCTCCAGTTTTTCATTACTTATTCCACATGTCTACCTGTATATCTCGTATTATTGTACTGGTTGTTATGCCTGAAAAATCCAATAAAACTTTTTGAACAGAAAAAAATTACCTAAAGCAACCTGTTTTATTATGTAGATTATATATATATATATATATATATATATATATATATATATATATATATATATATTACCAGAAAATATCCCAGATTTGCAACACTTCCTATCCTAGATCTATTAACAAAACATGTTTACACCACAGGGATATCCGTTATGCTTCATTTTCACCAGGTATTATAAAGTGCAAATGAACAGGGTAATAAAAGATCAAATTATATTGTCACACAAGATCCTAATAGTAGGCTGCATGCTGATTAAATATCGGATAGAATTATCAGATTGGCCTATTGCATTTGTGACACAGTATTCTGGGAGGGCATTTCCATCCCCAGAAAACAAGGTAAT